>NC_133114.1:20781673-21996106 GCF_022965805.1 Primulina eburnea
AGGACCAGTTTGGCAGTATGGTGTTTAAGCGTAGGACAAATGGAGCCAACTTCTCGCTCTCTCTGACAAAGAAAGTTACTTTTCCTCTCTAAGGCTTGAGCAATAGAGGCAGTTTGACAGTTTCGAAGAACAAAGGCCTCCAGCTTGATGAATGTTTCGGAGGCTCGGAGACCTTTTCCGTCATGTGCTTGCAAAACACTCAGTACGATAGCCTACCCAAGCATCATAGGGACTAGTTTTTGCAGCAGCAAAATATTAACCTTTCCCCATACAAGATCAAGTATGATCTGAATCGGGTTGGAGGTCTGGGTTCTTCAATCAATTTACCCTTTCCCTTTATTAGTATCATGATATGAGGAATTTCCAGTCCAGTTCGAGTGATTCAATTTGTTCGACAAATTGTTATTCCGTTGGGTCCTGGCAGGTGCTTACACCAATGGGCGAGGTATGTGAGTAACAGGAGTCTGGGTCGAACTGATTTCTTTAGGTCTTACTGAATCAGCTTGTGGATGATCTGTAGAGGAACTGCTTCTATAGGCTGCTGATCAGTAAAGGAAAATCATTTTGTCAGTGGAAAGGATACATCAAGAAGTTATAGTTTTTAACCCTTTGAGTTCTTGGCTTTTCCGCAATTTGTGTTTGAGGTGATGATGTCCTTTTCTGACTCTGTGGACTCAAAATCAACTTCCTTTTGGCAGCCGTCAGTTGACTAACGTGTGGTTTTCTAGGGACTGATTTGGTAAGTCGACGATCAATTCAATCGTCCTTCTTATCTTGACGAATTGGCCCGGAGAAAGTGTCCAGGTTGATTTTTTGTGGCATAGGGTTCCTTTGCTTGAACCCTTGATTTCGATAATCTATTCAGAATCAGCATCCACTAAACCTTTTCTTTCAAAAGATAACTGATTTGGTGGCAAAAACCCTTGGATGGTTTGGACGCAAAACATATTATTCATAGTTGGGAAGATGAGTGTTCCACAGTTGAATTTTTGATCAGTACATAATAGTAGTATCGCTTGAAACTTTTCCAAGTTAAGTGCAGCAAAGATCCTGCTGTTGCTAAGAGTCCGGTTAGCAAGTATATCAGCAAGCAACTGATTTCAATGTTTCGTTCCTTCTTAGATCGGGAAACTTTAATTTTCCGTCCATCAGTAGATAAAAAGATTTGCATTTCATCAATATCAGATGCTTTGACATCCGAAAGTTGTGCTAATCGTCACAAGGTTAAAAAATAATTCCCCAAAAATCTCAGATATAGTCAGGCAACTGATCATTTACAGTAGAGTTTATGATACCTTCTGAGTCAACTTTTGCCAGAGGAAGAGAATCTTGAAGTTCTTTTGGATATGATCCTGGCGATGATTGTCCCAGAAATGTGCTCAGACCACCATTTTCGAGTTTTTGAAACACATTTTTGACCGCAAATCTCGAAAGATAAACGGATCCAAAATTGATTGTCCATAGCAGTAAAGCAGTAAGCGGGAATCTGAGTCGGCATTTAGTACATGGGATTTGCTGAAAGAGAAATTTAGAGAAGATTATTTTGTTCTTACTTGCGGCAGGTTTGGTGAATAATCAAATAGTAAACTGAAATGAAGCGGGCAATTGGTCATATGTTCGTGATATTCAAATTTTGGACACGTGTCAGTCCGTAAATAATTTTGTGTTTTTCAAAAAATAATGTAAACGCGTCGCATGTGTGGTGCAATTTTGAGGCGGTTTAAAAACGTGTACACGTTGTAAACTCAAATGCATCATGATTTAGGCAGATAGTCAAGTCATTTGATTTGGAATAATAATAGGTTTAATTTAATTAACTTTGATGAGAAGATTAGTAGAATTTTCACTGAACGTCAGTTAGAAAAACGGAGTTGCCATTTCAGTTAGGAAATTTACTAACAACGGTCTTCCAGTTAATCGCTTAAAAACCATATTCGCCCTAATAAATGCATTAAGAAAATGACGGCAAGGACAGTAAATGATAAAGACGAGTAATAGTGCTTGGCATATCAATCGTCACGAGGAGAAGCGGGCCTTTCGTTTTCCTGTCCTGCCTATAATAATATTGAAAAAAGTAGTCACAAGTAGCAACAGAAAACTTGTAAGAGAAATGGCAGGAGCAAGTAGTTAAAGCGTCCGTTCCAGTTTCCACGTGAGGCACAAAAAGCTGCGATAGAAGACAAGTCTTCTATGCTAGTCTTCCTACTGGAATTACAGGAGCTGAGCTCCTGTACAACTCAGGAAGGGTCACCACTTTAGGACGGATGGCCCAGTTTTGAGAGAAGTGCGTGAGCACTTAAAAATTTCTGGCAGAGGTGGATGCTTCAAGGAGGGCCACCTTTATGAATTGATGTTGCGTAAGGAGTTGGAGACTCTTAACAGCATCGCATCTTCACATAGTTTCTGCAAAACTTCTTCCCCAGCACTAGCTGCTTGGATGAACATGTGGATAGCTAGTGTGAAGGAAACTTATGATCATGTAATCCTATCAAATATTTATGGATGAATGAAATATTTATTTTGATTAATGTGTCATTTTATTTTGTTTTTTGTGCATAATGATCTGCGATGAGATATAAACACTTAAACGTTAACTGATATAAGTTGTGATAAACAAATAAACTGATAAAGGATTAATTTTAATAAGTTGGTTATAATATTCAACTAATATGAGTTAAAAAAAAAATCCTTGGTAAATAGGAGAGACATATTAATGACTTAAAACTCTTCGGCTTCTTCATTTTCCTATAAATAGTGATCACAATGGGATATATTATCAGTAAAACTTTCAATATGTCTGATTCTGATACAGGCAGTAGCACTCATGTTCATGTGACTGATCAGTCAGCCCCTCGTTTAGCTGAAATTAAAAGAAAAATGGAGAAATATGTCTTTCAAAAGGTACTGACAACCTTGGAAAAAATTCAAGAGTTGAAGAATGTGAGTGACAGTGGTGTCATTCCTACTTGTGCTCAGGAAAGGAGAGCACTGAAATATCTTGCTCGTTTTGAGGTTAGCCATGTTAGAGAGTTGGTGGAGGATAAATGTCTTTTAGAGGCACTGATGTGGAAGGAATGGCATGTTTGTTGATAAAATTTCGAAGTCTAGGGCATTTGCCAGAGTTCGGATCTATGAGTTGAATGATTGGTTAGAGCATGGCTAGATACAGTTGGATCTATGATTTCTTCTGTAAATTGGGAACGTTGCTATTCTTAATGAAATATTATTCTTAATTTATTGTGTTCTTATTTTCTGTTTTTAATTCTGTTGAAGAAGTTATATTTCTAATAATATTTAAGATAAATCAATTAAACCAAGAATGTTTCGAAAATAAGAAAACTTAGCCTCTGGTAGTGGTTTTGTGAAGATGTCTGCTGCTTGTTGTTCCGTTGAGACATACTCCAATCTGATGTTTTTCTTCAGTGCATGATCCCTGATGAAATGATGTCTGCATCTATGTGCTTGGTTCTGGAGTGAAGAACTGGGTTATATGTTATAGCGATTGTACTTGTGTTGTCACAGAATATCGGTGACTCCTTTGCATCGACATCGTAATCTTTCAGTTGTTGCTAAATCCAAAGCAGTTGTGCACAGCAGCTTCCAGCAGCAAGATATTCTGCTTCAGTTGTGGAAGTTGCTATGGATGTTTGCTTTTTACTGAACCAAGAGATCAGTCTGTCTCCTAGAAACTGACATGATCCACTTGTGCTTTTTCGATCAAGCTTGCATCATGCATAATCTGCATCTGAATAGCCAACTAAATTGAAATATGAGTCTTTAGAGTACCATAAACCAACATTTTCCGTGCCCTTAAGATATCTCAAGATACGTTTGGCCGCAGAAAAATGTGATTGCTTAGGGTTAGCTTGAAATCTTGCACATATACAAACATCAAACATAATATCAGGACGACTACCAGTTAGGTACAATAAAGAACCTATTAAACCTCTGTAAAGTGTAGTCTCAACTGATATTCCCCCTTGATCAGTATTTAATTTAACTGATGAGCTCATTGGAGTACTTGCTGTTGAACAAGATTCCATGCCAAATTTCTTCAGCAATTCCTTGGTATATTTTGTTTGACTAATAAATGTTCCTGAATCCAGTTGCTTCACTTGTAAACCAAGAAAGAATGTCAGCTCACCCATCATCCTCATCTCGAACTTTTCCTGCATCAACTTAGCAAGTTTCTTGCATAATTTGGGGTTAGTTGACCCAAATATAATATCATCAACGTAGATTTGAACAAGTAATATATGATCATTTTTCGAGAATTTAAACAAAGTCTTATCAACTGATCCAACAGTAAAATCATGATCAGTTAGGTATTTTGATAGGGTTTCATACCAAGCTCGTGGAGCTTGTTTGAGACCATACAATGCCTTGTTCAAATAATAAACATGATCAGGGAAATTATGATTGATAAAACCTGGAGGTTGTTCAACGTAGACTTCTTCCTGCAATTGGCCATTTAGGAATGCACTTTTCACATCCATTTGATAGACTTTAAAGTTCTTGAAAGATGCATAAGCAAGAAATATTCTGATTGCCTCCAGTCTTGCAACTGGTGCAAATGTCTTATCATAATCTATCCCTTCTTCTTGTCTATAGCCTTGTGCTACGAGCCTTGCTTTGTTGCGCACAACTGAACCGTCTTCGTTCAGTTTGTTCATGTATACCCACTTTGTACCTATAACAGTTTTATAAACTGGTCTTGGAACTAAGTTCCAGACACTGTTATAAACAAACTGATTTAGCTCTTCTTGCATTGCATTAATCCAATTAGGGTCAGCAAGAGCTTCGTCAGTTTTCTTTGGTTCTAATTGAGATACAAAAGCTGAATGAATAAATAGATTGAGCACTTGATTTCTGGTTCTTACTGGATCAGATGGGTTACTTATTACCAGTTCTGGAGGGTGTGATTTCTTCCATCTGAATTCAGCATTTGTTTCTTCATAGCCAGCAAATTCTTCGTTGGGTAACTGAATGTTTTCAGTTTCAGTTGGAACTGATTCAGTTGATAATTGATTTCCATGAGTTTGCTCCATCAACTGATTGTCAAGATTTGCTTCCAATTCAGCTGGTTGATCCAATATCTCAGGTTCAGGTGTATGAAAGATATTCTGATTATTACGATCTTCGTCTGAGTCATCATCTTCCAGACTGATATCTGTAAAACGATCAGCTAGCTCAACTTGATCAGTTGGCTTATCGATTAGTGCAGTTTCATCAAAATCAACGTGTGCAGATTCTTCAACATTCAAAGTTTTCTTATTAAATACTCTGTAAGCTATGCTAACTGATGAATATCCAAGGAATATTCCTTCTGCAGATTTGACATCGAATGCTTTTAGATAATTTTTACCATTGTTATGAATAAAACATCTACAGCCAAATATTTTGAAGTAAGTGATTATGCTTTTTCTTCCATGCCAGATCTCATATGGTGTTTTCTTGTGATTTTTATTAATCATTGATCTGTTCTGAGTGTAGCATGCAGTGTTTTCTGCTTCTGCCCAAAATCTTTGAGAAATACCTGAATCAGCAAGCATCGTTCTAGCAGCTTCCTTAAGAGTCCGATTCCTTCTCTCAGCTACACCATTTTGCTGAGGTGTCCTTGCTGCTGAGAACTCATGCTTGATTCCAGTATTTTCTAAAAAGTTTGAAAGTGTTTGATTGATGAATTCAGTTCCTCGATCAGATCTGATTCGATTAATCCCAACTGATTTTTCATTTAAAAGTCTTTTGAAAAGTTTAATCAGTTGTGCAGCAGTATGGTCTTTGGATTTGAGAAATATAACCCAAGTAAATCTTGAAAAGTCATCTACGACCACTAAGGTGTATTTCATTCCCCCTAAGCTCATGATTGGTATTGGACCAAAGAGATCCATGTGCAATAATTCTAAGCATCGGGATGAAGATTTACAACCTTTGTTTTTGAAAGAGGATCGAACTTGTTTTCCATACTGACATGCTGAACAAAGTTTTTCTTTTGAAAAATTTATTTTGGGCAAACCAGTTACAAGTTCATGCTTACTCAGATAGGCTATAGATTTAAATTTAAATGATTTAACCGTTTATGCCACAACCAGTTTTGAGATGATTTAGACGCAATAAAGCATACTGGTGTATAAGGTTGATAATTCCAACTAACTTTGTAAGTGTTTCCACACCTTTTGCCAGTTAGAATAATCTCTTCAGTTGTGTTTTTGACTGAACAAGAGTGTTTGTCAAATTGAACTGAGAATCCATTATCGCATAACTGACTAATGCTTATCAGATTATACTTAAGATTCTCGACTAATAAAATATCATTAATGGTGAAGTTACCATGGATAAGCTTACCCTTACCCACAGTTTTACCTTTGGAATTATCCCCAAAACTGATGTTTGGACCATTGTATTTGACCAGTTGTGACAATAAGTTTGAATCTCCTGTCATGTGTCGTGAACATCCACTGTCCAGATACCATATTGATCCAATACTTGTTCCTGTTGCCTGCATTTAAACACAAAATAAGATTCTGGTACCCTTTTCTATTTGGGTCCATAGTTGATTAGTCCTTTTGGAATCCAGACTTGAATCAGTTTAACTGACTGTCATGTTGCTGTATTCCATATAGTCCTTCCCTGTCTGTGTGTGCTTGGTGTATAGTGTGTGGATGATGTGACATGTGTTTTGTTCTTTTTCAACTGATTGTTCAACCGATATCTTTTCTGAACTGGCTTATTATTGTAGTAGTTTGAGTAGCCATATGAATATTTCCTGCTGAGAGTTTTCGGTTGCTGATTCCATGAGTCAGTCTTACCCTTTGGAGTATATCCAATTCCACATCTCATGCCTTTATTCATATTCTGAGATGGCTGTTCAGTCGGTTTGCTCGACTCTTCTTGATTTTGTACCATAACTGATTTTACAAAGTGAATATATTTCCCTTTGTTCATATTCAGTTTTGGTTGAGTATCTTGGGAAGACTAATCATCTTTACCACAGAATCCTAAACCAGTTTTATCATCAACTGATTTCTGAGAGTTCTGTATATTAGTTAAAGTTTTAGATGATTTGTTCCAAACTTGAATGAGCTCATTGAGCTTTGTATTTTCAAGCGACAATTTTTGAATCATTGATTGATTCCTGCTTCTTTCATCAGTGAGTTCAGCAATCTCCCTTTTCATACTCAACATTTCAACTGATTCATCAGTTTTTGTTTTATTGTCTTTGGGATCATTTTGCTTTGCTCTGAGTTTTTCAAATGATAAAGCAAGCTTTTGATACTCATTGACCATGTCATGAAGAGTTGAGATGAGTTCTTCTCGTGAAAAATCAATAGAGCTAAAATCAAATACCTGCTCGCAGCTTGATTGATCTTCTAGGTTGTCTGCCATTAGACATGTTACTTCTTCCTCATCCTCACTTGAACTGCAAGAGCTTTCTGGATCTGATTCTTCGCTGTCAGTTTCTGCCCATTTGGCTTTGCTGTCTTCAGCTAGAAGTACTTCATGTCTCTTCTTGTAAGGCTTCTTTTCGTCTTTAGACCTTCTTTTGTGTTCATACATCTTTTTCTTTCTTTCAGTTGAGATTTGATTATCCTTTTTAGGCTTTGGACAGTTGGCAATAAAGTGACCGGATTTTCCACAGTTGAAACATACATTAGTTTCTTCTCTGGAGTTGTTTCTTTGGTAGTTTTTCTGAAAATTTCCTTGATTTTTCCTCATGAATCTTCCAATTTCTTAATGAATAGAGACATGGCATCATTGCTCAGCTGATCAGCAGTTTTCTCAACTGAACCAGTTGATTCATTTCTAACAGCAGTCAAGGCAGTAGTTGCTACTGGAGTAGATGGTTCTCCTTCTCGAGTTTGAAGTTCAAACTCATATGCTTTTAGATCTGCAAATAAATCATGAAGTTCAACTTTGTTAAGATCTTTGGATTCCCTCATTGCCATAGTTTTGACATCCCATTCTTTGGGAAGTCCTCTGATTACTTTCAACGCTACTTCTTTATTTGTATACACTTTTCCAAGTGCATTTAGTTCGTTGATGATACAGCTTGTTCTTTCATCATACTCATCCATTGTTTCTCCCATCTTCATTCTGATGTTGTCGAACTTCTGCATAGCAACTGAAAGTTTGTTTTCTTTTGTTTGATCATTTCCTTCGCAAAGTTGAATTAATTTCTCCCAAATTTCTTTGGCGGTTTTGCACATTTTGATCTTACTGAACGTTACTTTGTCCAGTGTCTTATACAATATGTCTTTTGCAACGTTGTCTAGATTTGCCTTTCTTTTGTCCTCTGTAGTCCACTCATCTCGAGGCTTTTCAATTCGGTGAGGTGCCCCTTCAGTAATAGCAACAGCTGTGTTTGCTTTCAAAATTTTCATGGGTCCGTCAGTTATGACGTACCACATGTCATCGTCTTGTGCAGCTAGATGAGCCTGCATTCTGATTTTCCAATCATCAAAATCTTCCCTGGAGAACATTGGAATCTTATTGAATGAAGACATAGTGATTAGATTGAAGATAGATAATCTTTGACAGGATATGCCTCGCTCTGATACCACTTGTTAGGATCGGTTATTGACTAAGGAGTGTTTAGAAGGGGGGGGGGGGGGTTGAATAAACACTTCTAGGAATTTAAATGTTTTTCGAAAAAGGTAGTTCGATTTTGTTACAAACTGAACTGAGTATCCCGTCTGTCAATTATCAATCAGTTAAACTGAATAAGCAGTTGCGGAAAATAAACTGATTGAAAGATAGAATATCTAACTGGAAATAAAAAGCTGAAGTAAAGACAACACAATATGTTTCTGGATGTTCGGAGAATTGAATAACTCCTACGTCACCCCTTCTATCACAAGGATATGATATTCACTAAAAGACTTTGATCGAGTACAACGCTTGTACAGACCCACTTCAGTTATGACTTATCTATTGCCTGAACTGAAACTCTTAGTATAATACAATGATCTCTGTAAGTAACTGAACTTAGCACTTATCGAGTTATCAATATTTCACAGTGCTAGATTGCTCAATATGTAGCCTTGATTGCTACGAATAGATCTGATTGGTGTGAGCAGAGATTTTTAACAGAGTAATGGCAAGTTTGAGATTGGTCAATCGTCTCTTTTGTCAACTGCTCTTTAGTCATATTTATAGACTTATCTTTCAACGGTAATTTTGAATTCTCGTATCCGTTGATTTCCTCCTTATCATTTCTTGGACAGAGTTCTTGATTGCCGCTTCATCATTTATTGTAAGACGGCGTATTAATCTCAATAGCCGAAATACGTTTTTCTATGCAGTGCGGCTTTCCACATTCAGTTGCTGTCTGATATGTCTTTTTGTCTGTTGAATGATCTTTCCCGAGGTATCATCAGTTGAGAAGCTTTAATGTTTTCGGCTGAATGTTTTAACTGATCAGTTCTCAACTGATCAGTTTGTGTCAACTGATTTTAGTTGAATGTTCAGCTGCCGAATATGCTTTCATGTATTAGTTGATTTTATGTTTTGTCAAACTCCAGAATTTAGTTTCCAACAATGCCATTTTTTGGATGGTTTGAGGCCGACAATCCGTCGGGACGTGTTGCTGGAAGACTCGATATATATAATGTTGCTGTTGCTAAAGCCTTTTGATCTGAGCAGTCTCTGAAAGAAATCGAGTGGGAGATACATCGCAAGAGAAATCATGCTCAGCAGCCTAGTCAGCAGAAGCCGCAGGGGGTGCCAAGACAGCAAAAGAAACCAAGCGCGCCGAAGAGTGATGTGAAGCCATTGTGCAAGGATTGCAACCACCGCCATTATGGCAAGTTTCTGTGGTTCTGTGGAAAGTGCTTCCAATGTGGAGAGCAAGGGCATATCTCCCTCAATTTCCCCAAGCTTCAGGTGTTTGAATCAAGTAGGGCGTATGTTATAAATGCAGAGGAGGCTGAGCCAGACACTACTCTCATCACAAGTATTTAATCAGCATTTTCTTTGCTGATTTATTTTGGATATTTAGGTGGCATGTTAGTATTGCTTATAGTATAAGGCATGATTGTTGATTAACGAAGCAACTGTTAGGAAATTCAAGACTGTGAACCCTAGGGATTAGAAATTTTTTGCATTTAATATTTAAGAAGTTTGTGTCGCGTGTGCTGTTACTGTTGATTCAGGAAGGATCCATCTCGAGGGTGTAGCCACGAATGAGGTGTTAGATTCTGGAGCTACACATTCCTTTATTTCTAAATCTTTTGTGAGCCGTCTGATGCCACAACCGAGCAGTTATTTTTGGGATTTAGAGTTATGGTGCCATCGGGAGAGGAGATGCTATCGTTTAGTGTGGTTCGTGATGTAGATCTCCAGATGCAAGGACATCTCGTTCGAGATGATCTTATCGTACTTATTATGCCCGAGTTCGACATCATTTTGGGTATGGATTGGTTGGCATAAAATGGAGCTTCGATCGACTTCCGTCGGAGGACCATATCTATTAATCTAGTTGGCGAGGATTCATTCTTATTTGATGCAGCTCAGAGCAGTCTTGTTCCACTATTTATTTCTTGCATGTGCACGAGGAGGTTGATGATTAAGGGATTTCAAGATTTCTTGGCTAGTGTCGTCTCGGTTCTTGGCACTACTAGTCGTACTATCGAGGAGGTGGAGATAGTTAGGGAGTTTGCCGACGTTTTTCCAGACGACATGACCTACGTCCCACCAGCGAGAGAGGTGGAGTTTTCTATCAAGCTGATGTCGAGTACCGTGCCAATCTCTAAGGTACCTTATCTTTTTGAACCTACGGAGATGAAAGAGCTGAAGAATCAAATTCATGAGTTGTTAGATAAGGGTTTTATTCGTCCAAGTTCATCTCCATGGGGTCCGCCAGTTCTCTATGTGAAGAAGAAGGATGATAGTCTGAGATTTTGTATTGATTACCGAGAGCTGAACAGAGTGATCGTGAAGAACAAGTATTTTTTGCCAAGGATCGAAGAACTATTTGATCAGTTGCAGGGAGCTTCGGTGTTCTTGAAGATAGATCTTCGTTCTGGTTATCCTCAGTTGAAAGTCAAAGAGGCGGATGTTCATAAGACGGCTTTCAGAACTCGTTATGGACACTATGAATTTCTTGTGATGCCATTTGGGTTGACAAATGCCTCAGCGATCTTCATGGACCTCATGAATCGGTATTTCAACCATATTTGGATCAATTCATTATCATGTTCATAAACGGCATTATGATCCATTCGAGAAGTCGTGAAAAGAACAGTCAGCATCTGAGGACGGCACTGCAGATGCTTCGAGATCGGAAGTTGTTTGCAAAATTCAGCAAGTGTGAGTTCTGGCTAGAGAAGGTCACATTCTTAGGCCACATTATTTCGAAGGATGGAGTAGAAGTAGACTCGTCTAAGTTCGAAGCTGTGAAGGAATGGTCAGCGCCTAGGAATGTATCTGAGATTCGTAGTTTTTTAGGCCTGGCTGGTTATTATCGCATGTTTATCAAGGGCTTTTCTTCTATTGCAGTGTCCTTGACAACTTTGACGAAGAAAAAACTCAAGTTTATGAGGAGTACCGAGTGTCAGAGCAGTTTTTAGAATTTGAAGCAAGCACTTATTGTAGCACCAGTTCTAGCGATGCCTTCCGAGCAAGGGATTATGTGCTATACACTGATGCTTCGAAGCTCGGTTTGGGCGCCATGCTGATGCATAATGATAAGGTGATCGCCTATTCATCAAGACAGCTGAATGGTCTTGAGAAGAACTATATGATGCATGACCATGAATTAGTTGCATTTGTTTTTGCATTGAATATCTGGAGACATTACTTGTACGGTGAGAAATGCAAGATTTTCACCGACCACAAGAGCCTCAAGTACTTATTTACTCAGAAGGAGCTGAACATGAGGCAGAAGTGATGGTTATAAGAGAAGAGGATTTACTAGGCAACTTCGGAGATGCAGGAGTACTAGAGACCTTAGCTTCTGGAGGAGCTATGGTTATTTCCTCAACTGGCTTAGTCTGAGCAAATTCTGGAACGAAGCCTACTGAATACTGTTCAGAATCTTCAAATGTATGTTCCTGAGCAAGAAGTTGCTCATTCATCATTCTCAAACGGTAAGTTAGAATAAGGATCACATTCTGATCTTGAGCAGCAGTGGGAATCAAGGCATCAAAATTTGATTGGAGAGTCTTCAACACTGATTCCAGCTTCTGGAGTTTAAGCTGCTCAAAAATGAAGCTTCGGCGTTACATATCTTCAATCACATTTTCTGTCTTGGCAAGATTAAAAACCTTTCTCTCATTCTTCACCATTTTTCCAAAAACACCTGGTTTTCTGAAGAATGTGAGAGGATGAAATACTCTAATATTGTGCCAGTCATCAAAGAAGGTCATTTCTTCATTGGCATAGTTCTCAATCTCTTCTAAATGAAGATCAATACCAGTTGAAACAGATGATTTGGCACCGTGAAACTGTGGTGCTTCAACGAGTTTTCCTTTGCCTTTTCCTGAAGATGAAGTGGTTATCACGGGTCTAAAAGCAGAAGACCCTGAGATAGATTCACGAATAACAACTCCAGACAAGGGTCAGAAAGTTGGAGCAGTAGATGTTGTGACAGCAGAGGCAGCAGTTGGTTTAGAGACAGAGGTGGTTTCTGGTACAGAAGAAATGGCCTCTAGAAACACCTATCTCAACGGGACAGTGTCTAAATCAGCAATTGCTGTCGTTTTCTTGATGCGAAGCAGAGTGCGAGCCTTCTTCTTGTTGGGAGTAGGTGGCAGAGATGGTTGAATAGGAGCAGCAGACTCCTCAGACACTGTTTTATCAGAGTCTGTGGAGATAATCACTCTCTTTCTTTTAATCTTCTTCTGAGGTCCTAGAGCCTCAGTTTGCGCAACTCCAATTTCTTTCTTCATAGAAATAAATTCAGCCACAGTTGGCTTTGGTCTTAAGGCAAGCACGTTATCAGCATCTGTCATTGTGACGTACGAAGCGTTCTGATCAGAAGTATGAGAAAAACCAGCATCAGCAAAACCATAACTCTTCTTTACCACCATATCCTTCATGATTTTGAAAAGAAATCGACTCCAATCCACCTTATACCCAGAAGTGATGGCAATCATCACTTGAACTTTTTCCTTGGTCAGCCGATCAAACATTCCGGCTTTCACCAACAGTGCTTTTGCGACAATATCAGCGAGCACTTGAAATTCCATCTTCAAAAACTTCTTAAAACAGGATGGACAGAGTTCCTCTTCAGAAGCTGAGAAGTTGAGTAGGGCAGTGGACATTTATTCCTTAGAAATTCCAGAGAATTCATTGATGCATGACAATGGGAGAAAGAAATTCGATCCAAATGAAGTAACATTGATAGAGATAGATGCATTAACCTTGGAATAAATGGTTCTCCCTTCTTCTACAATCGCCTTGGTGTAAAATTCCAGAAGAGCAGTTTTTTAAATCACAGCAGGTTCTGCTAAAAATTTTCTGAGACCAGATTTCTCAACAGATTGAAACATCTTGACAAGATTTTCATCCTTGATAGTTAGGACGGATGCAAAGTTAACTTGACACGTGTTCGATGTGTAAGCTCCGGCCATTTCAGTAAACAAGATAAGCTTGAAGTAAAATCTGTAAGAGAGATGAGAGCAAGAGAAATCAGTACCAGGTAGGCAAAAGTCTGGAAGCGTAAAAGTGAAATGAGATGAAAAAGGCGGTTAATATTCAAAAATGTACATCCGTCAGTGAAACATAAGTACATGTGTCAATATGTTTACGGTTGAGTAATTGAAAAGTTAATCAATGGGTGTCAGAAAGACTAATGATTTTGAAACTTTGAAAAGAGCGGGCTGTCCAATTGGTTACTGAAAATAACCAGAAGGAGATTTGTCGTTTTATGATAATATCTACTGGAAGTTATAAGGTACTGAAATATTTCCAGCACTTTGATAAAAACCAGTAGACACATTGTTTTATTGAAAAGACAAACATCCTTTCTGCTTCTGACAAAGCACAAAAATAATGGTCAGAATAAGATAATTTTCCCCCTTAATTAATGTAACTAATAAATGCGAAGATACGAAGTATGAGGGAACGGCAAATGATTCTTGGTATTCGTGTAGTTTGCAACCTGCATAATCAGCATCTGAATATCCAAAAGATTGAAAGATGAATCATTGGAATACCATAAGCCGACATTTTGATTTTCCTTTAAGTACTTCAGAATACGTTTAGCAGCAATATAATGTGATTGCTTCGGATTAGATTGAAATATTGCACAAATACAAACAGCAAATAGAATATCAGGTCTACTGGCAGTAAGATACAATAGTGAGCCAATAAGCCCACGATACTGAGTTACCTCTACTAGAATTCCACTTTCATCCTTATCAAGCCTGGTAGATGAGCAAAATTGGAGTGGAAGCAACAGAGCATGCTTCCATACCAAATTTTTTCAGTAGCTCCTTGGTATACTTAGCTTGATTTATGAAAATTCCAGTATCAAGTTGTTTGATCCGTAGTCCTAGGAAGAATGTTAATTCTCCCATCATGCTCATTTTGAATTGATCCTGCATCAATTTATCAAACTTTGCACATAGTTTGGGGTTAGTTGACCCAAAGATAATATCATCCACATAAATCTACACTAATAGAATATGCTTATTCTTGATTAAAGTAAACAAAGTCTTGTCTACTGTGCCAATTTTAAAATCATGATTGACAAGAAATTGTGAGAGAGTGTCATACCACGCTCTAGGTGTCTGTTTTAAACCATACAAGGCTTTGTGTAATTTGAATACACGATGTGGTGAGAAATGATCAATAAAACCTAGAGGTTGTTCAA
Organism: Primulina eburnea; assembly: GCF_022965805.1. NCBI lineage: Eukaryota > Viridiplantae > Streptophyta > Magnoliopsida > Lamiales > Gesneriaceae > Primulina > Primulina eburnea. The sequence goes on from NC_133114.1 coordinate 20,796,489, forward strand.
CGTAGACCTCTTCTTGTAGTAGACCATTTAGGAAGGCACTCTTCACATCCATTTGATAAACTTTTAAATTCTTAAAAGCAGAAAATGCCAAAAATATTCTGATAGCTTCAAGCCTTGCTACTGGTTCATAGGTTTCATCATAGTCTATTCCTTCCTCTTGTCGGAAATGTTGGGCCACCAGTCGTGCTTTATTTCTAATCACAGTGACTTCTTCATTTAATTTGTTTCTAAATACCCATCGGGTTCCAATAACTGCTTGGTGAGATGGTCTAGGTACTAGAAACCAAACGTCATTCCTTTTAAATTGATTCAGTTCTTCTTGCATGGCTTCAATTCAGCTTTTGGATCCAGAAGAGCTTCTTCAATTTTCTTCTGTTCATCCTGAGAATTAAAAGCAGCATTCATATATTCATTAATCATTTGCCTTCTGGCTCTCAAAGGCGCTGCTGGATTTCCAATAACCAAAGATGTAGGATGTGATTTTCTCCAAATAAAAGGGTTTTGGGGGATTTCTTCCTGGTTTGACATATATGGATTAAGCTCAGCTGAACCAGTAGCAGATTCTGGAGTGTCAGCTGCTGGTACTGGTATATATGATATATGTACTTCTGGTTCCACTATTTGAATGCTTGGTTCTGGATTTTGTACATTTTTTATATTTGGTTCTGCTTCGTCTTCACTATCCAGTTCCAGATGAATCATGTCTAACATGTTACTCAAATTTGACACATTAGAAATTACAGGAGCACTGCTGTCTTCGTCGAAGACAACATGAACAGATTCTTCAACATTGAGAGTTCTATTATTGAATATTCTGAAAGCTTTGCTTACTGCTGAATAACCAAGAAATAATCCAGCATCTGATTTTGAATCAAATGCAGATAAGTAGTTTTTACCGTTATTAAGCACAAAGCATTTGCAACCAAACACATGGAAATAAGATACATTAGGCTTACTCCCTTTCCATGTTTCATAAGGAGTTTGATTATGCCTTTTGTTAACCATGGTTCTATTTTGTGTGTAGCATGCGGGGTTGATTGCTTCTGCCTAGAAGCGCTGAGAGATGTCTGCATCTGCTAGCATTGTTCTAGCAGCTTCTTTAAGAGTTCTGTTTCTCCTCTCAGCTACTCCATTTTGTTGAGGCGTTCTGGCAGCTGAATATTCATGGTGAATGCCATGTTCATCTAAGTAAATCTCAAGGATTTTGTTAGTAAACTCAGTACCCCGATCACTTCTGATTTTAATGATGGAAATAGATTTTTCATTTTGAATCTTTTTCAGAAGCTTGATCAGGAGGCTACTGGTTCGATCTTTTCCAGCAAAAAATATTACCCAAGTAAATCTAGAAAAATCATCAATAAAAACAAGGGTGTATTTCATTCCCCCTAAGCTCATGATAGGGATTGGACCAAATAAGTTCATATGCAATAATTCCAAACACCTTGAAGTTGACTTACTATTTTTATTCTTGAAGCTAGATCTGATCTGTTTCCCTAGTTGGCATGCAGAACAAACATGATTCTTAACAAAATTAATATCAGGAAAACTATCAACCATGTTCTACTTCTTGAGATTATTGATTGACTTAAAATTCAGATGATTCAATCTCTTGCGCCAGAGCCAATGTTTATCACTAAGAGAGGCAACTAAACATGTAGGAACATTAACGTGATCTAAGTTCCATGAAACTTTGTAGGTTCTGTCTTCTTTCTTACCAGTTACTACAGTAGACTCAGCAGAATCTTCGTATGCTTCTGAAAAGCTACAGAATAACCATTATCACACAGTTGACTAATGTTAATAAAATTATAGCATAGATTCTCAACCAGTAGTACATAATTAATAGTTATGTGACCATGGATAATCTTACCCTTATCCACAGTTTTACCTTTTGAGTTATCCCCAAAGGTTATCTTTGGTCCAGTACAACTCATTATTTCTAAAAGTAGATTCTTTTGTCCAGTAATATGTCTGGAACATCCACTGTCCAGATACCATGTGGAGCTGCTTATTTTGGCTTTCTTTTCCTGTTCCTACAAACACAAATTTTAGTAACTGGTACCCAAACTACTTGGTTCCAAGTCTTATTAGTCTGTTAGGAACCCACATTTGTACAATTTTCGGTGACTTTGACTTCGGGTATCTATAGAGGTGTGTGCAGCAGAAGGTCGGTTATTTCTAACAGTGTGTATCTTAGAATGTTGTTCTTCCCTTCTGTTTGTGTTGTATGGCCTGTATCTCTTCTGAACAGGTCTAGAATTATAGTACTGGTAGTTTTTAACCTTCATAGAGGGTTGTCCTCCTGAATTGAATCCTCTACTGGATCCAGAACTCTGGTGCACTCTCCCCTTAGTTTCAACATAACCCAGACCATAATGCTTCCTTCTGTTCATCTGATCTACATTTCTTTCAACTCGAACAGTTGGTATTTCCGGTTCATATACCACACTGGATTTAAAAAAACGAATATGTTTTGCTTTGCTTGTATCCAGGTCTGGCTTAGTACTGGTTTCAGATGTGCTTTCTTATTGTTGAATCCAAGACCACTGCGGTCTCCGGATTGCTTTTGCAATTCCTGCATCTTCTCCAATGAAACAGACGACTTATTCCATGCATTTACTAGAACATACAGCTTCTGGTTCTCAAACCTCATTGTCTGGTAGTCTGCATTCACTCTTTCATTCTCAGTTCTTAACTTACTCATCTCAACTTTTAAATCATTACAGATGTTCTCTTGCAAGCAAGTGAACTTACTGACTTGATCCTTTAAGTTTAGATTTTCAATTTTAACTTCCTCGAATGATTGAGAAAGTCTCGAGTACTCCTCTACAATGTCAAGCAGTGTTTTAATCAAATCAGTTCGTGTAAATTCGTCAGAGTCAAAGTCAAATACCTCTACAGATATCGAGGTTGATTCAGTTTCTGCCATTAGACATTTGATCTCTTCTGCATCACTATCAGTAGAATGACTTTCTGAGTCAGAAGATTTAGAACTAGAATCCGTCCATTTTGATTTGCTCTCTTCAGCAATCATCTCCTTGCGGTCTCTTCTGGACTTCTTGTAAGTTTTTTTGTATTCTCTTTTCTTATGATCATCTTTCTTTGGCTCCGGGCAATCAACAATGAAATGCCCAACTTTTCCACAATTAAAATGTAACGTACCGTACTTTCAACTATTTAAAATTTGCGGAAAAATTAAAATTTTCTTACATAAATCATTAACCTTAGAAATTCGATAAAACAAACTGTACGTCTCAAAAGTTGTTGCAAAAAAAGATCTAAAAATAAAGTTTGACAAAAGTATTAGAACATTTTCATAAAACTTAAAATCTTGGGCGGTTCTCGGGTCTAGACTCCTGCTCGGTCCAAGCCAGCTCTTTGGTCCCCACCCCTAGTATCCTCGAAAACATCCTCACCTGCATCGATCAAGTCTAGTGATTCTAAAGACTCAACACGTATAAACTGGATGGTAACAAGTAAATACGTAATAAAACCACATGAAACTTTAAAATAGAGCGTACATAACTTGAAACTTGAACTTGCAATTAAATTTGAACATACATACATAACATAGAGGTGTCATAACGTGATAACTTCTCATAAACATGCTTGCATACTTGTACATACATAACTTCATCATTTTGCGTAGAGGCATGTTTCAAAGCAAATGACCCATAACATAAATCTCCTGATCAGACTAAACCACAGTACTGGGCTCACAGGGAAGATCCACTGCCACATACATGAGATCCATGTTCATGCTTTAACGGGTGGATTGGTCCCTGGTCATGCTTTACCGCTTTTCAATCCTGATCTAAACTCGTTCATGATTTAACGGGGTGGGTTGTTCCCTGGTCATTCTTTACCGCTTTCTAACCCCATACATAATTTGGTCACAAGACATTAGCATAGCTAAAAACTTAAAATATTTTCTTTGCACGTCAAACATACTTATTTGGCGTTGAGGTTGGCTTTCTCAACCTCGTTTGATCATCGTACTAAGCCATGACATGAACACCAAAGCAAACTATAACTTTTCCCAAAACTGGAGTACACGGACCCCGTGCCCAGGTCCGGCTACGGGTCGGTGTAGGTTCGCTAAAAGACATACCGAAAATAAGGAAGGGCACGGACCCCGTGCCAGGGTCCGTGTGGGCTCTCAAATTTGACACTGTGAAGGAAACAAAGATACGAACCCCGTGCCCTGGTCTGTGTGGGTGTCCGTGTACCTGCGGTGGAAGAAAACCAACGAGAACATCTGTTCTTGTGACATAATCCCCCTAACTCGATCATCCCAACCATGAATCGACACCTCGAGACCCATCCTAAGATACTATAACACTAATTCAAGCCTATAAGATTGCCCCAAAACAACCACGTATCAAAAGTAACCCAATAAACCCGCGAACAAGACTTTTGACAACAAAACGAATTTTACGACTACTCATTCTCCCAAATGCCTAACGACACGAAACGAAACGTCAATAACTATCCCAATCTCATTAAAATAAACCCATACGCTGTAGCGATCACTCGTCGATCTCCAACGAAGCCTGCAACCATAAAACTTCATGAACACATCAATATCATAATTTTCAGAAAATTCAGTTTGAGCAGTCCCACGAAAATGGTCATAACTCACTCAATTTTTATTCGAATAATTCTACTTTACTATCAAATCGAAGGTATAAAAAAGTTCTACGTTTTATATGATGAAAGTGTTTCTAGAAAACCGACCAAAAAATATCAGTATTAAAAATGATTGAAAAATCTTGATTTGTGATCCAAGAACCGTTTCAAAATTTATCCAACCATATGTGCTCAAACTTCTACACAACATTCACATGGATTTTTACGCATAACAAATAACACAACGCATAATATGACGAGATCGATGCATAAACGAAAGAATATACGTGCCTTATGATGTTAAAATTTACCGAACCGATGATACCGAAGCGGAACGAGTGCGAGGGTTGATCCGGGACGATCGTGGCATTATTTTATTTCAATGAAATTAAAGAAAAGTTGCTGGAAAATCTGAAGGAGAGGGGGCGGCTGCTACTAGCTTGAAGAACCCTAGGTTTTTGCTCTCAAAAATTTCTGAAAATGAAATGAAATGTGCATGTGTGTGTTGTGTGTCGTGTATTTGTGTGTGTGAGTGTGTGTGTGTGCGTGTGTTTGGTTAATTAGGGGCTCAAAATTTTCTTAATTAGGAATTAATAATGCTAAATAAAATGCTAATCAAAATGCAAATAAAATGCTAATAAAAATGTTAATTCCCACTACAAAACAAAGTCCCCTAATTTAAAATAAATATACATTTGCTAAACTTTAAAAGTTTTAAAATTATAATATCTCTAATTAATTAATTTAGGCATTAAAACTTAATAAATCAATTAAAAGGCCTCAATCCTAATTTAAAAATAAAATACCACATTTAAAGTTGCCAAACATCGTCGTCGGTCGCTTTTCCCCGATCCCGCATCGAATAATCGTCTGAAACATGAACTCAAGAAAAATATTTTTAACGTGCATCACGTAAACATAAATAAATTAAAATAATGCATTTAAATAAATCATGCATCGCTAAACTCATTTTAAATCAAATAAATGAATTAACAATTAAATAAATGCATGGGTTTTACGTGTACTGATTTTGGGCTCTACAATTTGTGACGTCCGGTTTAGGAATTCATAATTATTCCCTTACTAAGTGCCAAATTTTCTACAATCTTTCTTTATTGAACTGCTATTTTTATTTTTTCTATTATTATTAAAAAGATATTGTAGATAAAAATTTAAATATTTTCTACTATCATTTAAAGATTATCTACAAATATTTACATTTTTATTTCAAATATGTACAATTATTTTACACCAGAAGTTTAACATTTATTTATAAACAGATCATCCCAACTTTCAAATGCTCTTATTTCAGCTTCAGTTATTTTCCTCCTGTTCCAATTCTGGGATTCCTATGTCGGAAATTACAATAGACGAAAAGAAACAGAGGGTTAAGTCTTTGAGGACTTAGTGAGTTTAAATTAGTATATAGCTTTTAAATAAATTAAACTAACACTTCATTATAATTATATATGAAGTAATATGCATAACAATTTAGATGTTTGAATGCTATGCAATTGAATAATAGACAATGAAAATTTCATAAATTAACATTGGTGGCTCTAATTGAGCATTTTTTACAAGCCGGGTGAACCATTCTCCGGACCAAAATATTCAGTGTGCGTTGTTCAGATGAACCATATACCCGGGACTTTTGACCCGTTGTTAATTGGACTCATTTTCCGGGCCGAAGCCACGTTGTCTAGTGGACTTAATTTTCGGACCGAAATCCGTTATCCACGACTCCATTCATTAATGGTATATCAATTCATTCATAAATATACAAGAAAATATATCAGTAATTGAAATGAACTGTGGATGATATTTGAACCTTAAATAATTGCTATTGAAATTTCCAGGCCAAATGCCAAAGGTTTTAATAGAAGAATAAATAGTAATTTTCTCACCTGATAACTTACAGTTTAGGCTTGATTAGTAATCCGAATTGTTGAAGCAAGTCCTAAAAATATATTATGAATGATATTTATATGTTAGAGTTTTAAATAAATAACTGATCATTTCCAGATTATTTTTTTGTTCAAAATTTAACGCGGTTAATTTTACTTAAGTTTGCAAAATTCATATTAATTACAAGATATCTCTGAACATTACGAAATTTGGCCAAAAATTCAGAAATATCACCAGTAAGGTTCGGCCACGGGAAATTTGACGATACGGCGGGGCGTGCAGTACACGCGCCGATGGTTCCGGTGCGTGACTGGCCTTCCGACGGCCACGTGCGGCCGGGTTTTTTCCAGGTTATGTAACTTTTTAAGATATTTAATTCTTATGTTGAAAGTATTTTCAAATTCATACCTGATCAATACCAGATTTAAATATCGTCCTATGGAGAACTAAGGTACTCCAGCATTCCGAAAATGTTAGTTCCGCCAATATTTTGGGACGACGGACGGTACGTATCTAATCTATGCAACAAGAGGTACAACTTTTGTGTTCAAGTCAACCTTTAGTTTGGTGTGTAGCTATAAGAAAGATGAGCGTAGATTACCTTGCTTGAAACGGGATTCCGTTGTCGTCTCTCGGAATATCTTTGTTTAATTTTCTTGTTTTTGATCGATCCTTTTATATCACCTCCAGTGCTATATTGTTTTCAGATATGAGGTGAATAGTTGGTGATTTATTGGAATTTTTCGGAAAGGGTATAGATTTTTCTTCTATTTTCTTCTCTTTTCCTTCTTCCTTTCTTCTTTCTTCTTTCAGCCTCTGTTTCTTTCTTCGGTTGTTTGAAAATGAAGTGTTCAGCTATATATATAGCCGATAATTCATACTTATCTATATATTTTTTTATTGTATTTATTAAATTAATAAAAGTTATATTTATCCAAACTTAATATTATTATATTCTTGTATCTAATTATTATATTAAACATGTGTATTGAATCTAATTATAAATTATCTTAAATTGAACTTAATAATTATTGTATTTAATTAGTTAACATATATGTTGAACTTAATTATAATATTTTATTATATTTTGGGTATTTGGTTTTGGAACCTCATAGTACTTGATGAATTTTTTAAGTGTATTGTGATGTATTTTAATGTATTTCTAGATACTTTGGACAAATAAAATTTGTACCGAAAAATAAAGTGGAAAAATTCTAAAATGAAAATAGTAAAATTCATACTAATGAACTTTAAAATGCATTTATGCACCTTTGTTTTTAGGGTGTCATACAGTTCTTCCCCCACTTATAAAAATTTCGTCCTCGAATTTAAATCTTACCAAACAACTCCGGGTAGCGGTTTCTCATATCTGCTTCTGTCTCCCAAGTGGCTTCCTCCACTGATTGGTTTAGCCACCAGACTTTGACCAGCTGGGTCACCTTGTTTCAAAGCCTCCGCTCCTGTCTGTCTAAGATTTGGATAGCTCTTTCCTCATATGACAGGTCTGGAGCAAGCTGCAACGGCTCATAGCTCAGTACATGCGAAGGATTAGCTAGGTACTTACTCAGCATTGAGACATGGAACAAATTGGGCACACCGACCAGATTCGGCAGTAATGTTACACGATAAGCTAGTGTCCCAACTCTGTCGAGAATCTCAAATGATGCAATGAACCTCGGACTGAGCTTGCCTCTCTTCCAAAATCTCATAACCCCCTTCATAGGTGCTATCTTTATAAAAACGTGATCACCCACGGCAAACTCTAAATCTCTTCTCCTCTTGTCAACATAGCTCTTTTGACGACTCTGGGCGGTCTTCATCCTGTCTCAGATCTTGACCACCACATCTCCAGTCTGCTGAACAATCTCTGGACCAAGTTATGTTCTTTCACCGACATCATCCCAATGAAGAGGCGATCTGCGCTTCCTTCCATACAATGCCTCGTAGGGAGCCATACCTATAGACGATTGAAAACTGTTGTTGCAGGTAAACTCCACTAGAAGTAGATTAGACTCCTAGTCCCATGGAAATCTATTATACAAGCTCGCAGCAAGTCTTCTAAGATCTGAATCACTCGCTCAGACTAGCCATATGTCTGCGGGTGAAAAGCTGTACTGAAAAGTAATTTCGTCCTGATGGTTGCATGCAAACTCTTCCAAAAGGACGTTGTAAACCTCGGGTCCCTGTAAGACACAATAGAAACTGGGATCCCGTGCAATCGAACGATCTCCCTAATATAAAGCTCTGCATACTGCATCATGGAGAAATTCATCTTCACTGGCAAGAAGTGCACTGACTTATTAAGTCGATCCACTTTGACCCAAATGACAATAAAACCTCTGACTGACTTTGGCAAACAGACAACGAAGTCCATGGTGATGTTCTCCCATTTCCACTCGGGGATAGGGAGCGGCTTAAGCATTCCTACTGGCCTCTGATGCTCTACCTTCACCTGCTGACAAGTGAGGCATTCAGACACGAATCGGCGGATGTCTCTCTTCATTCCTGGCCACCAATTCAAAATCTGCAGACACTCGTACATTTTGGTATCTCCTGGGTGAATGGAATACGGAGATGCATGTGCCTATGACATGATATCCTCTCTGATCGAAACATTACTAGGCACCCACATTCTACCTCTGTATCTCACAATACCATCTGACACTGTGTAGAGTGCACTGCCCTTAGTTTCATCCTTCAATCTCCATTTCTGTAACTGCTCATCTGGAGATTGACCTGCACGGATACGGTATAGGAAAGAAGATTGGACTTTCAGATTAGATAGCCTCGGAGCTCTGCCCTTGCGATAAACTTCTAAACCAAAACTCTGAATCTCATACTGAAGAGATCTCTGCCCTGACAACTGTGCTACAACTGCGACTTTTCTGCTCAAGGCGTCTGCAACAACATTAGCCTTTCTCGGATGGTAGCTAATTTCGCAATCGTAATATTTCACTAACTCTAACCATTGTCTTTGTCTCATATTCAGCTCTTTCTGCATGAAGAAATACTTGAGACTCTTATGATCAGTGAAAATCTGACATTTCTCGTCGTACAAGTAGTGTCTCCAAATCTTCAATGCAAAGACAACATCGGCTAATTCTAGATCGTGAGGCGGGTAGTTCTTCTCGTGCATCTTCAACTGCCTGGAAGCATAGGCTATAATCCGACCTTGTTGCATCAATACGGCACCTAACCCGAGCTTAGATGCAACAGTGTATAGCACAAAATCACCTTGCCCTGTTGGCATGGCTAACACTGGTGCTGAAATAAGAGCTTGCTTCAAAGTATCGAAGCTCTTCTGACATTCGTCACTCCACACGAATTTAGCATTCTTCTTGGTCAGTGAAGTGAGTGGCACTGCTATCGAAGAAAATTTCTGTATAAGATTCCTGTAGTAGCCCGCTAGGCCTAGGAAACTGCGGATCTCACACGCATTCTTCGGCTCAACTCATTCCTTGACTGCTGCTACCTTAGCTAGATCCACCTCAATACCGCTGCTAGATATTATGTGACCCAAAAACGCTACCTTCTGAATTCACACATACTGAACTTCACAAATAACTTGGGACTCTGCAAAACTGTACTCAGATGATGACCGTGCTCCTCGTGGCTCTTCGAGTAAATAAGGATATCGTCAATAAATACTATGACGAACTGATCAAGGTAAGGCTGAAGTACTCGGTTCATGAGGTCCATGAAAATTGTGGGAGCATTCGTCAGTCCAAACGGCATCACTAAGAACTCGTATTGCCCATACCTGGTTCTGAAGGCTGTCTTATGAACATCTGCATCATTTATCTTCAGCTGATGATACCCCGATCGAAGATCTATCTTAGAGAACACTGTAGCTCCCTACAACTGATCAAACAAGTCTTCGATTCTTGGGAGTGGGTATTTATTCTGGATCGTTACCTTGTTCAACTCTCGGTAATCGATGCACAGTCTCATGCTCCCATCATTATTTTTCACAAAGAGCACTGGTGCGGCCTACGGTGAGAAACTTGGGCGAATAAATTCCTTGTCAAGAAGCTCCTGCATCTGCTGTTTGAGTTCCAACATCTCAGCTGGAGCTAAACAGTACGGTGCCTTATAGATTGGCACAGTGCCTGGCATAATATCGATTGCAAACTCCACCTCTCTCTCTGGTGGCAGACCTGTGACGTCATCAGAAAATACGTCTAGGAAGTCTCTAACTACTGGCACATCTGATAATGACGGAGTGGGTACGTCAGGTGCAGATACAATGCTGGGCAAGAAAGCTTGACAACCCTTGTGCATAAGTCTACGCGCCTGCATGCGGGAGATCATGCGTGGGAAAATCCTCCATCTAGCTGGTTCAAATAGAAACTGCTCCATGCCCAATGGTATAACCAATACCGACCTTTTCTGAAAATCAATCAGGACTCGGTTCTTTGTCAGCCAATTCATACCCAAAATAAACTCTGGCATCAGTAGTACTATCAGATAGGCATATACTAGGTGGCCTTGCAGTTCAAGATCGAAGTCCCTGACCACGCTAGTAGCTAACAATTCTTCCCCAGATGGGACTGTCACTGAATAATTCACGTCGAGTCCAATGGCTTTAATATCCAGGTGACTAGCGAACGTCTCCGAGATGAAGGAATGGGTGGCCCCGGAATCTATCAAGGCCTGAGTAGCTATTCTCTTAATGAAAATATTTCTTGAGAGACGATAACACAACACGACTTATATCCCCAAAAGTTCTAATATCACCCTTATGCAAAGAAAGACACCAAAATACCAGCTAGAACACTAATAATCCCAGATCAAGATAAACATGCATGCATGAAAAAATTTAATACTGCTGACTTAATAAAGTTGCCAGGTTGTGTCTGGGTTCGCCTCCTGAGCATGCATGACGAACACTCTCCCCTGGGTAGGCTGCCTCCACTGAGGGCACTCCTTCAACATGTGGTCACTTTCTCCGCACTTGAAACACTTGCCTGACCCATACAAACACTGTCCCAGATGATGGCGGTTGCATTTCGGGCACACCGGGTACTCTCCCGACCTCCGAGGAGCCTTCTGCTGTGGGACAGGACCCTTGCCTTTCGGTGGTCCCTGATAAGGCTTCTTCCCTGGCGGCCTCGGGTAAGGCCTCTTAGGCTGGGGTCGCTGATGCTGCTGCTGTGGACCCTGATAGGGCCTCTTGCCCTGCCTGTCAGCCTCAATATCCCTCTGATCCTGTTCTGCCGCCAAAGCTCTTGACACGACAACTGCATATGTAGTAGGACCAGCTACTCGGACATCTCGGCTCAAGATCGGCCGCAATCCATCTATAAAATGCCTTAACTTCTCCCGGGCATCGTTAGCTATCAGGGGTACAAAGTAACACCCCCTCTCAAACTTTTGCACAAACTCTGCCAAGCTGTTGTCTCTCTGTCGCAGCGCCATGAATTCCTTGGTCAACCTGGATCGTACTTCCTCGGTGAAGTACTTGGAGAAGAATACCTCTTTGAATCCAGTCCAAGACAAAGTCTGCAAGTTAACCGACACAGACACACTTTCCCACCATAGCCTGACATCTTCAGTCAACAAGAAGGTGGCACATCTAACCCTATATGCATCTGCCAGCTCCACAAAGTCAAATATCACCTCGATGGATTTAATCCATCCCTCAGCCATCCCCGAGAACTTTTTCAGACTCATCCTCCTAAATCGTTCATACACAGCTTCCGGTCGGGGCCTTGCCCCTGCATCCACTGCAGCCTGGTTCACCGCAAACTGCGCGAAGAACTGATTCATACCTGCAAGCATCTGCACCTGCATATCCGGAGGTGGACGAGGGGGAGTGACCCTCTCTTCATCTCGGGTCTCTCTGTCCTCCTCCCTTGCTTCACGGTTAATCACACGTCTAGGAGGCATACTATTTCAACAATTTACCCAACACGTAAACCCCATATGCAAAAATTTAATAACAATAGCATAAGATGCACGTAATTTGATCTTAAAACATGGACATACTGAAATCATGAATTAATGCTTACAACATGAATTAATTTAAACCTTTAAAACTTACAGACTTGAGGTGTGGCTTCGTGAGCTTCTCGCAACTGGCAGTAGGCGTAACCCATTACAAGAACACCGCTCTGATACCAATTGTAACGTACCGTACTTTCAACTATTTAAAATTTGCGGAAAAATTAAAATTTTCTTACATAAATCGTGAACCTTCGAAATTCGATAAAATAAACTGTACGTCTCAAAATTTGTTGCAACAAAAGATATAAAAATAAAGTTTGACAAAAGTATTAGAACATTTTCATAAAACTTAAATCTTGGGCGGTCCTCGGGTCTAACCTCGTGCTCAGTCCAAGCCAGCTCCTTGGTCCCTACCCCTAGTCTCCTCAAAAACATCCTCACCTGCATCGATCAAGTCTAGTGAGTCTAAAGACTCAACACGTATAAACTGGATGGTAACAAGTAAATACGTAATAAAAAAAACCACATGAAACTTTAAAATAGAGCATACATAACTTGAAACTTGAACTTGCAATTAAACTTGAACATACATACATAACATAGACGTGTCATAACATGAAAACTTCTCATAAACATGCTTGCATACTTGTACATACATAACTTCATCATTTTGCGTAGAGGAATGTTTCAAAGCAAATGACCCATAACATAAATCGCCTGATTAGACTAAACCACAGTACTGGCTCATAGGGAAGATCCACTGCCACATACATGAGATCTCCGTTCATGCTTTAACGGGTGGATTGGTCCTTGGTCATTCTTTACCTCTTTCCAATCCTGATCTAAACTCGTTCATGATTTAACGGGGTGGGTTGGTCCCTGGTCATGCTTTACCGCTTTCCAACTCCATACATAATTTGGTCACAAGACATTTAGCATACCTCAAAAACTTAAAATATTTTCTTTGCACGTCAAACATACTTATTTGGCATTGAGAGATTCGTTGGATTTCACTCGGGGCCGCTGCTGCAATATACTAACATGATTTCGAATAACTTATCTTGCAAAGCTTAGACGTAGGTAATCGTGCTCACCACCAAAGTAAATAAATAGCTTATGACATTCTAAATCACTCGGGACTCGACCTCATTTAATCATCGTACTAAGCCATGACATGAACACCAAAACAAACAATAACATTTCCCAAAACTGGAGTACACGGACCCCGTGCCCACGTCCGGCTACGGGTACGTGTAGGTTCGCTAAAAGACATACTGAAAAGAAGGAAGAGCACGGACCGCGTGCCAGGGTCTGTGTAGCGGTCCGTGTAGGCTCGCAAATTTGACACCGTGAATGAAACAAAGTCACAGACCCCGTGCCCTGGTCCGTGTGGGTGTTCGTGTACCTGCGGTGGAAGAAAACCAACGAGAATATATGTGCTTGTGACTTAATCCCCCTAACTCGATCATACCGACCATGAACCGACACCTCGCGACCCATTCTAAGATACTATAACACTAATTCAAGCCTATACGATTGCCCCAAAACAACCACGTATCACAAGTAACCCAATAAACCCGCGAACACGACTTTTGACAACAATACGATTTTTACGACTATTCATTTTCCCAAGTGCCTAACGACACGAAATGGAACGTCAATAACTATCCCAACCTCATTAACAATAAACTCATAAGCAACAGCGATCACCCGTCGATCCCCAACGAAGCCTGAAACCATAAAACTTCAAGAACACATCAATATCATAATTTTCAGAAAACGCGGTTTGAGCAGTCCCACGAAAAATGGTCATAACTCACTCAATTGTTATCCAAATAATTCTAATTTACTGTCAAATCGAAGGTATCAAAAAGTTCTACGTTTTATATGATGAAAGTTTTTCCAGAAAACCGACCGAAAAATCGCAGTATTAAAAATGATAGCAAAATTGTGATTTTTGATCCAAAAACCGTTTCAAAATTTATCCAACCATATTTACTCAAACTTTTACACAACATTCACATGGATTTTTACGCATAACAAATAACACAACACATAATATGACGAGATCGATGCATAAACAAAAGAATATACGTGCCTTATGATGTTAAAATTACCGAACCGATACCGAAACAGAACGAGTGCGAGGGTTGATCCGAGACGATCGTGGCACTAATTGCTTTCAACGAAATTAAAGAAAAGTTGCTGGAAAATCCGAAGGAGAGGGGCGGCTACTCCTAGCTTGAAGAACCCTAGGTTTTTGCTCTCAAAAATTTCTGAAAATGAAATGAAATGTGCATGTGTGTGTTGTGTGCCGTGTATTTGTGTGTGTGAGTGTGTGTGTGCGTGTGTTTGGTTAATTAGGGGATCAAAATTTGCTTAATTAGGAATTAATGATGCTAAATAAAATGCTAATCAAAATGCTAATAAAACACTAATAAAAATGTTAATTCCCACTACAAAGCAAAGTTCCCTAATTTAAAATAAACGAAACATTTTCTAAACTTTAAAAGTTTTAAAATTCTAAGATCTCTAATTAAATAATTTAGGCTTTAAAACTTAATAAATCAATTAAAAGGCCTCAATCCTGATTTAAAAATAAAATACCACATTTAAAGTTGCCAAACATCGTCGCCGGTCTCTTTTCCCCGATCATGCATCGAATATTCGCTAGAAACATGAACTTAAGAAAAATATTTTTAATGTTCATCACGTAAACATAAATAATTTAAGATAATTCATTGAAATAATTCATGAATCGCGAAACTCATTTTAAAATTAAATAAATGAATTTGTTTTACGTGTACTAATTTTGGGCTCTACATAAAACAGGCCATATCACCAGATGGTGAATCCTTCTTGAAGTTTCGATTGGGACCTTGGTAGGCTCGATGATTCTTTTTCATGAATCTGGAGAACTTTTTTACAAACAAAGACATCGCGTCACTGCTGATCTGTTCAGCAGTCTTTTCAGATGTGCTATCAATGATGACAGCAGGTAATGCTTGTGGAACAACTACAGTAGTAGCAGAAGGAGTAGTAGTAGCAGCAAGAGCCTTGATAGGTAGATTTGAAGAGGGCTCTTCTCCGCTTCTCACTTCCAGTTCAAACTCATAGGCTTTTAAGTCAGCAAACAAGTCATGCAGTTCTAACTTGTTCAAATTTTTAGATACTCTCATAGCTATGGTTTTTACATCCCATTCTCTAGGTAAAACTCTCATTACTTTGAGTGCTATCTCTTTGTTGACATGCTCTTTACCTAGAGCTGCTAGCTCATTGACCAAGTTGCTGAAACGTTCATCAAACTCATTCAGAGTTTCACCAGCTTTCATTTTCAGATTTTCAAACTTCTGCATTGCTACAGACAGCATATTTTCCTTCGTCTGCTCATTTCCTTCACATATTTGAATGAACTTTTCCCAAATTTCTTTCGCAGTAGAACACATTTTGATCTTGCTGAAGGTGTTCTTATCAAGAGTTTTATAGAGGATGTCCTTCGCAACGTTGTCAAAATTGGCTTTCTTTTTATCTTTACCAGTCCATTCGCTTCTTGGTTTTTCAATTATTTGCGGCGCACCATCAGTAACAGCAACATCTGTATTAGGCTTTAAAATCTTTAATAGACCATCTGTGATGACATACCACATGTCATCATCTTGAGCTGCAAGGTGAGCTTGCATCCGGATCTTCCAGTCATCAAAGTCTTCTTTTGAGAACATGAGAACCTTGCTAAAATGTGCCATAGCTGTTGTAAATTTTCAGAACAAGAGAAATCTGCTCTGATACCACTTGTTAGGGATCGATGTAGATTTTAGAGGGGGTGAATAAACTCTTTCCTTTAACGATAGTTTTCGCAAAGTGTGCTAGAATCATGTTAAAGATTGTAGTTGTTCTTGTTCAAACGTAAGTCCAGCAGATCACAATAATAAGTACGGAAAAGATCCGATGGAGTAAGGTGAAAACAGTAATAACAGTAGACAGTAGAACATTAATTGTTTCTGGAAGTTCGAAGATAAAATCTTCTACGTCTCCCCTTCTTCTGTTTCCAGAAGGTATCACTAAAAGACTTTGGATTTTACAGTACACACTTGTACACACTCACTTCAGCATGACTTACATTTTGCCTACTGAAACTCTTAGTAACTCAACAAAATATAATTCAATATAACAAGGTTCTGGAAAAGACTATTTTCCAGATTACAAAATCTTCTTCAAAAATATAGTAAAGTGTTTTGCATGAAGAGGTGAAGAAATTGCAGTACAAAATGATCTCCGAAGATCAGATGTATAATATGAAGTGTGTACTGCTTTTCTGCAAGTTGAGCTAGAAGATAATGATTGATTCGCGGTTGCTCAATATAACGTTGGGTAGATAAAATGATCAGCATTGTTCTCTAATTGGGTTTGATCCACATATATATAGATAACTTGAATCCAACGTCTATAATCGAAAATGACTCATTTGACTTTTGATAGAAAAAACTTTATTTCCTAAAAAGGATCCTGCATAAAGCTTTCAACACAATCGGTCTTGTTTTATACCAAAACTGGTAAAACGAATTAAATTACCACATACAGCATTTAATGGTCAATTAATGCTTAGTACTAGGTAAAGTAACGATAACATTTAAGATTGAAATGATCGAGTAAAAACCGTTAAGTACTGATCTAGTGAAGCCAAGTTCTGCTTAGTTAAGCTTCTGTTTTTCTAAGCCGTTAAGTACTTAAAGAGTACTGCTTTGTTAAAGGTGATATGGGAGCTTTTGCTTCTTATACTGTTTACTGGTTATACTAATACGATCTACTGGTTTTGACTAACATCACCACAATTAAATTAAGTCTATCAATCATTCACGCAGCCAAGGAGAAAGGGAACTGGTAGAGAAGTCCGGATTCGAAGAGAAATCGAAGATTTTCGGGATTTTCAAGCAGCGTGACATCTGTTCTCCAACCGTCTAGTATTTTTAGTTTAAACATCGTATTATAAACATAGTTTTGTTGATTTAGAATAAATTTTATAGCTAACTTTTAGCATTTGTTGGGATTTAATAGAATCTTACCCGAAACTGTTTAGTTTAATTAGTTAAATTCTCGACTTTTGATTTATTCTTGATTGTGTTATTGTTTTTCATAGAATTATTACATAGCTAACTTTAATAATATATCATATTGCGAGTGAGTTCGAAAGAATAGTTTGCAATATGAACAAGTAGCATGATCCGTGAATTTACAATTAACATAGAGATATGAAGTTAAATACACGTTGATAGTCATAGTCCAATAGGTCGAAAGCTAGAGAAATTCATAAATCGACATGTAATTTACATTTGATAAATAATTGAAGAGATTTTAATTATTTTACTGTGTATAATTAGTTTAGTATAGCTCGAGAGGGAGTGTTAATCGTTTAGGAAATTCTGTCAAAAACATGAATCATTGTCGAGATTAATTAGTTAAATAACGAGAGGTAGGTGAACCAAGATTCCCAACAAATTCATTTTTCACTTGAATTTTTACTACTCATTTGAGTTTGCTCATTTAATTATTTTAATTCCCAAGTCAATTAGTTATTTAATTATTTTAATAGTTAAAAAATTACTTCAAATTATCGTTTGCTAAAGAATAAGTAGTTGAAAATATTATTTGTGTAATATTGTCTTTGTGGAACAATACTCGTACTCCGATACATTTTATTATTACTTGACATCATGTACTTGCAATTTATTCGAGCGTAAAATATTTTATATTTATTGGAGATTTTTACTGTGCAAGTTTTGCTCGATTAAAATATTTTCATAAAATTTTATTGTCATAGAATTGAAGAGTAACAATAAATTATTTTTACTAATTTTATTTTATTTTATTCACTTTTTTTAAAAAAATTATATATATATATATATATATATATATATATGTGTGTGTGTGTGTGTGTGTGTGTGTGTGTGTGTGATGCAACAGCTAATTACAACGATAGTGTATTGTAAAAAAATGTATACCAAAACACACACAAACATATATATACATTAACGATAATAATCGAATAAATATATAAAACTTTATAAATGATATTAATTAAATATATTATAATATATTTATTTTTTATTTGCATGTGTAAGTTTATTTTTAATATTCAAATTCTGTTGAAATCTATGAAATTTTTTATAAATGTTTATAAAAATCTGTCAAATTAAATTTACAAGAGTCTAAAAATCTTTCACAACTATGTGAGTTATAGATGAAGATGATTTCAATTTTTAACAAAAAAATGAATTACAAATAAAACTATCTCCAGCACAAACATATATAATTTCACAAGTTATCGTTGAGTGCAAAACATATATCATCCTAAAATATATTATAATTTATAATATAATTTTGAATATAATTTTCAACATGCATGCCATCAATATCCGCATCGAATATTTAGTACTTTTGCATCTACAAAAATCGACTTTTTCTCACCAAAAATATTTTTTTAAAAAAAGAAGAAAGAAGAAGGCACTTAACTAGCAAAGGGCAAAAATTTGTGTGAGACGGTCTCACGGGTCATATTTGTGAGTCGTATCTCTTATTTGGGTTATCCATGAAAAAGTATTACTTTTTATGAGTATTACTTTTTATTGTGAATATAGGTAGAATTGACCCGTCTCACAGATTAAGATCCGTGAGACGGTCTCACATGAGACCTACTTCTAGCAAAGTGAGGCAAATGGCAGCACCACGTTATCCCAGCGCGTTTGGGTGTAGAAAAACAAAGTTCATTGGACAGCACACCTCTCTCCCCTCCTATAAATACCACCATTTCCTATGGTACAACACATGAAGCAAAGCATTTTATTATAATCTTTTAAAAATAAGAGGCAAAGCATTTCGCAAAATGGCGGCTACGGGAAATGTTCGGGAGTGTGAAGGATCTCAGAACAGCATTGAGATCGAAGATCTTGCGCGTTTCGCCGTTGAAGAGCACAACAAGAAGCAGGTTTCTTCTTCCTCTTTGTTTACTGAATTTCCGGTCGTTTTTAGTGTGAAATTGCTGTCTTTTGCGATTTTTCTCCGTTGGATTTTCATCTTGTGGGACCCAATTTTGCGTTTTATCCTACAGTTTTCATTTTGTTGTTGTTGTTGTAAGAAATATGATTTTAGGGTTTTATATACCTTTTTAGGTTTAAGATTGTAATAGCGCATTTGAAGATATTGATGGAAAATGTGATCATTTGGCCGTAATCACCTCCTTTATCGCATTGTTATTGGGTAAATCTGTGAACATCGTAACAGAGTGTTCTATTGGTGTGAAAATGGGAGATAATTGAGATAGGGCACCCCAGCTTTGATTTTGAAAGGAATCAGCTGGTTAATCAAACTTCTGCTAAATCGTGTCAACAAGCATCGCTAAATTAGGAGCACCAATAGCTCAAAGTAATAATTGCTTTATAAAAAAGATCAGTTGTATAAATAGGTTATTTGTTGTAGGTTCAAGCATTGAGACGTGTTTGAAATATAATTCTTCAACCGAGACATTTTTATCAAATTAGTAATGCGAATATTGGGATTAAGTTTTAATGATTAAATCGTTAATTTGGATTTTTAGTAAATAAATTCAACTTTAGAAATTGTTGGATTAATTTAGTTTTATTGGCGAATTGTGGAATTATTCGACGTATTTTGTCATTGTTAGGTCGAAGAGATTAAAGTTGTGCTTGTTGTGATTTCAAAGTCGGTTTAATTATGTTACAACATACCACGATAATATATAAATTAAGTTTTAAACATAAATATGTGATGTTATTGTTGTTTACATGCTTATATTGATTACGTGTGTTGCTAAATGACTCGTTGTTTTATATGATCATTGTGTGGCATATTCTATAGCATTTAGTATAGGGCATAATATTATGACATTCATGTTGAGTCCTATCGTTCTTGTTAGCCCGTTGTTGATATTCTTTATTATCTGCCATTGTTGTCTATCTCGGGATTATGGTGTAGCTGATAGGCCTATATACATTGATACACATGTGACTATAGATATGATTGAACAATCCCGTTGTTAGTGTAGCCCTCGGGGTGAGCGCTGAGATTGTGATATCTAGTTCTGGTTGTTTGTGTCATTCATGTTATATGTCGTTACAGTTGTATGGAGGCCGAGTTGAGGATGTTGATTAGCACAGCTTGGCATACCTCTCATACTTGGCAGGACGGTTCAGCTACATGAAGATGTGGCTCCCCTGTGTGTTGCTCGAGCATTATTCTTGCTGATCGTATCGTTTGTTTGGCTCCGTTTACCTGTGCTATTGAGCCTTGTTCATGCATTTCACATTTCATCTACATATATATTGATGCATGATTTATGTTATTGTTATGTTGTTGAACTATTTCATACCAGAATCATAATCTTAGTTGTTTACGGGGGGCTGCTGTGATTGCTTTTGGGCTCCATGGTAGATCTCCCAAGTGGTTTTCCAGCACCAGGCTTTTATGGTTTTTGTGAGTTTGTGCCAGTTCTATGTCATGTTTTATTATCCGGAGATATGTCTAGAGTATTTGTATGGGTGTTTGACTTGTTATTATTTAGTTTGGATAAGTTTTAGTATGTTTTAAAGCTTTGCCGTCTTAGTTGAACTGATATTTGAGATCTGTTGATCTGTGCCTGGTCGGCACTTGCTTGTGATTGTTTATTTTTATCGCAGCGTCAGTTTTGAGTCTTTTTAATTTTCTGATTCTTGAGTTTTTCGGGATGTTCTACTTACAGGGAGATTATGTCGAATTTTTTCTAGGCCTTGAGGTCCATTTTAAGGTATTTTTAAATCATTTTCCGCTACAGAATTAAATTAAATCATTATTGTTTGATCATTAATTGTCATTAGAATAAATGATCTCACAAAAAAACTCAGGCCTATGTGCTATCACACATCATAAATAAAATAATCATCTATTCTTCAACTCATACTGAACTTATATAACAAATACCATATAATTAATTACATTAAATAAATTACCAATTTTTATCATTAATATTACACCTTAGTATTATTTAAAGCATTTTTTTAGATCTCCAATTTCATAACAAGAATTTTGATGGAATTCAAGTGTATATACATGACTCCGTATGGAAAAATGACAATATGCATACATTAAATGATGACCGACAAACATAACAGATAAGTAAAGATCCAAGTGGTAATATATTTGAGTTCAATGGCTAGTTGGTTCCTTTTGATTAAGAAGTGGAAATTGGAGTAACCATTAGTGAGAATTCACAATCCTTTATCGACCATTCGTCTACGTAAACGAAGATATGGTCAATTTGTTATGATCGTTTCTTATCATCGTTGGTGCCAAGTGTAGAATTCCAGTTAGCAAGGGAACTCATTACTTCAACAACATTCCATCTCTTCATCATTTCAGCTAAAGTCATGCGGTGATTGATTCTATCGCTATCTTGTGGATCAGTACATTTGGTTGGCTTCCAAAC
Source organism: Primulina eburnea (assembly GCF_022965805.1). Taxonomy (NCBI): domain Eukaryota; kingdom Viridiplantae; phylum Streptophyta; class Magnoliopsida; order Lamiales; family Gesneriaceae; genus Primulina; species Primulina eburnea. Next base: position 20,818,441 of record NC_133114.1, read on the forward strand.
TCCAGCCAGAGACGAGAGCACATAAACCACATGGCTCATACAAGGTCTCTGATTAGGTTCTCTAGAGAAGTAGTAGTCAGCCAGTTCTACAACAGTGATGATACTCGAAAGTGTTTTTTCTTCACTCAGATCAAGATTCGGGTCAATGGCATTTGGAAAAGAGTGTGTGCCTTTGCTGATGAGTATGCTGCGGAACCATGCCACTATATGCTGTTTTTCGTCGGGTAAAGAAATGTCTAAAGCATATCTTACGGTGATCAACTCCATTATTATGACACCGAAGGTATGAACATCAATTTTTGTATACTCTGCCAGTTTCTGCACAATTCATGCAAAAAAAATTCTCTTTGATTAAGACAAGTAAATCACATTTCACATCACATAATAATATAGAGCACAAAATTTGCCAGAGCCTACAATGAGAACATCAATTCAGAGAGGCTAATCACAATCAAAAACTAAGACTAGAAACATTTGAATCCTTACGAACTAACTGAATCATTATATACTTGAAAACTGATTTACCAAGAAATGGAAAAGCTACATGCACATTCGGGTGCAATATAGCCAAAAGTTCCGACAACTTTAGAAGCAGCCAAAGCTTCCCTATCAAGAGGCACATGTCGCACGAGCCCAAAATCTGCAACCTTAGCCCTCATATCATAGCCAAGAAGAATGTTCGAAGTCTTGATATCCATGTGAATAAAACTCTTGTCGGCAAAACCTTCAAGTACTCAACACCTTTGGCTACATCCAATGCAATACCAAGCCTTTTCCTCCATTCTATAGAGGCTTCAAACCTTCTTTGTTCCAATTAAAGAAACCTGCTAAGCGTCCCTCCTTCATTAATTCGAAAACAAGATGCCTCTCACTTTCGTATATACAATATCCCAAAATTTTGACTAGATTGATATGTCGAACTTTTGTATGGGCAGAGATCTCGGATTCGAACAGTTCCAAACATTTGCCCCTCGTCAATCCAGGTTTCATCTTCTTAACACCAATCTTAGTTCCATCATTCCATTCTCCTTTATAAAAACTTCCAAATCCGTCCATGCCAAGTATGTTTTGTTCATTGAAGTTATCTGTCGCATTTTTCAGCACTTGGACAGAAAACACCAAGCAATCATCCTTGACTAATTGAAGTTCTCGAGGACCGCTAGATCCCATGATACTAATCCCTCTAGCCTCTCCATCAAGGCTTGAACCAGCATTAGTAACATGACTTGAAGGCTCAACTTTGGCCCGACAAAGAAAGAAAACCAACACTCCAGTAAAAACACAAAGAACAACAAGAAGGGATCCCAAAATTGCTATAGTAGGAGAACAATCCGAACAATCCGTCCCAATGTCCACATTTCCATCTCTCTTTACAGTCACACTACTTGAAAAAGCCGGTACTTCCCCATCAATATTATCATCGGAAACATCCAACAGTGTACTCGGAATAGTTCCTGTTAATACATGAAATGACAAAAGCGATCTTCGAGGTATGGTTAAAACATCAACACGCGGATACCTATCTAGCCCAAAAATCTCAGGTAAACTCTAATAAGGTTAGTATCACTGGCCGAAAACATTTGTAAAGTAGGAACACTTTCAAGGCTCTCAGGAATTACCGAAGAAGTAAAGGGGTTGTGCTCCAAATTGACAGTCTGTAAAGAAGTTGTACAATTGAAGAAATCCCACGCCGAAAACTTGGCGTTGTTGAGCAAGAAAGTCTGGAGCGAGTTCAACCCAGCTAAACTGGGCAACGGCCTGCCGTTTTTGTTATTCTGAACTTCAAACACCTGTAAAGAAGTAAGCTTATTGATGTTTGAAGGGAGAAACCCACCAAGATTCTGCCGCCTAATTTGGATTCGGACAACTCAATTATCCGAACATCACACGTTCTTCCACTTGCACGGGTCCGAATAATTCCAATATAGTCGACTAATTGAGTTGATACTCTTCTTCAGCCCTGGCATGACGGCCTCTTTGATGGCTAACATCGACAAAAGAGCCAAAAAGAGGAGAAATCTTGACGCCATTGAACTGAGAAATATCAAGTAATTGGAGAAGAGAGAGAAAGTGAGGGAAATACTTCGTTAATATTTTTGACTCAATTTAAATTGATGCTTATTATTATTTTTGTGAAATTTTGGTTCCCAAGTGGGGGTGCCCTTACGACACCGCTAAAATGCCATATTACAACATAACTGAATGTACTAAAAAGTTTTTTAAAAAAATTTCTCTCTAGCGCATTTTTGCATGCCCCAAAGAAAAAATTCACACGCGTGCTTGCACGTGCGATTGTAGGCGCGAGGATGGCGACGGGGCTGGCCACCCTACATGGGTGCCTTCCCATTTCCTTTTTAATTAAAAATAAAAATAACATATAATTTTTAAAATTAAAACTAAGGATGCCAGCAGCTCCTCCTATATATATATTTTAAATTTTTTTACTTTGTTTTAATCAATTTAAATTAATAAGAAACACATAAAATTTACATTGACTTGCTAGTTAACAATTACTTTAATAAAATTAATTATTTTTTTAATTTTTTAATTTTTCGAATGAACAAAATTAAGAATTCTCTCCTTAGGTTTTTGTGAGAAATACTCTGTGTGAGTCGCCTTCCTACCAACAGTAGGTCATGTCACCCGATTGAAATCCTTTTTAAATCTAGGTGAAGGTTTACTCAAATGAATCCTGATGACATAATACGGATGGTTGAGGAAATCAAAATTCAACCTAATGACTATGAGCCAAAACTAATCCTCAATGATGAAGAAGTCCAAGTTGGTGTCCATCGGGCAAGGCTTTGCTTGGTTGTCCAGGTTCTGTCAACCGATCAATTAACAGGGAGGCATTTCGACATCATATGCACCGAATTCTACAATTGACCAGGGGCATGGAAAACAAATCTATTAGAGACAACATGTTTCTGATGGAATTCAGTGTTATTGCAGATAGGAGACGTGCCCTCCATGAAGGTCCGTGGCATTTCTTCCGAGATCTAGTGGTTATCAAGGAAATTAATGGGCTGGAAAACATAAGAGCACTGACTTTCGAGGAGATATCAATATGGTTTCAATGTCATAATTTACCGGTAGATTTTATGAATCAATCGATCCTGGAACAGATTGGAGGGTTCGGATCAACATGTCCAAGCCCCTGCAGAAGTATGTTCGTGTGGGGATGAAAGAAGGAATGGAAGATTTTATCATCATCCTGACTTATGGAAAACTACTGAATTTCTGCTATGCTTCTGGCAAAATTGGACATAGCTTACGTGGTTGTGACAAAGATGGAATTGACAACAAAAAACTTCCCTTCGGATCGTGGCTCTAGGCAACAACACAATTAGGAATAAAGAAGGAGAGGACACCATCCCCATCGAAATCAGGCTCGACCACATGAGAGCATGGGAAGTGGAAGAAAGTCATCTTGCATGATTCAGTAAATGCTTTACATATGAAATTAAATAACTCTCCTAATAGCGGCGAGAGGAGCACAAAACCCCGACAAAACCAATCATCTACTACATATGTGCTTGACAACATGATGCATCCTAATATTCTCTCGCCGCTATTAGGAGAGTTATTTGATTCCATATGTACAACATTTTTTGAATCATGCAAGATGACTTTCTTTCCCTTCCCATGCTCTCATATGGTCGAGCCTGCTTTCATTGGGATGGTGTCCTCTCCTTCTTTCTTCCTATTTGTGTTGTTGCCCAGAGCCACGTTCCGAAGGGAAGTTTTTTGTTGTCAGTTCCATCTTGGTCACAATCACGTAAAGCATAGCAGAAGTTCGGTAGTTTTTCATAAGTCAGGATGATGATAAAATCTTCCGTTGCATCTTTCATCTCCACACGAAGAACCCTCACCCTCGCATATATTCCAAGGAAGGTCCCTGTCTCTCCTACGTCAATATCTTCAATAATACCTATTTGATTTCCAATTTGTTCCAGGATCGGTTGATTCATAAAAGCTACCGGCAAATTATGATATTTAACCCATATTGATATCTCCTCGAATGTATGTTTTTCGACCCATTTTCCTTGATAACCACTAGATCTCGGAAGAATTGCCACAGACATTCATGGAGAGCACGTCTCCTATCCGCGACAGCTTTGAATTCCATCAGAAACATATTGTCTCCCATATATACGATTTCCACGCCCCTGGTCAATTGTAGAATCCATGACATATCATATCGAAATGCCTCCTTGTTAATTGATTTGGTTGACAGAACCTGGGCAGCCAAGCACAACCTTGCCCGATGGACACCAACTTGGACTTCTTCATCATTGAGGGTTGGTTTTGGCTCATAGCCATCAGGTTGAATTTTGATTTCCTCAACCATCCATATTATGTCATCAGGATTCATTTGAGTAAACCTTAACCTAGATTGAAATTATGTCATCAGGATTCATTTGAGTAAACCTTCACCTAGAAAAAAAGATTTCAATCGGGTGACACGACCTACAGTTGGTAGGAAGGTGGCTCACACAGAGTGTTTCTCACAGTAACCCTAAGGAAAGAGAATCCTTAATTTTGTTCATTCGAAAAAAATAAAAAAAATAAATTTTTTAATTAAGGTAACTGTTAACTAGCCAGCCATTGTAACTTTTTCAAATTTATTAAAATAAAGTAAAAAATTTAAAAAGTATATATATATATATATATAAATATATATATATATATATATATATATATATATATATATATATAAATATATAAAATTAAGGAGCCGTTGGCCTCCTTAGTTTTAATTTTAAAAATTATATGTTTATTTATTTATTTTAATTAAAAAAGAAATGGGAAGGCACCCATGTGGGGTAGGCCAGCCCCGTCCCCATCCTCATGCCTCCAATCGCACGTACAAGCACGAACGTGAAGTTTTTATTTGGAGCGTGCAAAAACGCGCCAGAGAGAAATTTATTTTTAAAAACTTTTTAATGCGTTCAGTTATGTTGTAATGTGGCATTTTAGCAGTGTTGTAAGAGCACCACACATGGGGCCCAAAATTTCATAAAAATAATAATAAGCATCAAATTGAATTGTGTCAAAGATATTAACGAAATATTTCCCTCTCTTCTCCAATTGCTTGATATTTCTTTGTTTCATGGCGTCAAGATTTATCCTTTTTTCGGCTCTTTTGTCACTGTTAGCCACCGAAGATGCGGTCATGCTAGGGCTAACGAAGAGTCTTAACTGAATCAGTCGACTGGATTGGAATGATTCGGACCCTTGCAAGTGGAAGAACGTGCGGTTTTCGAATAATTGAGTGGTCCGAATCCAAATTGGGTGGCAGAATCTTGGTGGGTTTCTCCCTTCAAACATCAATGAGCTTACTTCTTTACAGGTGTTTGAAATTCAGAATAACCAAATCGGCCGGCCGTTGCCCAGCTTAGCCAGGTCGAACTCGCTCCAGACTCTCTTGCTCAACAACACAAAGTTTTTGGCGATTTCTGGGATTTCTTCAATGGTATGACTTCTTTACAGACAGTCAATTTGGAGTACAATTTCAGTAATTCTTGAGAGTTTTGAAGGTGTTCCTATTTTACAAACGTTTTCGGCCGGCGATTAAAACCTTACTCGAGTTTTACCTAAGATTTTTGTCCTACATAGTTATTTGCATGTTGATGTTTTGACCACGCCTCGAAGCTCGATTTTTTCATTTAATATATTAACAGGAACTAATTCGAGTACATTGTTGGATGTTTCTGATGATAATATTGATGGGGTAGTACCGGCATTTTCAAGTAGTGTAACTCTAAAGAGAGATAGAAATCTGAACATTGGGATGGATTGTTATGATGGATCTCCTACTGTAGCAATTTTGGGATCCCTTCTTGTTGTTCTTTGTGTTTTTATTGGAGTGTTGGTTTTCTTTCTTTGCTGGGCCAAAGTTGAGTCTTCAAGTCATGTTACTAGTGCTTGTTCCAACCTTGATGGAGAGATTAGAGGGATTAGTATCATGGGATCTAGCGGTCTTCGAGAACTTCAATTAGTCAAGGATGATTGCTTGGTGTTTTCTGTCCAAGTGCTGAAAACTAGGACATATAACTTCAATGAACAAAACATAATTGGCACGGGCGGATTTGAAGTGTTTATAAAGGGGAATTGAATGATGGAACTAAGATTGATGTTAAGAAGATGAAACCTGGATTGACGAGCGGCAAAGGTTTGGAACTATCCGAATCCGAGATCAATGCCCATACAAAAGTTCGACATGTCAATCTAGTCAAACTTTTCGGATATTGTATATACGGAAACGAGAGACATCTTGTTTTCGAATTAATGAAGCTGAGGACGCTTAGCAGGTTTCTATTTAATTGGAACAAAGAAGGTTTGATGCTTCTGGAATGGAGGAAATGGCTTAGCATTGCACTGGATGTAGCCAGAGGTGTTGAAACGGCTACTACTATTTCTTTTTTTTTTTTACAAATCATTAACTCAAAAATTACTAATAAAAATAAATTTACATAAATCAAACTAATTTAACAAATCGAATCTCATGTACATAAAAATTATCTAAATTGTCAACTAACCAAAAATCCTACATCGAACTTTAAAAAGATCAACTAATAATAAAATAAAGCATAAAAAAATCTAATAAAATCATTAACAATAATTTTTTAAATCTTTTATATATCAAGCTAATACAGAAAATAAATATCCCTCGGGAGTGTACTGCCGCAGTCGATCCACTCAATCTTCAACTCTTCCCTCAACATCATCAAATCCTACAGCATTCAAACCTAGTGAGTCTAAATACTCAGCATGTTCTAAACATGAGTAGCAAATAATACATATACAATTACATGCATTAAAGTTATACTTTTATTTAAAATAGCTTTTAAGCATAAATCATAAATCGCAAAATCATTTAATTGTAAAGTTTTCAATCATTTATCATTTTGGGTGAAGTTTGATACTTGAAAGTGACTAGCATTTATCCTCTGGTCGACTGATCAGTCTTCAGCTCCACATGGCTGCCACGTAAGAACCTTCTTGCTACTTAACCATCGATCACCTCTGACCCTCACCGACCCTGGACCATGCTCAGACCCAACCGAACCCAGCCCAAGCCCATGAACCACGATGCGAGCTGCTGCGACAGAACAAGAGCACCCGCGCGAGTTTTTACTGCTGGGATCGAGCCCCCCCCCCCCCCCCCCCCAATGGACCAAGCCGCACCAGCCCTTGAACTGAACCTTGACCATCCTCCTTAGACCCCACTGGACCATGCTCCAACCCCTGCTCGCCAGCCCAAGCAAGCGCCGAGCCCCTGCAAGCTTGCGCACAGCTCGCGTGAGGAGTCCTCACCCCAAGGGACTCCTCCTATGCAGTGAACAAGGCTAGGACTCTTCTCTACACCTAACCACGTCCAGCCCTGCCACCTAGACGAGCCCTGCCCAGCCATGCACCGAGCCGCCCCCTTGAATCAAGTGTGCAAAACGTGTCTCTTCTAGAAAACCCTAGCTGCTTTGTTCCCTTGCCATGCTTGATTCCAGCATGTAATTTAGCCCTTATCGACTCTTTTCCCGTCTCCAAAACATGTCCTAATGGCAACATGTCCTTAGGAATCATAGCGTTTTTCATATAAGCATCAAATTTTCGTATATTTGAAAATAATAGTTCTAACGTAAAAATAATTGAACACAAGTATCTATCATGCAAAAATTATAAAAACATACATGTTATAGTTTGAATGATGCATCAAAGGGTTTAGAAAACGTGCATTTACGTTTAAAACGCTCGAATACGTGATCGTCGGTGAGGAAGGACGAACGGACGACGAAGAATCCTAGCTTTTCCTCCTTTGAAATTTTCGAAATTTAGTGTGTGCGAGTGTGTGAAGTGGACGGCTGATGGGTGCCAAAAAGACCTAGGAATCCTTTTTTATATATTTTATTTTGCATGAATATGATCATGGGCTTGGGTTTTGGGCCTTCCAAGCATATGAGCAATTTGGCCTACTCAATTTAGTTAAATTGGGCCCAATAACTCCTATTTAATTGTAAAATAAAAGTTTATAAAATTTAGTTTTTGAAAATAATATTTTTTATCTTTTAAAAACTCATCGTTTGCCCAAAATCGACTTCTCGAGTAAAATTGAGCTCGACTTGTAAAATAATTTGAACTCTACCATTTTTAGAAAAAATTAATCATTTTTAATCATATTAAGAAGCCTTGAAAATATTTAGTGAAAAATATTTATTCTTGTCTTGGTCGTCTCTGGTCTCCTTTCCACAGCCTATTATGAAATCTTCAATTTCATGAAATCATGCCGTATAATAATTTAATCATGCAATCATACCTTTAATCATATAATATGCATCAAGTAAGCATTTAAAATCAATTAAATAAAACAATTAAGCAATTCAAATAATTTGCATGCATGTGGTTTACGTAGGTTGGTTTTTCGGACGTTACAAATCTCCCCCCTCCCTTAAATAGAATTTCGTACTCAAAATTTGCTTTGTTTTGATAAATGAAAATCTTAGCTTCCCTATTCACTTCATACCTAACCCTCTTAGCTTAAATCTTGAATTTTAAAATCTCAAAAATTGCATTTCTCTCGCAAAAATTCTCAATGTCAAATCTTGATTTTTAAAATCTCAAAAATTGCATTTCTCTCGCAAAAATTCTCAATGTCATCTCCTAAATCCAGCTCAAGTAGAGCATACAACATATTCTACTCTAAGTTCTTGATTAACTCCATCACTTCCCATAACCCATTTAACATTTTAAAAATAACATGCGTCTAATCTCCTATATCATGTATCATAAAAACATTTAAAGAATTTTAGCACATAAAATAATAAGTAGTAAAAACTCACATACTTAAGGCGTGACTTCTTGAGCTTCTTGAAAATACGATCGTCGGGCTCTCTCTATGGCCTTGTCCCGTAAATAGGCTCTCTCTGGGGCCTTTTCCCTCACGATATTTTCATAAAATTGTAAGTTCATCGTTTCTTCTTAAAACAGATCTCCCACAACAATTGTAAGTTCACTGTTCTTTTTTAAAACGGATCCCCCACATATCCTCTTTGTCACAGTCAATTCACATCTTTCAAAATATTTTTACTTTTCTTTTTAAAGCATAAAATATCATTACTTTCAAAAACAACATTTTACAGTAAAAATTGCACAGTTTTACCATATATCATGAAATATCATATTTTTTCCGTATTTAAAAATAACATTTTAACAGTAAAAATCGTACAGCTTTACCACAAATCATAAAATATCTTATTTTCATCAAAATCACCATTTTAAATCATTTAACATGTGTTATGACTCTTCAGGACGTTGCCAACCTTTTTCGTATAATCCAAGTGTAAAATGATCGTTTTGCCCCTAGACGTGATAATTCTCGATTTTGACTGTTTTTTACTTTTAATGACATGGGCATATCTCAAATATTTATTTAAGCTTAAATATAATTTTTAATAATTTTATTTTAGCTTAAATACGATGCTTTTAATTTAATTCCCTATTTAATTATTCGTAAAACGTTTTATTCCCGATTTAATTCAAACTCGAATATTTTCTTCCCAAATTTTAAACATATTCTTTTTATTACCTAAAATACCCTTGTGATTCGTGAGCCACTCCCGTGGACCCACGGTTCAAGCCATTTTCTATTAAACTCGATTTTTGACCCTTACATGAACCCACCGAGTCAACTCCCTACTTTTGTCGAGCCACGCCCGAGCCACCTTGAGACAAACTCTAGCCAACCCATCTAGGGACCCTACTGACCAACCCCAAGCCATGAGCCAGCCCTTTTTCTCGCACAATACCTCCTACCCCTAGGCTCGAGCTGCGCATGGTATCTCCTAGGCTCACTAGGACTTCTATCCCACGTAAGAACCTTCTTCTACTTAACCATCGATCGCCTCTGACCCTCATCGACCCTGGACCATGCTCAGACCCAACCGAACCCAGCCCAAGCCCTTAACCACGATGTGAGCCGCTGCAACAGAACAAGAGCAGCCGCGCGAGTTTCTACTGCTGCGATCGAGCCCCCCCATGGACCAAACTGCACCAGCCCCTGACCCGACCCTTGACATTCCTCTCTAGACCCTACTGGACCATGCTCCAACCCCTGCTCGTCGGCCCAAGCTAGTGCCGAGCCCTTGCAAGCTTGCGTGCACACAGCTCGAGCGAGGAGTCCCAGGCAGCGACCAAGGAGTCCTAGCCATGCTAGGACTCTTCTCTACACCTAGCCACCCTTGAATCAAGTGTGCAAATCGTGTCCCTTCTAGAAAACCTGGCCATGGAGTTCCATTATACCTAAAAAACGGTACATACAAGTTTAAAACTTCGTATACAGATTAAGAAATTATACTTACGTTGGATGATTTATGCACAATTACGTATAGGAACATCTTTGTTGTAAAAAATTTATGAATAATAAATTGGTTTTCCTGAGCATAGTACGAAAAAATTGGATTTCCAAACACAATCTATTATCTATTTTAAAAATAGCATTCAAATACAAAAAAATAAAACCATACGTGAAACAAGAATGAATCAAGTAATTAACCGGAAACAAAAAAAAAATTTAAATGAACGTAAACATACAAAAAAATGTACGCGTTCAAAGCGCCATACTTTTTCAATTTTGGTTTATGTCAAAGTCAAAATTAAAAGATTACTCGAATAATAATTTCGGAAATTACTCACAATATAATTTACTGGCAGGTAGATGTTGAATTCTTGCAATCGTCCGAACGACGTTTGTAGCTATATATTCTGAGATGAGCTCTAAAAAAAAATTATCAGAATAACACGGATAGAACCTCGTTTTTCGAATTTCCTGGAGGAAGAAAATGGAGAAGGTTTCCAAAGCGCTTTCGATTCTTACGCAAACAGGCATTAGGTGGCTGTCTGCGATGAACTATGAAAATATTTAAACAGAAAACAAGGATCTAACCTCGGCTTTCGTTCTTCACGGAGCAAGAAAATGTAGAGGGTTTCCAAATCGCGTTTGATTCTCTCGCAAACAGGCAATAGGTTGGATTCTGAGATGACCTGTAAAAAAAATTTAGCACAATAACACGGAACTCACCTCGGCTTCCTATCTTCAAGAACGAAGCAACTGGAGAGGGTTCCCAAATCTCACATGACGTGCGTTTGAAGTTTTTGGCAAAAAGGTATAGGTTGGGGAAAAAGTAAACAGTGATGGGAATTACTTTAAAATAAAAGCGTAAGGGTAGTTTGGTCAAAAATAGGTTTGTCATGATTTTATCACTCTTCTTAATTTCACACCACACATGATATTATATATCTCTCTTTTTACATATATTATCCTATCAAACATTTATGAATCAAATTATCAATCATTCAATTATCACATCCTAAAAACCAAGCGAGCCCTTAAAGTTTTAATGGACCTTGATTAAATTAATTGAATTAGTTGGACTAGACCAATTAATGAAATTAAGTCCATTAATGTTAATTATGTATTAGGTCATGGGATTATTATATAAAAAAGGAGTTTGACCTAAAAGACATGGCCACCACCCATTCTTCCAAGGTGATTCACGTAAATGGCATATATCAAAATCCTCCAAATTATTTTGGTTTTTTCAAGAAAAGGAATTTTGATTCCTCTCTCAAATATTAGATCTCTACGCAAAAGTTCTTCTAAATTTCTAGTGCAATTTAGAAGAGGAACAAATATTTCAGTCGTGGACCGGATTAGGAGATCAAAGAATGTTCGTAGTGATTTACAACAAGAGCTGCATCCGCTAATACTGGAGTAGTTGGAGCCAAGTGAAATTATTCACCAAAGGTATAATTTTAAACTCCCTATGAATGTTTATGATAAAATTATACGAGTGCCCAAAGCAAATCATATTTTGATTTTCAAAATAAATAAATATTTTAAAACTTCCGCTGCGTTTTGGGCGTGTAGGAAACCGAAATCCAACAGGCCCATGATCCGGTGTGGATCAATTTGGATGGGCTCATCACTGGGTATCAATGTTGTTTGTGCAAGTTTCACCTCTACCAGTCATTGCATATTATTTTGTCCGGTCACTAGACGTATTTGGAAAATTCAGTACTGTTTTGGTATTGCTTAAAATCGCGTCGTAATGCTTCTTTTTTTGATTGCGCTTTATTTGTGTCGATGATATTCAAGCAGGAGGATTTCGAACTGTTTGTGGTTATGTGTTGGGCATTTGGGCTGAAATTTGTAAAAGAATGCATGAGTATACTGGCCAGCAATCAAAGGTTAGCATAGATTGGGGTGATGTGCTATTGGACTCAATCCGAAGATACAGATCGATGTGTGACTCTTGGGATGCTGTTAAAGCTGAGGAGGAGCTTGGTCCAGTGGGTGTCTTGGCTTCGGAGATCAAGTCTATGTTTATGTCCAACTCTTTCATCTCTCTTTCACGCATGAGACGCTCGGCCAACAACATCGCCCATCTCTTAGCTAGAAAAGCTGTGACAATTTCTTTGCAATTAGAATGGTTAGATGGTTCTATTCCATCATGGCTGCAGGATAGTTTGAAAAACGACCTTGGTCAAACAATTTTTGGGGTATTTTATTTTTTAACTTCGATCAATCATTTTTTAAAAAAATGACCTCCTCAAATATATTTTAAATACATTTTAAGATGTCATTTTCTTAAAAAAAAATAATTAACTGAGGTTATTTAACCAATTTCTCCCACAATTTTTATGACATTCCTTAAATTTTTTTTTTTTTTGCAAAAGACTTTCAAACACACAAAAATACAATGAATAAACAATGGTAAAAAATCAACTAGGTTATATTTCAAATTCATGGTCAAACAAAGGTCATTTACTTAAATAATTACATACGGAATCCCATTCCATTATATTGTCGGTTGGATTCATTCATACAGAAAGTGGGGTATCAGAAAAAGAGTCTGATTCTGTTTGAAGAATTTGTTGTAGAAGCAAGAACAAGCAATGGACAGGAACCCAAAATTCACGCCCTCGTTTTTCAAGGTTTTGATCGACCAAGACTTCAATCGCCGACTCGTAAGTGTTTAGATCCTTCTATTCAGTAATTTTACGCACGAAGAATTCGAATTTAACTGAATTTTTTTTAATGGATTTTACGACGCAGCGGTTGCCGCCTGCTTTCGTGAAGAAATGGGGAGAAATTCTACCCCAATCCCTCGCCGAACTCAGGACTAGTTCTGGGACATTGTGGGATGTGAAGTTGGAGAAACAGGAGGATCAAAATTATTACTTTGCTGGAGGGTGGTCGAAGTTTTGTGAAGATTTAGGGCTTGCAATTGGAGAATTTGTGGTGTTCTGGTATAGAGGAAGTTCCGTATTTGATGTTTCTGTTTATGGAATCAGTGCTTGTGAGAGGGAAATTACAGCAATTAATAATCCGGTCGAAGATTCCGATCCTGATGAAGCTGGTGAGTTTGGTAATATAATATGCCTATGGTTAACTTCGTTAGGGCTTTATCTGTTGATGTGACTGTTTCACACGATTCAATCGGTGGCATATAGGGCTTTTCCCCCTATTGTAAGAAATAAAAGAAACAATTTTTATGTATTTTGCTGTTGATTTGCAGTGAATCGTGCTCCAGTGGCAGAAGATTTGGATGTAAAGATAAAAAGCGAGGATGAAGAGTGGGCTGATCCTCGAGATGAATCTGATGCTGGCAAGATTGGACGTTTTTCCAAGATACTGGATAGGCGAGAATCCTGCAGACTGGTGAATATTCTGTCATATCCCAAGTTCCACTTTTCATTTTATTGGTACTCCAACGTTTACTCACTTTTTGTTGTCACGACCACAACAGGACATCCCAAAATATTTTGTGCTGTCGGCTGGAATCGCTGAAGATAGAACGATACATTTGCAGGACTCAAAATTGAGGCTGTGGCCGGTTCAGATGGAATCTATTCCCCGGCAAAACGGGGCATACCGATTTGCGCTGACTGCCGGGTGGAATGATTTTCTCGTAGGCAACAAGGCTGCTCCTGGAAGCACGGTTCTGCTCGAATGTGAAGAGCCTGGTGGCAACTTAGTGAAAGCCAAGGTTTTGAATAAGGGGACAAATGGAGGAAAACTTTTCAAGCCCCGGAAACGAAAGGGGAGCCCTTCGAAACTTCGTATGCCTCATGACTTAAATGCCTTGCCATGTAAGGAGGAATGTGTTTTCTTTTGATTGTGTAGGGGTTTCGATCTTGGCTGAGGGTCAAAGTCTTGGAACTTTGATCAACTCTTTCGTGTTGCTATTTAGCTACGATCCGTAATATAAATCGAATGAAAATTAACTTATGAGTATTGGTACCGTTTCATGCCTCTGATAGTTGCTAAAAAGCACTTCAGAACCAGAGAAGCCGAGCCATATTTGATCAGTAAATTTCTTGTTTGTGATGACTATGGTTTTGGAAATTCCCATGGACTTGCTTTTTCACTGATAGTTGTAGTGGTGAGGCCCCTGAACGAATAGTAGCTACTAGCTATGAGCCTATGTGTGTCATGTGATCGTACTGTGCTACAAATTGTTTGCTGAGAATTGCTTTTGTGTATGCTACAATCAATCCCATTGGATAGACCAAATGTCACACAAAATAATCGTTGAATGGATCATTTTTGTGTATTCCAATAACGATTTGTAAAAAAAAAAAATTAAATGTCACCTAAGTTCTTGCAAGAAATTAAAGAAATGTACTTTGAGAAATTCAATTGGTGACAATAACAGAGGTTCAAAACAAGAAAATTACCAGTAAAATCTTAAAGCATGTGTGTGTTGTCACTGTTGCCTATAAAAAAAAAAGAGGCTGTGATTGAAAAATCCATTCGAACTTATATTTTCAGATCTCGAACAATAGGAAATGCACAACGATGAAACTGGATCCCTTAAGAGGAAACCTAGCTTTTCTTCTCTTTACACGGTAGGAAAACTCTGTGCTCCTCTCATCTGCAACATTACAGAATAATAAAAATGTTCAGTTTCAAATTTATTTTTTTGAGGTTTTCTAAACTAACCATAATATATAAAAGCGTGAAGACGATATAATAAATTATCTTGCAAGCAACAGAGAAAAACCTGTACTCGGAATCTATCAACTCTCATCAGCAATTCTCACACAGTCACACTTGGTGTTTCTATTATTTTTCTCAACTCTCCCTTTCTCGTTCGGGTTCAAGTACACAACTTTTGAAATTGGTTCTATAGACTTGAATATTCGATTATTCGACGCATCCCAATACTGGCCTAGGTCTCCTAACTTGACTAAGGTGTCCTCCATGAAGCTATATAAACCTAAGAAAACACGACTAATTTGAAAATTAGAATCAAGAAAATAGACATTAAGTAAAAGTCCTACGAGTCATCTCACATTAATTCAATCAAAAGATTTCACAAAAATTTATTAGCTATCATTTATTTAATAAATAGCTTAGTCAGTTGGTTATTAGTTAATATAGTGGTTAATTGTTTGTTAGTAGGTTAATAGACGGTTCTATATAAACGTGTATAAGCTCTTTGTTTACAAAGTTTTCATTAATCAAAGAATGAAGATTTCCCATCTCGCTCTCCTTCTTCTACGCTCAATATGGTATCAGAGAGCTCGCTGCTTGCTCATTGATTCCAGATATCCGATTAAATCGGAGCGCTTGCCGCGCTCTTATTCCGACGATCTAACTGTATTCATTCCCTGATTTCATCGTTCTCGGACCATAATCTAGTCGATTTCTTTGATCGATTTCTTTGAAGTTCTATTGCAATGGCACCAGCGACCACCAACTCTGATGATTCCACAAGCCCTTACTACATACATGACTCTGATGGTCCAGGCCTTGTTCGAGTCTCTCAACCACTAACTGGATATAACTTTGCCTCTTGGTATCTATCTATGATTATAGCTCTCTCTGTGAAGAACAAGTTGGGGTTCGTCGATGGCTCAATTATGAAACATGATAATTCTGATCCCAATTTGTTTTAGAGTAGGTGCCCGTCAAGTCAACTTGTGGCTTGAGCTTTTATTGACTCTGATGTAAAACAATCTTTATTTTAATAATATTTTACGACTTTATTCATATATGTCATTATACTTTAGCTGTATACCTATCCAAGCTGTATAGATAAAGTCCTTGAATATACAATAGGTATCATGAGATCTGCGTCACAACGTAAGATCATGAAATTCATTATAAAGTGTACCGTATATTCTAAACAAGTTCTTAGTCGATTTAACCGCCTAAAACAAGGATAAAGGTCGCTCGAGCTTGAGAGCTCGAGACTATCATACGTGGCATATAAGACACGTTTCATTGGCAAATGCATGAAAAATATCAATTCACACAGATAGGTAATCATATGATGATGCACTAAACAACTCTCCTTCGGACTGTCCAAGTGGTTCTCACTTATCGAGTTGAATAATCAGCGGTTAAGGTTTTACACCATTAGTCATTTGACTCGAGACAATGTAGGGGTTATACGTACTAGCATGCACTTTGATCCGTTTGTCGACTCAATTGAAGGTTATCAGGTAGCGAGGTTGGGTGTAGTTTTGAAATAAGTAGAAGCAAATGCATTGTAGTCGGAAATTCACCGTTCGCCTACGGGTAAAGATATCATATGTGATATGATGAGTTAATAGTGCAGAGAGTTTCTGGCTAGAGCAAGATATGTGCTTTAGGGAAAGGTGTTTTCCTAGTTGCACATGCATGCCACTATTAGCACTCAAAGATAAATCACATCATTAACGAATTCAAATGCAACTCTCGATATACCAATGGTTGCAGATTCGATCAGGATATATGTGTTGAAGGGGGACCGTATTGTACGCTAACCATGACTAAAGGTTTTTGCAGGCACTCTCAGTGATATCTAAGGGCCAATGGGACGATGCTACTAGACGCTCTTATCATGATCCGATGGGTGCAATCATAAATTAATTCTGACATTCTTGATCAAGGAGTAAATGGAAAGAATGTAACTAAATAAGATAAACTCGAATAAGAATAAATGTTATTTTGAATTACACGGAGATGTGAGATCACAGATAGTTATACCCCTGAACCATTGAGGATCATACATGTATCGAGTTCTGTGTTCTTGCTGCGATAGCCAAAGTTCAAGGAGTTGAATTTTGCGATTGACAGTTTGATGGAGATCAAAAAGGAAACTTGTAAAGGAGTTTATGAGTTGATTACATTGGATAGAAGAAATGGAAGTTAACATGATTTCTAATTAAGGAATAATAGTGGAATTGCCTGTTTTGTGAAAGAGTTACTAAAACTGCCAGCTGCCAGACATGGTAAGTGAAAATTTAAAAAAATATATCTTCATTATATTAACAAGACTTGTATTATGGACACATTGGTGCTGGAAGATATTCGATCGGTGTTACAATGAGTTCAAAAAAATTTATTTTGTAAGTTTGGAATTTACAATCAAATTATTGGTACTAGTAATGTGACGTCTACTAATTTAAAATGCTATTATTTTTTTTATTGTAAGTTAAATTTTCGAAAATTCTTAATCTATGCATGCATGCAATATTACTGAAAATTACACCTTTCTAAAATAATCGCATTCAATGTAAAAATAGTGCAGTTTAAAATAACGAAAAATCGTAAAAACCTAGACTTACTTCCCAAATCATACAAATAACAAACAAATTAAATCTGGACAAATCCTCAACATGTAAAAACAAAAGCGTATAAAAATATTCATGTCCACTCCATACTCATAAACATGAAGTGCGGAAAAATAAGGTCATCGGGTTCATGTGCGCACACCCAGCCCTGCCTACTCAGACTTCGACACCTCCAACCTCCTAATCAACATGTTCACCTGCATCATTCAAATCTAGTGAGTCTAAAGACTCAACACATCTGTAACGTTATAACAAATACATATACATAGCACACATCAGTGAAAAATACTGAAACGTATGCTCTTTTTATTGCTTTAAAAGTACTAGAAATTTTTTTAAAATTTTAAAATGAGGTCCAAAATATTTTATGTAACATTTTCATAATAATGCATCAACTTTAAGCATAAACATTTTCATGACATGCATCACCTAAACCTTAACCTTTTCCTTTTCCTTTTTCTTTGTTGAATTCAGATCGTTAATTGTGACTTTCCTTAAATCTCAAAATTCGATGGATCCATCTACATGAAAACAATATTTTAAGTATAAGTATTTTCACTGTTATATGTTGACTGTATTACGTATTACTTGTTATCAAGATTATAGCGTGTTGAGTCTTTAGACTCACTAGGTGTGATTGATACAGGTGATTATGATGATTATGTTTATGGAGGTCTTTATTGTTGATCTGACTGAACTGAAGGTGCACATAACCCGAGGACCGACGCTAGTTTTCCGTAGTAGTTATGATTTACGATTTCAAGTTATGTTAAAAATATTTTACGACTTTATATTTATGTTTTGAAAGGTTTTTGAGAGATTATAGTATGGGCTATATTTCACAATTATAAAGTTGGTTGTTTTATTTTAAAATGATTTTCAAAATATTTTATGTAATTTTTGGTGGTTCGGCCGATGCTAGGGGAGGTTTTTCTAAAAAAACAAAAATTTTAGTACTTTTAAAGCAATAAAAAGGGCAGACGTTTCAAATACAGTAATAAAAATACATTTCATGAACTTAAAAGCATAAACATAAAATCATTTCGTGTCAAAACATGTCTCTACATATCATCATATACGTATACATTTTCTTTTAATTGAATTCAGTTCATTAGTCGTGACTTTCGTATCAGCTCTATCGTATCAGCTCTATTCGATGGATCCATCTAATATAACTGCGGTACCCGGCGGCGGGGACATCAGCGACAGCATTACCCGTCCACTGTGCCTTGACCTCAGCTCATAATATCTCATATAATCGTATTAGTCACAACCAACTCTCATCCTTAAAAAACTTGTCATAATGTTCATCATTTAATAAAATCATGCATATACGTAAATTTTTATTAAAATCAAGCATGCAACATATTTTTCATATTTACGAAAAATGTTATATACATGATACATAAACATTTAAAAACCATATCAAATTGTTCTCAGGGCGCTACCAGGACCAAAACTCGACCCAGGTGCAAATGACCATTTTGCTCCTGGAAATTCAAAATGACCATTTTACCCCTGGACCTCAAATTTCAACCCAAAGCTTACCAAACTCTTCAAAACATTTCAAAACATATTTAAAAATATTTCTTAGACGTAAACTCGAGCCCATTCTAGACCACTTACGACCCACGAAACAAGACCAAAGGCTGCTGGAAATTTCTGCTCAACCTAGCCATACCCTAGCCGCGCCATTCGAACCAAAACATCGAACCTGCACCTAACCAGATTGGACCAGACACAAACCATCCCCTCCTTGACCACCCTAGACCCTCTTTGACCGAACCATCAAAAGGACTTAGCCACATGCACGCTCCAAACATACGCACACCCAAAGTTCAACCAAGCGCACAACCTGCGACCAATCTCCCCTTAACATGATTGACCGGCTTGATGGCTGGTTCCAGCAGTGATCGAGCCTTCATAGGCCATGTCTCAGACCCACCAGGGTCTGGTCCATGGCTTTGGTCAGCCCTTGCACCGTCGACTCAGCCCATCACCCGATCTACGCCCGAAACGAGCCAACCCCTCGATAGAACACCCCTCGGCCCTCAGCTTAACCCGAATAGCCCTCGACTCCAGCCTCATGACAACATCTTACCACTGTGTACAGCCCATTATCATCAAAAACTCGGCAGCCCCTTGCACAAATACATGAAAACGTGAACACGAGTCATAAAAAATGCAATTTTCGTGTCAACTTATACAAAAACATGAACACAAGATGGATCGAATGATTTTCATGCATATACATGAAATTAAGCATAATATTGGCGTGACTGAAGAGACAAAGAAGATACAAGAGTGCCTTAATGATTTTACGCTCAAAAACTTGAATGCCCTTGCGAAGAACATGCACCGGAGAGGCGGGAGTGAATTTTCTTGAAGAACTTGAGAGGAAATCAAGAGGGGCTGTTAGAGTTTTCAAAAAAGGCTGCTAAATGAAGGGGATGGTGCGGCCACAAGGTGTTAAGTAGGGTTAGGGTTTAGTTAATTAGGTTTAAGGAATAAAATAGCACACTAATGGGTCCTAATTTAAAATTAAAAGGGTTTTGAGCCCATTTAACATTAAAACAAACTCATCAAGACCAATAACACTCCCGAAAAATATTTCGTTTAAGTTCCTTTTATGAAAATATTGGTCGAGCCCTTAAAAAGTCCCCCGATTCGATAAATTTTGCGTACCGATTAATAACATGACCTGACGAGTAGAAATACCCCCCAAAGCCCATTTTCGAAATATACACTTAAAAACACCTCATATTAAATAATTAAAATTAATTATTTAATCAAAATATTTTTCCATATTATCCCTTGTCTCCGTTACTCGTTCGAGCGCGAAATGCAACTTAAAATCATAATACACGAAACTTTAAAATAATCATGAAAAACTCTAACCATGCAATAATCATGCATTAAATGCATAAAAATCATTAAACACATATTTTAAATAAAATCTTAGATTGCATGCTTTCAGGTTACGTAGTTCGAATTTCCTACACCTTACAAGTAGTATTGACTACTAATATATACATGCATATATTATGATATATTATGTGTTTTCAAAAGTTGACTAACACATAACATAATAAATAATAATATATGAATTAATTAGATATAATGAAATTAGAGTCCTAGTAGGTTGAAGACTTAAATTCCTAGTAGAAGAGGGACTCTTAATTGGATTAGAAGTCTCATTCTATATAAACACTACTAGGGCTCATAATATCATACCATAATTTTTCACACAAAGTTACACACGAGAATTTTCGAAATTTTCTCCTCCCTTTACATCAAAGTCTCGGTCATATACATTGTTTTGAAAGAGAGTTCGGTCGTCCCTTCTTGCTTCCATTCCACGCCTTCATCGCTGCAACGTCTCCGTCTTTTGGAAATTTGGAGACTACAGTCTCAATGCAAGAATTGCTTGGTATTAATAGTGCAATCTAAGCAAGGAACAAAGCTTTTGATCGTGGACCTAATGAGGCGATCAAAAGAGGAGTAGTTCATATGAAGTTACAAGAAGGAATATCTCCACCTCGTACTGAAATAGTTTGGAGTCCACCGTTCTATACGCAAAGGTAATATACTAAATGCTCTATGAATGGTTTATTAAACACACGATGCCCAAGCAAATAAAAATTTTAAACATCCGTTGTGACTTGGGTACGAGAACACGATGTCCCAACATTGGTATCAGAGCCAGTATTTCTCAATCATGTGTTTTTAAATCATGTTGAGTTTATTATTTCTAACCGCGTAAGAAATTTTTCAGAAAAATTCCCCTCAAATTTATTTTTGAAAAACCAGATTTTGAAAAATAATAATAAATGATTTCAAATATGATGAGGATGAGGAGGTTGAGCTGTCAGGCGAGGACAACGAGTCCTGATGCTCGCTGTATGAGGAACGTGATGCCATGTTTTTCTTGGTTTATTACTGTACATTGGGGACAATACATGTACTTAAGTTTGGGGGGGTTGTGAATTTGATTTGCTTGCTTGTTGAGTTAGAGTTGATTAATTTGTTTGAGAACTGCATGATTAGTTACTTCCTGCACAGTAATTAAACTGTTTTAATTTCGTATGGAGTTTAGTCGAGTCAAAAAAAATGAAAAAAGCCTGTGTCATTTTCATTATTGCATGTTAGAGTTGTTAGTAAAGAATCATGGATAACTCATTGTGTGGACGATGATAAAAATGAAATTGTGTTTCTGAAGCATATATGTGTTCATGATAACTTGAGATTCACATATCTTTTACAGTGTCATGTTTGTTGATGTTATCGATGCTTAGATACAGTTTACATACCTGTGATGCTAAATAGACAATGGAGATCTTGATTTTTAGTATTATCGCATGACATTGACTAACAATTTTGCAAACACAGAGAGCAATTTTTCTTCCATATCTTTGGGCCTCTTTTATTTGTTTATTATCGATTGTTAGCCCATTGAACTTCGAGCTGAATGAGATGCTTGAAATTTTTTGTTTGCATACCTCAGATATCATTTTGATTTAATAGTGCATATGATTGGTCTATATGAGATAACTAATGGATTGAGGGTAATCTAGAACTTGCTTGAACACTTTCGAGACAAAATACGGATAATATGTGACATAGAAATGATTTAGACAATCTTTGGAACCGTTTGAGCCTTCGATCCTACCAAATAAACACGAAGTATCTCTAGTATTGTCCCGTTTAAAATCAAGTGGTGTGTTTCAATGACATACAATTAGCCTGAACGTATATCTATTCTATATCTCACAACAACTACCAAATGAAGTCTATACACTTACTATCTATCCTACCTAATTTTGAGATAAATAAGTGCATCGGTGTTGAAATGATTCAGCGACTCCTTGAAAAGGAAAGAAAAATAAATGTGTATAAAGGAGTTGAAAAAACAAAAAGAAGAAAAACAATGAAAAAAATGTATCAAAAGTGGTGAAAAGAAAAATATTAGGAAATGGAGGATATGAATGAGAAGAAAACAATAAGAAATGGTGAATGAAATGAGAAAGAAAATGAGTAAAAATTATGAATTCTGATATTTCTCTCAAATTTCGATTTACATATCCTTTATTGTAGCCATGTGCTATAGCCTAGCGCTATAAGCTTACAAGACCTATTATGAAACGTCCACTACTTGTTTTTCTTTAAAAATACTAGATTTTTCTTATCCATCTATTCAGCCGAACCCATACACATATATATAAATATATTTTAAAATACTTTTGCATCATTTAAAAATAACTAACCAACTATTATTTGAAAATCCACAAAGAAAGTAATTCAACATAAAATCGTAATTCTTCAACCAAACCTAACTTTAACATTTTCAAAAATAAACTCAACTCTAACATCATTTCAAAACCTCTCAAAAGAATCATAAGCATTAAAATCTTAAAAGTAACTTAAATCATTAGCATAAGTCATAAACACAAGTGCGGAAAAACTAGCGACGGTTCTCGGGTTATGTACACCTTCAGCCCAGCTAGTTCAATCATCAAGACCTCCATCATATTCATGCTCACCTGCATCAATCACACCTAGTGAGTCTCATGACTCAACAAACCTTAACTATGATAACAAGTAATACGTATACATCCACACGTAATACTGAAAATACTTTTACTTAAAATAACTTTTCATGAACATAAACGTAAACGTTTTCCTTTCAACATATCATATCATATTTCCTTTCATCATATACGTATACATTTTCTTTTTATTGAATTTGGATCGTTAATTGTGACTTTCGTATCAGCTGAAGATCGATGGATCCATCTACGTGTAACCACAGTACTGGGCGGCGGGGACATCAGCGACATTCTCACCCGTCGACTGAGTCTTGGCATTACATATCATCATATCATGTCGATGGAAATACAATTGTATGTCTCCCTCTGAGTCCTTCTCCCGTAAATAGGTTACCTCTGGGGCCCTTTCCCTCACGATATCTCCAATCATATTACTATATCATCATATTAGTCACAATCAATCACCTCCTTCAAATTTTCATATTTCCATCACTTATAAAAATTCATGCACATAAAGATCATTTTTCTTTTAAACCAAGTATGCAACATGTTTTTTAGCATTAACGTTTCATCATAAAATTCCATAAATATTTAAAATAACCATTTTAACATTTGTTACATTATTCAGGGCACTACCTGGACATGTAAAATTTTTCAGGTGTAAAATTACTGTTTTACCCGTAGAAGCATAACTTTTCGTATTTATACTTAGAACTCAAAAAGACGTGCCAAATGATTCCAAATTTAACATATAACCTTAAAACACTCCCATAAATATTTCTTAGATGTAAACTTATGCCCCTCGACTAATTTTCCGAATCGTTTTTAAAGCTTAGATATACATCTCGGTTTTGACTCGAAACTTAACCGAACTTTCCCAAATTTGAACCAAAGCTTAATAACAACTAAATAAAGCATATTCAACCCAAATCAAGCCAATCAAGGCCCATGAACCAGCATAGAAAAACTACTAAATTTTTGCCATATTTTCGACAAAAACCCTAGTTCCCATGGCCATGCTAGCTTCGAACCTAGCCCTTAGCCAACAAGACCAGCCCCTGGATCACCTTCCTAGGACCATGAACAAACCCATACAAAGCTACTGGACCGAACCTACCAAGCCTTGAAGCCGCAGCCACCAACGACCCCTAAGCTCAACGCGACCCCGTTTTCGTGCGATAACTCTAGCCATCGCCCCAACCATTGTGCAGCCACACTAGGACCATCCTACAGTCCATTTTAGTCTCCTGGACGTGCCCAAAATAGCAGCTGGTGGCCGTGCCCTCCTAGGAAGCCAAACCGAAACCCTAGGACTCTAGAACCCATATTTTCGTTAAGCCTTGTTACCCTATTGTCCATCCCCTTTAACATGCCTCTATGGACCCTTAAACATGTGGAAAAATATCCTTTCAAGTTCTCCTACCATTGCAGCCCCTTTGTGCATCATTATGAGAAATTTTAAAAGATGAAAACACTAGTTTTGTGCATTTATAGGCTTAAAAACCAAAATAAAATGTGTGCATCATATTCCTCATGCAAACATAAACAATTATACATAATATGGTTTGAAAGATGTTTGAAAGAAATTTTAAGGCTTGCCTTTGCGTATATTACGCTCGAAAACAATTTGGCAATACGAGGAACGTTGGCGAAGAGGCGATCCTTGCTGAATTTTTCTTCAAAAAGTTGTGTTTTCCTTCAAGTTTTCGTGTGTGGGTGTGGTGTTTGATGAAGAAGGAGTCTTAGTAAAATTCTAGGAGATGGGCGTGTGTGATTATGGGAAGGGTGGGTGGGGTATGGTTCTTTTTATTTTAATTAAAATTAATAGTGTAAGTTTAGGCTCATTAACATGGTATAATAGGCCCAATATGCATATTAAGTAATATTTAAGTTATTTTGTTTAGAAATATTTGTGAAAATAATAGCCGAATACTCAAAAAGTTCATATTTTCGTCAAAAATCGAATACCGTTTAAAAATGTGACTCGGTGTGTAAAAACACCTCAAAATGCTTCATTTTTTAAAATTCCATTTAAAATACACCACACGTTAAAAAATTTAAAATAATTAGTTAATAAAATATTTTCTTTAATATGGCCCCCGCTCTCCGTTCCTCGATCGCATCTCGCATGACCTTGAAAACAAGTTTTATGTATTCTAGTAGAAAATCATATTTTAAACATGTAAACATGCCTACCATATTTACTAAATGCAATTAAAATAAATAAATTAAAATACATAAGAAATTTGATAACTTGCATGCATGTGGTTCACTTTGACCTTCAAATTTTCAGGACGTTACATATTAACCTTGTCACATTTATCCAATATACTAGTAGAGAAAAGTTGTTCAAGTCAAGCTTATGGATACCTGAGAAACATGGTTAGCAAGTATGAACTTTAATCATTTGCATGTAAGCATCTCATAGTGTGACGTCAATTTTTGGTATACTTGTGTTGAGTATCTAATGAGCCAAATAATCACCAATAAAGTCATTTATGATCAGTGTAAGTTAATTTAATGAAGTGTGGGTGAAGTGCCCAAAAACCATACATGTAAACCGCATGCATAATTTAATATGTTATTAATTTAATTGATTTAAAAGAATTAAATGAAAAATTCAACATGTTTAATTTATTTTAAATATTTATATGTTTATTTTTATGAGGTTTAAATGCATTTATTGAGTTTGAGTTTATCATGCGAATATTCGATGCTTGGGCGGGGATATGAGATCATAGACGATTAAGGCGACAAAAATTAAATTCTATATTTTATTTTAAGTCAAGAAAGTATTTATTTTTAATTATTTATGAAATATGATATTTTAAGATCGAATTTAATTTATTATATGAATTAAAATATTTTAAGCATTTTATTTGCAATTTTTGAAAATTAGTAGTTAATTCTTTAACTTATGGTTTATTATTTTATAAACTTTGTGGACCTAATTATTTAGCCTAATTATTAGTTTATCCATTTAATTAAGTTGATTAAAAGTTTTTTAAAAAAAAAGAGAAGACAAAAACTCATGCACAGATACAAACACACACACTCACACTTTTACACACACTAAATAACGTGTAAAGCTAGGGTTGTGCCTCATTGAGCAGCAGCCTCTTGAGCACTCATTTAGCAATACTCTGGAGATTTTGGTGAGTTTTTATCAAGAAAAGCGTCAAGGAATCGTCCTCCGTTCACCCTCCAAGTATCCTCGATACCGATATTCGTTTATTCGAGCGTTTAGACACAAAGACATGTATAAACTTTTCTTTTACACTTTAATCTCATCATATTATGTATTTTGATGTATATTATGCATGAAAATTTGTTTGTTATATGCGAAGTTTGATGGATCATGGTTTAAACGATTTCTGGAAAATTTTTGAATCACAAAACCCGTCACCCTCTATTATTTCAAATTCTGCAACTTATAGTTTTGTTTTCTGGAAATGTTTTCAACAAATGATTTGTATCACTCTGTGTTATCTTCGATTCGATAACAAATTCGAAATTTTTGATAAGAAACGAGGGAGATATGAATTTTATCGTAAAACCGCACAAGCTGTGAAATTTCTGTGTCACAAAACCCGTCACCCTCTGTTATTTCAAATTCTGTGACATATAGGTTGATTTTCTGGAAATGTTTTCAACATATAATTTGTAGCACTCTGTGTTATCTTCGATTTGATAGAAAATTTGTAATTTTCTGATAAGAAAAGAGGGAGACATACCAGTCCAGTAATGTGGTTTAGTATGATCAGACGATTTATGTTATGGGCAACTTGCTTTGAACATATTTCAACGAAAAACTAAGCATGATTATGTATGTTATGATGGAAGCACTTTTATGAAAATGTTTATGCAGTTATGGCATGTCTATGTTTATGTATGTTCAGTTGTTATTTCATACACGTTACTTTCAAATACATGTGATTTTATTAAGTACTATTCTCTATTCATGGTTTATGCGTATTGAGTTTTTAGACTCACTAGACTTGATCTATACAGATGTTGATGCTTTTGAGGAGACATGAGGTGCTGACCAGTGAGATTGCTCAGACTGTGTGCAGTGCAAACCCGAGGACCGCTATAGTTATGAAAGGATTTTATGCACGTTAAACTTTTTACTCTTATTTTATTTATTCAATATTTTGTTGGTAAACAAGTATTTTCAAATACTCGTTTTAGATAACACTTTTACAGTGGTGTTGAATGTTTTTTTTTATGCCATGAAAATATTTTGTACTTGGATTATTTTCAAAAATTTCGTTGATCATTTTATTTAAATTCAGAAGGCGAATGTTTAATATTTAAATAAGAAAATTTTTTATTTTTCAAAAATTTTAAAGTAGTATTAGTTATTTTATTACGAGATGTTTCAGTGGGTTGAATTAAATGAAGATTTCTTGAGTTTATAAGGCGAGTGAGTGTTGTGAATTTATTTGAGCATTCGATTGGGTAAATGAACATCGACATATCACACACGCACGTGACTCTTGAATGATTGCGAATTACATGAAAATAGAATAGTCGGAGGCCAAGATCAATGGTTGCATATCCATATCTTTTAGTCGTTGGCACTACTTGTGGATTGAGTTCCTATTCTAATTTTTATTTTGTTTGGGACTAGAAAAAGTTCAAGTTTGGGGGGTTTGATAAGTGCAAGAATTGCACATAATTTATATGATAATTTGTTTGAATTATGTTAGTTTCAGATAGAATTACGCTTGGTATTTGTTATTTTTGTGTCGTGCATGAGATAAACAACTATTGGATGATTGATGACAATTAGAAATGTTTTTTAGCATGAAATGTTGGTGGACAAGAGCCGCATCGTCAAGGATCAAGCGCTGCAGTGCTAAGATTTCAAGGGCCAGAACAAGTTCCTAGGCAGCGCGACGACGCCACACCCTGGCGCTAATGGCTGGGAAGGAAAATAAATGGGCTTGCGTTTACGACCCGGAAAAGAAAAATAAAAAAGAGAATATGGTTGTAGAGGAAGACGGCCGTTTTTGGGAGAAAAATGTAGCGAGAGATTTGTCTTCTAATTCTTTCGCCTTTTTTTATTTCTTGTGTCGATATGCCTAGACTTTTAAACTTGCGTTGTTTTTGTTTAGATTTCGCCATGAACTAATTTTTTCCATTCTAGAGGATGATGTAGCTTTGTGGATAATATAATTTTGACGTGATTGTTTATATAATTGAATTCTTTCCTATTTAATTGTGTTTTCTAGTTTTGTTTGACCGTAATTCACTGGCCATAAATTTTTTGCTATTTGATTAATTCTACAACTTGGGAGATTGACTAGAATTATAGATCATTAGTAACACATCGTTAAATTTTTATAGTGTTCGGAAGGCATATAACTTTAGCGAGGCTTAGGAAAGAACATCGTTTGCATATATCATCTAAACTTAGATTCTTATTAGGAATGTTTGGATCGAAGCTTGAATGATACAATTTATACGTCACTTGGGAAAATGGGAATAAAATAATTAATTGTTCTTGACCATTAAATAATTAAAATTCATGAATATAAATTCCACCGAGAATAATTATTCGTGGAAACTTAGTGAAATCACTCTTCTAGACACTTTCTCTCGTCGGTTTTCTCTCAATTCGGTGATTTAATTCAATTATTTATTTACATTAAGTTTTTTTCAGTAAACTCAACCTCTATTGATTATTCTAGATAAAATCGTGACTCTTTTTGTAACGTCCGAAAAATCAGTCCACGTAAACCGCATGCATGCAAAATTATTTTAATTGATTAATTGTTTTTAAATTCTTGCATGATATTTATTATATGATTAAATATATAATTGCATGATAAATTGATAATATGACATGATTGTATGAAATTAAGGATTTTTCTCGAATATTTGGTAATAGGCAGGGGAAAGGAGACCGGGGACGACCAAGACAAGAATATGTATTTTTAATTAAATAATGACAAGGCTTCCTAATATGATTTAAAAATGATTTAATTTTTCTAAAAATGTTAGAGTTCAAATTATTTTACGAGCCGAGCTCGATTTTTCCCGAGAAGCCGATTTTGGGCAAACAAGAAGTTTTAAAATATCAAAAATATTATTTTATGGAAAATAGTTTTATAAACTTTTATTAATTAATTCATTAAATGTTATTAGGCCCAATTTAATTAATTTAAGTAGACCCAATTACCCTTAAGATTGCATGCCCAAAACCATAGCCCATTAGCATGATAATTAAATATAAATAAGCTACCTAGGCTTTCAAAACAACACAATTAACCCTAATTTCAGCCAAAAAACACACTCACACACAATAGGAATTTCGAAATCATGGTTGGGAACAAAGGCTAGGAGTTTTCGTCGTCTGGTCGTCCAACATCGCACCATCGTCGAAGATCGTATATTTGAGCGTTATAAACGCAAAGGCACGTTTCCTAAACTCTTTTAACATCATACGTATCATAATATGCTTGATTTAATTATTTATGCATGAAAAATATGATGGTTGGATTATTTTTACGGTGGAACGATTGTTTTCAAAAATACGACGATTTTACGTTTATTTGAAAAATATTTTCAATCCAACGGACACGCTGCCAATACATGATAAATTATGAATGGTTTATAGACAAAACATGATAAATTAATAGAGAAATAATCTGGAAAACCGTGGGTCAAATTCAAGAAGGAGCCGTGGGGTATGTTGGCTTGTTCTTAATGCTATGGGTTGATTTCTATGCATGGGGTCATGGGGTTCGTCCAGGGGAAGTGGTGGTCTCGGTCTAGGGCTAGGTGGAGTCCTAGGAGGGCTACGGCTCGAGTCATAGGCTGGGAAGAGTCCACGTGAAGTGGGACTCTCCCCCATACGCTGTCAACTGCTGGGTTTCGGGAGAGGGCTGTAGCGGGGCTAAGGGAGAGCTGGGTAGGTCCATCGGGGTCCAAGGGAGATTGGCAGGGGTCGGGCCAGGGGCTGGAGCGACTGGGCTGGTGGCTGGCTCGATCGAAGCATGGGATGGTGAAGGTAAGTGCGCGCAACTGCTGTCATGGTGCAGGGCTTCGGGTGCGCTGTCAGGGGCTTGGGCTGGTCTGGTTATAGTCTGGGCTTGGTCCAGGAATGGTCAGGGTTGACTGGGCTTGGGGGTCACTCGGCTGGAGGTGACCTAAGCAGTGGCGGAGCCAGGAATCCGATTCTACCCGGGCTAGAATTTTAAAATCTAAAATTCTTTAATATTTTAAATTGATCTACCCGGGCTAATATCATATTTATCCAAATAAAAAAAATTTATATATAAATTTTTTAAAAAATTTTGTACCACTTGGGCTAAAACCTGGGAGAAGAAAGTTGTGCCTCCGCCCCTGGACCTAAGCTAACTAGGAGTCTTGGGCGTGAGTAAATTTTATGCGTGGCTACTGGGTTCTCAAACAGGTGGTTTGCTGCATGGCTTAGAGGCTCGATCTGGGGTGGCTAGGGTCTTGGACTTGTCTAGGGTCAGTAAGGGTCGAGAGGGGTCAATGGTTAACTAGCTGGAAGTGTCCTAGTTGGGTTAGGTGTCCTTGAAGTGCATGGAGTCTCACACACACAAACATGCAGAACTTGGGTCAAGTTTCAGGTGAGTTTGGGCGAGCTAGGGCTGGGCTTGCTCAGGAGGGTTCCTAGGTGGGTTGGCTCGAGGTGGCTTGGGCGTGACTCGAGAAGTTTGGGAGATGACTCGGTGAGTTCCTATAAGGGTCAATTTCGAAAATTTAGGAAGAAATTTTGAACCATGAGCCACAGGAGTGGCTCATGACTTGTAAGGGTAGAATAAATACTAAAAATGTTATCTTTAAAATTTGGGATAAAAATATTGAGTTTTGGATTTATCGGGGATTTTATCGTCGCACGAAATGCTAATTAAAGAATTAATTGAAAAACCTAGTTTTATGCTTTATAAAATTATGAAAAATTCTATTTAAGCTTAAATAATTATTTTGAATATGCCCATTTCATTAAAAGTGAGAAAAAGATAAATTCGAGAATTTTTACGTCCAGGGGCAAAATAGTAATTTTACACTTAGAAAAATAAGTAAATGCTTGGCCGCGTCCCGAAATATCAATGCATGTTAAAGTATATTATATGATTTAAAATGATAATTTTGATGATAATATGTATTTTTACGATTAATGGTAAAGTTGTGCAATTTTTACTGTTGAAAATCCTATTTTTGGAAAAGCTAAGATATTATATAATTTTTTTTAAAAAAGAAAAAGTATTTTGAGGGATGTGAATTGACTTTACAAATGATTTTAAGGTGATGTCGTGAGGGGAAAAGGCCCAGAGAGAGCTCATTTACGGGAGAAGGCCCTAGAAGGAGCCCATTTATGGGAAAAGGCTCCAGAAGGAGTCCGTCTATGGGAGAAGGCCCCCGAGAGAGCCCCGACAATCGTATTTCCATGGTGGAGCCTAGTGCACACCCTCATGGGCCATGTGAAGCTAAGACTGCAGTCGACCAAATGATAAAAGCTAGTCACTTTCAAGGATCAAACTTCACCCAAAATGATATATGATTGAAAGCTTATGATAAAAATGATTCTTGTGATATATGATTTGTGATGAAGATTAAATTTATTTATGCTCAAAGCTTATTTTTAATGATTTTTTAAATGATTTATTTATACTTAAAATATTTTAAATGATTTATTTATGTTTAAAAGCTATTTTAAATAAAATATGATTTTAATTCATGTGATTGTATATATATTATTTGTTATCCATGTTTAGAACGTGCCGAGTCTTTAGACTCACTAGATTTGTATGATGCAGGATTTGATGTTTTTTGGAGGCAGTGACGATTGAGTCGATCGAGTATAGCAATACACACCCTTGGACCTTTATTTTTCCGCACTAGCTTATTAGATTAAGGATTCAAAGATTATATTAATGATTTTTATTAGAGATATTTTTATGCTTAATTTTATTATTAGCCGATCTTTTTAAAGGTCGATTTAGGAATTTTGGTTAGGCGATGATTTAGAATTTTATTTTATGCACTTGAGATTTCATATGTTAATAATTTTGATTCATGAGTATGTTAAATTATTTTATTAGAATTTATGAATTTAAAAAAAATCGAAGTCGTTTCACTTTTAATTACAAGCACTGATATACTTTTATTTATACACCCCTCGTACGAACGACTCTCATATATTAAAACTTGACAATCGTGCGTTTGTGAGCGATAAATACGCAACAGGTACACTTGTCCTTAATAAGTGAGCTTGTTTTAAAAGTATGTATTCGATTATGGCTTTGTTCGATTAAGAAACTTCGGTCAAGCATTGTTGTTCTGCTTCTACCCCCTTCTTGATACAATTATCATACGTTTTGGCACTGTGAGGATTCAACTGGATATGAGTAGGAATCCCAATATATGATAATTTTATGACACCTTACACGTAGTAATTGTAACCGTTATATGGCATCGCCCCCTTAGAGAAGTAAAAATTAGGAACTGCACTCAGTAAAACAATGAAAATGAGAGGTATCTCAGTGCTTAGGTCGAATTATGCTTATGTTGTGCTTATGATATATGCTATATACAAATTATGTTATGCATGATATGTTGTTTCTTTCGAAAATCATGTATATTTGTTATTTTTGTGCTTGAACGGTCCCCACTTGCTGAATATTTTTCAAAATACTCCCCCTTACTCAATCATCTCCAAATAAGTTCGAAGAGCAAGTAGAGGAAGATGAACAAGACTTGTCTTGGGGCTAGTGATAGATGACTCAAGAAGTTTGATTTAGTTTATGTTCTTTTTTTAATTAATTTCATTTAAAGTTGTAAACTCTTCCACAAATTTTTATTATTTTAAGAATTTAAGTTGAAAAGACGATTTTTATGGTATTTATATTGTAAAGTGGTTTTTTGGTTAAATTACGTACTACAAAACTTATTGTTTTCGAATTTTATTTGAACACAACGCCGATGCCACTGGCTTTGGACGCGGGTCATGACAATGTCGCTCTGAATACTTAGGCTGTAATTTAAGGGTTTTGTCCACCAATCAAATTTAAAACTAGAAGTAAAGGTTTTTGAAACTCAATATTATAATCCACAATTGAACCGATTAATTAATGTGGCTAGCTTTCGAAAAGCTTTTAAAAGAACAAAAAATATAATTGAATGTAAAGTCAAATAAAGAAAAACATTGTAGATCTTTAGATGAGCATGTGATTTAAAAACTACGCATTCAATTTTAGTGGATTTTTATTAAGGATTTTTAATCCAAATCTATCAAAATTTTGCATCGAAATATATTAATGGAATCACTTAAAATTTCGGACAATGATAGTTTTTTTTAAGTGGAGAATGAGATTGTTACAATTGAGTTTCAAACTCAAAAAATCGTCCAAAATATAGAATATTGGTATCAAATGAATTGAAGTCACGGTCTAGATCAAATGAAAAATCCATTGTACAACAAGTAGTATTAGAGTCACGGTCTAGATCGTCGGAAGTCCTCATATACTTATATGGTAAAATCTGTTATAAACTCTAGAGGTGGGTGATACTCTCGATATTTCATGTAAGACGTGCGCCCCATCTCTTTCCACCATATGGCAATGACGTCGAGTTACCAGAGTCATAATGGCTAAATGTTGACAATGACTGAAGATTCCCGGTGCCATCTGGCAATGAAGTCAAGTTAACACAACCAGAAAGATCAAATGTTGACAATGACGGAAGATTCCCGATCAAGTCAGGTAAGGAACATAATCCTAAACAAGACACTATCCTCAACGTTCTAAGGGCACAAAATTGTTGAATGCTCTCTGGCAAACATTTGAGCTCTGGACATTCGCTTATCACCAATTCTTGAAGGCTAGCGACGACTCTTCGTAGCGGACCAGATAATGGATCCACTTTCTCGCAACATATGAATGATAATGATCTCAGGGAAGGCATGTTTCCCAAAATAGCTGCCGGAAATAATCTAAGACTATCACACTCATAGAATCGTAATTCCTCTAGAGAAGTGAAACACTTGAGTCCTTCCGTTGGATATTCAAGAACTTGTAGAAAAGGCAACCGGATCAATTTGGGGCATCTGTCTATGACTAGGTATTTTAAGCGAAGAAAACTATCATGTGAATTTGGTATAATCCATTCCTCCAAGTTAGGCATTTCCGATAAACTGAGCTTTGTCAGTGCAACAAATGAACTTCTTCCATCGCCACACCATTCACCACCCAATCTTCTTACAGAATCCAAAGTAACAAGTTTAAGAACCTTCAGAGCGGGCAGTTTCCCGAGGGCTGGAAGGTGTTCGCATTTTTCACAGATTTCCAAAGTGATTTCACTTAGATTAATAAAAGCTGGAGAAGACATCCAATTTGGGAATCTCGAACCTTGATATGACGAAATGCAGATCTGCTCTAAATTATGATGGGGTTGGATATACTCCAAAGTTACTTCAAAATGTTCCTTGGAGATCTTGTTTGCGCTACTTGTCCAAGTTAAATTCAAAGATACCAGGTTCCGCTTCGTAATCATGTTGGCAGATTTCACGTCTTCTAGGTTTCTCACATTTTCAAGTCCTCTTATGCTCAACTTCCCTCCAAGATTTAATTCCTTCAGCTGGCTGATTTGGTGTGCTGAGTCTTCACCCACAATGAAAATGCTTAGTCTTTGCAGGGAAGTTAACTCTCCGATTCCTGGTGGTGTGCAGATAAGTGAATCATGGTGTTCAATTTCCACGAACCAAAGATTTTTCATGTATTTCAAACCTTCAGGCAACATGCGAAGCCAATATGTTTTTGTAAGTTTCAAGGTCTGCAGGTTGTGGAGACGAGTAATGGATTCGGGTAGCGTCGTGAGCTCACTGCACGACATTGAAAGGAACCTAAGGTGTTCCCATTTGTGAACAAACTTTCGTAATTCCTTTGCCGTGCAAAATCTCATGTCCAACACTCTTAAATGTTGTTGGTTTGAGAGAAAGGAGAAAAAAAATTTAAAAGAAATCGAATAATAAGCCAGCTGAATAAGCGAGTGCAAAGTATCCACGTTCAGTGGTTGGGGCTTATCCTTTTTCATTTCAATCATCTCAAGTGATTCGAAGTCACCTGACAAGTGACGAACTCTCGGCGGAATTTTCTGCACATTGCCATCAACCAAGCTATAAGTTTCTTGTCTCATGACCGACTCTGCCAAATCATGCATTAGATCATGCATTTTACATCTCATTTTCCCTATCTGGTGTTTCTCGACATCTTGCAAAAAGGATCTCCAAACCAATTCTTTGAAGATGAAGTGGCCAATGAGATACAAGTCCTTTCGGCCTTCTTCGTGAAGGAAGCCGTTTGCCATCCATAGCTGTATTAGCTCGTCCCTATCCATCCAATAATCCTTGGGAAATACGCAACAATAAGAGAAACACTGCCTCATTTGTGGAGATAGATTGTCATAACTCAACATCAATACAGGAAGGATGTCGTTTCCATGATCCGGTTGATTCCATGTTTCACTTTCTTTAACTGCCAACCATTCGCTTTCGTGGCTTTTAAATCGCATGAAGCTCCCTAGAGCCTTTATCGCCAAAGGCACACCCCCACATTTCTTCACTATCTCCCCGCCGATTCCGACTAGGTTTTCATCTTCTGTTCCACGTGAAAATGCTCTTCTCTTGAATAAAGACCAAGAATCGGCATCTGATAAATATCCAATTCGGTGTGACATGGTTTCATCTGTAGCCATCGTTCGAGCAATTTTTTCATTTCGAGTTGTTACCATAACCCCACTGCCTTTTGACCCACATCTTAACGCTTCTTTAAGAGAATCCCACAGACCTTGGTTTTCATTCCAAACATCGTCCAGGACTAGTAAAAACTTCTTCCCCCTCAAATTTTCTTGAAGAAGACACATCAATGGATCCAACTCAGTGACACTACATCCACCTCCTTGTACAGATTCTAAAATTGCTTTAATCAGCCTCTGCAAGCTGAAATCGACCGAGACACAAACCCAGATTCGCAATTCAAAATGCTTCTCCACCCTTTCATCATTATAGACAAGTTGGGTAAGTGTGGTTTTCCCGATCCCTCCCATTCCCCACACAGCACAGACAGAAAGATCATCTTGATCAGTGAGCAGTTTCTGGACTAACATTTCCCTCTCCTCATCTCTTCCGAAAATCTCCGACTCGTTCACCAATGAACTAGTCTGTCGGCTCTCTACAACTCCAACTTGATTATTCATAACACCCTCCCTCAAGTCGAACTTATGTCTCTCATCCTCTAAATCATTTAATCTTCCCCATAAATCTTTCATGTTTCTTGCTATTTCAACACGAAATAACAACGGGTTTCTTTTCGAGAAAAACGAAGTTAGATGTCCGTGCTTACCTCTTTCGGAATTAAATCTCCGTCTGAGGTCTTTGGTAGCGATCAGGTCCAGTACGTCCTCAGCATCATAGGCAATATCCTTGAGCTTTAGCAACCAATTCTGCAGCACCAAATTGTTTCTCTGCTTGACTTCAGCATCTTGGAGCACAAGTTGGATTGTGTTAAATACACTTTGAAGTCTCCTGAGATCATCCTCTAAGCCCCAAAAGAGCCCAACACCTCGCAGCAATGCTTTGTTCAAATTTCCAATTAATGTTTGCAAAAGCGCCGAAACAAGTGCTTCTGCCATATTTCAAAAGTTCAAAGATTTTCAAATGGAATCAAGTTTCTTGCAAAAAAGTGAATTGAAAACAGTATAGATTGAGATCTTAAGACGAATCGTTAAATAGTTTTTTATTTAATTCTTTATTTTTTATTTTTTTGTTATCACGGCTCCACATGAACGTGTGATATGAATTTTCATATGAATCAAGGGCACGATCAAAATCCCAAAAAAATTATAAATATTATTGAGAAATTGAAAAATTATGACGAATTGTTCTATATTTGTTTTACATATTTTATACAAAAAATATGAAATAGATTCAAAAATTATATTTTTTTAACAAAGAAATGTACGAAAACGTATTTTTGTTTTCGTTTTCAAATTCACGATGAAAAGGTATCATCGTCAAGTGTATTTTAAATAAATGAATTTGTTTTCTTTGATGATTAAAGTTTATTGCATCTTTTCAGCAATTATTCATTTTTTTAATCTTAGAAGTCTTGTGATGTTCATATTATATATTAAGATATAGTTTTGTACATATGATAGGATAAACATGTGATATATAATATAAGGATAAGTTAATGATAAATAAGATGTAGGATATTATATTTAATGTTTGATATGATTTTAATAAGATTGATTAAATTTATATATTAGATTATAATGACAAAATTAACTTTATCATAATAAATTTTATAATTTCAAAGTCGTTGCTTGAGTTCATATTTTTTATCTGTTCATGCGCCGATAACGTTTGCATGATTTATTTATTTTTACCTAATTTTATATATTATATAATATGATAATTGAGGCCTTGATTTTGTGAGTGAAGTCAAATATCAATTTTTAATGTTAATCAAGTGATACTAATAATTTTATTGAGATTTATAAAAATTATTTATATAATTATCTCGAATTCATTTATATAATTATCATATTATATAATATATAAAAATAAATAAAAATATTTATTTGATTTTAATTTCTACCTACTAGCGTAGATTTATAAAAATCATTTATAAATTGAGGGTAATTAAGTCATTTGCAGTGTTTTTTATCATTAAATTAAAATTATCACACCTAATAGAAGGGATATTTTATCCTTCTAAAAAATTATTTATCAAGGGCACGTGATATTATCATGAGCTTTTTAAAAATGTATCAAACATGGGATAAGGAGGATTATTTATCAATCACTCTTTTATCTCATGTACCAAACTATGCCTAAATGAATTATAAAGCGAAACATATAAGTCTTCGGTCTTCACCTACTCTTTTCTTTTTCTTTTTTGAGCATGACAACTCCACTTTATTGTAGTAAATAAATAATAATTAGCAGTACCACATTATATATTTGCTAAAATATTGTATTTTCAAATTCATAATGTTATAACTATTTAAAAAATACGTTGTAATAATTTATTTCAATATAATTTCAAGCTTATGACAATATTTCAAAAAAGGAAAATGTTTTTTTCCAATAATTTGTCTTTTTTTGTTTTGGTTAAATGACTTTTCAATTTTTGGTTTTGGTAGAATAACTTTTGAATTTCGGATATTTTGGCTCATCTATCATCGAAATATTCGATTTTCGCTAAAAAAATGCTGATTGGGTAGTAGTTAAAACACATTTTGGTATCACAATTATTGAATTTTTATAACGAAAGAAAAAAATTGTAAAAAAAAAATTGATTTGTTTGATTTTTTTTTATGTTAAGTTGTTTTCAACTAAATTAATTTATCTTGAAATTCAAGGAATCCCCATATTTTGGCTACGATGGGATAGTTAGCAAAATAACCTTCGTGAATTTTTTTTTAAAAAAAAACCAACCTTCTCAAGTGTACTTGAAAAACATAAATATACTTGGACAGAGTTAGTTTTCAAAAACTTAGATTAACCAAGGTCATTTTTTTTAAAAAAAAAAATTTCCCACCTTAGCCACTGTCTAACCAGCGTTTCACTACAAAGAAAAAAGTTTATAGATAACAAATAGGAAAAAAAAATGTTGTGGAAGACAGTGTTGTTAAAAATACGCTCAATAGAAACAATTTTAAAATGATATCTTTTAACACAAAACAAAACGGTTCTACTGTAGTTAAAAAAATTTATCTTATTTTTAGGAACATGACATTTATAAAATGGTTCCACAACAGTTTAAATTAATTGTATTTTACAGTAAAAGACAACAATTCCTCAATAATTTGCGGTCGTTGTCTTTACAATATGAACCATTTTTTATATTTAAGATAATTTTTTGTTATTTTTTACAAATCGAGCAACAACGCATCTAACTCTCAGTTACAAATCTATTTTTTTTTTAAAGTACCAAATACAATCTTGATCTAGATTACAAATATACAATGTAACTGTCCACAATACTGGGGTTTTTTTTTAAACTAATTTAAATTTTAAATTTTTTTCAAAAATAACGTGAAAAAAAAAAACATTTACAAAACTACGGCAAACCGCGCTTATGAAGCGCGGACGCTGCACACGTGGAGCAGCGTCCGCGCCTTGTAAGCGCGGAGCATGCTCCAGGTTGGAGCGTCCGTGCCTTGTAAGAACAGACAGTGGTTTATTTGCGACGGTTTTTCCAATCCGTCGCTATTAGCGACAGATTCAAAAACCGTCGCTACCACACCGTCGCATCTAGCGACGGTTAAACAAAACCGTTCAAACCGTCGCCGATTCAAACTTTGCGACGGTTTTGTTACAACCGTCGCTATATTGTTGAATCAACAACAATTTTTTTTGTGTGCAATCGGTCTATTCGATTACCGACCGAACCGATTCAAAATTTGCAAGCTTATGAACAACGCGCATAAATGCAAGCCGCGGATATTACTATCCGCAGCGTGCTTTTAATGCACGTCGTTATTTCTCTCAAGTGCACCTATATGTGCGCAGATATCATAAATAACAAGAAATATTGAATAAAAAATATCAATAAAAAATATAAATATCGAAGATAAAATAATGAATATATATATATATATATATATATATATATATATATATATATATATATATACGATTTTGTTACCCTGCACATCATGTGTGCATTGTATCATGTGCACCGCCTACGTGGCAGTGCATGATTGGTCAGTCATTTTTTTTAATGAATTAACCGATTTTTTTAAAATTTCTAAACCGAACTTCCGAATTAACCGAACCGAATTTTCGAATTAATCCGGTCGGTCGGTTAATTCGGTTTAACCGAAATTTTGCACTTCGAACAATATTAACAGCGCACATATGGGTGCACTTGACAGAAATAACGACGTGAATTAAAAGCACGTTGTAGATAGTAATATCCGCAGCTTGCATTTATGTGTGTAGTTCATAAGCTTGCAAATTTTTGAATCGATTCGGTCGGTAACCGAATAGATTGATTGCACACAAGAAATATGGTTGATTCAACACAATATAGCGACGGTTGATACAAAACCGTCGCAAATGTTGAATCGTTGACGTAACCGTCGCTATTTGCGATGGTGTAATAGCGACGGTTTTGATATCCGTCGCTAATAGCGACGGATTTCAAAAACCGTCGCGCATAAACCACCGTCTGTTCTTACAATGCACGGACGCTCCAACCTGGAGCATACTCCGCGCCTGGTAAGCGCGGACGCTGCTCCACGTGTGCAGCGTCCGCGCTTCATAAGCGCGGTTTGCCGTAGTTTTGTAAATGTTTTTTTTTCCACGTTATTTTTGAAAAAAAAATTAAAATTTAAATTAGTTTTAAAAAAAACCCACACTACTGATGTAACGTGGACTCGAGAGTTGCTTATTTGAATACATACTC
Source organism: Primulina eburnea (assembly GCF_022965805.1). NCBI lineage: Eukaryota > Viridiplantae > Streptophyta > Magnoliopsida > Lamiales > Gesneriaceae > Primulina > Primulina eburnea. The sequence goes on from NC_133114.1 coordinate 20,859,062, forward strand.
GATAATCGAAATTTATTTATTTATTTTAAAAAAAAATATTTAGGTTACACAATATAACGTTGTGGGCCCCCGGATTTTAAGCATGAATTTGAAGAAGGTTAATTGAAATTTATGAATCCATCGACGCTTCGATTGGCCGACAGCGACATTGTTGGGATTATCGAGATTACTGTTCAATAATGTCACAATAAGACAAGTTAGTTAAAGTCATTAGAAATGGTCCACACGAGCACGCACTTGGGAAAATGAAAGAATGTGACAATTTTTCTTCGAAATGTTCTGAATGTCCAAGTATTGATATGTACGTACGTATGAAGGTGGACCCTAATAAAATATTTCAGAAATACATATATTTTGTGCATTATTATTATTGTTACAGTTTAACTACCTAATTTGTAAGTAAGTGTACCTTGTGATCTATCTATTCGTTGAATAGTTTTTATCTCTTTACGCGTTTGATGCTGATGAGAATTTTTTTTAAATCTTTTGTTTTTCAATTCCCGACCGTGAAGTCGAATTCGAGATATATTTGGTACCCGGTACTGCTCTAATATCAAAAGCACCATACTGAATGGCTGCAGAAGAATTGAAAGAATTAAAAGAAAAACTACAAGAATTGTTGGAATGAGTTTTGGGGTCTAGGTATGTTTAGTTTTATGTTTCCTTGTAGAATCTTAAAATTTTAGGATTATGGTTGGAAGATCTTGAGGCCTATAATTGACATTTAGAGATCAATAAAATTGAGTTTCAACATTGAAACTTTATAATTTTTGTAGAGATCAATAAAATCGAGTTTCTGCTTGTCATTGGAGGGTTTTTTTTATCGATTAGGTCTTAGCACAATTAACTTGCATTTGTTTGGTTTTTAATCGCCAGTAATTTTCGGACACCCAACGAAACTATAAGACTAAAAAAATGCAAATTTAATGCACTGAGACCAAATGTCGACCAAAACACAAAATAACATTTGACTATTTTTCAGGTTCGAAATAGAAACATGTAACTCGAAGATTTAATTCCCATTTGTGTCTGTCTTGTTAGAGTAGATGTCCTGCAAGGTAACGGTTGGCTAAAGAATTTATTGACTCAAGTGTAATAAACAATCTTTATTTTAATATAATTTAACTTTTTATGGTTTCATTTTGTTTTATCTGTATACCTATGCAATCAGCATATATAAAGTCCTTGATTATACTTTAATACGAATAAATTGTAATTCGATCTTGAAACTCATTTGTAAACACTGCATATTTTAAATTTGTTCCTAGTCGATTCACCCGCCTGAAAATAAGGATAAAGACCGCTTGAGGTTGAGACTAGCATTTGTGATGTTGTGTATCGTGTTTCATGGTAAGGGCATGGAGATGTTCAATTATGCAGATGGGTAATCATACGATGATTGTACCGAACAACCATCCATTGGACTTTCCAAATGGTTATCATTCATTGAGAAGAAAAGTCTGTGGTTGTGATTGTATGTGATTAGTCCTTATGACCCGGGACAACACTGAGACTCTATATACTAAGATTGTTCTTTGACTCGTTTACCGACTCTGCGTGGATCACAAGGTGGCGAGGTTGGGTGCAATTGCGAAATGTGTAGGAACCAGTGCATTGTAGTTGAAAATTCACCGCTCACCTACGGGTGTGAATATCATATGTGATCTAACGAAATAATAGTGCATGAAATCTCTGGTCAGAGTGTGAGATGTACATTAGGAAAGGAGTTCTCTAGTTGTGCATGCGATGACACTATGAATATTTCATGATCGCATAACATAGCTATCGAATCTAATATGCAACCCTCGATTAACCAATGGTTGCAGATTCGATCGGGATATATGAGATGAAGGGACTGTACTGTACGTTAATCATAACCGACTGGTTCTTGCAGACACTATCATTGATACCTAGGAAATCATGGGACGATGCTACTAGACGCTCTTACCATGATTCGATGGGTTTAATCAGAAAATGATTTCTTACATTCTCATGACCAAATGTTGGTGTATAAAATGGGGCTAATTGGGGTAAGCCGGAATAAAGAAAAATGTCCTGAATTACAAAGAATTGTGAACCCGCTAACTAAATTCCTGAACCAACGAGGGTTACACAAGAAATGGATCATTTTGTTCCCGTTGAGAGAATAAATTCAAGGAGTTGAATTTATATAAAATTATGATATAGTAAATTCAATTAGTTGAATTTACAATAATTAAATTTTGAGAGAATAAATTCAAAGAGTTAAATTTATTATAATTAAAATTTGGAGAGAATAAATTCAAGAAGTTGAATTTATAAAATATGAGAATTTGTTTTATTAAACTCAAAAGTTGAGTTTATTAAATATTAAATTAAATATAGTGAGAAATATGTTTAATGGACTTGTAGAAGTACAAGTACACACACTAAATAATTAAAGTTCTTAATGAAATTTGATTAATTAAGTATACTAGTTGGACTAGTCCAATTAATTAATCAAGCTCATTAATGTTAATTAAGAGGCTAAAATCTTATATTATGATAATTAGGTAATGAAGGCATGGTTTAAGCAGAAGACTTGAAACCCTAGCCTCGTTAACACCATAATTTCGATAACTCTCTCATCTCTTCCAAAAGGGATTCGGCCTCCATCACAAGAAAAGGGGCTTGAGTCATCTTTTGATTTTCGCTCTCATATGTTAAAAGTTCTTCTAAATATTCCGGTGCTAGTTGGAAGAGAAACTAATCTTCTAGTCGTGGATCGGATTGAGAGATTGAAGAAAGGTGTAAGGTCCAAAATTAAGACGACGTAATCCAACTGCATGCAAATCTAGGGAATATGAAAAATGGTTAATTAAATGATTGTAATTGCTAAATTGATTATTGACATGTTTACATGATGTTTTAGTAGTTTTTCTACTTACATGCATTAAAATGTATTTTTAAAAGGTCATTCGAGTTGCGATCGAGGAACGGAGACCGAGTGCTGAAAAATGGAAAATGTTTTTATTAAATAATTATTTTTAATTATTTAAAATATGGTTGATGCTTTTTCTTATTTTTGAAAATAATGGGTTTTAGGTAATTTTATACGTCGGGGCGTAAATTTTATCGGTGTTGGATTTTCAACAAAAATACGAACGTATTGGCAACCCGTCTAATAAATTCACAAAACTTTCTAAACAAAATATTTTAATTAAATACTAATGGACTAAATGAGCCTAATTAACATGATTAATGGGCCTAAGCTAACAATTAGAGTTTAGTTAGGATTTTATTAAATATTTAAACTTTAAAGTGCAAATCTACCCCATAAACCTACCATACCCACGCCCACTCTCCTATCACACACCAAACTCTTCTCTCAAACACAACACACGGCACACACCTCTTATTGAAGGGAAAAGCATCGAGTTCTTCATAGTTCTTCAAGCCAAGGTCCTCCTCGTCGTCGTTCTTCAATCATCAACGGTTATTCGTGCGTAAATTACGCAAATTCACGTCATATTCTCCCTTTTAATCATCTATCACACCATAGTAATTGTTTGAAAATGTTTTTACATGAAAAAAAGTTGCATCATGAAACAAATTTTCGTTTTTATATCACATGTGAATTGTGAAGGCATGAACTTGATCCAAAATCATTTTTTTATGTGTTTAAGAGGGCTTCCATGTTAAGAATATGATCAAGGGTGTATTACACGAAATTTAGAGTCCTAGAACACAACCAAACGTAGCACCACACGAAAAACACAAGCTGGAACCATCCTTGCTATCATTGTGTTAGAGTGGCTCGGGTTTTGGGTTTTGTTGCTTGGCTTGGGTTCGGCTTGGGGCCAGGGCTAGCTAGGGGAATTTATGAGTGAGGGAGAGAGTACTAGCCATGCTATAACTCGAGCACAAGGGATGGGAAGGAGTCATAGCAAGCTAGGACTCAAACCCGAGGGCAGTACATACAAGCGCGCAGGGTGTGCAGCTTGCGCAGGAATATGGAGCTCGGCCAGGGGGCTTAGGGCTGGACTAGGTCAAGTCCTTAGGGTCCTAGGTAGGTGCATGAGGGGCTGGTTCAAGGGCTAGTTCGGTTGGTTAGGTCCTAGGCGCGAACAAAGAGTCCATGTCAAACAAGGGTTCTCGGCCGTGTCAAGCTGCTGATGTATTGCCTTCGGTTTCGAGCTAGGGGTCAAGTCTGTTGGTTCCACGGGTCCATGAGGGTTCCTGGAGGGGCTGGTCAGGGTTCGGCTCGGGGTGGTCGGAGCTTTGCTCGATGAAAAAGCTAGATGGCTCGAGGGTGGTGGCTTGGAGCGAGACTAGGGTTTTCTCTTTAAAATAAAATCGAAATACGGCTCACGGGAGTCGAGTCGTGGTTCACGAGGGCTAAAATAATATAAAAAGTTTAAGTTTTGAATTTATGAATTTTATATTAAAGTTTGAAATTATTCGGGATTAAAACGCATTAAAAATGAATAATTAAAGATTAATTAAAAAGTATAGTATTTAAGCTAAATAAAACTAAGGGAAAATTAATTTAAGCTTAAATAATTAAGAAAAAGTCGATTTCGAGGATTTTACGTCTAGGGGTAAAACGGTAATTTTACACCCTAGAAATTAGTAAACGTCATGGCAGTGCTCTGATTGCTGTTTTATATGTTAAAATGATTATTTTAAATATTTATGGATTTTTATGATTTATTTATGGACAATTAAAAGATATATTGCATGCTTGGTTTAAAAAGAAAAATGATATTTTATGCATGATTTTTGTAAAGTTATGATAATATGAAACGTTGGAGGAGGTGAAGTTATTGTGACTATTATGATGAAATGATTGGGATATCGTGAGGGAAAAGGCCCCAGATGGAGCCCATTTACGGGAAAAGGCCCCAGAGAGAGCCCATTCGTGGGAGTAGGCCCTAGAGGGAGCCCGTCTATAGGAGAAGGCCCCAGAGGGAGCCCGACGATCGTATTTCCATATAGGAAGTGGTTAACATGATGCAATGATTCTGAAACAAAGAATACCTCAGTCAGCGTGTTCTTTTTTTTTTGGCGAGGTGTTCTAGAGTAACTTGGACTGCTTCCGCAAACTTTTTATTTGTCCAAAGTTCATTCACTCCATTTATAGTGTCAGTCGCGTCCAACCTGATATTTATATCTCGTTATGTTATAGCATAAATGAAGACCGGGAATATATCATTAAGTAACAAAATATAAGTGTCCTAAATCTTCTATAGGACACGCGAAAGAACCGTTTCTTTTAGATGCACATATTAGCTCGGGGAAAAAGTTTATGAACTTGAAACATAGCTACAATTAGATGCAATGCTTCACGATGAAGAGAAATTAAAAGTGATGTTACCATTCGGTAAGTTCAATTGCTCTGGAACATTGTGGATTGAGTAGAACGTATGTTGTTGGTGTAGATTTCAATTGAAAAACATCTAACATCGAAAGCAGAAATGAGAGTTATTACTTGTAAGAATGATAAAACAATAAAGATAGTCGATGGTTAGTATAACTATTTTGTGTTTGCATTCTAAGGTTGCATATAGCCGCAATAAGTATACGAGCCTCATTTTTTTTCATCATTTGGCCTTCAATGACAGCTTAATCATCCCACAATCCAATATCTATAGTCTCATACCTGTTGAAAATTTAACCATTAAAAGTGTGAAGCAGAAAATGTGTAAAGAACAGTAAGAAAGAAAAGGATTTTTTAGGTGTATTTAGTCATTGTTTATCATGAATAACCGTTCATTCATGAAGACGATTTCTCTTAAATGTCCAATTGTTCCAGTCTTCAGTCTCGTGAAAGTACGAGTGGTCGAACGTTCTTGACAAAACCAATTATATCTGCAAAGTTATCACAAAGTTAATGAAGCATTTTTTTGAAAACATTTTGAAATAATTGTCGAAGATGAATCTTACGTTGATCTTCATTTGCATTAAGCTCAGGAGTGATTTCATTAAATCTCTTGAATTTGATATCCATTGGCATCATTGGTCGCATATCCTGAAATTCAGTAACTATAGACCTTGTTTGGATAGTAAGTTCGAAGCTTGGGTTGACATTAACATAGTTGGAGTTTATTTTATTCACCAGTGGATTACAAATCAAGTAGGTTTTATTGGTATGCAACAAGGTCTTAAATTGCGAGATCACATTCGAGAACATAAGAGCATAAATCATAGTCCCCTACAAATATATAGAAAGCACGGGTAACACACATAAAGGCTAACGTACTGTTATTACAAATATATATGAAGCTGATGTTGAATTCAGTTCAGTGAAGCGATATAAAAAATTGCAAAGACGTTCATGTTTTGATATAGGTGACGATATTACGATGTTTGGTCAGAATAAGATATAAATTACATACATGCTTGTCAATGAGTATCGACTTCCTGATTTTTATGGAACTTTTATTTGTTTGGGTTTCATAGCCTTGTCGAAGAATGAGAGCTTCGATGACGGCATCCGATTGATTTTTCTTAAGATCTTTAATCATGACAACGTCGGGTGTGTCCATCTGAGTTTCTTGGTTGTGTGCAAAGCTGTTGGATTAAATTGGAATGCTTCGAATGAGATGCTGTAATTGGTTCCAACTTATACTTGCTATTTATATGTAACAATGTTTACATGGACAAGCAACTCTTAATCAATCCCACGAAATAAAGCAGCATAAATGTTTTAATTGTGTAAAGAAACGTTTACTACATAGCTGTATCAAGTGTATGCAATACATATTTCTCTTAATAGTTGGGACCGTCCAATTCTTGAGTAACTGTCGTATACAGTATTCCAAAGGGCAATGATTTTAAATAAACCTCATGCATTGTTTGGTTTCGCATCCATCCGTCCCATTATTTTTGTTTACCGCTTTGAATATGTGCCATTATTCTACATAAGTAACATTTATATACATGATGTGAAAAGACATTATATTGAAGTAGAGCTTATGCATATTTTATTTTAAATAAGTATCAAATATAGGTTTTAAAAGAAGCGGAAAAAAAAATGAAGAGGTAAAAAAAATCCACGTGAATGAAGGCAAGTAATCGAGCTGAGCCGTATCGAGGTCTAGAATGTTTGAGTTTGACTCATTTATAATCGTGCCGAAGTCAAACTTTATTTTAAGAATATATCATGGCTCGCTAGCTTATGATTCACATTTTTTTCGACCATAAATGAGCTTAAGAAATATAAATCATAAATTTAAATAGCTATTTATTTATTTAAAAAGCGAATTATATTTTTACAAAAAAATATAATATTCTTATTTTAATTCGTAATTTTATTATAATAATAAATTTAATTGATTCTATTATAAATTTTTTTGTAAAATATATAAATCAAATATCGAAGTTATTATTATTATTTTTATCTAATACTTGGATCATGATATAACAACTAACATGTGAACAATCATATATAGATTTTACCAGAAGAGGTAAAAGATTAATAAATAAAGCATCAGACAATCGAACTGATCCTAGCAAAATTCTTGAATCTTTGATTTTGACGCGTTTATAATCGAGTCGTACTCAAGCTTTATTTAAAGAAATATTCATGACTTTCGAGCTTATTAAGATTTCATCGAGACTAAATTAGCTTAACAAATATAAATCATAAATTTAAATAGCCATTAAAATTTGAATTAAATGTAGGAAAAATAGTATTCTTATTTAAATTCATAATTTTATTCTAATAAATAAATTTTATAGATTATTATAGAATTGTTATAAATAAAAGTGTAAAATTTATAAATCAAATATATATAAAAAAAATCTAACAGATGATTCATTAGCCTACGAATGAACCTTTGAACGATAAAATATAATTTTTAAAAAAGAGAATAAAAATGAATAAATAAAGGCACATACAAGTATGCAAGTAATCGAGCTGAGCCAAGCCGAACTACTGAGTCTTTGAGTTTGATGTAGTTATTATCAAGGCGAGCTCAATTTTTTTTTAGAGAATATATTCATGGCTCACGGGCTTCTTTGAGTAGTTGTCAAGCCTAAACGAGATTAAGAAATATAAATCATAATTTAAATATTCATCTAATCATTAAAATTGTATTATATATTTAGAATAAAAATATTATATTCTTATTAAATTCGTAATTTTATTCTAATAAATAAATTTAATTTTTTATATTTGTTATAAGCAAAAGTGTGAAATATATAAAGCAAATATCAAAACTATCATTTTTTTTTTTCTAATAGTTGACCCATGAGCCTACCAATGGACATTTTAGTGATAAAATATATATTTTAAAAGAAGAGGAAGAAATAGATAAATAAAGTCACATACAAGTAGGCAAGCAATCGAGCTTAGCCGAGCCAAACTCTTGAATCTTTGAATTTGACGTGTTTATAATCGAGTCGAGCTCAAAATTTATTTTTAATATATTCATGGCTCATTAAAATTGTATTATATTTCTAGGAAAAAAATTATATTCTTATTATTTGTAATTTTATTATGATAAATGAATTTAATACATTCATCTATAATTTAGATGATCTGTTTTTTCCATATAAAAAATGTGTGTGTGGTATGAAAATAGAAACTTTATTTGTTTGTAAATTTTTTTTAAAAAAACTGTACTTCAGAATTTCAAAATCGTTTTTTCGTCATACATTTGGTCAAAGATAAGTTTTGTGTTGAATAAATAATAATAAGCATAGATAGAAAATCCAACTTTAAATTTCGAATTCTTATGTTCTAGTATAGATTTATTTCTCGTAAATGTGTTACGGGAAAAGCTAAATATAAACAAAGCAATTAGAATTTCCAAAATAACCAAGGTTATTTGTTTAAAACATAAACATATACTAATGCAACTTTTCTTGGTTAAAGTAAATCAAATTTTTAGTACGTTTGCATCATTGTAAAACTTATAATTTAACGATATTTCTAATAAATCCACTACAAGGAAAAATGATGCTTAACGACGTTTTAAATCGTTGAAGAATCTTCGCAAGATTAAAATTAGTGATAGTTTTGCGATGATATTTTTTAACGGTATTTTTTTGTCTCCTAATTTTGCGACATTTTGTTCGTAAATTGTTGTTAGAATAAACAACAATTACATTAGTTCGTTTTTAATTAACGAAAAATTGGATAAGCAGACGGGCGGTAAAGTGACCACCGGTTTTGGCCATTTAGTAACTATTTGGGGTCGCTAAATAACCGTTTCTAATTCTAGCAACAAATTGTAAAAGAACGGTCGCTAAATCTGATGATATTTTTCTTAAACCGTCACTAAATTTTTTAATTAAAATTTTAATATTATACATAAAGTTTAAAATTGAACACGATATTATGATGTGAAATTTGGAAACAAACAAAATGACATCGAACTAACAAATTCATAAATAAACACATGCATCGACGGACATTTAACACTTCAACTACTCAATCGGGTATAATTCAAATATCTTTTATGGTAATAACATAATGGATTATACATATTAATTTGATAAAATATGTATAATTTGTTTTTTTAATTAAAATAAGTTCGTTAGAGAATTTAGTTGATAGGGATTTCCTTTTAGGACATGAGGTGTAAACATTTGTTCGCATCCTCCATAAATTAGATGTGTAACAAGTTGTTTTAGAAAACAAAGAAGAAATCCGTCCACTCTGATACGCCTTTCAATAATAAAAAATTGTATATCGTGTTCAACTGTATATTGTTAACTTTGAATATATTATTTGTACAATGATGTTTAATTATCTATTACCGTTGAGCTTATATTTATTAGTGGTTGTATAATTTTCCAACAACATAGAAGTACGAAGTCAGAATTAAACGATATAACAATTTATCGACGCAAAGAAAAATTAAAAAATACAAAAATGGAAAAAAAGAAACATGTTCAAATATTAACCAGAAGTCAATGAAGAGTTAAAACAGTATTAGTCAACGATGTCTATACAAAAAAACAGTATCAAGCAGATATTTGTAAACAACATTTTTCGTTCGTGATTCATCACTACCACTAGCAATGTCTGGTTTGATTAGCACTTGAGTATTCTTCATCGAGATCCCTCTGGATAGAGCAACATAAAGTTGTCCATGTGAAAAAATAGATTCTGGTAAATAAACCCCAATGATTGGAATTGTTTGGCCTTGTGATTTGTTTATTGTCATTGCAAAACATAAGCGAATCGAAAATTGCTTCCATTTGAATTGGAATGGGTACCCTTCGTTCTCTGCTGGAGATAGAGGTATCTGAGGTATCAAAACCATTTTTCCAGCATGTTGTCCAACCGAATTGCATGGATGACATTACCACGAAATGCTTGGCATACCATTCTAGTGCCATTGCACATGCCATCGGATGGATACAAATTTCTGAGCAACGTTATGGGACAATATTTTTTTAAGGACCAGTCGGTGAGGTGGCAAACCATTAGGCGTTAGACCATTCATGAACTCCTCTGGATGTGAATTATGTGTGTCATCGATTGCTTCATCAAATCTAAGGAAATGTATGGCTTCTCCTGGAAACAATGATATAATTTTTTCATTCAACGCATCGACATAGGTATTTTTCATCGATAGAATTGCTCGCTCGATCATATAAGTTGATGAAAGATAGTTATCATTATCGTATAACCCTTGGCACACATTTTCAATCAATTTATTTTTTGACGTCTCAATACTTCCTTGACACACTTTAGTTATCATATGTGATGGGATTTTGATATTGCCATTATCATTGACAGGCTCCACCCCTGTACCCACTTTGAGCAAGAACTCGCAAAAATCAGGATCATTTTTCATGCGCATGTTTTCATGTAAAAAAATGATTTTTATACATGGAAACAAATGCGATCGAAAAAGCTTCCATTGATAGTTTCTTCAATTGTTGCTTTAAGAATAACAGGAAGAACTTGCATAAATCCCCTCCTAATAAGACTATTTTTCCACCAAACGGTTCTTAGTTACCAACAAGGTCTTGCAAAGTACGATCAATAGCTTCGATTGCGTATCGTCTACACATCGGAGATTCATCCCAAACAATAAGCCTAATCAAACATAGCAGATCAGCGAGTCCACTCTGTTTCGATATAGAACAGTAACTATTTTCATGTAGCTCGATTGGGATCTTAAATCGCGAATGCGCTGTTCGGCCACCTGGTAGAATGGAAGCGGCGACACCAGATGTAGCAGTGGCAAGGGCAATCATTCCTCGTGAGCGAATAGTTGCAAGTACAGCACGATACAAGTACGTCTTGCCAGTTCCCCTAGGTCCATTAACAAAAAATACTCCACCAGAGTTTCGATCAACACAATCCATGATCATGCTGCAAGCTATCGCTTGAGCATGATTAAGATATTGTGAGCAAGCAGGACACTTGAAGGTATTGGGACAGACTTTTCATCCATTATTTCTCTGGATTCTACCAAATCACGTTGTCTTGATACCGCTGGAAATTTCGGCAATCATACATATCTGCATAGATATGTATGATTTGCCTTGATATAGTTCAGATCTAAACTTCATCTATGAGGCCACCCCTTTAAAACCTTCAGACATAAAAAGTGTCCCATAAGTTACGAACATCAGCTGGCTGGCAGTGAACAAGTATTGTTGCAAATAATCTCCGCAAAGCATAAGCCATGTGGAAATCAACAGCTTCATTAAGACATTGGAAACTACTCTCATCGCATTCTAGTAGCCCTCTGATTTGGGCCGATTCTTTGAACGTACAACAAAATCTTGTGCCAACAGTTAATAAATCATCAAAAGATGTAGGGCCTCGAACGTGAAGCAACAAAAGACGTAAATTAATAATATCTCTCACCCTCTACTGGATTAGCAGCATTTACCCGACCGATTACCTTCTTTTGCTTTCTTCTATTCCATGCTCTCTTCCCAATATCCACACAAATTAACGAGGAAACTCTAAATACAAGTACTGCCTTGCATTAATGTCTACATAACATGTCCAAAAATATGCAGTTAACATAGTTTTCTGCACATGTTCAGAATCCAACACATTACTCAAGTTTTGATGGTTCCAATACGTAACACATTGTTGATTGGGTAGATGCAAAGGAAAATTAATAACTCGAGGGGAAACATCATTCAAATTGAACTAAAAAATTCTCCACATTGCCTCGGGAGCATAAACCCATCGAGCATTCTGAAAGCTCTTGATTTCGTCAACATACGTATCTGAGCCAGAAGGAGAGACATGGACAGATATCTTATCATACCCTTTATAGATGTACTTGTAAAGATATTTTACCGCTGTAAGGCCTGAGCAAATTTAAATGTTTATATGACAATCATAATGATACAAAAAGTAGGGATTATAAGGGACAACCCATTAGGAGTTTAGTGGGGAAACCCCTTACTCAACGAAAATGCCTTTGTCTCTTCTTCGATATATTAGGTATCCATCATGCCCTTTTATTGTCTGATTTGAGTGAGCTCGAGGATAGTGATGTTTACATCGTCCATTAACCATGCAAGGACACCTTCTATTCAAACGTCCACACGGACCATGCATCATATGCCGTGAAATCGTGTCGAATAAGCGTGGGAAGAAATCCATGTTGGGACGTTCTGCATAAACATATCTATCATATACATCCGGTGAAGCAATTTTAAACTCAGAGTCCAATATAACAAGAAATGGCAGTGCGACAGACCACTCTTTTGAAATTCGATTACATAAACATATGATGCAACATAACCAAATATCTTTTTCTTAATTATTTGATCTCTCAGATCAACCAACTTTGCACGAAATATACGTGAAATCAAATCAGGCCGGTCATGGGAAGTTTGACCACAAAACAAGTTATTCTTAATCTCAGGTCATTCAGGGTTACGAGTCATTGTAATGAATAAACCATGTTTCCCGAAATGCATCAAGATACCGTTTACGCATATCCCTTGGGCTCCCAATGAAAGAAGAAAGAAGAACCACACGATGACCAATCTCCCGACCACGTGTTTCTCCATTGACCACACTATCAACAATGCCTTGATATAGTTCTGATCTAATTTCTGCTTGATTTCGCCTGTAGTAATCAAGTCTAGTAGTGTCCAGCTTAATATACATGTTGACAACAAACTGTTGCAATAACCGGCCACCATACAACAACAGTGAAGATTCATTTTCTCGAATTTGATGCCTATAACAATAATATTCCCGACATGATACCATCCTATCATTTTTCCCACAAACGACTGAAAAAAGGTAAAATAATAAAAAAAAACATATATTAAAACAATGTACATGCATGACACACTCATTTTGGAAAAACAATTTACATAAAACCAAATCTTACCATGACTTTTGCTTGCAACAATTTGATCAAATGAATCGCAATTTGATCAAATGAAGAAAAACCTTCAGATGGCAACACAGTTGCGCCCGTAATGTACTGTGCAAGTCTCCTGAAAATTTTAGAATATGTGTTGCCAACCACAATCACCATAAGGGAAAAAAAGAGGATACTGCAGTGGATCGTAACAACCAAAATAGTGCCTGATTTGATGGGTTTCACCATCATTCGCTCACACAAATACATCTATATCATAAGGGATATTAGTGTTATCATTTCCCTCAATCCAAATCGTCGAAACCTGATCAGCTGAAGGACAATTATAACACCTCTGATCAACGGAAACGTTCTTGCTTATGTGCTGTCGAATATCTCGAATAGAAGCACATTCATTTATTCTTTGAAGGAGCTCTACATAAGGATTATGTTTCATGATATCCATCAATAATATCATTGTGGCCTCATCAACAACATCCTCATTTACTGGATACTTTCTATTATGTAACTCATTGTCATTATCCCAGAAATAAAGTTGAAGATACTTAGGTCTTCCCTCTTGAGGCACAAGTGGATGCATGAAACACTTGTCCAGCAGCACTGAAGGTGTATGATTAAGAAATGCTAGACTTTTATCAATCCGTATACCGAATGATGTAAATGAAATTATATTATTATACAAGCGTATCTTACGACGGAATGCTACAGTCATCAAAGAAGAAGGATCGACGAAAAGATTAACCAAATCCACTGGTGCAATAGGCGACACAAGACAATTTTGCCACGGTCACAACAAAATGTAGGGGGTTCATGTAGAAATCTGCATGCCCCACAAAATTGACAGGTTGGAATTGCAGAGAGTGTATTTAATCTATTTGCAACTTCGTGATTGAAATAAAAGAAAAGAAATGAAACGAATAGATGGACGTTAGAAACGGAGACTAGAAAAGATAAATGATCTTTAAAGAAAAGCCCGAGCGACAAATTACTCACAAACAGGCAAGCAAGCCATCCGCAACAAGGCATCGGAAGCAACAGCTGACACCATATATATTCAATTAGAAGCTAGCTACACCAGTATTTCTTCTTACATGAGGACATGAAACTATGAATGTTGTGGGCAAAATGGTTGGTCCATGTAATTTATAACTAAATTCTTTGTATTTCAAATATTTACGTTTAGTATATTTTCACCCAATATTTTTTCTTTAAACGTCATATGATGAAAAATAATCATCAACTCACTGCTAAGTTTAAATCTTGATCTAAGTAGACACGAGCTTTGAAGCGTGATAATCATAATATTATGCTTAAATTAAATAAAAACATAACTACAATGATGGGGCTATAAATAAGTCCAAAAAAATATACACGTAATTTATTATTTTATTTTACTAAAAAAATAATATATTATATTCTTATAAGCATGTATATGACAACATTCATTAACTTTAAAATTACACATACTATTTTTCAAAGGTTTCGTTACGTGCTATTGTCAATTGATCTCATTCATAAGTTAAATCCTATGAGCATTCAAAAATTTCTCTTATGATAAGGAACATAAAAATGAGCTAAAAAATTTAAACAAAAACAATTTTTTTGTTTATTTTGAATGTGGCGTATAGCTTATAACCAAAATTTATGTGCTCGAAGACATCCACATTTTCACTCGCTCCCGTGATATATTGTAAAACTAAAATAGCCATAACGTAACCAAAATGTATTGATAAATCGATTTTTTTAATTTGTGGGTTGTTTTATTTTAATAGTTATTAAATTTTTTCCTTTACATATATAAAATTAAACTAATTAGAACCGATTCTTCAAATCTAATATACTATGGAGGTAATTGTAAGATTGACATATGTTTCGAATAAGGATTATATAATTTTAAAATTAGTTGTTGTGAAAGTAAGTCTTATGCAAGTATCTGAGTATGTATATATAATATTCAAAAGTAATTGTTTTGTTTCCTAATAACTTTTAAACGTAAAAGAAAAATATATAATTCACCATTTCAGAATCGGTACACTTAGAAGTAGCTAGCAAGTTAATGTTAATATCAACAATTTGATTGTAGACATTTTTTCCCCTCAAAAGTTTAGTGTTCAAAGTAGTACAAACAAGCTTTACTTGATTAAAAATCAAGTCACAATTTATAATTTTCGTATATAGCTAATCATATATATGAAAATAATTTTACTTTTCTTTAAAAGCACCAAAATTTTTAGAAAGCTCAACCGATTCATAATGTAAACTTCGTACCACATTTCCGTAAAAAATAGAATTCTCATTTTCAATTTTAAAAACAAGCGTACTGTTTAAGCCAAAAAAAAAAAACTTCATTTTCAAAACAATTAATAATAACAATACTTCTCACAAAAACATAACCAGAAAATTTGAACTCTAAAAAAGATTATAAGGGTAAAGATAAAAAAAAAGTTAACTCACCAACGGAGATAGAGACGGCCCGATCGCATGTGCATCACAAGACCCAACAACAGCACAGCTGCTGCAATCATTAAAATCACTGCTAACACCATATAATTGAAGTCGACCCATAGATAAACAAACTAAATTAAGCACATACCTTGCAACATATGCGGAAATTGCAGAGGTACGCCGACCACGCATGACAAAGAGTGATTGATGACTAAATCAAATACGCTATATAACGAGATTAAAAAAATCAATCTTACGGACATACAAACAAAACTTGAAAGGCAACTATTGAACAACGTCCACCAACAGAACTACGCAAAGGTGGGGTTCACATGGAAGATTCCATTTGACTGAATGCATGAATGTCAAGCTGGATCTTCACTTGGCTATGATCCCGACTCCATGGATGACCCGAAAACAGAAAATTTTAGGCAATCTGAAACCAAAAAATACAATAATTTGTAGTTAAGAGAATGGCATGCACAGAGCCTGAGTAGCTGTTAGCCTTCTCCTAGGATTTTCATCCAATAATCTCCTGATAAAGTCCTTAAACTCAGAAGATAAAAATGGCCACACATTTTCATCGAAACTTGGGTTAGCTTTCAGGACCTCCCGAAAAATGCCAGACTCGGTTCGAGCCCAAAAAAGCGGCTACCACAGAGAAAAAATATAAGATAAAACACATACGCTCCATAGATCGGCTTCTCAACCTTATGACCTGTGTAAAACTTCTAGCGCAACATAACACTCACTGCCAACTATTTCATTGAGTTTTTAATCTGCACATGAATATCAATATTCAAATCCGAATTCAAGAAAACCAAATGAAAAATTTTACCTGGTTTCACAAATACGCTATATACTGAGTAAAAATGTAATCCTACGGACGTACAATCAAAACTTGAAAGGAACCTATTGAGCAACGTCCACCAACAGAACATTAGATAATAAAATGATAAAAAAAAAATTGTTACTTATTAGTTCCCAATAGATAAGAAGGAATTATAATCAAATGTAAACTCAAGTTACCAAGAAGAGAATGGAACAAAAAGAGAGATTCATGCAAGAAAGTTCAAATGATCAGCCATTAATAAGCAATTTAAAATATTCAATATACCGATGTAATTGCTTACAAGTAAATGTGATTAAGAAGACAATAAATGTAGCCTTATTAACGTAAAAAAAACGGACACAAACAAATAAAAGAGAGATATATACAAGGAAGTAAAACCAACCAAAACGTGATGATCATGACAATAAATGTAGTCATATTGAATGATCACATGTAGCCAAAGGCAATAACGTAAACGCTGCAAGTTTTCCATTTCAAAACAAGATATTTGTAGCACCACTTGCTATTTCCTTCTGTTTCTGTTTTTTTATTTTGTTTCTTGGTTTTGGAGCGGGAATCAGACAAAGAAATATTTTGCCACTTTAAAAAATTTCAAGCCGCCATGTTCCCGTTAGCGTAGCTACGTCAAATGTGTCCTAATATAAGTTTGTACAAATCAAAATAAAGAACATCATATACCACGAGCTCACACTCTTCTCGGAGCCCCCAGAGCACTGCCTTTACTACAACTGAAACGCTTGCGGCGACCTGATCAATGGGTTTTCCTTCCATTGCAACAAATGTGAAGACATCAGGCTCCACGTGAAATGCACTTTCTTGGTTGAATCCGTGGAGTCAAAAGCGCTTAAACAATATATAATAAAGTCATAATTAATAAGGGTGTCAAAGTAAATTCACAATTGGTGACATATATATATATATATATATATATATATATATATATATATATATATATATATATATATAGACATAAGCGTAGTTGAATGTAATAACTTAACGTAGACGTGCCATCATCATAAAACATTTCATAAACATGCTTGCATCATACATACTTGAGCATACATAACATCATTTTGGGTAGAGATATGTTTCAAAGCAAGTGACCCATACATAAAAGTGCCTGATCAGATTAAACCACAGTACTGGGCTGGTAGGTATGTCCACTACCACATACATAAGATCCCCGGTCATACTTTACCGGGTGGATTAAACCCGGTCATACTTTACCGCTTTACCGGGGTGGAGAGGTCCTCGGCCACATTCACCGACTTCCAAATCCGTTCATAATTTAGTCAGAAGACATTTAACATACCTCAAAAACTTAAAAGTATTTTCTTTTGCACGTCGAACAAACTTACTTGGCTTTAAGGGATTCGTTGGATCTCGCTTGGGGTAACTGCTGCACATACTAACATTAGTTCGAATACCTATCTTGCATAACTTAGACGTATAGTCATGCTCACACCCAAAAATGACAAATTTCTTATGAAGTTCTAAATCTCTCGGGACTCGACCTCGTTTAATCATCGTACTAAATCATGACATCAAACCCAAAAGCATTCCCTAAAATTTAATTAAATTTTTTTTTTTAAAAAAAAGAGTACACGTACTCCGTGTAAAGGTCCGGGTAGACGCTGGAATTTTGCACTTTGAAGGAAAAAGGGCATGGACCTCGTGTCAGGGTCTGGAAAAGGGTCTGTGTAGGTGCTGGAATTGTAAACCAACGGAGAAACACTATATTTATGGCTTATTTCTCATAACTCGATCATACGGACCGTGAACCAATGCCTCGAGACACATCCTAGGATGCTATGACACTTTTTCAAACTCAAACAAATGCTCCAAAACAACTACGCATCACAAACAACGCAACCCAATCCGTGAACACGACATTTGACACCAAAATGCATCCTATGACTTCTAATGTAAAGAAATGCCTATCGATGCGAACCGACACACCAAAACCATCCCAACATAATACTCAACATACTTAAATGCAGCAGCGAACACCCGTCAATCTCCAACGAAGCCTGCAACAAAAAAACTTCAAGAACGCATTTTTCAGGAAAACGAAGTTTGAGCAGTCCCACTAAAAAGATCATAACTCACTCATTTCTTATCCAAATATTTCAAATTTACTGTCAAATCGAAGGTATCAAAAAGTTCTATGTTTTATATGTTGAAAGATTTTCCAGAAAATTGACCGAAAAGTCGCAGTAATTAAAATGTGAGAAAATTTTGAGTTTTAGATCCAAAAACGTTTCAAAAATCGATCCAACAAATTTCTGCTCAAACTTTGTACATCATACATGGATTTTCACGTATAATAAACATCACAACACATAATATGACGAGATCGACGCAGGAATAATATAATATACATTTCTTTTGATATTTAAAATTACCGAATCGACGATACCGAAGCAGGAAAGATGCGAGGTTGATCCAGAACGATTTGTGGCTCGATTTCTTGAAGAAAAGTCACGAAAACTTGCTGGAAAATATTCAGATGAGGGGCGGCTGCTCTTGCACTAAGAACCCTAGGTTTTTTTGTTTTTAAAAAAATGAAATGAAAGGGGTGTGAATTGTGTGTTCTGATGGTGTGTGTAACGTGTGTGTGCGTGAGTTAGGGTAGGGGAAATAGCTTAATTGAATAATTAATTGCCTAATTAGGGGATAATCATGCATGGGTAAATAATTAATAATAAAATAATACTAATCTAATACTAACTTATCTAACACCTCTACTTTAAAATAAAATGCACAAGTGACACATCTTTAAAAATCTAAAATCATAAAATTACTTATTAATTAAATTAGGTTTTCGAAATACTAAAAACTTAATAAGTCATTTAAAATGCCTCAATCTTAACTTAAAATAAAATACCACATTTTAAAATTGCCAAAAACATCGTGGGTCTCTTTTCCTCGATCTCGCATCGAATAATCGCCTGAAACATGAAACTCAAGAAAATATTTTAACGTGCATCACATAAACATAAATAATTTAAAATAATGCAAATTTCACAAATTATGCATCACTAAATTCATTTGAAACTTAATTAGATAATTTAACAATTAAATAAATACATGGGTTTTACGTGTACTAAATTTGGGCTCTACAGTTCCTCCCCCATTTAAATAAATTTCGTCCTCGAAGTTATATATTACCAAACAGTTCCGAATAGCGACTTCTCATATCTGCTTCTGTCTCCCAAGTGGCCTCCTCCACTGATTGATTCAGCCACCGGACTTTGACCAACTTGGTCACCTTGTTCCGAAGTCTCCGCTCCTGTCTATCTAAGATTTGGACAGGTCTTTCCTCATACGACAGATCTGGAGCAAGCTGCAACGGCTCATAGTTCAAAACATGCGAAGGATTTGCTAGGTACTTCCTCAGCATCGAGACGTAGAACACATTGTGTACATCGGCCAGATTTGGCGGTAGGGCTACACGATAAGCAAGTGTACCAACTCTGTCAAGAATCTCGAACGGTCCAACAAATCTCGGACTAAGCTTGCCACTCTTCCCAAACCTCATAACACCCTTCATAGGTGTTATCTTTACGAAAACGTGATCACCTACAGCAAACTCAAGATCCCCTTCTCCTCTTGTCAGCATAACTCTTTTGACAACTCTGGGTCGTCTTCGTCCTCTCTCGGATCTTGACCACCGCATCTGAAGTCTCTTGAACAATCTCTGGACCAAGTTCTGATCTCTCACCAATTCATCCCAATGAACCGACGAACTACACTTCCTCCCATACAGTGCCTCGTAGGGAGCCATACCTAAAGATGAAAGAAAACTGTTGTTGTAGGTGATAAGTGCAATAATTGCACTTAATTTATATGTTAATCCATTTGATCTATGCTGGTTTCGAGCAGATTTATGCTTGGTTTTTGTTGTTTTTGTGCAGTGCAGGGGATATACAATTATGGGATGTTTTAGAGCAATCAGGGATATTTTCGAGTGCAAAAAGTGATGAAAGAAGCGCCGCAGCGCCAGGAATCAGCGCTCCAGCGCCACAATGTGCGAAGAGAAGCACCGCAGCGCTACAATATCAGCGTCGCAGCGCCAGCGTGCCGAGAAACTAGCGCCTAGGTATTGCCCAAGCAGCGCCGCGGTGCCTCATTGCCGAGAGATAAGCGCTAATGCTCACGAACGACAGGCGCCTAGGCGCCACTTACTCAGCGCTGCGGCGCTAATGGCGGCAAGACAAGTTAAATGGGCCTCGACCCGGTGAGGAAAATAAGAAGGAAACGGATGGTTCAAAACTGAAGAGAGGCCGTTTTGGAAGAAAATACGGAAAGAAGAGAGAGCTAACACGGAACGAAGAGCCAGAGCGCGAAGATTGATTACAAAGACGAAGAACGACGAATCTGGGGACAGGGACGACACTTCGGATTTGTTATCTGTTTTTTCGTGTTTATATTTTCTCGAATTTCGGTGTCTAAAACTTTGAACATGCGTTGTTCTTATTTCGATTTCGTCATGAACTAATTTTGTATTCTAGAGGATGATGTAGTTTTTAGGATGCGATAATTTGATTTGGTTATTTATATGATTGAATTCATTCTCGTTTAATTGTGTTTCTTCGTATTGATTTGACTGCAATTTACTGGCCAAAAGTTGTATGATGTCTGATTAGTTCTACAACTCAGGAGAGAGACTAGGATTATAGATCATTAGAAACGCATCGTTGAATGTTTATAGCGTTCGGAAGACGTATAATTTCAGCGAGGCTTAGTAAGAACATTGTTTGCATCTATCCATGAAACTTAGATTTTAATTAGGAATATTAGAATCGAAGTTTGATTGATACAGTTATTTGTCACTTGGGAAAGGGGGAATAAAACAAGTTAGTGTTCTTGGCTATTAAATGATTAGAATTAGTTAATATAAATCTAACTGAAAATAATTATCGTGGACTCTTAGTGAAGTCATTTCTCTAGATATTTTCTCTTCTTGATATTTTCCTCAATTCAGTAATTAGATTAATTCTGTGTTTTCAATTATTTCGATTAAGCAAACCAACCTTTTAATTGATTATTCTAAATAAAGTTGAGACTATTTTAATTACAAGAACTTATATACATTTATATACACACTCCTCGTGGAATCGACACTTGTGCTCAAAATTACATTTTACTATAACTTGACGTCGTGCACTTGCGAGCAATAAAGAAAACACGCAACAAGTTTTTGGCGCCGCTGCCGGGGAGTGTCAAAATTTGAATTTATATCAGTATTGTTACCAATTAGTCTAGATTTTAATTTAGATCTTTTTGTTGTATTATATTCTATATTTATTGAGTTGTCATTTTTTTCTGCTTAACAGTGCATGCTAAGATCGCAAAGCCCTGACTTGCTTATTTTTTATCCGGAGATCGAAAGAACTACGAGAAGATTAAGAAAAGCAAGAGAAGAAGAGATCCAAGAAATGGCTGAGAACAGAGAGAATGACATACACATCCCGCCAGAGGCTATTCCTATCAGAGATCACTTCCGACCAGTGATCAACAATCATTACTCTGGTATTGCAAGAGGGACCATCAATGCCAATAATTTCGAGTTGAAGCCTGCTCTAATCAATATGGTTTGCTGGAACTGCCACTTCTGATCCTCATGTTCATTTGAGTACCTTCTTGGAGATAACAGATACGGTAAAAATTAAAAATGTTCCTGATGATATTATTAGACTTCACTTGTTTCCGTTTTCTCTCAGGGATCAAGCTAGAGGATGGCTCCAATTACTTCCCTTGGGAAGCATCACGACATGGCAGGAGCTGGCGACGAAATTTCTGGCAAAATACTTTCCCCTGTAAAGTCTGCGCAGTTGAAGATTGAGATTAGAACGTTTAGGCAGACTGATTTTGAGAAACTGTATGACGCATGGGAAAGATACAAGGAGCTGTTGAGAAAGTGCCCGAACCATGGTTTTGAAGACTGGGTGCAAATCGAATTATTCTACAACGGTCTGAATGGGCAAACAAGAGGAACAGTGGATGCAGCAGCTGGTGGCACGATCTTTGCCAAATCTCCTGAGCAAGCTGATGATTTGCTTGAGCAGATGACTATAAACAGTTACCAGTGGCTGTCTGATAGGTCAGAAGTAAAGAGGACAGCTGGGGTTTATGCTGTGGATCCTATTACGTCACTCACTGCTCTGGTATCTGCACTGACCACTCAAATTGCAGCTATGAATAAAGTGAGCACATCAGAGACTGAGAATCTATCGCTTGTTGCTGAAGAGCCAGCTCTTCCTGAAGAAGCTCAGTATATCAACAGCAGAAATTTTGGTGGATTTGGAGGATAACGAGGTAACCTCCCCCTAACACTTATCACCTCGGTTTGAGAAATCACGAAAATTTTTCATATGCGAATAATAAAAATGTGTTGAATCCTCCACCGGGGTTTAACACATCAAAGGGGGAAGGAAAGCCTTCATTTGAGGATTTGGTAGGAACGTTTGTTACTGAATCTGGAAAAAAGATGGCAAGGACTGATTCTCGTCTTGACAACATGGAGACTCACATGGGTAATATGGGTGCCACAATGAAATATTTGGAGACGCAAATCAGACAGTTGGCCAATGCCTTGAGGGATCAGAACAAGGGTCAATTTCCAAGTAACACGGAGGTTAATCCAAAAGAGCAGTGCAAGGCAGTCACTCTAAGAAGTGGAAAGGAATTAGAGGTGCAAAGTTCCAAGGAGAGAATGAACAAAGAGAAAACAGTTGAAGAGGGTGAGTTTGAGGATAGAAAAGAAGATAAAAATCAAAAGCCCAATGCCGAAGTTGAAGTCGAACGACCTCCTGTATTTAAGCCGACTCTTCCGTACCCTCAGAGATTCAAAAAGAAGAATTTGGATGATCAGTTTGCAAAATTTTTAGAGATCTTTAAGAAGATACACATCAACATACCATTTGCTGATGCTTTGGAGCAAATGCCGAATTATGCAAAATTTATCAAAGATGTGATGTCTAAGAAGAGGAAGCTACAGGAGTTTGAGACTGTGAAACTGACTGATGAATGTAGTGCCATACTGCAAAAGAAGCTACCACATAAATTAAAAGATCCAGGGAGTTTTACTATTTCTTGTTTTATTGGAGGTTCTAAATGTAGTAAAGCTTTATGTGATTTGGGAGCAAGTATTAATTTGATGTCATTTTCTATTTATAGGGAATTGGAGCTTGGAGAAGTCAAACCAACCACTATCACCTTACAGCTTGTAGACAAAAGTCTTACGTATCCTCGTGGGATCGTTGAAGATGTACTGGTAAAAGTGGATAAATTTATTTTTCCTGCTGACTTTGTGATTTTAGATATGGAAGAGGATCATGATGCTCCATTAATCTTTGGGAGACCATTCTTGGCGACTGGAAGGGCATTGATAGATGTGCATAAGGGTGAACTCACCCTGAGAGTTGGCGGAGAAGCAGTCATTTTTAATATCTATCACGCCATGAAGGGATCAAATGAGGTCAGCACTTGTAAAAGCATTGATATTATAGACTCATGTATGTCTCTTGAATGTACAGGAACTAGGGATCTTTTGGAGAGCTGTTTGGTAGGGGCTGCAGGAACTGTTGATGGAGAAAATTGGGAAGTAAAAGAGCAACTGGTGGCTCTTGAAGCACTGCTGAAAGAAAGGAGAAAAGATGCACCGCCTGAAGAGTTGGATGTAAATGAGAAAATTGAGGTAAAACCACCTTCTCCTGACTTGAAGGAACTGCCAAGACACCTTTGTTATGCATTTTTAGGTGAGGAGTCGACATATCCGGCAAATCTCTTCCTCTCTTACATGTGCTGAAAAAGAAAAACTGTTGAGAGTGTTGAGGAATTATAAAAATGCGTTAGGATGATCGATTTCTGATATTAGGGGAATTAGCGCTACTATATGCATGAATAAAATTTTGATGGAGGAATCTTATACTCATTATGTGGATCATCAGAGGAGATTGAATCCAGCGATGAAGGAAGTTGTAAAAAGTGAGGTGCTAAAATTGTTAAATGCAGGTGTAATTTATGCCATTTTTTATAGTAGTTGGGTGTCCCCTGTGCAAGTTGTACCGAAAAGGGTGGAATAATTGTGGTTAAAAACGAAAATGATGAACTGATATCTACTCGCACGGTAACTGGCTAGCGAGTATGTATTGATTACAGAAAGTTAAACAATGCCACACGTAAAGATCATTTTTTCCACTGCCTTTTATTGATCAAATGCTTGATAGACTTGCTGGTTATTGTCATTATTGCTTTTTAGATGGCTATTCAGGTTATAACCAAATTGCTATAGCGCCAGAAGATCAGGAGAAGACTACTTTCACGTGTCCCTATGGCACGTTTGCTTTTACGAGAATGCAGTTTGGGCTATGCAATGCACCTGACACTTTCCAGAGGTGCATGATGGCCATATTTGCAGATCTGGTGGATGAAATAATGGAAGTCTTCATGGACGACTTTTTGGTATTTGGTTCTTCATTTGATCATTGTTTACATAACTTATCCCTTGTTTTGCAGAGATGCCGGGATAAGAATTTAGTTCTTAATTGGGAGAAGTGTCACTTTATGGTCCAAGAGGGTATTGTTCTTGGACATAAAGTGTCGTCTAAGGAATTAGAGGTGGACCAAGCTAAAGTCTTCGCAATCGAAAAACTTCCTCCACCAAGGAACATCAAGGGAATAAGGAGTTTTCTAGGACATGCGGGGTTTTATCATAGATTTATTAAGGATTTCTCTAAGATAACTAAACCCCTCTGTAATTTGCTAGAAAAAGATTCTGATTTTATATTTGCTGATGATTGTTTGTAGGCGTTTGAGAAAATAAAAAATGCATTAGTGACTGCACCAATTATGATAGTACCAAACTGGGAGGAGCCCTTTGAGCTAATGTGTGATGCAAGTGATTATGCAGTGGGCGCTGTCTTAGGCCAAATACAGGAAAAGATGTTTAGAGCAATTTACTACGCAAGCCGCACAATAGATGCCGCACAACAAAATTACACTAAAACTGAGAAGGAGATGCTTGCAGTTGTTTTTGCTTTCGAAAAATTCAGGCCTATTTGATCGGCACAAAGGTAGTTGTTTTTACTGATCATGCAGCTATTCGCTACCTATTTGCCAAGAAAGATGCAAAACCACACTTGATAAGGTGGATATTGCTACTACAAAAATTTGACTTCGAGGTCAAAGATAAGAAATGAACTGAAAATCAAGTGGCTGACCACTTGTCAAGACTGGAGCTGGAGGAGAAGAAAGAAGAGGGAGCTATACAGGAAACCTTTCCGGATGAGCAGCTCTTTGAGGTAAACTCTGTACTTCTTTGGTTTGCTGATATTGCTAATTTTTGTCTTGCGGTACCCTTCCTCCAGATTTGAGCTATCATCAGAAAAAGAAGTTCGTCCATGATATCAAGATCTTCTTTTGGGACGATCCATTTGTGTACAAGAGGTGTGCTGACCAATTGATTAGGAGATGCGTGAAGGGTGTCGAAGCACATCAAATTCTGGAGAAATGTCATTTGTCACCATATGGTGGGCATTTTGGAGCATCACAAACAGCAGCTAAGGTATTGCAATCTGGTTTTTATTGGCTTAGTTTGTTTAAAGATAGTTATACCTTAGTGAAATCATGTGACAGATGCTAGAGGTTAGGAAACATCTCTAGGCGTCACGAACTACCACTGACAAACATTTTGGAAGTTGAACTTTTTGACGTCTGGGGCATAGAATTCATGGGACCTTTTCCCCCTTCTTTTGGCAATTCCTATATTTTATTAGCTGTGGATTATGTTTCGAAATGGGTGGAAGCAATCGTCACCAGTACTAATGACGCTCGTATTGTAGCCAAATTCGTGCATAAGAACATCTTCACCAGGTTTGGAACACCAAGAGCCATCATAAGTGACGAAGGTTCGCATTTTTGCAATAGAATTTTCAACTCACTTTTGGCTAAATACAGTGTGAAGCACAAGGTGGCACTAGCCTATCATCCTCAGTCAAATGGATAAGCTGAAGTATCAAACCGGGATATTAAACAAATACTGGAGAAGACTGTCAACACAAACCGGAAAGATTGGGCCATTAAGTTAGATGATGCCTTGTGGGCCTATCGGACTGCGTTCAAGACACCTATTGGGATGTCTCCCTATAGGCTGGTCTTTGGTAAAGCATGTCATTTGCCATTGGAGTTGGAGCATAGAGCATTTTGGGCTGTGAAGAAATTAAAATTTGATTTGCAAGCTTCGGGAGATATCAGGAAATTGCAGTTGAGTGAGATGGATGAATTCCGAAATGACGCTTTTGAAATGCCAAGATCTACAAAGAACAGACTAAGAAGTGGCATGACAAAATCATTGTCCAAAGAGAGCTCAAACCGGGACAACAAGTACTATTATTCAGTTCTCGTCTGAAGCTATTTCCTGGTAAGCTGAAATCACGTTGCTCAGGGCCATTTGTTGTGGAAATAGTGTATCCTTATGGGGCTATCGAGCTAAAGTGCAGTGATGGAAGAACCTTCAAGGTGAATGGACAGCGGGTTAAGCCTTACTATGGGACTGAAGTAAGGAATATCGACAGTGTCAAGTTGAGCGAACCAAACTAAACAGACCTGTGACAGTTGGGCTGACGACGTTAAAGCAAGCGCTTGTTGGGAGGCAACCCAACCAGTATCTCTTTATTTCTTTCGTGTTTATTTTATTTTATTATATTTTCAGTAGTATTAATGTTTTTACGTTTTATTTATATTTAATTTGGCATGTGAAGATTAGACACTGATTTATGTGTTATTATGTAGGTGCAAGTTGAAACAAAGTGTGCAAAAAGGGCTCAAAATATTCCTCATCTCACAAGTTCAAGCGCCTAGGCGCCATCAGTCAGCGCCGCAGCGCCATATTATGCGAGAGTTTAGCGCCTAGGCGCCATTTTGTGAAAAAGATCAGCGCCTAAGCGCCACCAATTAGCGTTGCAGCACCATCAAATGCGAAGACTTAGCGCCGCAGCGCTACACCTTCAGCGCCGCGGCGTTGAAGAGGCCGAGAGTTTAGCGCCGCGGTGCTAGTTTGGGATATATGAAAAAAAAGAGGGGATACGAGGGTTTTTTTCAGAAAACAAGAACCAATCACCGTGGCCCCTAAACTCCTCCACCACCGTAATTTCGCCAATCACCATAAATCCATCACAAATTCTCCTTCTAAACACCACAATTCACCACCCATATCATCCTCAAACCAAATCCACCTAAAATTGTTACTCCTAGCCCCTATTTTGAATCAAAAATTTCTGAAAAAAATTCTTCAAACGGGCCAACACCGGAGGAACTACAAGCTTATTTTGGGTACTGTATCAAAAGGTAATCGTTCTTGACATTTTAGAGTTTCAATATCCCGTTAGAATTTGAAGGAATAGGGTTTTGGATTTTGTGTACACAAGGTGCTCGATAAATGTTCTAAGTGAATTCGTTTTCACGATTTATTGAATCGGGAGTACTGCATGTTTGAGGAGATTGTCTGTTGATTGAGTGTGTTGATATTGTGGGTGCTGCATTATTGTCCTATTTGTGTGTGAGACGTTGTAATTGGTTGTTGAGACGTGTTTGTCGGATATTGTTTGTGAGCACTAAATTGTTAGAATTGAAATATGCCGCCAAAGAAAAAGAACAAGCGGGGTGAATCTGGCGAGGGCGAGTAGTCTACTGTCAGTTTTGATAGACGACGATTCTGGGATGCAGTTGCCGCCGAGAATTATATGAATCCATTAGAGAAAAACATGCAGAGAGAGCGTGGCATGGATCAGAGCCACCCAAATTGTTAAACATTGGCTCGTGCTCTAGCAATGAATTAGGATGAATTTTTTAAGCCCCCGGCTGATGCTGTGATGTCCCTTGTGAGGGAATTTTATGCAAATCTGAAAGTTAAGCATGAGAACTTTCAAGTGAAGGTTCGGGGGTGAATGGTTGCGTTCGACAGCACAACGATCAATTCGCTGTATTCGATGCCAGATTATGAGACAAACGGGTACACACTATTCATGAGGGACCCGTACCCCTACGAGACGGTCATAAACACACTTTGTGAATTGGGTACAGTTTGGAAAATCAACAATCAACGAGCCCCGGTCACATTCCCAGCGACGTCGATGAAAAGGGAGGCCTACAACTGGTATCACTTTGTGGCCTCGCGGTTGATGTCATCTGGGCATGTATCTGACGTGACGAAGAAGAAGGCAGCATTGGTCTTTTGTATCCTCACCGGCAGGACAGTGGATTGGGCCGGGTGATTATGACATTTATTCTGCAGGCGGCTAGGGGTACATCCACTGTTGGCATGCCCCATTCATCTACTATCACCGATCTCTGTCATGCAGCGGGGGTCATTTGGGATGATAATGAGACATTATTGCATACAAAAGGCAATA
Organism: Primulina eburnea; assembly: GCF_022965805.1. Classification (NCBI taxonomy): domain Eukaryota; kingdom Viridiplantae; phylum Streptophyta; class Magnoliopsida; order Lamiales; family Gesneriaceae; genus Primulina; species Primulina eburnea. The sequence goes on from NC_133114.1 coordinate 20,888,065, forward strand.
TATCACTGTCGGGACCTCTCTCGAGGGATAGGAGAAGACAAATGGTTATTCGTGGTTCAGGAGAGGCTTCAGGCAGTGGTGCACCAACACAGCCCACCCCACAGCAGTCACGTGCACAGACCGACAGTCCCCGTATGGATGAAGTCGAGCATAAGCTGGAGAGATTGTTGAGGATGACGCGTGAGCACCAGGCGTACGTATATGATTATCATCGAGTGCTTTCGCAGCATTACCCTGCTACCAGTCCATCTGGTGAGTCATTCCCACCACAGCCTACATTTGGACATGGACCTGATAATGAGGAGGAGGAGCCTGAGCTGTCAGGCGAGGACAGCGAGTCCTGATGTTCGCTGTGTGAGGTACGTAGTCCCTTGTTTTTCGTGCTCTATTACTGTACATTGGGACAATGCACGTACTTAAGTTTGGGGGGTCGTCTACTATCATTACTTGTCATTTACTGCCATTTACTCTGTTTTACTTTTGGGTTTCGTTTTTTCGTTCTTACTTTAGAAATTGCTTGATCAGTTATTCCCTGCACTTCTTGTTAAAAAAATACTCGTTTATTTATTTCATTCCATATTAGAATTGTTAGGTCTAGTCATGGAAAAGCTTTCATGAGGCCGATGATGAAAATAACATCGTGAGTCTAAAGCATGAATGTATTCGTGATTACTTGGGAGTCACATTTTATTGCACTGTTATGTTTGTTGAGATTATTGGTGCTCAGAGACGATTTGCGTGCCTATGATGCTAATTAAACGAGAGAAATCTGATTTTGAGTAATTCTCGCATGATATTGACTGAAACTTTTACAAACACAGAAATGATCTAGGCAATCTTTCTCGATATCTTAGGGCCTATCTTCTTTATTCATTATCATTTGTTAGCCCATTTAGCCTCGAGTAGATTGAGATGCTTGACTTTTCTTTGTGCACCTAACTCATATACCATTTTGATTGAAAATTGTATGTGATTGGTTTGTATAAGATTACTATTTGATTGACGGAAATCTAGAACTTGTTTGAATACTTTTCGAGGCGAAATACAGATAATATGTGACATATGAATGATTTAGGCGATCTTTGGAACCGTTTGTGCCTTCGAGCCTACCAAATCAGCACGAAATACCCCTAGTGTCCCACTTTGAGCCTACTAAAAATCAAGTGGTGTGTGTCAAGACACAAAGTTAGCCCCCACTTGTATCTATTCTACATCCCACAACAACTACCTAATGAAACTTATTCACTTATTGTCCTACCTAAATTTTGAGAGAAATAAGTTCATTGGCGTTGGAATAATTCAAAAACTCCTTGAAAAGAAAAAGAAAAAATTGAATGTGCAGAAAGGAGTTCAAAAAAGCGGCAAAAAGAAGAAAAACAATGAAAAAAACGAATCAAAAGTGGTGAAAAAGAACCTATATGGGAAATGAAGGATATGAATGAGAGGAAAACAATAAGTGGGTGGTGAGTGAAAAGAAAATGAAAATGAGTGAAATTGATGAAGTTCAAGTATTTCTCTCAAATTTTGATCTTCATACCTTTATTGTAGCCATGAGCCATAGCTTAACGTTACAAGCCTACAAAACCTATTAACCTTGTCATATTTATCCAATATACTAGTGGAGAAAAGTTGTTCAAGTCAAGCTTATGGATACCTGATAAACATAGTTAACGAGTATAGACTTTAATCATTTGCATGCAAGCATCTCATTGTGTGACTTCATCTTTGGTATACTTGTGCTGAATATCTTTTGAGCCAAACAATCACCAATAAAGTCCTTTGTGATTTGTGTAAGTAATTGTGTATTTTAATGAAGTGTGAGTTGCACCGAACTAAGGACTTCTTAAGTTTATAAGGCAATTTGGCATTGTGAATCTATTTGCGCATTCGATGAGGTAAATAAACATTGACATATCACACACGCACGTGACTCTCGAGTAAATACAAATCGCATGAAAATAAATGAATCTGAGGCAAATGTTTCTTTTTGCATATCCATGACTATAGTTGTTAGCGTTTATTTCTTACTTGAGTCTGCATTCCTATTTTTACTTTTATTTTTCTCGGGACCAGCAAACGTTCAAGTTTGGGGGGTTTGATAAGTGCAAGAATTGCACTTAATTTATATGTTAATTCATTTGATCTATGCTGGTTTCGAGCATATTTATGCTTGGTTTTTGTTGTTTTTGTGCAGTGCAGGGGATATACAATTATGGGATGTTTTAGAGCAATCAGGGATATTTTTGAGTGCGAAACAGTGATGAAAGTAGTGCCGCAGCACCAGGAATCAGCGCTGTGGCGCCACAATGTGCGAAGAGAAGCGCCGCAGCGCCAGCATGCCATGAAACTAGCGCCGCGGCGCCTCATTGCCGAGAGATAAGCGCTTAGGCGCTAAGGGACAAGCGCCGTAGAGCTAATGCTCACGAACGACAAGCGCCTAGGCGCCACTTACTCAGTGCTGCGGCGCTAATGGCGGCGAGACAAGTTAAATGGGCCTCGACTTACGGCCCGGTGAGGAAAATAAGAAGGAAACGGAGGGTTCACAACTGAAGAGAGGCCGTTTTGGAAGAAAATACAGAGAGAAGAGAGAGCTAACACGGAACGAAGAGCCAGAGCGCGAAGATTGATTACAAAGACGAAGAACGACGAATCTTGGGACAGAGACGACACTTCGGATTTGTTATCTGTTCTTTCGTGTTTATATTTTCTCGTATTTTGATGTCTAAAACTTTGAACATGCATTGTTCTTATTTCAATTTCATCATGAACTAATTTTGTATTCTAGAGGATGATGTAGCTTTGAGTATGCGATAATTTGATTTGGTTATTTATATGATTGAATTCATTCTCGTTTAATTGTGTTTCTTCGTATTGATTTGACTGCAATTTACTGGCCATAAATTGTATGATGTCTGATTAGTTCTACAACTCGGGAGAGAGACTAGGATTATAGATCATTAGAAATGCATCGTTGAATGTTTATAGCGTTCGGAACACGTATAACTTCAGCGAGGCTTGGTAAGATCATTGTTTGCATCTATCCATGAAACATAGATTTTAATTAGGAATATTAGAACCGAAGTTTGATTGATACAGTTATTCGTCACTTGGTAAAGGGGGAATAAAACAAGTTAGTGTTCTTGGCTATTAAATGATTGGAATTCGTGAATATAAATCTAACTGAAAATAATTATCGTGGACTCTGAGTGAAGTCATTTCTATAGATATTTTATCTCCTTGATATTTTCCTCAATTCAGTGATTAGATTAATTCTGTGTTTTCAATTAATTCGATTAAGCAAACCAACCTTTTAATTGATTATTCTAAATAAAGTTGAAACTATTTTAATTACAAGAACTGATATACATTTATATACACACTCCTCGTGGGATCGACACTTGTGCTCAAAATTATATTTTACTATGACTTGACGTCGTGCGCTTGCGAGCAATCAAGAAAACACGCAACAGTAGGTAAACTCCACTAGAAATAGCTTCGATTCTCGATTCCCCTGGAAATTGTTCACACAAGCTCGCAGCAAATCTTCTAAAATCTGAATCACTTGCTCAAACTGATCATCCGTCTGAGGGTGGAAAGCCGTACTGAATAGCAACTTCGTCACCATGGCTGCATGTAACCTCTTCCAAAAGGACGATGTAAACCTCAGGTCCCTGTCGGACACAATAGAAACTGGGATCTCGTGCAATCGAACTATCTCCCTGATATAGAGCTCCACATACTGCGTCATGGAGAAAGTCTTCTTCACTGGCAAGAAGTGCGCTAACTTAGTGAGTCGATCCACTATAACCCAAAAGGCATTGGATCCTCTGACTGACCTCAGCAAACCAATAACGAAGTCCGTGGTGATATTCTCTCATTTCCACTCGGGGATAGGGAGTGGCTTAAGAATTCCTACTATTCTCTGATGCTCAGCTTTCACCTGTTGACATGTGAGACATTTAGACATGTACACGCGGATGTCTCGCTTCATGCCTGGCCACCAGTACAAAATCTGGAAATCTTTGTACATCTCGGTACCCGCCGGATGGATGGAATACGGAGATATTTGTGCCTCTGTCAGAATATCCTCTCTGATCAAATCAACAGTAGGCACCCACATTCTACCTCTGTATTTCACAATACCATTAGACACTGTGTAGAGTACAGTGCATTTGGCCTCATCCTTCAGTCTTCATTTCTGTAACCGCTCATCTGAAGACTGTCCTCTACGGATTCCATCTAGCAAAGAAGATTGGACTGTCAGATTAGATAGCTTGGGAGCTCCGCCCTTACGATAAACTTCTAAGCCAAACCTCTGCATCTCAGACTGAAGAGGTCTCTGCACTGAAAACTGTGCTACGAATGCAACTTTTCTATTCAAGGCGTCTGCGAAAACATTAGCTTTTCCCGGATGGTAGCTAATTTCACAATCGTAGTCTTTTACCAGCTCCAACCATCGTCTTTGTCTCATATTCAGCTCCTTCTGCGTGAAGAAATACTTGAGACTCCTATGAACAGTGAATATCTGACATTTCTCACCGTACAAGTATTGTCTCCAAATCTTCAACGCAAAGAGAACGGCGGCTAATTCTAGATCATGAGTTGGATAGTTCTTCTTGTGCACCTTCAACTGCCTGGAAGCATAAGCTATAACCCGATCATACTGTATCAACACTGTGCCTAACCCGAGCTTAGATGCATCTGTGTATAACACAAAATTGCCTTGCCCTGATGGCATGGCTAACACTGGCGCTGAAATGAGAGCTTGCTTCAAAGTATCAAAGCTCTTCTGACACTGTTCACTCCATACGAATTTAGCATTCTTTTTGGTCAATTAAGTGAGTGGCACTGGTATGGAAGAAAATCCAAGAATAAACTTTCTGTAGTAGCTTGCTAAGCCTAGGAAACTGCGGATCACTGATGCATTCTTCGGCTCAACCCATTCCTTAACGGCTGCCACCTTTGCTGGATCCACCTCAATACCACTGCTAGACTCTATGTGACCTAAAAATGCTACTTTCTCTAACCAGAATTCACACTTAATGAATTTTGCATACAACTTGTGGCTCTGCAAAACCTGCAACACTGTTCTCAAATGCTGACTGTGCTCCTCGTGGCTCTTCGAGTAGATAAGGATGTCGTCGATGAACATTATGACGAACTGATCTAGGTAGGACTGGAATACTCGGTTCATGAGGTCCGTAAAAATTGCTGGAGCATTCTTCATCCCCAACGGCATCACCAAGAACTCGTAATGCTCATACCTGGTTTTGAAGGCTGTCTTATGAACATCTGCATCCTTTACCTTCAGTTGATGATACCCTGATCGTAGATCTATCTTAAAGAACATTGTAGCTCCCTGCAACTGATCAAACAAATCCTCGATCTTTGGTAATGGGTATTTATTCTTGATCGTTACTTTGTTCAGTTCTCGGTAATCGATACACAGTCTCATGCTCTCATCTTCTTTCTTCTTTACAAAGAGCACTAGTGTGCCCCATGGTGAGAAAGTAGGGCGGATGAATTCCTTGTCAAGAAGCTCCTAAATCTGCTGCTTGAGTTCTAACATCTCAGCTGGAGCTAATCTGTAAGATGCCTTAGAGGTTGGCACGGTGCCGACACAAGATCAATAGCAACCTCCACCTCTCTCTCTGGTGGAAGACCTGTGACGTCCTCTGGAAAAACGTCAGGAAAATCTCTGACTACTGGCACATCCGATATAGACGGAGTGGGCACATCATGTGCGGAAACAATGCTGGCCAAGAAAGCCTGACACCCTTTGTGAATGAGTCTCCGCGCCTGAATGCAAGAGATCATGCGAGGGAAACTTCTCCATCTATCTGGCTCGAAGAGAAACTGCTCCATGACCAATGATCTTACCAACACTGACCTTTTCTGGAAGTCAATAAGAACTATGTTCTTCGTCAGCCAGTCCATTCCCAAAATAATATCAAATTCTGGCAACGGCAAAACAATCAACTCGACATACACTAGGTGGCCCTGTAGCTCAAGATCAAAATTTAATACTGAGTTGTATTAAAGAAGTTACCAGTCAGAAGGGTCGTGTCTGGGTTCGCCTCCTGAGCATACATGGTGAACACTCTCCCCTGGGTCAGATGAATCCACTGCAGGCATTCCTTCAACATATGATCGCTGGCTCCACACTTGTAGCATTTGCCAGAAGCCCATAAACACTGGCCCATGTGTTAACGGTTGCACTTCGGGCACACTGGGTACTCACCGGGCTTCTGTGGAGCCTTCTGCTGGGGAATAGGACCCTTGCCTTTCGGCGGTCCTTGAAATGGCCTCTTCCCCTGCTGTCCCTAGAAAGGCCTCTTAAACTGGGGTCGCTGCTGTTGTTGCTGCTGCTGAGGTGCCTGATAGGGCCTCTTGTCCTGTCTATCATTCTCAATGTCTTTCTGGTCATGTTCGGCCGCCAAGGCTCTAGATACAGCAACGACATAGGTAGTTCGACCAGCAACTCTCACATCACGGCGCAAGATCGGTCGTAACCCATCAATAAAATGACTCAGCTTCTCTCGGGCATCATTAGCTATCAGGGGCACGAAGTAACACCCCCTCTCGAACTTCCTCACAAACTCTGCTACGCTGCTGTCTCCTTGTCGCTGCATCATGAACTCCCTGGTCAGGCGGGAGCGTACTTCCTCAGTTAAGTACTTGGAGTAGAAAACTTCTTTGAACCCATTCCATGTCAGTGTTTGCAAGTTCACTGACACTGATACACTTTCCAATGGCAGTCTGACATCCCCTGTCAGTAGAAATGTGGTACACATGACCCTGTCTGCATCCAGCAGCTCCATAAATGCAAAAATCACCTCAATGGATTTAATCCATCCCTCAGCCACTATCGGGTCAGTAGTCCCCGAGAACTCTTTCGGATCCATCCTCATAAACCTCTCATACACAGTCTCTGGTCTGGGCCTCACCCCGGTATCCACTGTAGCCTGGTTCCCCAAAAACTGTGCGAAGAACTAGGTCATCCTGCAAGCATCTGAGCCTGCATATCTGGGGGTGGGCGAGGAGGAGTGGCCCTCTCCTCAGCTCGAGCATCTATGTTCCCTTCACCTGCTCCTCGGGCAACCATACGTCTAGGAGGCATATTGTTCCAACATTTACCCAACACGTAAACCCAACATGCATGAACATAATATCAATATCGTAATATGCACATAATTTGAATTTAAATATGCACATGTTGAAATCATGGTTTAATTCTTACTACATAACATAATTTTAAAACCTTAAAAATTACAGACTTAAGGTGTGACTTCGTGAGCTTCTCGCAACTGGCAGTAGGAATAACCATTTACAAGAACACCGCTCTGATACCAACTGTAACGTACCGAACGTTTAAGTTATTTTGTATTTAAGAAAATTTTATTTTTCCCAAATTTCAAAATAGCTTAAAAATACGGTACGTTACAAACAATATATAATAAAGTCATAATTAATAATGGTGTCAAAGTAAATTCACAATATATTCAATATACCAATGTAATTTCTTACAAGTAAATGTGATAAAGAGGACAATAAATGCAGCCTTAGTAACGTAAAAAAAAAAACGGACACAAACAAGTAAAAGAGAGATATTTACAAGAAAGTAAAACTGACCAAAACGTGATGATCATGACAATAAATATAGTCATATTGAATGAGTGCATGTAGCTTAAGCAATAACGTAAACACTGCAAGTTTTCCATTTCAAAACAAGATATTTGTAGCACCACTTGCTATTTCCTTCTGTTTCTGTTTTTTATTTTGTTTCTTGGTTTTGGAGTGGGAATCAGACAAGGAAATCTTTTGCCACTTTAAAAAATTTCAAGCCGCCATGTTCCCGTTAGCATAGCTGCGTCAAATGTGTACTAATATAAGTTTTTACAAATCAAAATAAAGAACATCATATACCACGAGCTCATGCTCTTCTCGGAGCCCCCAGAGCACTACCTTCACTACAACTGAAACGCTTGCGGCGACATGATCAATGGGTTTTCCTTCCATTGCAACAAATGTGAAGACTTCAGGCTCCACGTGAAATGCGCTTTCTTGGTTGAATCCGTGGAGTCGAAAGCGCATAAACAATATATAATAAAGTCATAATTAATAATGGTGTCAAAGTAAATTCACAATTGGTGACATATTTTTATATATATGTATAACGTGGAGTCGAAAGTGCATAAACAATATATAATAAAGTCATAATTAATAAAGGTGTCAAAGTAAATTCACAATATATTCAATATACCGATGTAATTGCTTACAAGTGAATGTGATAAAGAGGACAATAAATATAGCCATAGTAACGTAAAAAAGAAACAGACACAAAAAAATAAAAGAGAGATAAATACATGGAAGTAAAAATGACCAAAACGTGATGATCATGACAATAAATGTAGTCATATTGAATGAGCACATGTAGCTAAAGGCAATAACGTAAACGCTGCAAGTTTTCCATTTCAAAACAAGATATTTGTAGCACCACTTGCTATTTCCTTCTGTTTCTGTTTTTTATTTTGTTTCTTGGTTTTGAAGCGAGAATCAGACAAGGAAATCTTTTGCCACTTTAAAAATTTCATGCCGCCATGTTCCCGTTAGCTTAGCTCCGTAAAATGTGTCCTAATATAAGTTTGTACACATAAAAAAAAGACATCAGATACCACGAGCTCATGCTCTTCTCGGAGCCCCCAGAGCACTACCTTTACTACAACTGAAACGCTTGCGGCGACCTGATCAATTGGTTTTACTTCCATTGCAACAAATGTGAAGACTTCAGGCTCCACGTGAAATGTGCTTTCTTGGTTGAATTCGTGGAGTCGAAAGTGCATAAACAATACATAATAAAGTCATAATTAATAAAGGTGTCAAAGTAAATTCACAATTGGTGGCATATTTATATATATTTATGGATGTATAACGTGGAATCAAAAGCGTATAAACAATATATAATAAAGTCATAATTAATAAGAGTGTCAAATTAAATTAACAATATATTCAATATACCGATGTAATTGCTTACAAGTAAATGTCATAAAGAGGTAGAACTGACCAAAACGTGATGATCATGACAATAAATGTTGTCATATTGAATGAGCACATGTAGCTAAAGACAATAACGTAAATGCTGGAAGTTTTCCATTTCAAAACAAGATATTTGTAGCACCACTTGCTATTTCCTTCTGTTTCTGTTTTTTATTTTGTTTCTTGGTTTTGGAGCAGGAATTAGACAAGGAAATCTTTTTCCACTTTAAAAAATTCAAGCCTCCATGTTCGCATTAGCGTAGTTGAGTCAAATGTGTCCTAATATAAGTTTGTACAAATCAAAATAAAGAACATCAGATACCACGAGCTCACGCTCTTCTCGGAGCCCCCAGAGCACTGCCTTTACTACAACTGAAACGCTTTCGACGACCTGATCAATAGGTTTGCCTTCCATTGTCCGATTTGGCAAGCGAGGAAAGTTTTCTCCTCGTTATATCGGTCCGTATGAGATTCTGGAAAATATAGGTGATCGTGCCTACCGACTCGCGATTCCGCCATATTTATCTGGAATACATGACGTCTTCCATGTGTCGATGTTGCGGAAATATCTGCCTGACGCTTCTCATGTTCTTCATCCCGACGAAGCAGAATTTGATGAAACTTTGAGTTATATTGAACGACCGATTCAGATTCTGGATCACAAGGAAAAATAGCTCAGAACAAAGACTATTCCGTTGGTGAAGATTCAGTGGAGTCGTCATGGCATTGAAGAAGCTACCTGGGAGATCGAGTCAGACAGAAATTCCCAGAGTTATTTCACTAATGTGAGTTTTCTGCGTAGTTCCTTCTGTTATACCTTCTTACTGATAGGATTTGATTGCCTGTGATTTTGGGGATGAAATCATATCTTGGGGGGGGGGGGGGGGGAGAAATGTAATGCCCGGGATTTTTATCTGTGAATTTGCGATTACTGATTTATAATTTGTTGTAATTATGGACGGAAAGGATCGGACCGGGAAAGACGAGGAAATACACGTAATATGTGCAAGGACAGTACCCCTCGCGCATATGTGCGGCACTGATACGCGCATATGCGCGAGGCAAGCAGAGGACCTCGCGCATATGCGCGAGATAGGGCGCGCATATGCGCGAGGAGGTGTGCCTGAAAATGCTAAGTCCAGAGAACCTCGCGCATATGCGCGGAAGAAGTACGCGCATATGCGCGAGCTGCTGATAAGCTAAGGGGCGAGACCAATAGGTCTCGCGCATATGTGCCGGTTGAGGTCGTGCATATTCGCAAGACGTGCTGAATGAAAAATAAGTCATGTGTCCTTGCCATGCATTGATATGGGTACACCTCTTCATTCTCTATCATTTCTCAGCTGAAGAACGAAAATCTCTGAAGGAAAAATCCTCAACTCCAAAGTATATGAGAAACTTGGTTGTGCAACATCTAACCATCCGAATTGTGATCCGAGCTTAAATTATTGATCCTTTCGCTACTAGCTTCAAGAGGATGTAAGTTTTATAATGTTATTACTTGATTTTTAAATATCATGTTAGGGAAATCAGATTTTGAGTTATATGATGTGTTTGTGATATGTAGAGATAAGTAGAATCAAAACTGGATCGAAGAAATGTTATCATATGCAATATTATGAATTTTCATCATATATGGGAGTGGGATTATACAGATTTTGTGACTTGTGTATATTATTGGTTGATGATGATGAGTTGTGACATTGAATCTATTGATGATTGAGTTGTCGGTATATTGAAATGACGCCATTATGCCGTTGAAATAAATATAGACCGAGTAGTAAGCCTATCACGTAAGTATATTGAGTTGTATGTGATCTCATGCCTCTCAATTGTTATTTCAGATTGGTATTGAAGGTTTCGAAGATTGAGATTGATTTCATCCAATCAAACACCGAACAAAGAAAGGTATAAATCAATGTTGAACCGGGAGATACGACTCGAGTCAGATTGGACTGGAGTTTCCCTAAACCACATACTAGATTGTTTATGCTTTGATATGTTTATATTTTGTCTCTAGAGTTATAGAAATATACTTGAGATAGAGGAGTCATTGGCAGAGTTGCCAAATTACTAGATGTTCGGTGGTATCGAATTGCGTAGGAGAAGATCGACTTCTATTGTAGATCATCGATACATAGAGGACCGAAGTCTAAGAATAAGACGTACCGGCACCCCGATTGGGAGAGTAGGTGGGAGATTTGTTACGTCTTATTCACACCGGGATCCCTAGACTTAGATGTGAGTCGAGTCAAGAGTTTTATCTGTATTCACTAATGTGTCATAAATTATAACTCATGTTCTTTGATGCATGATTTATTTTTTAGTATATGATTTTATGCATTGCATGTATACATGTTTTATACTTGGATTTATTCTCACCAGAGTTTCCGGCTGTTGTCGTGTTTGTATGTGTGCATGGCAACAGGTGGGACAGGATCAGTACCGAGAAGAGCTTGAACGAGTGATGATTAGCGTGGTGATCCGGGCTTAGATATGACACTGGTGGTTTACTTCTAGACTTGTAGTGATGAAAAACAAACACTAGACATGTAATGTGTAATTTGAATAAATTCGTACGTCGATCATGTGTTGTAGACTTTACAGTTGATCTCGTATAATTAAGAATCTTAACTTGTTGTATGTCGGAATGATTTGATATTATAATTTTATTTTTTTATCAAAGTACCATACATAATTGATCCAATTAGTCCCAATGATTGAAAAGATGAGTTAGCACCCGGGTCCCCAAAATTAATAAGGGTGTCAAAGTAAATTCACAATATATTCAATATACCGATGTAATTGCTTACAAGTAAATGTGATAAAGAGGACAATAAATATAGCCTTAGTAATGTAAAAAAAAAACGGACAAAAAAAAATAAAAGAGAGATATATACAAGGAAGTAAAACTTACCAAAACGTAATGATCATGACAATAAATGTTGTCATATTGAATGAGCACCTATAGCTAAAGGCAATAACGTAAACGCTGCAAGTTTTACATTTCAAAATAAGATATTTGTAACATCGCTTGCTATTTCCTTATGTTTCTGTTTTTTATTTTGTTTCTTGGTTTTGGAGCGGGAATCAGACAAAGAAATCTTTTGCCACTATAAATAATTTCAAGCCGCCATGTTCCCGTTAGCGTAGCTGCGTCAATTGTGTCCTAATTTAAGTTTGTACAAATCAAAATAAAGAACATCAGATACCACGAGCTCACGCTCTTCTCAGAGCCCCTAGAGCATTGCCTTTACTACAACTGAACCGCTTGCGGCGACCTGATCAATGGGTTTTCCTTCCATTGCTACAAATGTGAAGACTTCAGGCTCCACGTGAAATGCGATTTCTATGTTGAATCCGTGGATTCGAAAGCACATAAACAATATATTATAAAGTCATAATTAATAAGAGTGTCAAAGTAAATTCGCAGTTGGTGACATATTTATATATATGTGTGTGTGTGTGTATAACGTGGAGTCGAAAGTGCATAAACAATATACAATAAAGTCATAATTAATAAGACTGTCAAGGTAAATCACAATATATTCAATATATCGATGTAACTGCTTACAAGTAAATGTGATAAAGAGGACAATAAATGTAGCCTTAGTAACGTAAGAAAAAACGGACACAAACAAATAAAAGAGAGATATATACAAGGAAGTAAAACTGACCAAAACATTATGATCATGACAATAAATATAGTCATATTGAATGAGCACATGTAGCTAAAGGCAATAACGTAAGCGCTGCAAGTTTTCCATTTCAAAACAAGATATTTGTAGCACCACTTGCTATTTCCTTCTGTTTCTGTTTTTTATTTTGTTTCTTGATTTTGGAGCGGGAATCACACAAGGAAATCTTTTGCCACTTTAAAAAATTTCAAACCGCCATGTTCCCGTTAGCGTAGCTGCGGCAAATGTGTCCTAATATAAGTTTGTACAAATCAAAACATCAGATACCACGAGCTCACGCTCTTCTCAGAGCACCCAGAGCATTGCCTTTACTAAAACTGAAATGCTTGCGGCGACCTGATCAATGGGTTTTCCTTCCATTGCAACAAATGTGAAGACTTTAGGCTTCACATGAAATGCGCTTTCTTGGTTGAATCTGTGGAGTCGAAAGCGCATAAACAATATATAATAAAGTAATAATTAATAAAAGTTTCAAAGTAAATTCATAATTGGTGACATATTTATATATATATATATATATATATATATATATATATATATATATATATCGTGGAGTCGAAAGCGCATAAACAATATATAATAAAGTCATAATTAATAAGGGTGTCAAAGTAAATTCACAATATATTCAATATACCAATGTAATTGCTTACAAGTAAATGTGATAAAGAGGACAATAAATGTAAGGCAGCCTTAGTAACATAAAAAAAAACAGACACAAACAAATAAAAGAGAGATATATACAAGAAAGTAAAACTGACCAAAACGTGATGACCATGACAGTAAATGTTGTCATATTGAATGAGCACATGTAGCTAAAGGCAATAATGTAAACGCTACAAGTTTTCCATTTCAAAACAAGATATTCGTAGCACCACTTGCTATTTCCTTTTGTTTCTGTTTTTTATTTTGTTTCTTGGTTTTGGAACGTGAATCAGACAAGGAAATCTTTTGCCACTTTAAATAATTTCAAGTCTCCATGTTCCCGTTAGCTTAGCTGCGTCAAATGTGTCCTAATATAAGTTTGTACAAATAAAAATAAAGAACATCAGATACCACGAGCTCAGGGCTCGCCTTCACTGCAACTGAAACGTTTGCGGCGACCTGATCAATGGGTTTTCCTTCCATTGCAACAAATGTGAAGACTTCAGGCTCCACGTGAAATGCGCTTTCTTGGTTGAATCCGTGGAGTCGAAAGCGCATAAACAATATATAATCACTACAAGAAAACAAGCCTATAATGACGGGAAATTTCGTCATTACATGTCCAAAACCCGTCATTAAATACTTTTAATGATAGGAAATTGTCCGTCATGGACCGTCATTACTGCCCTCCTAGGTAAAGGTAATTAATGACGGTAAAGACTTTCCGTCATTATTGTTGTATCCTATTTAGTGACGGGATTATACCGTCATTAAATCTAATTTAAATGATGAAAAATCCCGTCATTTTATTACCATTTTCCCCTCATTAAATAATATTTTAATGACAACAAATCTCCTCATTATATAATCATTTACCCCTCACTAAAAATCAATCTCATAATAAAATTAGCCCTCATTAAATTATTAATTACCCTCATTAAAAACTTTTTAATTGTGATGAAATTTATAATAATTTTTTTATATGAATTTGTAATTATATTAAATATGGCATTACTAATAAAATATGAATTCCGGAACAAGCAATTTTGTTGAACAAAATATTTTACAAAAGCAACTACATCCAAATCTATTCAAAATATACAGAATTGTCCAAAATATGAGTTCCATTTTCATTGAATCGATCATTGAAAAAACACATCCATTCCTTACTAGGCGCCATTTTCCTTTTACGTATGAATTCTTGCTCAAAAGAATCTGCAACAGATTGATAAGCAACACAACAAAAATATATGTTTTGTGATGCTAAAAAATGATAGTTTCAGCCTACTATTATCATAACTAGTGTTCAAACGCATGTGAAACCAAAAAAATATAACTTAAAAAAATTGTAAAGGGCAAGAAAAATCAAACAATTCATACAAATTAGCAGTTTTTTTTTACCAAATTGAATTTATATTTTTAACTACAACACATCTCCCATGTTTTGAGGATCAATATATAAAAATTAGACAATTTTACCCTTTGTCAAAAACTGATTTTCAAATATATATTAGAACACAAAAAATAACTAAAATCAAAAATAGATTGATGTAAATAATATGAATAAATAGTATATGAAAATAAGAAAACCAGTATTATACAAGCAACAGGGACTTCGATATCTGTGAAACATGAAAAATTTTTAAGGAAAAAAAATACATTAGCCGTTTCTTAACAACTCACTAGACAAAAAATAAGGACATACATAGAGAAAGCATGGCCCATAGCTAAATTAGCTACTACTAATAATATCCGGGCCACCTAATAATGGTTCTCCAAAAAATGGTAAATCTAAATGCCAACTTTTTAGTACTATGCTCGACTGACGATAAAACAATGATAGAAAGCTAGTTGCCAAGTACAGTAGGCAATTTGTCCAAATTTACTTGTCATCTTGCAATTTTGTTGGGACGAATGTGGACTGCTGGTCCCCTCACACACATTTGCACACTCAATACAAGCTTAGAAGCATAAAATAGGCCAAGTTCATATTCAACACTTAACGCATTTGACATTTTTCGAAACTGTGCAAGACTAAATTATTTTAGGAAGAAATTATGGTCAATTGGTTCTTTTTGCTAGATCGTGTAAGCCGTTCTTCTGTCCGTATAGGATACATATAGATGTTCAGAATAGAAATATGAAAACATGTTTCAATTTATTATTACATATGTTGCGAGGTATTCAAATCAAATGACATGTTGCATGTCTTTTAGGGTGAAATAAAAAAAAGTAATGCAATATTGAATATGTAAAAAGTGCAAGGGAAAATATTATTCACTGTACCTTTTTGTGTACATGATGAAAATACCTATTTAATTGCTCTAAGATTAGATTTTATCCTCACAAGAAAAACAAGCAGTTAAAACTCCAATTTTCATTCCCTTCCTTTCAGAAGTAGCAGTATTACATTTCGGTGTGTGTCGATCTATAAAACATTTAACCGTGACAAATCTGAATTGAGAGGAGGATTAATTCAGCGTAAGTAGATAATACATGGGTAACAGGCTAACAGCCAACAGGTCATATATACAACTGTGGATAAGCCCAGGTCCAGCATCAATCCTATCACTAATGGAGATGTCAAGATAACAGAAGATCATATGACCACAAAAATATTGCATCTTAAGTCTTAACATTCCACACTTAAATTTTCATCTAAATTTCTTAAATTTCAACCACTATATGTTCTTTTCTCTATAACATCAGATTTTCAGCCGAGATCGATGAACTCTATTGTCTTTTATTGTTCATAAATGATTACTTAACACTAAATACAACTTATTTTACTTTAAGTTGCATCTCCTAGTCAGAATACAGTGATATGGCCCGCCACAATCAAGAAGATGGTAGGCTGACTTTACTTTTACATAAATCATATTAATCTTTACTTAGATTAAAGCAAAAAGTGTGTCCTAATAAACGAAAGGCCCCACAATAATGACTTTCATCACAATTTGGTGGAATCTCTTTGTCCGTGAAATACACAAAGCTATGAGAATAAATTTCTTTTTGGAGATTAAAATTGGAGGTTAACATCTTGACCATTAAAACAAATATAAACGAAAAATTTGGTAAATTTAACATTTCAATTGAACGCAAACCTTTGTTGTAGAAAAGCCGCCGCAGGGATTTCTCTATCGCACCAAGAATGAGAGATGGAGACGCTAGCTGTACGTGGAGTGTGGTTAGGGAAATTTTTTATTTTTCAATAATAATGAAAATAGGATTAATCCATTTGGTGGGAACGTGTGGTTAGGGATTTTTGTTATTCTTCAATAATAATAAAAAATATGATTAATCTATTTGGTGGGAAATCTGGCGCCTAAAATTAGTACTCAATTATGAGGGGAATTCTTTTGTACGAAAATAATGACGGGATTTGTCAGCTATAGCTATGAAATTAAGAATTCGTCACTAATAATTTAACTTTTTAACTATGCTTTTTTTTACCCTCATAAAAACATCAAAAATTATGTTTTTAATGACCATTTTTTTATACCCTCATTAAATTTTGGTCATCATAGATCAACTTTCTTGTAGTGAATAAAGTCATAATTAATAAGGGTGTCAAAGTAAATTCACAATTGATATATAACGTGGAGTCGAAAGCGTATAAACAATATATAATAAAGTCATAATTAATAAGAGTGTCAAAGTAAATTCACAATATATTCAATATACCGATGTAATTGCTTACAAGTAAATGTGATAAAGAGGACAATAAATGTATCCTTAGTAACATAAAAAAAACGGACAAAAACAAATAAAAGAGAGATATATACAAGAAAGTAAAACTGACCAAAACGTGATGATCATGACAATAAATGTTGTCATATTGAATGAGCACATGTAGCTATAGGCAATAACATAAACGCTGCAAGTTTTCCATTTCAAAACAAGATATTTGTAGCACCACTTGCTATTTCCTTCTGTTTCTGTTTTTTATTTTGTTTCTTGGTTTTGAAGCGGGAATCAGACAAGGAAATCTTTTGCCACTTTAAAAAATTTCATGCCGCCATGTTCCCGTTAGCTTAGCTCCGTCAAATGTGTCCTAATATAAGTTTGTACAAATAAAAAAAAAAGACATCAGATACCACGAGCTCACGCTCTTCTCGGAGCCCCCAGAGCACTACCTTCACTACAACTGAAATGCTTGCGACGACTTGATCAATGGGTTTTCCTTCCATTGCAACCAATGTGAAGACTTCAGGTTCCACGTGAAATGTGCTTTCTTGGAATTTTTATGAGTTTGAATTTTAGGCTATGCTTACAGGGTGAATTATGAGCACACGGTAAAGATTTAGAAGATTTTTTGTAGAAATTTTAATATTTAATCACAACACATTACTTTAATACTTTGTTTTTGAAAATCGAATTATTTGGCAGTACAAGGTTTCCAGTTTTATACACTTTTCCAACTAGGATGAGTTTGTGTATAAAATCATGTTTAGCTATTGTCAACACATTAAACTAGTTAAGTTGATTTTTTTGTAAAATACAGGTTGAGTTTAATCTTGTGTGCACGAGTATATTATGGATTTATTGTGTAAAAAATGTGTTGCGACAAAAATTATTTTGAATCATAAGTTGCCCTTGCCTCAAATAATTAGGTAGTGTGTGCAAATTCTTAAAAATAGTGATTATGAACTTTTCTTTACAAAATTTTACAAATCTGTAAGGAAAAATCTCATAATCATTTTTTAAACATTTGTAAGCACCACTTCTTGTGTCAAGTTCTGCCTGAATAGAAAATTACAATTTTACTCATGTAAGTTGGCATGCTTTAAATTTTAGTCATATTAACTTGTCAAATTTTAATTTTCATCCAATAACTTAGAAATTTTTTTTTTTTTGGTCTTCTTTTTCACCGGAATTCATTTAACGTATCTAATATTGTTTATTTGACACCAATACTCTCATGCATGACTCATATGACAAAAATAAATCTCATGTTATATGGTACGAAATAAGCAATATTTGTTGGGTTAGTGGCTTTGGGCGAAAAAAAACCAAAGAAAAAAAATCCAATTATTTAATTAAAACCAAACTTAGATAAGTTACCAGGTTAAAATCCAAGACATGTCAGGATTGTATGTTAATATTTGATTGTTTAAGGACAGTCGATTCTAATCTACAATGCAGATCCATATTGAATTTTGCGTCATCGAAATTAAATTCTATGTTACGATTAGGTAATATACAACAAGTATTCGTAGAGTTTGATTTTGTATTTGCGTTGATGATTTATCAAACATCACAATTTTAATTTCGATTATCATATTTTGTATTTTAAGTAAATAAATTATCTTATGAGAATGTATACATGATTTATCCAATGTGTTTTTCATATCACTTCATGCACTCTCCCTTGAATTTTAGTATATAGCCTATTCCTCCTAAATAAAATCCCACTTCAACGACATTATAATGTCCACATATTCTTTGTTCTAAATTTAAAAATATTGGTTTAGTTGCTTAACTCTTGGAATGCATTATCTCGTTTTCGTGCTTACACCTAAGTTTCCTCAAGCACTCGATCCATTCATTATTCGTTCATCACCTTTTTAATAACAATCAATTAGCTGTGACCAAGTCATTAAGTTGGTTCTCGAACCTTTAATTTTTTATTAATTTTTTTTAATCTTATTATAAGAAAAATACCACATCATCAATTCAATAATCTCAATACCTTTTTTCTTTCAATTTTTTTACAATTAGATAACGAACTTAAACCTCGATCTAAATTTAAAACCTTGGCGTCCATAAACGTAACTAGGATTCAGAATCAGGTAGGCAAAAACTTAATCAATATTCAGAAAAATACAATATTTTTTATTTATTTCAAAAATGATACAATATTATAGATATAATCATAACATTTTAAAAAAATTATGTCACAGGTAAAACTTAAATAATATTTTCATTAGGCAAAATATAATAGTTTTATTATTCTTATTTTTTTACAAGATATAAAAAGTTATAGGTAAAATTATTCCACTTTACAAATTTATATAGGATAATTTTGTACTTTGCATAAAATGGGATAGGCTTCAAAAATTTTGTACTTTGCATCACCAATTTTTTCTACAAGATACAAAAATTTATAGGCTTCAAGAGGGTAGATGAGATCCTACCTATGTGGAGCACTATCTTCACTTCATTTCAACGGACACTTCATCCGTCTCAAATATATAATCCACTTTTCATATTTAATATTATTTTATTTATTTATTTTATCAATCTGTCATTATAGTTAAATACATTAACTACTTTCAAAAAAATTATCTCGTTAAAACATTCACTAAATATAGGTATATTGAAAATATCACTTTAAAATTTACTTTTCCTAGAACTCGATCTTAATCTGTTTCAAAATACACACAAACCTAAATATATGGGACGGATTTAGTAATACATGTGTGTGCATGTGATTTAAAAATTACCCAATCAGTTTGAATAAATTTGAAATAAGGATTTGAATTCAAAATCTATCAAAGTTCTTTCATTCAAATTTAGCCTCGAAGTTACAAATTAATCGAATTTTGAGGGATAATTAATATTTATGTCCTTATAGTTTGTCATTCTTTCTAATTTTGTACATCAAGTTCAGTGTGAGCTAATTATATCTCTAAAATTTTATATTGTTTCTTGATTTTGTCTCAAGTATTAGTTTAGTGTGACGAGTTGAAGGTCGAAGCAAGTGGAGATCACATGATTTCATTATTTTATGTCAAATTGAACGATTAGCATCTATAATTTTGAATTTCATATCGCTCTGCATCCTTAAACTAATTTTAGAAATTTGTCCACCAATCAAATTTAAAACTAAAATTAAAAGTTTTTGAAACCCAAGATTATATATAATTCACGATTGAATCGATAAATTAAAGTTGCTAGCTAATAAAAGTTTATAAAAGAACAAAAAATATTATTGAATGTAAAGTCAATAAAGAAAAATTTTGTTTATCTATAGATGAATGTGATTTAAAAATCTTGTATGTCTCGAGAACTCGTCCCAAACTTAAGACCTTCATATCAGATAAACTACAAGTCATTGATAAGAAGAATGAATAGCTTTTAAAATGATTAAATTTTTTGATATTACTATATAAAATTAAAAAAAATTAACGATAAAAAACCAACTATTTACATGATAATGATAATAATAATAATAATTGACAAGTAGTACTTAAAAAAAATTTAAAGAAAGAATAAATTCAACAGCTGTTATATTTCACAATAAAGTCTGAAAACATTTAAAGTACACAAATACACACATATCATTTCATATATTTTGCCTGCAAGCACATAATTAGCTAACTAGAATATTACCAAATACGTATTTGTGAGATTTTAGGCCACCTTTTGATTTCTCGCATCTCTTGGCTAAAATTGGACAGCCATCACTTATATGAATCAACCACAAACATGTCTTTTATATTTAAATTTTTTATTTCTCGCAGCTCTTGGCTAAAATTGGAGCCAATGACGTCAAATGTTACTCAACAATGCCCAAATGGGGAATATGTGAGATTTTAGGCCAATCCTCACCCTTTGATTCCTCGCATCTCTTCGCTAAAATTGGACTGCAATATAATATCTGAAGCACCGATAGTGATTTTAGATTCCCGAAGCCATCTGGCAATGACGTCAAGTTAGGACAATCCCAAATAATAAATATTGACAATGACTGCAGATCCCCGATCCAGTCAGGTAAGGAACATAATCCTGAACAAGACTGTATCCCCAACGTTCTAAGGGAACTCAATTGTTGAATGCTCTCTGGCAAACATTTGAGCTCTGGACACGAACGTATCACCAATTCATCAAGGCTAGTGACGACTCTTTGTAGCGGCCCAGATAATGGATCCACTTTCTCGCAACATATGAATGATAGTGATCTCAGGGAAGGCATGTTTCCCAAAATAGCTGCCGGAAATAATCTAAGACTATCGCACTCATAGAATCGTAATTCCTCTAGAGAATTGAGAAGAACATGTGGAAAAGGCAACCCGATTAATTTGGGGCATCTGTCTATGTCTAGATATCGTAAGCGAAGAAAACTCTCACGTGAATTTGGTATAATCCATTCCTCCAAGTTAGGCATTCCAGAGATAGATATATTTGTCAATGCAACGAATGAATTTTTTCCGTCACCACAAAATTCACCACCCAATCTTCTTATGGAATCCAATCCAAGAAGTATAAGAACCTTTAGAGCGGGCAGCTTCCCGATGGGTGGAAGGTGTTCACATTTTCCGCAGCTTTCCAAATTGATTTCACTTAGATTAATAAAAGCTGGAGCAGACATCCAATTTGGGAACCTCGAACCTTGGTAAGACGAAATGTGAATCTTCTCTAGATTATGATGGGGTTGGATACCCTCTAGAGTGGCTTCGAAATGTTCCATGGAGTTCTTGTTTGCGCCACTTGTCCAAGATAAATTCAAAGATATCAGGTTCCGTTTCGTAATCATGTTGGCAGCTTTGACGTCTTCTAGGTTTCTCACATTTTCAAGTCCTCTAATGCTCAACTCCCCTCCAAGATTTAATTCCTTCAGCTGGCTGATTTGGTGTGCTGAGTCTTCACCCACAATGAAAACGCTTAGTCTTTGCAGGGAAGTTAACTCTTCGATTCCAGGTGGCGTGCAGATAAGTGAATCATGGTCTTCAATTTCCACGAACCAAAGATTTTTCATGTATTTCAAACCTTCAGGTAACTTGCGAAGCTCGTCTGTATCTGTAAGTTTCAAGGTCTGCAGGTTGTGGAGACGAGTAATGGATTCAGGAAGCGTTGTGAGCTCACTGCATGACATTGAAAGGAACCTAAGATGTTCCCATTTGTGAACAAACTTTAGTAATTCCTTTGCCGTGAAAAATCTCATGTCCAATACTCTTAAATGTTGTTGGTTTGAGAGAAAGGAGAAAAAAAATTCAGAAGAAATCGAATCACAAGTCAGTTGAACAAGCGAGTGCAAAGTAGCCACTTTCAGTGGTTGGAGCTTATCCCTTTTCATTTCAATCACCTCATGTGATTCGAAGCCACCTGAAAAGTGACGAACTCTTGGCGGAATATTCTGCACATTGCCATCAACCAAGCTATAAGTTTCTTGTCTCATGACCGACTCTGCCAAATCATGCATTAGATCATGCATTTTACATCTCATTTTTCCTATCTCGTGTTTCTCGACATCTTGCAAAAAGGATCTCCAAACCAATTCTTTGAAGATGAACTGGCCAATGAGATACAAGTCCTTTTGGCCATCTTCGTGAAGGAAGCCGTTTGCCATCCATAGTTGTATTAGCTCGTCCCTATCCATCCAATAATCCTTGGGAAATACGCAACAATAAGAGAAACATTGCCTCATTTGTGGAGATAAATTGTCATAACTCAACATCAATACAGGAAAGATGTCGTTTCCATGATCTGGTAGATTCCATGTTTCACTTTCTTGAACTGCCAACCATTCGCTTTCATGGCTTTTAAATCGCATGAAGCTCCCTAGAGCCTTTATCGCCAAAGGCACACCACCACATTTCTTTACTATCTCCTCACCAATTCCGACCAGGTTTTCATCTTCTGTTCCACGTGCAAATGCTCTTCTCTTGAATAAAGACCAAGAATCGGCATCTGATAAATAGCCAATTCGGTGTGACATGGTTTCATCCGTAGCCATCATTCGAGCAATTTTTTCATTTCGAGTTGTTACCATAACCCCACTGCCTTTTGACCCACATCTTAACGCTTCTTTAAGAGGATCCCACAGACTTTGGTTTTCATTCCAAACATCGTCCAGAACTAGTAAAAACTTCTTCCTCCTCAACTTTTCTTGAAGAAGACACAACAATGGATCCAACTCAATGACACTACATCCACCTCCTTGTACAGATTCTAAAATTGCTTTAATCAGCCTCGGCAAGCTGAAATCGACCGAGACACAAACCCAGATTCGCAATTCAAAATGACTTTCCACCCTTCCATCATTATAGACCAGCTGGGCAAGCGTCGTTTTCCCGATTCCTCCCATTCCCCACACAGCACAGACAGAAAGATCATCTTGATCAGTGAGCAGTTTCTGGACTAACATTTCCCTCTCCTCATCTCTTCCGAAAATCTCCAATTCGTTCACCAATGAACTAGTCTGTCGGCTCTCTACAACTCCAACTTGATTGTTCATAACACCCTCCCTCAAATGGAACTTAAGTCTCTCAACCGCTAAAGCATCTAATCTTCCCCTTGTGTCCTTCACTTTTCTTGCTATTTCAATACGAAATAACAACGGATTTCTTTTCGAGAAAAAAGAAGTTAGTGTAGTTAGATATCCAAGCTTACCTCTTTCAGAAATCCATCTTCGTCTGAAGCCAACGGTAGCGATCTGGTCCAGCACGTCATCAGCATCGTATGCAGCATCCTTGAGCTTTCGCAACCAGTTGTGCAGCACCTCGTTGTTTCTTTGCTTGACTTCAGCATCTTGAAGCACAAGTTGGATTGTTCTAAAAACACTTTCAAGTCTCTCGAGCTCATCCTGTAAGCCCCAAAGGAGCTTAATCTCTTGAAGCGCCGCCAAGTTCAAGTTTCCTATAACTGTTCCCACAAGTGCTGAAACCAGTGCTTCCGCCATAGTCAAGTGAGATGGGAATTATGAAGCAGTACAGATTGAGAGGTAAAGACGATTACATAGGCAGGGAACATTATTAGCTGATATTCCATTAAATTCAACGCAAGAAAAGAAAAGAATGTGGGGTTTAATGTGAAATGCGTGTTTGGAAAAGTAGAATTTGGGTGGAAGGAAATGATATTCTAGGGAAAGGAATAAAGTGGCCAGCAGAGTAATCAAGGATAGCATCTGCCAACAGTAAGGAATAGTGTGCCATATTAGTTTATCCGATTTAATCAAATATGATATTTTATGTTTAAGATTTTGAAATTGGACAATGGTACGACAGATATAGCTAACTATATCCATGAATACATTATTCCAAAATCAATTTTTTTTAAATATTTATGACTTATATTTTTTGTATCTTTCTTATTTTTATTTGTCTATTTTTCTCAGTGACTTATCTAATATATGTTGTAAAACATGATATGGATTTCAAATATTCATCTACATAACTATCTAGTTTATGAGTGGGTCTATGTGAGACCGTCTCACGGATCTTAATCTGTGAGACGGGTCAACCCTACCCATATAAAAAGTAATATTTTTTCATGGATGACCCAAATAAGAGACTCGTCTCACAAATACGACACGTGAGACTGTCTCATACAAGTTTTTGCCCTAGTTTATATCATTTCAAGGAGAGTGATTTAGTTCAATATCACATAAGTAAACAATACAATAATTTATTATCTTTCGCTTTGTTACTCGTTGTGTTTGACAATACTATAGTTATAAATGTTAATTCAATTGTAGA
The DNA here is from genome assembly GCF_022965805.1 of Primulina eburnea. Classification (NCBI taxonomy): domain Eukaryota; kingdom Viridiplantae; phylum Streptophyta; class Magnoliopsida; order Lamiales; family Gesneriaceae; genus Primulina; species Primulina eburnea. The sequence goes on from NC_133114.1 coordinate 20,912,861, forward strand.
ATTATTGATAATTAAGACAAATTAAAGGTGAAAAATATTGTAGATATGAATATAATCATGTGAGATATTTTATAGATTTATGAAATTTTATCTTTATAAAGATGTTTTTATATTAAAGAATGCAATTATTGGCTTCTCAGTCTCAATTCATGTTATATTATCTCCCACTTATTGAAAAATCATCCTTCAAGCCATAGACTTATAATTTTTTTTCCTACTAACCGATTGTTAATGACACTTCTTCTTTTCTTCTTCTTGTATTAATTTATAATCGAGAAAAGAGAGTTTTGTACTATAAATTTTATCTAGTGGGATACTGGGATGTATAACTTTCAAATATAAAACGAAAAATTTAACAAGGTAATATGTTCCCCAACAAAATACATCTGATTATGCATAAATTCCAAAATCATATCTTCTTACATTAATATTTAACTAACGAATAATAATTCTGAAATATTTATGCTGACGTCATTCAACTCTTGAACCAAACTCAACTCTAAAGGGATCTACTATGGTGGATATAATCTAAGTCATGTCATCCAAATATCATCTCCATATAAATATTCACCACTGTACACCATTGATTTGTGTGCCACAACAATACCCGGTTATAAATTTATAATTGGGTATTGCAATTTTTTTATTTCTTCAAGCCAGCGTGAGCGTGAGTTTCACGCAGCTTGAGACAATGCATGCGTGCGTCAGACACCTGCAGGGTGTGTTTCTTTTTATTTTTTTCCCATTTTTTATTATTTATTTAATTATATTTAATTATTATGTGAAATACAAACGGACAATTGAATAGAATCTGTAAAAGCTGCGGGTTTGTTTCTTTTTTTATTTTTTTATTATTTATTTAATTATTATGTGAAATATAAATGGACAATTGAATGGAATCTGCACAACGTTCTTTACACAACATGATTGTTGAGGATGAGGGTCATGCAATATCAATGTGGGATTTTGAAGAACGAGATAATTTTATAGCCAATCAGGGTTCTACTACATAATTTGGCGAATACCTTCGAAGAAATACAAAGTTACGTGATAGTCATATGCATAATCAGCTTCGTCACGATTTGGTTGAACAATTTGGGAGACATGTCGTCGTGATGAGTGAACGACGGGTGTATTTGACTATATGTGTGGTTTGTAATTTTTGTTCTCATGTCTTATTTTTTAATATCATCGTGAATTACTAATTTTCAATTATTATTATTATATATGTTATTTTATGGTTTGTAATTTTTTATCATTAATGTTATGAATATTGTTTTGTGGTAAATTAGTTTTGTAAAGTTCGTTATAAATTTTTTAATTTTATTAATTTTTATTTTTTTTACTAATTAGTTATTCAAAAATAATCGTTATAAACTTTCTAATTTTATATTTCAATAAAAATATAATACTAAATAATAGATAAAAGTAATTAAAGTGGTGAAATGAGTTTATTTAAATGAAAATAAAATATTAATTAAAGTGATAGTGAGACCCATAAATATTTGGTTGGTGAAATATTTGATTGTGAAATATGAGATATTTGAGTAGAGAAATATTTGATTGATGATGTTGATTAGGGGGCACACTGGGTAAATTTTCGAGATAACACAGTAGCCTGAAAATCACGTTACTCTAGCCGTGTAAACTGCATTGAGCAAACCTTATGATATAGTCATATAAACTGTACTGAGCAAACCTTATGTGACAGTCTCTCTCGATAAAGTGTTGATAGAGATAATCGAACACATGAGTATTGATCAAACACTTATCTATTCCATCAATTTGGATACGACGAGGACGTATGGAAGGCATATATTACTAGTATTTATAGTTAATTATGTGATCTCTAAGATCTAGTTTATGTTGTGTTAATTATTATTAATCCATTATTTATAATGGTCTCATCCGATATTTATATGTGAATTGAGGATGATTGAGGCAACGATTTCTAGAACTCGTTGAATTTGAACTTCGTTGGGGCAATCGAGTAATTCAGTAAAAAATGAATTAGGTCGACGAAACTAAAAATACATTATTTATACCATCTCAAGTTGGGGTGAGCATTTGGGTCGGTTCAGTTACCGACCGAACCGAATTGTGAATAATCGAACCGAACCGAATTTTATTTTAGTAACCAAACCGACCGATTTTGTTTTAATAACCGATCACAAATTAACCGAACTAAAATCGGTTAATTCTGTCACGATTTTTTAAAAAAAAATAATAAAATTACCAAAATGATATATAAAATTAATAATTTAAATATTATATTCTAATATAAAAATTAAAAAAAGTAAAATATTACAAAATAAATCTAATTTTTTTAAAAAATCAAAAATAATTATTCGGTTATTTTGGTTAACCGAATTTTTTTTTACAAAATCGAAACCGAACCGAATTAAACGATTTTTTAAAACTTCGTAACCGAATTTCCGAATTGACTTGATTCGATCGGTTAATTCGATTTAACTAAAATCTTGCTCGCCCCTAATCTCAAGTTTTTCAATCAAAATAGAAGATTTCTAATCTTAGCTCCCAATAAATTTCAAACAAGAAAGAAGTAAAAATCAAAATACATAGTTATAGCTTTAGATACATTAGATGTAGAAATTTTTTCAGTTGACTATATGAAAATGCTTACTAGCTAATTATGATCGCTCTTCCGGTTTAAGGTAGATTCAAATATACACATTTTCTTGAGAGTGATTTATGCCACTAAACTATAAAGATTTTGGCGAGTATGGCCTCCAATTCTTTTTCTTTTAGTCCCGTTGATTATGGATTTTTAGTCAAGTCCTAATTTTAAATAGTTATATTTGATCAAAACATAGGAATTTAATACTCAAAATAATTTGTCCAACTTTATATACCATGTCGACTAGGTGGTTATCTTCATTATTTCAGCACCGTGGATCCCCTTATAATTAATTAATTACATGGCAAATCTGTTCCAATGCAGATATGCATATATTTTTGAAAGGAATTGTATTCCTTGTCATATTTCCTTTCTAATAATTTTCCTTTTCTAAATATCTTTCTGTTTTGCCTTTCTAGACATTTAGTATATGATCTCGTATAGATTTCATATTTTATATGAGAATATAATATATATGACCGATAATATCTTTAAGATATGATATAATCTTTAAGATATGCTATCTTTGATTCAAAAGAGTTTGTTTCCTTATAAAATTGGTTTTCCATATTTTATAGGACTATTACAGAACATGAGAGCTGGTGACTGGAGAGGCGAATTTATACGAAGAGACTTTTTCTGAGTAAAGCAATCTCGTGTCATTAATAAAGTGTTGATGTGAAGTGCTGACCACATCCGTAGACAACACCTAATCACTGTGTTGATTAGTGTGTTGAGTTTTGAAGATTTGTCACTTCTCAGTTGATGCATCCTATATAGTTTTGTTATACGGTTTGTTAGAGGTTTAGGATGCAATTTGTTACTCGCCTTTATAAGGGAGTTGTTTTATTCTTTCACTAGTATTGGTTTTTGTAAACTTACAAGTTTTCCTAGTGAATTATTTTGCCCTGAGGCACCGCACAAGTATTTTATCCTTGTGCATAATCAACTAACTCGTCTCTCGTGTTATTATTATTCCAGTTACGTGTTGGTGTGTTAAAAGTATATTTTCCGCTGCATGTTGTCGTGGGTGTTACAACACCTACGCACAACACCTACATTCTGATACATACAACACTCACCCTCATCACGCTCACACTGTGAAAACGGAACTTTCAATTGGTATCAGAGCCTCCACTTGACGCTACTAAGTGAGATCCTGTTTTGTTTTGCTTTCTCAGAGTGAAAAAGGATTATGGAAGCATCAACAAACACTGTTTTTAGACCTCCCGTGTTGGATGGATCAAACTATGCTTTGTGAAAATAAAGATGAGGGTCTTTATAAAATCTATTGAAGAAAGAGCTTGGCTGCGTGTACTTGATGGTTGGAGCCCACCAAAGATCGAGGATGCTGATGGAGACTCTCAGCTCAAACCTGAAAGTACATGAACAATCGATGAAGTGCAAACTTCAAATTTTAATTCCAAGGCTCTCAATGCTATATTTTCATCTGTTGACACAAGGATGTTTAACTTAATCACCAATTGTGTCTGTGCCAAAGAAGCTTGGGATATACTTCAGAAACATTGTGAAGGATCCGAGAGCGTGCGTAAAAACAGGCTAAGGATGGTGACATCAAAATTTGAAAGCTTGAGGATGGAGGACAAGGAGTCTATTCTTGAGTATGATAGCCGTTTGAGACAACTTTCTAATGAAGCTCACAGTCTTGGAGATCCCATGCCAAATGAAAGATTGGTGAACAAAGTTTTAAGATCTCTCCCTGAGAGATTTAATGTCAAAGTGTGTGCAATTGAAGAATCTAAAGACACTTCAAAAATCAATCTGGATGAATTAATGAATTCTCTCAGAACCTTTGAGATGAACCTTGATTTACAAAGGAAGGATAAAGGGAAGACAATAGCCCTTGAAGCCTCAACCGAATCTTATGATGAAATCCTTCAAATATCTAAAGAGGTGGATGAGTCTGATTTAGGTGAAGAATCGATCTCTCTGTTTACTAAGAAATTTGGTGATTACTTGAAGACAATGAAAGAGAAGAAGAAAATTGGACAAAAATCTGTGTTGCCCAATATCACAACTTCTGCAAAAACTCAAAAGTTTACTCCTATGAAAGGACAATTTCGACCAAAAACCGAATTGCAAATCCGATCAAATGTCAGAAACCTGGATTCAGTGCAATGTAGAGAGTGTTCGGGATATGGACACTATGCCAATGAGTGTGCCAATCGACTTCGGAGAAACAAAGGCATGACTGTCACCCTAAGTGATGAAGAGTCTGGTGATGATCAAGGATCAAATGAATCTGAAAATCACACATCATTATCTGTTGTGATCAAGGAGACACGCTCAATGCAGATCAATCCGTTAGGTGTTGCCACAGGTGTTGCAATACCTGGCCGCAACACCTCTTCGAATTCAGTATGTCTTAAATCTACAATACTTGGGGAGTCAAGTTAGTCTGAAACCCAAGAGGTAGATGATGATGAAGTCACTCTAGAAAGTGTGCAGACAATGTACGAAGAACTGTATAAAGACTGGATCAAAAGAACTAAAGGAAATGCAATTCTCTCCAAAAGAACGCTGAGCTGAAGTCATAAATATCACGACTTGAAGTAATCCTAAGTAAGAAAGATCTGGAATTATGCAAAGTCAAGGAGGAACTTGGAGAAGTAACTTAGATTCTTGCCAAGATGAATTCAAGTTCATCCAAATTTGATTCACTTCTGATGATTGGAAAAAATGACAAAGCCGGACTTGGGTATACGCATAACCTGTTTGAAATTGGAGAGTCTTCCAATACTGAGAGAAAACCAACTGTCTTTGTCAAAGGAAGTGTTGAAACCTCGAATACTACACACACTGAAAAATGTGTTCCATCAAAAAGGCAAATATCTACCAAGAAGTCCAAATCCAGAAAACGCCACTTTATCTGTCACTACTGTTTTAGACACGGACATATCAAACCCTACTGTTTTAAACTAAGATATGACTACAAGAGATGAGAATCTGAACAGGTGTTGCCACAGGTGTTGTATAACACCCGGCGCAACACTGCCAACAGAAAACCGGCGGTAAAAAGGATTTGGGTGCCAAAGGCTAAGATTCAATGTTCTGTTATCTATACTTCATTAAAGACTAACATTGCAGGAATATGGTACTTCGACAGTGGCTGTTCACGCCACATGACAGGTTCTAAAGACCATTTGATTGACTATGTTGAACTGAGAAATGGTCATGTGATGTATGGTGGAGGTGCTAAAGGAAGAATATCTGGCAAAGGAACCTTGAATGTTGATGGACTGCCTAATCTACACAATGTGCTTTATGTCGAAGGGCTTAACTCAAACTTAATAAGCATAAGTCAACTTTGTGATGACGGTTTGCATGTTAAGTTTGATAAAGACAATTGTGAAGTGTTTGATAATGCTAATACTCGTATTTTGACAGGTACAAGGTCTGCTAATAATTGCTATCAACTTGGAGAAGACTTGATATGCAATCATTCAAAGGTGAGTGAATTAAACTTGTGGCATCAAAAATTGGGACATGAAAACTTCAAGACATTAAAGAATCTTGGTAAGTACGATGCTGTGAGAGGTATGCCTAATTTATCCTCTGGAATTCCGTATGTTTGTGGTGCATTTCAAAAGGGCAAGCAAACACGTGTTCCCCATGAAGTGTTTCAACACTTTGGGACAACACGGTGTCTTGAACTCTTGCACATGGATCTTATGGGTCCAATGGAAGTGGAAAGCCTTGGAGGTAAGAAGTATTCATGTGTTTGTGTGGATGATTTCTCTCGCTTTACATGGGTAAGATTTCTTAGAGAAAAATCCGATACATTTGATGTTTTTAAGAAATTACATGCTAAGATTACTAATCTACATGATCTGAGAGTTGGTAAGATAAAGACCGACCATGGTAAAGAATTTGAAAACTCTCATTTTATTTCTTTCTGTGAAAATAGAGTGATAACTCATGAATTTTCTGCCCCTAAGACTCCTCAACAAAATGGAATAGCCGAAAGAAAAAATAGGACATTGCAAGAAATGGCCAGAGTCATGTTGAGTTCAAAAAATATTTCAAAACAATTTTGGGCCGAGGCCTTAAACACCGTATGTCACATTTCAAATCGTGTGTACTTAAGAAGTGGTTCTACAATGACATCCTATGAAATTATCATGGGAAAGAGGCCGAACCTCAAGTATTTTCATGTTTTTGGGTGTGTATGTTATGTTTTGAATGACCGAGACCATCTTGCAAAGTTTGATTCTAAAAGTGACAAATGTTTATTCCTTGGTTATTCATCTAATAGTCGTGCATATCACGTGTATAATCTCAGAACAAGAACGACTATGTAATCTATTAACATTGTTTTTGATGATCTTGCAGATCTAACGGGAAAAACAATCGAGGATGATATCGATGGGCTGCTGAACGAAAGTAAGACACTGCCTAACACAGATGTTGCACCCGGTGTTGTAACACCGGAGACAACACCTGCACTAGCAGAATCAAATGATGAAGCAGGAAAGTATACTGAGAATGATGACGTTGTAACTAATGAAGAGATTGATATTCCCAGTAAGATTCATAAAAATCATCCATCATCTCAGATCATTGGAAAAACATTTGGAGGAATGCAAACTAGAAGAAAGGAGAAGGTAGATTATCGGAAAATGATGGGACTAGTATGCATGACTTCCGTATACTCTCAAGTAAGCCACTCTTGTTTTGTTTCACTCATTGAACCCAAAAATATAAATGAAGCATTAAAAGATGAATTTTGGGTTGATGCAATGCATGAGGAACTTGAACAATTTGTTAGGAATGATGTGTGGGATTTGGTTCCCAGACCTGATAATGTGAATGTTATTGGAACCAAATGAATTTTTAAAAACAAAACTGATGAATCTGGAGTTGTTGTAAGAAATAAAGCTAGGCTAGTGGCTCAAGGGTATACACAAATTGAAGGAATTGATTTTGATAAGACATTTGCCCCTGTTGCCCGGATTGAATCGATTAGACTTTTACTTGCTATTGCGTGTCACATGGACATAAAATTATATCAAATGGATGTGAAAAGTGCCTTTTTGAACGGCATCTTGAAAGAGGAAGCTTATGTAAACCAACCTAAAGGATTTGAAGATCCACACCACCCGGACCATGTCTACAAATTGAAGAAGGCACTTTATGGACTCAAACAAGCTCCACGAGCATGGTACGGTAGGCTCACTGAATATCTGCTCGACTTAGGCTTCAAACGAGGTGATGTTGATAAAACCCTTTTCATTCAAAAGTCAAAGCATGACATGCTTGTGTGTAAAATTCAAAAGCATGTCATCATTTTTTGTGCTTCTTCTCAAAAGCATGTCAATGATTTTGTTAATTGTATGTCTACCACATTTGAAATGAGCATGGTAGGAGAATTAAGTTTCTTTCTTGGATTGCAAATCAAACAAATGCATGATGGTATCTTTCTATGTCAATCCAAGTATGCTAAAAATTTGGTAAAGAAATTCTCTGGCAAGAACACTAAACACATGAAAACACCAATGGGGTCGACTGAAAAATTGTCCAAAGACGGTGTTGCGGCAGGTGTGGACAACACCCAGTATCGCAGCATCATAGGCAGTCTTCTTTACTTAAGTGCAAGTCCTCCCGACATCATGTTTAGTGTATGTTTGTGTGCTAGATACCAGACTGATCCTAAAGTCACTCATTTAAAAGCGGTCAAAAGAATTTTGAGATATATAGCTGGGACGGTTGACTTAGGTCTGTAGTACACCAAAGAAACAAACACCAATTTAGTGGGCTTTAGTGATGCTGACTGGGCTGGAAACTTAGATGATAGGAAAAGTACCACTGGTGAGTTTTTTTTATCTTGGTAACAATTTGGTGTCATGGTATAGTAGAAAGCAAAATTGTGTGTCTTTGTCCACTGCTGAATCTGAGTACGTTGCAGCTGCTAGTTGCTGCTCACAACTTCTGTGGATGAATCAAATGATTAAAGATTGTGGATTCAACAGTGACATCTTAATTGTATACTGCGACAATTCAAATGCAATTGATATTTCGAAAAATCCAGTGCAACACTCTCGAACGAAACACATTGACATTAGACATCATTTTATTCGAGATTTGGTTGAAAAGGGTATGATTCGAATGGAATTTGTTGGAACTGAGAACCAACTGGCTGATATTTTTACAAAACCATTGGATTTTGAGAGATTTTCCAATCTTAGGAAGTCTCTTAGATTGTGTGCACAATGATCACTCACAAATGTTGTCCTGGGTGTTACAACACCTGTGGGCAACACCCAGCATGCATGTGCATTTTATTTTCAGGATGCTAGACATATTTCATTCATTCTGTTTTGTGTGAAGCCTGTACAAGTGTAGGATACCAAATAGTGAACTCTCAGTTGAGAATCAAACTTTCTACCAAAATTTTCTAAAGTATGGAGTGTGCTTAATCTAAGTCATTAAACTGTTGAGGATGTTCGTGTACCACATGATCGTGTCCAATGTAGAAAATGACTTAGAAAAATTCTTGAGCAATGAGATGAAAAATAGAAAAGAGGAGAAAACTTGAACAAAAAAAATGTTTAGAAGAATAGGGAAAAAGTTACCTAGAGGAGTCCAATGAAGACCGTTCCTCTAGTGTGGGAGCTACCACTTCTAAGTCAAAATACAGATGGAAAAAGCTACCTAGAGGAGTCCTATGAAGACCGTTCTTCTAGAGTGGGAGATACCATGTCTGAATTAAAAATGTTCAAAAAAGTTTGAGTCCAACGTGTGAGTGTTGCCAAAAGATGTTGCCAATACCTAAGTACAGACTGATCACAGTTTGATCACATGCGTGTGTATTTCATTTTTGATCATATTTTAGGCATAAATTTAAGTCATTCATACTACTGTTTTTTGAATTCATCATGTCCAGTGGGCTACCAGTTTTTAATTCATGAAATTCGAAAAATAACCTAACCAACTTAATTTTGAAATACCTTGATATCTAACGGTTAGTGGGGTTAATTCGATGTGGCGTTTCATCCTGCCTAATCTTCTTGAAAGAATGATTACACTGGTTCAGAAAGTTACCGTTGGGTGAGAGTAAAAATTGATTTGGAAAGGGGCTGCAGTCACTGCTCGAAAGAATCTTACCGTTGGGGGGGCGTACTTAAATACTTAGGAATGGATGATGAATAACTTTATTATTTAGTATTTTCCCGCACGTTCTAAACTTTCTCCTGCCCTCACTATTCATTTTTTTCGAAAATTATCTCTGGCTTCGCGAATTCCTGTGTCTTTCGATCCACACTACTTCTTTTGCTCTTTATTTCGCAGATGACTGGCTTCGATCCTCACGACATTAGGAGTGAAATGGCTGCAAGCAAGGGTGAAAAATCACCTAACCCAACACCCACAGCTGAGACCAATGTTGAAGGAATGGAAATTGTGGGTGTACCAGAAGAACCAATCCCGCTGGAAATGATCGCTCCTGGTGAACCTGGGAACGAAATCAATGTCGAGAATCCCCCAAATTTTGAGGCAGTGAATAGAGCCTTTCCCCCTGCTCCTAAGCGCCGAAGGTCAAAGAGACAAGCAGGGTTCGATCCTGACTTTGTCCCTACCAAGAAGCCAAGGGCATACACTTTCTCAAATATTCTGGACCCTGATTTCTCATCTGGAGACGACTCCAATGATGATGATTTTGAGTTGGTGGCTCGCCCCAAACCAACTGTTGCTGCGAAAGAATCTGGTTCTACTTCTGGTAGTCAAAAGCCAAACCCCATCACATATTCTAAAAATGTTGCAGAAAAAGGATTTCCTGATGAGCCTGAAGAAGATGAACAATCTCTGGCCGAGTTTCTTGCTCACCTTAAGGAAGAAAAGGCTGCCAAGAAACAATTGTCTAAGGATGATGAACCTGATTCAGAAATGATGAAGGAGTTTGAGCAAAATCGACTTGGAGCCTCTGATGTTTCCTCTTCATCGTCCGCATCTGACTTTGAATCAGAGGAACTGAGTGATGATGAATCTGAGGATTTTGGATCTGAAGCCAGCGAGTCTTCTGAAGATGCTGCTGCTGATGCTGCTGCCGGTGTTGAGGTGGATGTTGACAACACCGAGCACAACATTGACTCTGCTGACTATGACTTAAGTAAGTCTTTTTCCCAAAAATTTTATTCTGAAGATGCCTGGCATTATGGCCGCTGTTTGTTCAGAGAGAGCTGATTGAGGAGAAAAATATTGATGTTAATGCGTATGGGAGACGCAACCTGATTGAGTTTCTCAGGAACAGAAGGCTGCTCTCCACTGTCACCACTGTACTGCCCTACTGCCGTCGAGTTGTGTTAGAATTTTATTGCAATCTTTTGAGGAGTGTGGGAGATGAGGACTCGGTGAAATATGGCAGAGTGTTTGTACGTGAGCGAATTTACAAATTCACACCGTCAGTGATCAATGCATTCTACGACACTCCCGATATTGAAGAGGTGGAAGAAGATCTTGACATACATGCTATAACCTCTGTACTTACTGGAGGTGTGATCCAAGTATTCCCTGATCATCCCAAGAAGTTGAGCGCTGCCAACCTCACCTCCTTCTTCTATGTGCTACACAAAACTTCCATCTGGAACTGGACACCGACTACCAACTCGACTACGGTGACTCGATCTCAAGCCCTGGTGCTATTTTCTATTGGAACTGGACGTGCCTTCAACTTCGGGAAGCTGGTATTCCAGACAGTCTTGCAATATTCTGAAGGAGACTTCAAGCAAACCAAGCTTCCTTGCCCTTCCCTCATTTATGGAATTATGGAATCTCAAGGATTCATCACGGATATTGATGAAGAACTCTGTCCGGTCGGAGGAACTCTGAAGATTTCTCCTGTCTATTTTAAGGGCAACAGAAAGATCGATCTGCCCTGGCTGAGTTCGAGTGTTGCTGCGGATGTTGGTCACACTGCTGATACAACATCTGAGCCTCTGCCGGACACTTCTAGTCTGCCCCCTACACCTCTTGCTGGTTATGTTACGCTATCTCTCTCCTACATTCAAGCTCAGATTGCCTATGGTCGACAACAGATTGCTAATGCCAAGAAGACCATTGAACATTATGAAAATCAAGTGGCAGATTATGAGCTTCTACTTGCTGATAGTATCCATTCTGGACAAAAAAGGGGAGTAGATATAGATATAGACACTGCTGGGACCAGTGGAGCAAAATGGCTGATGATGATGATGACGCGGACAGTATTGAAGGAAACTGAAAAATTTTTTTGGTTGTTGTGCTTTAGTTCGGTTTGAGACTTAGGTTGCTTTAGCTTTAACTTGCTTTTATGAGATTTTGACTTCGGTGCTTTAGCTGCCTCTATTCTGTTCTTAGTTTCTCCTGATTAATGAATTATTTCGATGTTATAATCTGAATGTTGCATCATCTAACGTACAACATGTTACTAGGTTTGCTTTCAGAGGGAGTCAACTGAAGTTGGCTGAGTAACTGGTTTACTAATCCAGGGGGAGTTGACCCGGATAAACCATTTTTGGGTTGTTTTGTCCAGAAAGACAAAAAGGGGGAGATTGAAAGGAATTGTATTCCTTGTCATATTTCCTTTCTAATAATTTTACTTTTCTAAATATCTTTCTGTTTTGCCTTTCTAGACATTTAGTATATGATCTCGTATAGATTTCATATTTGATATGAGACTATAGTATATATGACCGATAATATCTTTAAGATATGCTATCTTTGATTCAAAAGAGTTTATTTCCTTATAAAATTGGTTTTCCATATTTTATAGGAATAAGAAGACAAGTTAGTATAAAAAGGGAGAAAACGGTACAGAACAGGAGAGCTGGTGACTGGAGAGGCGAATTTATACGAAGAGACATTTTCTGAGTAAAGCAATCTCGTGTCATTAATAAAGTGTTGCTGTGAAGTGCTGAACACATCCGTAGACAACACCTAATCACTGTGTTGATTAGTGTGTTGAGTTTTGAAGATTTGTCACTTCTCAGTTGATGCATCCTATATAGTTTTGTTTTACGGTTTGTTAGAGGTTTAGGATGCAATTTGTTACTCGCCTTTATAAGGGAGTTGTTTTATTCTTTCACTAGTATTGGTTTTTGTAAACTTACAAGTTTTCCTAGTGAATTATTTTGCCCTGAGGCACCGCACAAGTATTTTATACTTGTGCATAATCAACTAACTCGTCTCTCGTGTTATTATTATTCCAGTTACGTGTTGGTGTGTTAAAAGTATATTTTCCGCTGCATGTTGTCATGGGTGTTACAACACCTACATTCTGATACAAACAACACTCACCCTCATCACGCTCACATTGTGAAAACGGAACTTTCAATTTTACTTTTAGAACAAGCAAATTCTAATTGACCACTTGAAATATGTTTATATGTGGGATAAGGTCATACTAAAATTCTATTCTAATGTAGAGTTCGCATAAAAAAGTGTAATTTTTTTTTGTATTGAATACAGAACTTCTAGGATCGATCATTTGTCGTTTTATCAAAATTTATAGCTAGTGATAACAGTGCAACTCAAATCTTTAAATCGTGCAGTAGCATAAACACTACGGTTCAATTGCTCTACCCAGCATGAACAATTATTGCACATTATACTTTCATTTCCGATAATTGAACTATTTGCAATCAGTGTGAATCAAACTCGCGACTTTGGCTCAAATACCGATTGTTGGACCGAACGCTTATCATTTTACCAAATGCTATAGCTGGTGGTAACAGTACAACTCAAATATTTTAAAATGTACAACAACACAAGCACCACCACGTTTGATTGTTCTACCCAACATGTACAATTATAACACTCAACAATCTTCTTTGAAATCAATAAAAATCGAACGTGTGATTTTGTTTCTGATACCTATTATAGTACTGAACGCTTATCGCTTTATCAAAAGTTATAGCTGATGGTAACTGTTCAACACAAATCTTTTAAATTGTGCCATATTACAAATATCACGTTTCGATTGAATTCATTGAATACCAAACTATACATTTAGTAAATAAGCATATACTATTTCTATATCAATTACTTTAAATAATTAATTATTTTTATCAATTTATCAATAGTATATTACAATCAATTTGTAAATTAGATTAATTAAAATATATGAAAAAATAATTTTTTTAATCCTATATATTTTCTTATTTGCGAGTTAATTTTTTATGTGTCAAATTTTAAGTTTAGTGCGCTATCTTTTTTTGTGCGTGATAATTTAATATTTTTTTTCGACGTGACGCTGATTTAACACCAATTCAACATTGATGTGACATGATGTCTTCTATATTATCAAATTTTAGGCTTAATCTGCTATTTTTTTTTTATGTGAGACAATTTTAATATTTTTTCGACGTGACGATGATTTAGCAACATTGATGTGACACTGACGTGTGTAGTGTCACATTATCATTCCCTATAAAAAAAACTAAATTGCAAAAAAATCTGAAATACATGACAAAAACTAAAATTTGATAACATATATTACCAAAATGACAAAATTACAAGATCAAAAATACAGTTTTCTCAAATTATATATATTACGTTAAAATGTTTTTTAAACAGTGGGTGCTATACTAGTTGCAGGGGATAGCTCCAAAATTAGGCTCCATTCAGATCACAATACCGTCGGGATGTGATAATTATCTCAATTACAAGTGTGTAATAGTTGAACTCATGTATAATTTAAGATATCTGTGTTACATAAGTATGTATCACCAGCTATAATTTTTTATAAAACGAAACATTAGATCTATCTTACAACTTATATCAAAAGCAAGATCACGTGTTATATTTCAATGGATGACAAGAAGTGTAATTACTGAAAGAGACATTATAATTTGTGTTTAATAATTGCTAGCAATCGACATGTTCGTTTGGTCTGTTGTACAATTTTAAATATTTAAGTGTGTTGTTATCATACGTTATTAAATCTTCCGGAAACCATTCATAAACTTCTAGTCGTTCGACAAACTAGCAAGTGACTTCCTACAGACACGATACATAAGAAATAAATTTCTGAACATCTACCGAATTATACCTAAAAAAGTTATATGTATAATTGGATGTTTCTTTCCTTTTATCTATACTATATATTAAACTTAAGCCTAATAGAGAGAAAATGATCTAACATTTTACATCAAAGCATTTTTACAACAATACACTTTACTCCAAATGCATTTACAAATATACCCCTTTATTTACTTTAATTGATTTTTTCATTATTTCAATTGCAGTTTAGTCCCTCGATAATTTGCACAATTCTGATTTGACCCTCATATAAATATAATTAATCAAATTAAATAAAAAACTGTGTTGTCTGCTAGTAAATAACTGTATAAGCACGCAACGAGTTCGAATGTATACTAGTCTTTTATAATGATAGGGTGAACGGTTTGGTTTTAATTATTATTACACCATAAATGTGTTGACATATAGTTGGATGTTTCAGAATTAATAAAACGATTTTTTTAATAATAAAAAAGGATTTAATTTCAAGTGATATTGATGAATCTTGAGATTATAGAAATACTATAATTTGTATAAAAATAACCACTTGAATTTTCTATGTTTATATATAAAATCTAAATATTTATCTTACTTTTTAAATATATATGTGTGTATGTGTATATATATATAAGCACAGTTTTCTACCAAATATAGAAATATACCTCCAAATTGATTAGTTAAAAAGGAAATACAATTGATAGATTTTAATTTATTAATTTCGGTTCAAACTACTGACTTGAGCCTTTATGATTTAGAATAAATGATCGTCTTTCCCATCGTTAAATAGATTAAGTCTGACAAAAAATATTTTTTCAATAATAAATCAATAAATTATGACATCAGTCTTAATTCCAGTCTTTGGGCTGCCTTAGCCTTATTTGAATTCAAATAAGGCAGCCCAAGAGCCTAAAATAAAGAAAAAACATGTATAAATATTTGATAAAATATTAGTCATTTTACATATTCTGTCAAAATCAATTCTCAAAAGTCAAATCTCAAATTCAAAAATGCCTTCATTGTTCAGCTCCATCTAAAGGTCTAAAAATTTTGATATGTGATAATGATAATAGACAAAAAAAAAAAATCAACGACAAATGTTGCATTTAAAGAAATTTTTATAATATGTGAAAAAATTTGTTTCTTGATGTTATAATTTATAAGCATTTTTTTGTATTTTAAAAATTTATAAAATTTAGCATAGTAATTAATTCCATCCCGTGCATCGCACATGTCAGATATTAGTGTAATGCCCGGAAATTTAATCCTATTAATCCGTAATTATTGATTTATAATTTAATGTGATATGAAAGGATTAATCGGGACACGAAATAAGATTTTAATGTGCGAGGACAGTAGCTGTGGCGCACATGCGCGAACCAATGCGCGCACATGCGCACACACAGCAGTAGGCTTCGCGCATATGCGCGGAGTGAATGCGCGCATATGCGCGAAGGAGGCAGTAGGTACCCCAAAATCGCACAGGACCTCGCGCATATGCGCCGATAGGTGCGCGCATATGCGCGAGGCGAGGTGTGCAGCACGCGCCGAGACATGGTCTCGTGCATATGCGCGAAGACAATGCGTTCATATGCGCGAGAGGATTTGGGCGAATTGCGAGGAGGACACGTATGGAATTTTGCATGCAATATATATAAGGAAATTGAATTTCGTTTCTTCAGGATTTGGAAGCAAGAATCGAGATTTCCTTCAAGTCTCTGTGAAGTATAGAAAAATCCTTACGCCTTTATAATTCAATCCGTCTGTCCGAATTGTTATCTGACTTCAGTACTGCAATCCTATCAACGTAGGCTACAACTGGACGTAAGTTTTACTACGTTTTGACATGCTTTGAAATTATGCTATTGTCAGAATTGAATATGATTCATATATGATGTTCTTGATATGTTAGACATCGTAGAATCGAATTCAGATTAAGAAACAGACTGATTATGGAATTATGATGATTTTCGGAGTATATTGATTTAATACCGGACAGATTTGAATTGTGACGGGATTACGGATTGTATTGGATATGGGTTATGGATTGTAACTGTTATCGGGCGATATGGTATTGACGGGGATACTGAGTTTGTACCGTTATGCCGTTGATTTGAATTAAATCAAGATTGATCAGATTGTTATTGATTTGAAAGGTATATTGACATGAGATTATTGATATTTCATTGCCAGATAGGCTGTGAGTTCAGGACTGCGACTGAGCCAGAAACCGACGAAAGAAAGGTATAAGTCAATGTGGTATTGGGAGATCGACTTGAGTCGGTTTAGACTTGAGTTTCCCTAAATCACATACTTTACTTTATTGCATTGATATTGCATTGATTTGGTTGATATACTTGTTCTCTTGATTATAGATAGCAGGTATTAGACGAGTAGTCTTATGACAGAAGTGCCTGATAGTGGTGGGATCACCACAGGCACATTGCACGATGTCATGAGATATTGTATTGGCGTAGTGCCATAGTCTGTCACTGGATAATTGGCTATCGATGTGGATAGAATTATAGCTCCTTCTATTACTGGTGATCAGTATTACTGGTGATCATTATTGTATCGATGTGGATAGAATTGGAGTTTCTTCTATTATTGGTGATCGATACTATACTGAGGTGGATAGAAACAGAGCTTCTTCTATTACTGGTGATCGATGCTATATCGACGTGGATAGAACTGGAGTCTTTCTATTACTGTTGGTTGATATGGAATGCCAATGTCTGGAAACCGGATCCCTAGGCTAGGATTGAGTCTAGTCTGAGTCGTGGAGTCACGAGCATTGTCGACAGTTTGATATTGATTATGTTTCAGATGTTGATACATATATCTGTTACCTGATTACATGCTTTATATTTGTTTATATGATTGCATGTTTCGTTGATTTATACTGGGATTATATTTGTTAGAGTAGGTGCCCGTCGAGCCAAGTGTTGGCCGAGTGTTCACAATGAAACTCTATGTATAAGCAGTCTTTATTTTAATAATATTTGAAATTATTATTTTGGCAAATCTTTATCTGTATACCCATGCTAGCTGCATAGATAAAGCCCTTGAATATACAAATAGTAGAAAGAATATGAGATGCTCATATGATGAGTATCATGAAACTCATATTTGTAATACTGTATATTCTAAACGGTTCCTAGTCGATTCAGCCGCCACTAAGAAGGATATAGGCCGCTCGAGTTAGAGACTAGTATCTGCGATGTGAGTACCATGTTTCATTGGTAGGGGACATTGTGATGTCCGAACATGCAGATAGGTGCTCCTTGTAGAGTGCACTGAACAACCCTCCATAAAAGGACTTTCCAAGTGGTTCTCACTTATCGAGTGGAAAAGTCCTGGTTTATGGTTGTACAGAATTAGTCCTTATGACCCGGGACAACATTGAGACTCTATGTGCTAGCGTTCACTTTGACTTGTTTACCGACTCTTATGGGGTCATTAGGTGGCAAGGTTGGGTGTTACGGCGAAACATATAGGAGTCGATGCATGTAGTCGGGGATTCACCGCTTACCTACGGGTATGGATATCCTATGTGTTTTCATGTATATTGGGTTGAAATCTCTGATCAGAGTATGGTGGTAATTATGAAAGGGGTTTCATAGATTACACCATCGATGCAACTACGACATGACACATAGTATCGATTCATTGACAACTCTCGATAAACCAATGGTTGTCGAATCGATCGGGATATATGAGTTGAAGGGACCGTACTGTACGCTAACCATAATTGAATGGTTCTTGCAGGCACTATCATTTGATACCTAGGGAATCATGTAAGCGATGCTGCTAGGCGTTTAACATGATTGGTTGGGTACTATCAGACTTGAGTTCTGACGTTCTTGTTATCAAGGTGTTGATAAGTAAGAATGGGGCAATTGGGGTATGCTCGCATAAGGACATGTTTAGTCCGAATCACATGGAGATGTGAACCCACGGCTAGTCGTATCAATGAACCATTGAGGGCCACACAAGTGCTAGCTTTCTAGATCCCGTTGAGAAGTAAAAATAGTTCAATGTGTTGAACGGCTTATAAAGGAGTTTATAAGCGTAAGGAAAATTAGAAGTATGACTTCTATAAAGGAGAAAATAGTTCAATGTGTTGAACGACTTATAAATGAGTTTATAAGTGTAAAGAAAAATAGAAGTATGACTTCTATGAGAGAAATGTAAATTTTAATTTATGGAAGTGTTCCTAAATTAAAATTTGGCCAAGTGAATAATGTATTGAAAATTGTGATTTTCATAAACATTATTATGGACTAAATTAAATTAATTCAAGTGTTGAATTAATTAAACACTAGTGGACCTAGTAGAGTCCAAATAATTAAATTAATTCAAGTGTTGAATTAATTAAATATATTGAGTCTTGTAGAGCTCAATTAAAATAATTATTTAACTAGTGGGACTTGGGTAAATTCAAGTAATGTTTAATTAGTCTCAAATATGTTTGAGATAATTAAATTTAGTCCATGGTTTTTAATTTGATTAAAAACCATATAATATGCATGCATGGGAGGTGAAAGGTTGGGAGACTACTTTTTGAGTTTTCAAGGCATGGCATGCAACTTTTTGACAACTTTTTCCAACCAAGACAAGTCTCCTCCCTCTTCTCATCCTCATGGCCGAAATTCCTCCTTTCTCTCATTTTCTCTCATTTTTGTTCTTCAATTGTTGAGGAGAAAAAACACTTCTAAATATTTCATTCATTTGTTTTGTGTGAAGCCTGTACAAGTGTAGGATACCAAATAGTGAAATCTCAGTTGAGAATCAAACTTTCTACCAAAATTTTCTAAAGTATGGAGTGTGCTTAATCTAAGTCATTAAACTGTTGAGGATGTTCGTGTACCACATGATCGTGTCCAATGTAGAAAATGACTTAGAAAATTCTTGAGCAATGAGATGAAAAAATAGAAAAGAGGAGAAAACTTGAACAAAAAAAATGTTTAGAAGAATAGGGAAAAAGTTACCTAGAGGAGTCCAATGAAGACCGTTCCTCTAGTGTGGGAGCTACCACTT
The DNA here is from genome assembly GCF_022965805.1 of Primulina eburnea. Taxonomy (NCBI): domain Eukaryota; kingdom Viridiplantae; phylum Streptophyta; class Magnoliopsida; order Lamiales; family Gesneriaceae; genus Primulina; species Primulina eburnea. The sequence goes on from NC_133114.1 coordinate 20,932,548, forward strand.
CTAAGTCAAAATACAGATGGAAAAGCTACCTAGAGGAGTCTATGAAGACCGTTCTTCAGAGTGGGGAGATACCATGTCTGAATTAAAAATGTTCAAAAAGTTTGAGTCCAACGTGTGAGTGTTGCCAAAAGATGTTGCCAAACCTAAGTACAGACGATCACAGTTTGATCACATGCGGTGTATTCATTTTTGATCATATTTTAGGCATAAATTTAAGTCATTCATACTACTGTTTTTTGAATTCATCATGTCCAGGGGGCTACCAGTTTTAATTCATGAAATTCGAAAAATAACCTAACCACTTAATTTTGAAATACCTTGATATCTAACGGTTAGTGGGGTTAATTCGATGTGGCGTTTCATCCTGCCAATCTTCTTGAAAGAATGATACACTGGTTCAGAAAGTTACCGTTGGGTGGAGGAAAAATTGATTTGGAAAGGGCTGCAGTCACTGCTCGAAAGAATCTTACCGTTGGGGGGGCGTACTTAAATACTTAGGAATGGATGATGAAAACTTTATTATTTAGTATTTCCCGCACGTTCTAAACTTTCTCCTGCCCCACTATCATTTTTTTCGAAAATTATCTCTGGCTTCGCGAATTCCTGTGTCTTTCGATCCACACTACTTTTGCTTCTTATTTCGCAGATGACTGGCTTCGATCCTCACGACATTAGGAGTGAAATGGCTGCAAGCAAGGGTGAAAAATCACCTAACCCAACCCCACAGTGAGACCAATGTTGAAGGAATGGAAATTGTGGGTGTACCAGAAGAACCAATCCCGCGGAAATGATCGCTCCTGGTGAACCTGGGAACGAAATCAATGTCGAGAATCCCCCAAATTTGAGGCAGTGAATAGAGCCTTTCCCCCTGCCCTAAGCGCCGAAGGTCAAAGAGACAAGCAGGGTTCGATCCTGACTTTGTCCCTACCAAGAAGCCAAGGGCATACACTTTCTCAATATTCTGGACCCTGATTCTCATCTGGAGACGACTCCAATGATGATGATTTTGAGTTGGTGGCTCGCCCCAAACAACTGTTGCTGCGAAGAATCTGGTTCTACTTCTGGTAGTCAAAAGCCAACCCCCATCACATATTCTAAAAATGTTGCAGAAAAAGGATTTCCTGATGAGCCTGAAGAAGATGAACAATCTCTGGCCGAGTTCTTGTCACCTTAAGGAAGAAAAGGCTGCCAAGAAACAATGTCTAAGGATGATGAACCTGATTAGAAATGATGAAGGAGTTTGAGCAAAATCGACTTGGAGCCTCTGATGTTTCCTCTTCATCGTCCGCATCTGACTTGAATCAGAGGAACTGAGTGATGATGAATCTGAGGATTTTGGATCTGAAGCCAGGAGTTCTTCGAAGATGCTGTGCTGATGCTGCTGCCGGTGTTGAGGGGATGTTGACAACACCGAGCACAACATTGACTCTGCTGACTATGAATTAAGTAAGTCTTTTTCCCAAAAATTTATTCTGAAGATGCCTTGGCATTATGGCCGCTGTTTGTTCAGAGAGAGCTGATTGAGGAGAAAAATATTGATGTTAATGGTATGGGAGACGCAACCTGATTGAGTTTTCAGAAGAAGGCTGCTCTCCACTGTCACCCAGTACTGCCCTACTGCCGTCGAGTTGTGTTAGAATTTTATTGCAATCTTTTGAGGAGTGTGGGAGATGAGGACTCGGTGAAATATGGCAGAGTGTTTGTACGTGAGCGAATTTACAAATACACCGTCAGTGATAATGCATTTCTACGACCACTCCGATATTGAGAGGTGGAAGAAGATTTGGAATACATGTATAACCTCTGTACTTACTGGAGGTGTGATCCAAGTATTCCCTGGTCATCCCAAGAAGTTGAGCGCTGCCAACTCACCTCCTTCTTCTATGTGCTACACAAAACTTCCATCTGGAACTGGACCGACGATACCAACTGACTACGGACTCGATCTCAAGCCCTGGTGCTATTTTCTATTGGAACTGGACGTGCCTTCAACTTCGGGAAGCTGGTATTCCAGACAGTCTTGCAATATTCTGAAGGAGACTTCAAGCAAACCAAGCTTCCTTGCCCTTCCCTCATTTATGGAATTATGGAATCTCAAGGATTCATCACGGATATTGATGAAGAACTCTGTCCGGTCGGAGGAACTCTGAAGATCTCCTGTCTATTTTAAGGGCAACAGAAAGATCGATCTGCCCTGGCTGAGTTGAGTGTTGCTGCGGATGTTGGTCACACTGCTGATACAACATCTGAGCCTCTGCCGGACACTTCTAGTCTGCCCCCTACACCTTGCTGGTGTGTACGCTATCTCTTCCTACATTCAAGCTCAGATTGCCATGGTCGACAACAGATTGCTAATGCCAAGAAGCCATTGAACATTATGAAAATCAAGTGGCAGATTATGAGCTTCTACTTGCTGATAGTATCCATTCTGGACAAAAAAGGGGAGTAGATATAGATATAGACACGCTCTGGGACCAGTGGAGCAAAAATGGCTGATGATGATGATGACCGGACGGACAGTATTGAAGGAAACTGAAAAATTTTTTTGGTTGTTGTGCTTTAGTTCCGTTTGAGACTTAGGTTGCTTTAGCTAACTTGCTTTTATGGATTTGACTTCGGTGCTTTAGCTGCCTCTATTCTGTTCTTAGTTTCTCCTGATAATGAATATTTCGATGTATAATCTGAATGTTGCTCATCTAACGTACAACATGTTACTAGGTTTGCTTTCAGAGGGAGTCAACTGAAGTTGGCTGAGTAACTGGTTTACTAATCCAGGGGAGTTGACCCGGATAAACCATTTTTGGGTTGTTTTGTCCAGAAAGACAAAAGGGGAGATTGAAAGGAATTGTATTCCTTGTCATATTTCCTTTCTAATAATTTTACTTTTCTAAAATCTTTCTGTTTTGCCTTTCTAGACATTTAGTATATGATCTCGTATAGATTTCATATTTGATATGAGACTATAGTATATATGACGATAATATCTTTAAGATATGCTATCTTTGATTCAAAAGAGTTTATTTCCTTATAAAATGGTTTTCCATATTTTATAGGATAAGAAGACAAGTTAGTATAAAAAGGGAGAAAACGGTACAGAACAGGAGAGCTGGTGACTGGAGAGGCGAATTTATACGAAGAGACATTTTCTGAGTAAAGCAATCTCGTGTCATTAATAAAGTGTTGCTGTGAAGTGCTGAACACATCCGTAGACAACACCAATCACGTGTGGATTAGTGTGTTGGTTTTGAAGATTTGTCACTTCTCAGTTGATGCATCCTATATAGTTTTGTTTTACGGTTTGTTAGAGGTTTAGGATGCAATTTGTTACTCGCCTTTATAAGGGAGTTGTTTTATTCTTTCACTAGTATTGGTTTTTGTAAACTTACAAGTTTTCCTAGTGAATTATTTGCCCTGAGGCACCGACAAGTATTTATACTTGTGCATAATAACTAACTCGTCTCTCGTGTTATATTATTCCAGTTACGTGTTGGTGTGTAAAAGTATATTTTCCGCTGCTGTTGTCATGGGTGTTGACAACACCTACATTCTGATACAAACAACACTCACCCTATCAGCTCACATTGTGAAAACGGAACTTTCAATTTTACTTTTAGAACAAGCAAATTCTAATTGACCACTTGAAATATGTTTATATGTGGGATAAGGTCATACTAAAATTCTATTCTAATGTAGAGTTCGCATAAAAAAGTGTAATTTTTTTTTGTATGAATACAGAACTTCTAGGATCGATCATTGTCGTTTTATCAAAATTTATAGCTAGTGATAACAGTGCAACTCAAATTTTAAATCGTGCAGTAGCATAAACACTACAGGTTCAATTGCTCTAACCAGCATGAACAATTATTGCACATTATACTTTCATTTCCGATAATTGAACTATTTGCAATCAGTGTGAATCAAACTCGCGACTTTGGCTCAAATACCGATTGTTGACCGAACGCTATCATTTACCAAATGCTATAGCTGGTGGTAACAGTCAAACTCAAATATTTTAAAATGTACAACAACACAAGCACCACCACGTTTTGATTGTTCTACCCAACATGTACAATTATAACACTCAACAATCTTCTTTGAAATCAATAAAAATCGAACGTGTGATTTTGTTTCTGATACCTATTATAGTACTGAACGCTTATCGCTTTATCAAAAGTTATAGCTGATGGTAACTGTTCAACACAAATCTTTTAAATTGTGCCATATTACAAAATACACGTTTCGATTGAATTCATTGAATACCAAACTATACATTTAGGAAAAAGCATATACTATTTCTATATCAATTACTTTAAATATTAATTATTTTATCAATTTATCAATAGTATATTACAATCAATTTTGTAAATTAGATTAATTAAAAATAAGAAAAAATAATTTTTTAATCCTATATATTTTCTTATTTGCGAGTTAATTTTTATGTTGTCAAATTTTAAGTTTAGTGCGCTATCTTTTTTTGTGCGTGATAATTTAATATTTTTTTTCGACGTGACGCTGATTTACACCAATTCAACATTGAGTGGACATGATGTCTTCTATATATCAAATTTTAGGCTTAATCTGCATTTTTTTTTATGTGAGACAATTTTAATATTTTTTGACGTGGACGATGATTTAGCAACATGATGTGACACTGACGTGTGTAGTGTCACATTACATTCCCTATAAAAAAACTAAAATTGCAAAAAATCTGAAAATACATGACAAAAACTAAAATTTGATAACATATATTACCAAAATGACAAAATTACAAGATCAAAAATACAGTTTCTCAAATTATATATATTACGTTAAAATGTTTTTTAAACAGTGGGTGCTATACTAGTTGCAGGGGATAGCTCCAAAATAGGCTCCATTCAGATCACAATACCGTCGGGATGTGATAATTATCTCAATTACAAGTGTGTAATAGTGAACTCATGTATAATTTAAGATATCTGTGTTACATAAGTATGTATCACCAGCTATAATTTTTTATAAACGAAACATTAGATCTATCTTACAACTTATATCAAAAGCAAGATCACGTGTTATATTTCAATGGATGACAAAGAAGTGTAATTACTGAAAGAGACATATAATTTGTGTTTAATAATTGCTAGCAATCGACATGTTCGTTTGGTCTGTTGTACAATTTTAAATATTTAAGTGTGTTGTATCATACGTTATTAATCTTCCGGAAACCATTCATAAACTTCTAGTCGTTCGACAAACTAGCAAGTGACTTCCTACAGACCAGTACATAAGAAATAAATTCTGAACATCTACCGAATTATACCTAAAAAGTTATATGTATAATTGGATGTTTCTTTCCTTTTATCTATACTATATATTAAACTTAAGCCAATAGAGAGAAAATGATCTAACATTTTACATCAAAGCATTTTACAACAATACACTTTACTCCAAATGCATTTTACAAATATACCCCTTTATTACTTTAATTGATTTTTCATTATTTCAATTGCAGTTTAGTCCCCTCGATAATTTGCACAATTCTGATTTGACCCTCATATAAATATAATTAATCAAATTAAATAAAAAACTGTGTTGTCTGCTAGTAATAACTGTATAAGCACGCAACGAGTTCGAATGTATACTAGTCTTTTATAATGATAGGGTGAACGGTTTGGTTTTAATTATTATTACACCATAAATGTGTTGACAATAGTTGGATGTTTCAGAATTATAAAAAACGATTTTTTTAATAATAAAAAAGGATTTAATTTCAAGTGATATGATGAATCTTGAGATTATAGAAAATACTATAATTTGTATAAAAATAACCACTTGAATTTTCTATGTTATATATAAAACTAAATATTTATCTTACTTTTTAAATATATATGTGTGTATGTGTATATATATATAAGCACAGTTTCTACCAAATATAGAAATATACCTCCAAATTGATTAGTTAAAAAGGAAATACAATTGATAGATTTTAATTTATTAATTTCGGTTCAAACTACTGACTTGAGCCTTTATGATTAGAATAATGATCGTCTTTCCCATCGTTAAATAGATTAAGTCTGACAAAAAAAATATTTTTCAATAATAAATCAATAAATATGAAATCAGTTAATTCCAGTCTTTGGGCTGCCTTAGCTTATTTGAATTCAAATAAGGCAGCCCAAGAGCCTAAAATAAAGAAAAAACATGTATAAATATTTGATAAAATATTAGTCATTTTACATATTCTGTCAAAATCAATTCTCAAAAGTCAAATCTCAAATCAAAAATGCCTTCATTGTTCAGCTCCATCTAAAGGTCTAAAAATTTTGATATGTGATAATGATAATAGACAAAAAAAAAAAATCAACGACAAATGTTGCATTTAAAGAATTTTTATAATATGTGAAAAAATTGTTTCTTGATGTTATAATTTATAAGCATTTTTTTTGATTTAAAAAATTTATAAAATTTAGCATAGTAATTAATTCCATCCCGTGCATCGCATGTCAGATATTAGTGTAAGCCCGGAAATTTAATCTATTAATCCGTAATTATTGATTTATAATTTATGATGATATGAAAGGATATACGGACACGAAATAAGATTTTAATGTGCGAGGACAGTAGTGTGGCGCACATGGCGAACCAATGCGCGCAATGCGCACAACACAGCAGTAGGCTCGCGCATATGCGCGGAGTGATGCGGCATATGGCGCGAAGGAGGCAGTAGGTACCCCAAAATCGCACAGGACCTCGCGCATAGCGCCGATAGGTGCGCGCCTATGCGCGAGGCGAGGTGTGCAGCACGCGCCGAGACATGGTCTCGTGCATATGCGCGAGACAATGGTTCATATGCGCGAGAGGATTTGGGCGAATTGCGAGGAGGACACGTATGGAATTTTGCATGCAATATATATAAGGAAATTGAATTTCGTTTCTTCAGGATTTGGAAGCAAGAATCGAGATTTCCTTCAGTCTCTGTGAAGTATAGAAAAATCCTTACGCCTTTATAATTCAATCCGTCTGTCCGAATTGTTATCTGACTCAGTACTGCAATCCTATCAACGTAGGCTACAACTGGACGTAAGTTTTACTACGTTTTGACACATGCTTTGAAATTATGCTATTGTCAGAATGAATATGATTTATATGATGTTCTTGATATGTTAGACATCGTAGAATCGAATTCAGATTAAGAAACAGACTGATTATGGAATTTGATGATTTTCGGAGTATATTGATTTAATACCGGACAGATTTGAATTGTGACGGGATTACGGATTGTATTGGATATGGGTTATGGATTGTAACTGTTATCGGGCGATTGGTATTGACGGGGATACTGAGTTTGTACGTTATGCCGTTGATTTTGAATTAAATCAAGATGATCAGATTGTTATTGATTTGAAAGGTATATTGACAGAGATATTGATATTTTCATTGCAGATAGGCTGTGAGTTCAGGACTGCGACTCATGCTAAGATACTAATCTACATGATCTGAGAGTTGGTAAGATAAAGACCGACCATGGTAAAGAATTTGAAAACTCTCATTTTATTTCTTTCTGTGAAAATAGAGTATGAAACTCATGAATTTTCTGCCCCTAAGACTCCTCAACAAAATGGAATAGCCGAAAGAAAAAATAGGACATTGCAAGAAATGGCCAGAGTCATGTTTGAGTTCAAAAAAATATTTCAAAACAATTTTGGGCCGAGGCCTTAAACACCGTATGTCACATTTCAAATCGTGTGTACTTAAGAAGTGGTTCTACAATGACATCCTATGAAATTATCATGGGAAAGAGGCCGAACCTCAAGTATTTTCATGTTTTTGGGTGTGTATGTTATGTTTTGAATGACCGAGACCATCTTGCAAAGTTTGATTCTAAAAGTGACAAATGTTTATTCCTTGGTTATTCATCTAATAGTCGTGCATATCACGTGTATAATCTCAGAACAAGAACGACTATGTAATCTATTAACATTGTTTTTGATGATCTTGCAGATCTAACGGGAAAAACAATCGAGGATGATATCGATGGGCTGCTGAACGAAAGTAAGACACTGCCTAACACAGATGTTGCACCCGGTGTTGTAACACCGGAGACAACACCTGCACTAGCAGAATCAAATGATGAAGCAGGAAAGTATACTGAGAATGATGACGTTGTAACTAATGAAGAGATTGATATTCCCAGTAAGATTCATAAAAATCATCCATCATCTCAGATCATTGGAAAAACATTTGGAGGAATGCAAACTAGAAGAAAGGAGAAGGTAGATTATCGGAAAATGATGGGACTAGTATGCATGACTTCCGTATACTCTCAAGTAAGCCACTCTTGTTTTGTTTCACTCATTGAACCCAAAAATATAAATGAAGCATTAAAAGATGAATTTTGGGTTGATGCAATGCATGAGGAACTTGAACAATTTGTTAGGAATGATGTGTGGGATTTGGTTCCCAGACCTGATAATGTGAATGTTATTGGAACCAAATGAATTTTTAAAAACAAAACTGATGAATCTGGAGTTGTTGTAAGAAATAAAGCTAGGCTAGTGGCTCAAGGGTATACACAAATTGAAGGAATTGATTTTGATAAGACATTTGCCCCTGTTGCCCGGATTGAATCGATTAGACTTTTACTTGCTATTGCGTGTCACATGGACATAAAATTATATCAAATGGATGTGAAAAGTGCCTTTTTGAACGGCATCTTGAAAGAGGAAGCTTATGTAAACCAACCTAAAGGATTTGAAGATCCACACCACCCGGACCATGTCTACAAATTGAAGAAGGCACTTTATGGACTCAAACAAGCTCCACGAGCATGGTACGGTAGGCTCACTGAATATCTGCTCGACTTAGGCTTCAAACGAGGTGATGTTGATAAAACCCTTTTCATTCAAAAGTCAAAGCATGACATGCTTGTGTGTAAAATTCAAAGCATGTCATCATTTTTTGTGCTTCTTCTCAAAAGCATGTCAATGATTTTGTTAATTGTATGTCTACCACATTTGAAATGAGCATGGTAGGAGAATTAAGTTTCTTTCTTGGATTGCAAATCAAACAAATGCATGATGGTATCTTTCTATGTCAATCCAAGTATGCTAAAAATTTGGTAAAGAAATTCTCTGGCAAGAACACTAAACACATGAAAACACCAATGGGGTCGACTGAAAAATTGTCCAAAGACGGTGTTGCGGCAGGTGTGGACAACACCCAGTATCGCAGCATCATAGGCAGTCTTCTTTACTTAAGTGCAAGTCCTCCCGACATCATGTTTAGTGTATGTTTGTGTGCTAGATACCAGACTGATCCTAAAGTCACTCATTTAAAAGCGGTCAAAAGAATTTGAGATATATAGCTGGGACGGTTGACTTAGGTCTGTAGTACACCAAAGAAACAAACACCAATTTAGTGGGCTTTAGTGATGCTGACTGGGCTGGAAACTTAGATGATAGGAAAAGTACCACTGGTGAGTTTTTTTTATCTTGGTAACAATTTGGTGTCATGGTATAGTAGAAAGCAAAATTGTGTGTCTTTGTCCACTGCTGAATCTGAGTACGTTGCAGCTGCTAGTTGCTGCTCACAACTTCTGTGGATGAATCAAATGATTAAAGATTGTGGATTCAACAGTGACATCTTAATTGTATACTGCGACAATTCAAATGCAATTGATATTTCGAAAAATCCAGTGCAACACTCTCGAACGAAACACATTGACATTAGACATCATTTTATTCGAGATTTGGTTGAAAAGGGTATGATTCGAATGGAATTTGTTGGAACTGAGAACCAACTGGCTGATATTTTACAAAACCATTGGATTTTGAGAGATTTTCCAATCTTAGGAAGTCTCTTAGATTGTGTGCACAATGATCACTCACAAATGTTGTCCTGGGTGTTACAACACCTGTGGGCAACACCCAGCATGCATGTGCATTTTATTTTCAGGATGCTAGACATATTTCATTCATTCTGTTTTGTGTGAAGCCTGTACAAGTGTAGGATACCAAATAGTGAACTCTCAGTTGAGAATCAAACTTTCTACCAAAATTTTCTAAAGTATGGAGTGTGCTTAATCTAAGTCATTAAACTGTTGAGGATGTTCGTGTACCACATGATCGTGTCCAATGTAGAAAATGACTTAGAAAAATTCTTGAGCAATGAGATGAAAAATAGAAAAGAGGAGAAAACTTGAACAAAAAAAATGTTTAGAAGAATAGGGAAAAAGTTACCTAGAGGAGTCCAATGAAGACCGTTCCTCTAGTGTGGGAGCTACCACTTCTAAGTCAAAATACAGATGGAAAAAGCTACCTAGAGGAGTCCTATGAAGACCGTTCTTCTAGAGTGGGAGATACCATGTCTGAATTAAAAATGTTCAAAAAGTTTGAGTCCAACGTGTGAGTGTTGCCAAAAGATGTTGCCAATACCTAAGTACAGACTGATCACAGTTGATCACATGCGTGTGTATTTCATTTTTGATCATATTTTAGGCATAAATTTAAGTCATTCATACTACTGTTTTTTGAATTCATCATGTCCAGTGGGCTACCAGTTTTTAATTCATGAAATTCGAAAAATAACCTAACCAACTTAATTTTGAAATACCTTGATATCTAACGGTTAGTGGGGTTAATTCGATGTGGCGTTTCATCCTGCCTAATCTTCTTGAAAGAATGATTACACTGGTTCAGAAAGTTACCGTTGGGTGAGAGTAAAAATTGATTTGGAAAGGGGCTGCAGTCACTGCTCGAAAGAATCTTACCGTTGGGGGGGCGTACTTAAATACTTAGGAATGGATGATGAATAACTTTATTATTTAGTATTTTCCCGCACGTTCTAAACTTTCTCCTGCCCTCACTATTCATTTTTTTCGAAAATTATCTCTGGCTTCGCGAATTCCTGTGTCTTTCGATCCACACTACTTCTTTTGCTCTTTATTTCGCAGATGACTGGCTTCGATCCTCACGACATTAGGAGTGAAATGGCTGCAAGCAAGGGTGAAAATCACCTAACCCAACACCCACAGCTGAGACCAATGTTGAAGGAATGGAAATTGTGGGTGTACCAGAAGAACCAATCCCGCTGGAAATGATCGCTCCTGGTGAACCTGGGAACGAAATCAATGTCGAGAATCCCCCAAATTTTGAGGCAGTGAATAGAGCCTTTCCCCCTGCTCCTAAGCGCCGAAGGTCAAAGAGACAAGCAGGGTTCGATCCTGACTTTGTCCCTACCAAGAAGCCAAGGGCATACACTTTCTCAAATATTCTGGACCCTGATTTCTCATCTGGAGACGACTCCAATGATGATGATTTTGAGTTGGTGGCTCGCCCCAAACCAACTGTTGCTGCGAAAGAATCTGGTTCTACTTCTGGTAGTCAAAAGCCAAACCCCATCACATATTCTAAAAATGTTGCAGAAAAAGGATTTCCTGATGAGCCTGAAGAAGATGAACAATCTCTGGCCGAGTTTCTTGCTCACCTTAAGGAAGAAAAGGCTGCCAAGAAACAATTGTCTAAGGATGATGAACCTGATTCAGAAATGATGAAGGAGTTTGAGCAAAATCGACTTGGAGCCTCTGATGTTTCCTCTTCATCGTCCGCATCTGACTTTGAATCAGAGGAACTGAGTGATGATGAATCTGAGGATTTTGGATCTGAAGCCAGCGAGTCTTCTGAAGATGCTGCTGCTGATGCTGCTGCCGGTGTTGAGGTGGATGTTGACAACACCGAGCACAACATTGACTCTGCTGACTATGACTTAAGTAAGTCTTTTTCCCAAAAATTTTATTCTGAAGATGCCTTGGCATTATGGCCGCTGTTTGTTCAGAGAGAGCTGATTGAGGAGAAAAATATTGATGTTAATGCGTATGGGAGACGCAACCTGATTGAGTTTCTCAGGAACAGAAGGCTGCTCTCCACTGTCACCACTGTACTGCCCTACTGCCGTCGAGTTGTGTTAGAATTTTATTGCAATCTTTTGAGGAGTGTGGGAGATGAGGACTCGGTGAAATATGGCAGAGTGTTTGTACGTGAGCGAATTTACAAATTCACACCGTCAGTGATCAATGCATTCTACGACACTCCCGATATTGAAGAGGTGGAAGAAGATCTTGACATACATGCTATAACCTCTGTACTTACTGGAGGTGTGATCCAAGTATTCCCTGATCATCCCAAGAAGTTGAGCGCTGCCAACCTCACCTCCTTCTTCTATGTGCTACACAAAACTTCCATCTGGAACTGGACACCGACTACCAACTCGACTACGGTGACTCGATCTCAAGCCCTGGTGCTATTTTCTATTGGAACTGGACGTGCCTTCAACTTCGGGAAGCTGGTATTCCAGACAGTCTTGCAATATTCTGAAGGAGACTTCAAGCAAACCAAGCTTCCTTGCCCTTCCCTCATTTATGGAATTATGGAATCTCAAGGATTCATCACGGATATTGATGAAGAACTCTGTCCGGTCGGAGGAACTCTGAAGATTTCTCCTGTCTATTTTAAGGGCAACAGAAAGATCGATCTGCCCTGGCTGAGTTCGAGTGTTGCTGCGGATGTTGGTCACACTGCTGATACAACATCTGAGCCTCTGCCGGACACTTCTAGTCTGCCCCCTACACCTCTTGCTGGTTATGTTACGCTATCTCTCTCCTACATTCAAGCTCAGATTGCCTATGGTCGACAACAGATTGCTAATGCCAAGAAGACCATTGAACATTATGAAAATCAAGTGGCAGATTATGAGCTTCTACTTGCTGATAGTATCCATTCTGGACAAAAAAGGGGAGTAGATATAGATATAGACACTGCTGGGACCAGTGGAGCAAAAATGGCTGATGATGATGATGACGCGGACAGTATTGAAGGAAACTGAAAAATTTTTTTGGTTGTTGTGCTTTAGTTCGGTTTGAGACTTAGGTTGCTTTAGCTTTAACTTGCTTTTATGAGATTTTGACTTCGGTGCTTTAGCTGCCTCTATTCTGTTCTTAGTTTCTCCTGATTAATGAATTATTTCGATGTTATAATCTGAATGTTGCATCATCTAACGTACAACATGTTACTAGGTTTGCTTTCAGAGGGAGTCAACTGAAGTTGGCTGAGTAACTGGTTTACTAATCCAGGGGGAGTTGACCCGGATAAACCATTTTTGGGTTGTTTTGTCCAGAAAGACAAAAAGGGGGAGATTGAAAGGAATTGTATTCCTTGTCATATTTCCTTTCTAATAATTTTACTTTTCTAAATATCTTTCTGTTTTGCCTTTCTAGACATTTAGTATATGATCTCGTATAGATTTCATATTTGATATGAGACTATAGTATATATGACCGATAATATCTTTAAGATATGCTATCTTTGATTCAAAAGAGTTTATTTCCTTATAAAATTGGTTTTCCATATTTTATAGGAATAAGAAGACAAGTTAGTATAAAAAGGGAGAAAACGGTACAGAACAGGAGAGCTGGTGACTGGAGAGGCGAATTTATACGAAGAGACATTTTCTGAGTAAAGCAATCTCGTGTCATTAATAAAGTGTTGCTGTGAAGTGCTGAACACATCCGTAGACAACACCTAATCACTGTGTTGATTAGTGTGTTGAGTTTTGAAGATTTGTCACTTCTCAGTTGATGCATCCTATATAGTTTTGTTTTACGGTTTGTTAGAGGTTTAGGATGCAATTTGTTACTCGCCTTTATAAGGGAGTTGTTTTATTCTTTCACTAGTATTGGTTTTTGTAAACTTACAAGTTTTCCTAGTGAATTATTTTGCCCTGAGGCACCGCACAAGTATTTTATACTTGTGCATAATCAACTAACTCGTCTCTCGTGTTATTATTATTCCAGTTACGTGTTGGTGTGTTAAAAGTATATTTTCCGCTGCATGTTGTCATGGGTGTTACAACACCTACATTCTGATACAAACAACACTCACCCTCATCACGCTCACATTGTGAAAACGGAACTTTCAATTTTACTTTTAGAACAAGCAAATTCTAATTGACCACTTGAAATATGTTTATATGTGGGATAAGGTCATACTAAAATTCTATTCTAATGTAGAGTTCGCATAAAAAGTGTAATTTTTTTTTTGTATTGAATACAGAACTTCTAGGATCGATCATTTGTCGTTTTATCAAAATTTATAGCTAGTGATAACAGTGCAACTCAAATCTTTAAATCGTGCAGTAGCATAAACACTACGGTTCAATTGCTCTACCCAGCATGAACAATTATTGCACATTATACTTTCATTTCCGATAATTGAACTATTTGCAATCAGTGTGAATCAAACTCGCGACTTTGGCTCAAATACCGATTGTTGGACCGAACGCTTATCATTTTACCAAATGCTATAGCTGGTGGTAACAGTACAACTCAAATATTTTAAAATGTACAACAACACAAGCACCACCACGTTTTGATTGTTCTACCCAACATGTACAATTATAACACTCAACAATCTTCTTTGAAATCAATAAAAATCGAACGTGTGATTTTGTTTCTGATACCTATTATAGTACTGAACGCTTATCGCTTTATCAAAAGTTATAGCTGATGGTAACTGTTCAACACAAATCTTTTAAATTGTGCCATATTACAAATATCACGTTTCGATTGAATTCATTGAATACCAAACTATACATTTAGTAAATAAGCATATACTATTTCTATATCAATTACTTTAAATAATTAATTATTTTTATCAATTTATCAATAGTATATTACAATCAATTTTGTAAATTAGATTAATTAAAAATATATGAAAAAATAATTTTTTTAATCCTATATATTTTCTTATTTGCGAGTTAATTTTTTATGTTGTCAAATTTTAAGTTTAGTGCGCTATCTTTTTTTGTGCGTGATAATTTAATATTTTTTTTCGACGTGACGCTGATTTAACACCAATTCAACATTGATGTGACATGATGTCTTCTATATTATCAAATTTTAGGCTTAATCTGCTATTTTTTTTTTATGTGAGACAATTTTAATATTTTTTCGACGTGACGATGATTTAGCAACATTGATGTGACACTGACGTGTGTAGTGTCACATTATCATTCCCTATAAAAAAAACTAAAATTGCAAAAAATCTGAAAATACATGACAAAAACTAAAATTTGATAACATATATTACCAAAATGACAAAATTACAAGATCAAAAATACAGTTTTCTCAAATTATATATATTACGTTAAAATGTTTTTTAAACAGTGGGTGCTATACTAGTTGCAGGGGATAGCTCCAAAATTAGGCTCCATTCAGATCACAATACCGTCGGGATGTGATAATTATCTCAATTACAAGTGTGTAATAGTTGAACTCATGTATAATTTAAGATATCTGTGTTACATAAGTATGTATCACCAGCTATAATTTTTTATAAAACGAAACATTAGATCTATCTTACAACTTATATCAAAAGCAAGATCACGTGTTATATTTCAATGGATGACAAGAAGTGTAATTACTGAAAGAGACATTATAATTTGTGTTTAATAATTGCTAGCAATCGACATGTTCGTTTGGTCTGTTGTACAATTTTAAATATTTAAGTGTGTTGTTATCATACGTTATTAAATCTTCCGGAAACCATTCATAAACTTCTAGTCGTTCGACAAACTAGCAAGTGACTTCCTACAGACACGATACATAAGAAATAAATTTCTGAACATCTACCGAATTATACCTAAAAAGTTATATGTATAATTGGATGTTTCTTTCCTTTTATCTATACTATATATTAAACTTAAGCCTAATAGAGAGAAAATGATCTAACATTTTACATCAAAGCATTTTTACAACAATACACTTTACTCCAAATGCATTTTACAAATATACCCCTTTATTTACTTTAATTGATTTTTTCATTATTTCAATTGCAGTTTAGTCCCTCGATAATTTGCACAATTCTGATTTGACCCTCATATAAATATAATTAATCAAATTAAATAAAAAACTGTGTTGTCTGCTAGTAAATAACTGTATAAGCACGCAACGAGTTCGAATGTATACTAGTCTTTTATAATGATAGGGTGAACGGTTTGGTTTTAATTATTATTACACCATAAATGTGTTGACATATAGTTGGATGTTTCAGAATTAATAAAACGATTTTTTTAATAATAAAAAAGGATTTAATTTCAAGTGATATTGATGAATCTTGAGATTATAGAAATACTATAATTTGTATAAAAATAACCACTTGAATTTTCTATGTTTATATATAAAATCTAAATATTTATCTTACTTTTTAAATATATATGTGTGTATGTGTATATATATATAAGCACAGTTTCTACCAAATATAGAAATATACCTCCAAATTGATTAGTTAAAAAAGGAAATACAATTGATAGATTTTAATTTATTAATTTCGGTTCAAACTACTGACTTGAGCCTTTATGATTTAGAATAAATGATCGTCTTTCCCATCGTTAAATAGATTAAGTCTGACAAAAAATATTTTTTCAATAATAAATCAATAAATTATGACATCAGTCTTAATTCCAGTCTTTGGGCTGCCTTAGCCTTATTTGAATTCAAATAAGGCAGCCCAAGAGCCTAAAATAAAGAAAAAACATGTATAAATATTTGATAAAATATTAGTCATTTTACATATTCTGTCAAAATCAATTCTCAAAAGTCAAATCTCAAATTCAAAAATGCCTTCATTGTTCAGCTCCATCTAAAGGTCTAAAAATTTTGATATGTGATAATGATAATAGACAAAAAAAAAAAATCAACGACAAATGTTGCATTTAAAGAAATTTTTTATAATATGTGAAAAAATTTGTTTCTTGATGTTATAATTTATAAGCATTTTTTTGTATTTTAAAAATTTATAAAATTTAGCATAGTAATTAATTCCATCCCGTGCATCGCACATGTCAGATATTAGTGTAATGCCCGGAAATTTAATCCTATTAATCCGTAATTATTGATTTATAATTTAATGTGATATGAAAGGATTAATCGGGACACGAAATAAGATTTTAATGTGCGAGGACAGTAGCTGTGGCGCACATGCGCGAACCAATGCGCGCACATGCGCACAACACAGCAGTAGGCTTCGCGCATATGCGCGGAGTGAATGCGCGCATATGCGCGAAGGAGGCAGTAGGTACCCCAAAATCGCACAGGACCTCGCGCATATGCGCCGATAGGTGCGCGCATATGCGCGAGGCGAGGTGTGCAGCACGCGCCGAGACATGGTCTCGTGCATATGCGCGAAGACAATGCGTTCATATGCGCGAGAGGATTTGGGCGAATTGCGAGGAGGACACGTATGGAATTTTGCATGCAATATATATAAGGAAATTGAATTTCGTTTCTTCAGGATTTGGAAGCAAGAATCGAGATTTCCTTCAAGTCTCTGTGAAGTATAGAAAAATCCTTACGCCTTTATAATTCAATCCGTCTGTCCGAATTGTTATCTGACTTCAGTACTGCAATCCTATCAACGTAGGCTACAACTGGACGTAAGTTTTACTACGTTTTGACATGCTTTGAAATTATGCTATTGTCAGAATTGAATATGATTCATATATGATGTTCTTGATATGTTAGACATCGTAGAATCGAATTCAGATTAAGAAACAGACTGATTATGGAATTATGATGATTTTCGGAGTATATTGATTTAATACCGGACAGATTTGAATTGTGACGGGATTACGGATTGTATTGGATATGGGTTATGGATTGTAACTGTTATCGGGCGATATGGTATTGACGGGGATACTGAGTTTGTACCGTTATGCCGTTGATTTTGAATTAAATCAAGATTGATCAGATTGTTATTGATTTGAAAGGTATATTGACATGAGATTATTGATATTTTCATTGCCAGATAGGCTGTGAGTTCAGGACTGCGACTGAGCCAGAAACCGACGAAAGAAAGGTATAAGTCAATGTGGTATTGGGAGATCGACTTGAGTCGGTTTAGACTTGAGTTTCCCTAAATCACATACTTTACTTTATTGCATTGATATTGCATTGATTTGGTTGATATACTTGTTCTCTTGATTTATAGATAGCAGGTATTAGACGAGTAGTCTTATGACAGAAGTGCCTGATAGTGGTGGGATCACCACAGGCACATTGCACGATGTCATGAGATATTGTATTGGCGGTAGTGCCATAGTCTGTCACTGGATAATTGGCTATCGATGTGGATAGAATTATAGCTCCTTCTATTACTGGTGATCAGTATTACTGGTGATCATTATTGTATCGATGTGGATAGAATTGGAGTTTCTTCTATTATTGGTGATCGATACTATACTGAGGTGGATAGAAACAGAGCTTCTTCTATTACTGGTGATCGATGCTATATCGACGTGGATAGAACTGGAGTCTTTTCTATTACTGTTGGTTGATATGGAATGCCAATGTCTGGAAACCGGGATCCCTAGGCTAGGATTGAGTCTAGTCTGAGTCGTGGAGTCACGAGCATTGTCGACAGTTTGATATTGATTATGTTTCAGATGTTGATACATATATCTGTTACCTGATTACATGCTTTATATTTGTTTATATGATTGCATGTTTCGTTGATTTATACTGGGATTATATTTGTTAGAGTAGGTGCCCGTCGAGCCAAGTGTTGGCCGAGTGTTCACAATGAAACTCTATGTATAAGCAGTCTTTATTTTAATAATATTTGAAATTATTATTTTGGCAAATCTTTATCTGTATACCCATGCTAGCTGCATAGATAAAGCCCTTGAATATACAAATAGTAGAAAGAATATGAGATGCTCATATGATGAGTATCATGAAACTCATATTTGTAATACTGTATATTCTAAACGGTTCCTAGTCGATTCAGCCGCCACTAAGAAGGATATAGGCCGCTCGAGTTAGAGACTAGTATCTGCGATGTGAGTACCATGTTTCATTGGTAGGGGACATTGTGATGTCCGAACATGCAGATAGGTGCTCCTTGTAGAGTGCACTGAACAACCCTCCATAAAAGGACTTTCCAAGTGGTTCTCACTTATCGAGTGGAAAAGTCCTGGTTTATGGTTGTACAGAATTAGTCCTTATGACCCGGGACAACATTGAGACTCTATGTGCTAGCGTTTCACTTTGACTTGTTTACCGACTCTTATGGGGTCATTAGGTGGCAAGGTTGGGTGTTACGGCGAAACATATAGGAGTCGATGCATTGTAGTCGGGGATTCACCGCTTACCTACGGGTATGGATATCCTATGTGTTTTTCATGTATATGTGGGTTGAAATCTCTGATCAGAGTATGGTGGTAATTATGAAAGGGGTTTCATAGATTACACCATCGATGCAACTACGACATGACACATAGTATCGATTCATTGACAACTCTCGATAAACCAATGGTTGTCGAATCGATCGGGATATATGAGTTGAAGGGACCGTACTGTACGCTAACCATAATTGAATGGTTCTTGCAGGCACTATCATTTGATACCTAGGGAATCATGTAAGCGATGCTGCTAGGCGTTTAACATGATTGGTTGGGTACTATCAGACTTGAGTTCTGACGTTCTTGTTATCAAGGTGTTGATAAGTAAGAATGGGGCAATTGGGGTATGCTCGCATAAGGACATGTTTAGTCCGAATCACATGGAGATGTGAACCCACGGCTAGTCGTATCAATGAACCATTGAGGGCCACACAAGTGCTAGCTTTCTAGATCCCGTTGAGAAGTAAAAATAGTTCAATGTGTTGAACGGCTTATAAAGGAGTTTATAAGCGTAGGGAAAATTAGAAGTATGACTTCTATAAAGGAGAAAATAGTTCAATGCGTTGAACGACTTATAAATGAGTTTATAAGTGTAAAGAAAAATAGAAGTATGACTTCTATGAGAGAAATGTAAATTTTAATTTAAGGAAGTGTTCCTAAATTAAAATTGGCCAAGTGAATAATGTAATTGAAAATTGTGATTTTCATAAACATTATTATGGACTAAATTAAATTAATTCAAGTGTTGAATTAATTAAACACTAGTGGACCTAGTAGAGTCCAAATAATTAAATTAATCCAAGTGTTGAATTAATTAAATAATATTGAGTCTTGAAGAGCTCAATTAAAATAATTATTTAACTAGTGGGACTTGAGTAAATTCAAGTAATGTTTAATTAGTCTCAAATGTGTTTGAGATAATTAAATTTAGTCCATGGTTTTTAATTTGATTAAAAACCATATAATATGCATGCATGGGAGGTGAATGGTTGGGAGACTACTTTTTGAGTTTTCAAAGCATGGCATGCAACTTTTTGGGACAACTTTTTCCACTACCAAGACAAGTCTCCCCTCCCTCATTCTTGCATCCTCATGGCCGAAATTCCTCCCCTTTCTCTCAAGTTTTCTCTCATTTTTCTTCTTCAATTGTTGAGGAGAAAATATACACTTCTCTTTGAAAAATCTTCATATTTTTCTAGTGCAAAATATGAAGGGTTCTAGCTAGTTGGTGGTGGGCCTAATTTGAAGGAAAGATTCAAGATCTTGGAGAGCTTGTAGATCTTCATGCCATTCAAGAGCTTTGTTGCTTGACAACAAAGTTGGAGCCATCATCAACCTCAAGAGGTTGATAGGTAATATCTTCTAAAACACCCTATGTATGACATTTTGGTGTTTATTGTATTTGTTGCACAAAACATTGTGGTGGCCGAATTTTTGTATGAAAAATTAAAAATTTTTAACTTCCGTTGCGCTTCCGGTCACCGTAACCGATCCCCTTTCAAGTGGTATCCGAGCTATGGTTACGTTTTTGTGTAGCAAATACAAGATATTATGTTGAGATCGATTTCTAACAGCATGAGAACAAAATTTTTGCAACGATTCAAGGCATTTTCGGGGCTGTTTTTGGGCAGCTAGTTGCTGCCCATTTCGGGCAGCTTGGGCTGCCCGAGGGGCTGCCCGAATCGGGCAGCTAGGGCAGCCCAAGGGGCTGCCCGAACAGCCCCAACATTTTAAATAAAAAAAAAAATTTTGGGTAAGTTGGCCGGAATCCGGCGACGGAGCTCCGGCGACGGCGATGACGGCTAGGGTTTCCAAAAGTATTTTGGAATATCAAAGTGTCATGGGCCTTGAGTTGTTGGGCCATGGGATGGCTAACATGTTTGTGATTTTAAATGGGCCAAAATGTTTTTGGTGAAAAATAAGTTTTTGGGCCCTTAAGTTTAAAATTACAAAAGTTGCAAATTTTTCTCATGAAATAAATAATTTAAGTTGGACTTTAATTATTTATAGTAAATGGTGATTTACAAGAAATTCGGTTATAAATAAATTAATTTGAAAGTAGACAAAGGTGTTTGTATACTTTGTTAATTTAGTTTATAATCGTGGCGGTTAGTGATTGGATCAAGATATATAATATTGGATCAATTAATTATTGTGATAATTAATTGATGGTGTATGATATGTGATATTATGCATGAAGGATGATCAAAAGCCCAAGCCCAATTTGCTAGGTGTATGCTAGGATATTTGATGTTGAATGATTGTAATAATTATCAAATTTAAAGTGGGCTTGGTTTATGGCCCGTTCCCACCCCATGAGATGTATCCCTATTTGCCATGGATATTTATTTGTAAATATTAGTATAGTGGGTGATCAAGATTGGAAGATGGTGGCCATGATGATTATGAAGATCGAAGACATGTAAATATTGGAAGCTAATCTAATAGTTGCATTTGCATCCCGTTCATTTACCCTAGGATTGGACCTAGGCCTGTGTTTAGCTCACACGGTCCATTAGTATTGGGGCGATTGATCATCCTTGTTTGTTTACTGTTTATAATATATGCATGATATGTTATAAATAATGAGTATGTGCGTTATTATTATGATAATAACAAAGTTGCATGAATCCGGCAAACATACGATCAAACATGACGAGCTTTTAAAATAAAAATTAATGATGAGACCTTTCAAAACTAAAAACCCTCATTTTGAATAAGATTCAAAATTAATATCAAGCCCGAAAAGGGGAATTATAAAATTGGTTATAATTTCCTTGTCTTCCATCGACAATGGGTGCATGATGAACGCTACCCGTACTCGGGGCTCGGCTCATATTATTGGGGGGCCCTTAGTGCCGGAAAGCTGTGACATCCATTGACATAGTGATGTGAACTACGTGGAACTCCCATGATTTCGGCTCATATTATTGAGGGAACTCATGGCGACCGTCTATTAAGGTTCAATATCGATGGGTTAGGCTTGACACGTAAAGATGAACGACGTCATATTATTGGGTCCTAATCAAACGTGAGACAAAAGTTTACGTAGAGGGTTGCATTGTGATGCAATTGGAAACTACCTTTTAGGAATTGTGATTGGCTGATATTATTCGGGATCATAATTCGCTAATTGGACCTTACGTACCAACTGAGGAAAGGAGTTTCCCGTTTTCACTAGAGGGTAGTGAAAGATGTCAAAACAGTGGGAGCAAATATTTATGAAGTAAAAGTCCAAACTTCATATCTTACTAAATATTTAAAATAGTCATCAACATTTATCTGTTTTACTTTTCAGTACAAATCAACAATGTCTTCGATGCGCAATTCGATATCTGTAATACTCGACAAACACATATTAACTGGACCTAATTACCTCACTTGGCTAAGAAATTTGAAAATAGTCTTGAATTCGGAAAGGGTAACATATACACTGACTCAGTCGCCCCCTGTTGAGGCTCCGACTGACTGCACTCCTGAGGAATTGCAGGCTTACAAGGAATGGTGTGACCATGACTTGATAGCCAGGTGTTATATGCTGACTTCTATGAACGATGAGCTGCAGAGGCGTTTTGAGGGTGCAAAGAATGCTGCTGGCATTCATTTGCACCTCAAAGAGCTCTTTGGTGAGCAAACGCGTCCTCTCAGGCATGCTACCGTCAAGGAGCTGATCACTTTGCGCATGCGAGATGGGGCCTCGGTCCATGAGCATGGCCTAAAAGTGATCGGGCTCGTGGACAAGCTCGTTGGCATGGATTTGATCTTGCCTTCGGAGTTGACCACCGACGTGTTGCTGTTATCATTGCCTAGCTCATTTGATCCTTTTGTGGTGAACTTCAACATAAACAAGATGGAACCAACCCTTGAGGAGTTGGTAAACATGCTTGTTACGTTTGAATCCACCATCAAGAAAGAGAAGTTGGTTCTTTATGTGGGTTCTTCATCTGGTACGAAGATTGATTCACATGGGAATGGAAAGAAGCGTTCTTTCCAACGTCCCAAGAAGAACGTGCCCTTGTTGAGGCAATCTCCGAATCCCGTTGTGGCAGCCACACCAGTTAGGGCTGACAAGACTAGTGATGTTTGTCATCACTGCAAGATGCCTGGACATTGGAGGCGAAATTGCAAGGAATATCTGGCCCAGAAGTGTTCTGGAAACGGTATGTTCTGAATTTAAGTAAACATTTCAATTAACTCTACTTCTTGGGTATTAGATACCGGTTGTGATTCACATCTCTGTAATGGGTTACAGGTGATGGGAAGAAGTAGAATGCTTAAGGAAGGTGTGACCTTCTAGAGGATGGGCAATGGAGCAAGAGTTGCTGCTAAGGCTATTGAATATGTTTACTTATTATTGAACAAAAGTTTAAGTTAATTTTATGAGATGTTTTGTTTGTACCTAATTTTGTAAAAAAAACATTGTTTCCATTTCTATGGTGATAAAGATGGATATTCTTGTTTATTTTGCAAAGGTGTTTGCAACATTTACATGAATGAATGTTTGATTGGTACTAATGAACTTGAAAACGATCTCTATAACTTAAATTAAAAGATATTCCACTAAATGTCCATTAAAAGGCACACACCATATGAGATATGGATGGGTAAGCCTCGTAAGTATTCTTATTTTAGAATATGGGGGTGCCCTGCTTATGAAGCAGGTAGTGGGAGATAAATTGGATAGTTGATCCATTTTATATTACTTTGTGGGATATCCAAGGAATTAAGTTGGATATCATTTCTATCATCCCCAAGAAACAAAGGTGTTTGTTTCTAGGAATGCAACCTTTTTGGAAAAGGGGAAATGATAGAACTCGAAGAGGTTCGAGAGAAACCCACAATTATAGAACCCACATGCCCGAAGAGCCAAGAGAGGAGATACAAGCTCCTAGAAGATCCGAGAGAGTCTCGAGACCACCTATGAGGTATGGTCTGCTTCTTGAAGAGAGCCATGATGAGCCTAACCATGGATGTGATCCAAGGACCTTCAAGGAAGCGTTATCTGATGCCGATTCATCCAAGTGGCTTGAAGCAATGGAATCTGAGATGAATTCCATGCATTCGAACCAAGTGTAGGATCTTGTGGATCCACCTGAGGGAACTGTTCCCATAGGGACTTGGGGCGGATGGGAAGGTATTGACCTTCAAGGCGCGATTGGTGGCAAAAGGATGTACTCAAAGACAAGGAGTTGACTTTGAGGAAGCCTTTTCCCAGTCACAATGTTCAAGTCCATAAGGATTTTGCTAGCCATAGCTGCATGGTATGACTGTGAGATATGGCAGATGGATGACAAGACAAACTTTCTTAATGGGGATTTTAAGAAAGTTATTTACATGTCTTAACCTGAAGGGTTTACATCTATCGGAAGTGAGCATATGGTATGCAAACTTCAGAGATCTATTTATGGTCTAAAGAAGGCATCAAGGAGTTGGAACCTTAGATTCGATAGTACAATCAAAGAGTTTGATTTATAAGAATCCTGAGGGACCCTGTGTGTATAAGAAGGTCAGTGGGAGTGTTGAGACATTCCTGGTGTTGTATGTTGATGACATTCTACTCATTGGGAATGATGTAGGAATGTTGCAATCAACTAAGATATTGTTAGCGAGTAAGTTCTCGATGCAGGACTTGGGTGAAGCATCTTTTGTATTGGGAATACAGATCTATAGAGATAGATCGAGAAGATTGCTTAGTCTCACCCAGTCCACATACATTGATACCATCGTGAAGCCGTTCTCGATGGATGAGTCCAAGGGAGGACACCTACCAATGTGTCATGGCGTGTCCCTATCCAAGTCTGTCTTCCAAGACTGATGCAGAGATAGTGGCGATGACACGCATTCCGTATGCTTCGGAAATTGGTAGCATCATGTATGGGATGATATCTACACGTCTTGGCGTGGCTTTCGCACTAAGTGTAGTGAGTAGATATCAATCGAACCCTGGTCTTTCACACTGGAAAGCTGTGAAAGACATCCTCAAGTAGTTGAGAAGGACCAATAAATTGTTCTTGGTCTATGGGGTGGAGAACTAAAATTGGAAGGCTATACCGACTCTAGCTTCCAAAGCGATATCGATGACTCGAAGTCAACCTCTGGTTTTGTATTCATGCTCTATGGTGCTGCTGTCTCTTGGAAGAGTTCCAAGCGAGACAATATCACGGATTCCAGCACAGAGGCCGAATACATTGCTGCATCAGATGCAGCAAGGGAGGGTGTTTGGATAAGGAATTTCGTCCAAGAGTTGGGCGTCATTCCTAATGGAGTTGCTCCTGTCCCGGTGTTGTGTGACAACACGGGAGCTTTAGCTCAAGCAAAGGAGCCAAGGTCTCGTCAGAAATCCAAACTAGTATTGAGAAAGTACCACATCCTCGGAGAGATTGTGGAAAGAAGAGTAGTGTCTATTGACAAAGTCGGCTCCGCAGATTATGTTGTTGATCCACTAGCTAAGCCTTTACCTGGACCATTATTCGACAAGCATCGCGAATCAATGGGTTTTATGCATATGGGTAGTTGGCTCTAGTGCAAGTGGGAGATTGTTAGAGTAGGTGCCCGTCGAGCCAAGTGTTGGCCGAGTGTTCACAATGAAACTCTATGTATAAGCAGTCTTTATTTTAATAATATTTGAAATTATTATTTTGGCAAATCTTTATCTGTATACCCATGCTAGCTGCATAGATAAAGCCCTTGAATATACAAATAGTAAAAAGAATATGAGATGCTCATATGATGAGTATCATGAAACTCATATTTGTAATACTGTATATTCTAAACGGTTCCTAGTCGATTCAGCCGCCACTAAGAAGGATATAGGCCGCTCGAGTTAGAGACTAGTATCTGCGATGTGAGTACCATGTTTCATTGGTAGGGGACATTGTGATGTCCGAACATGCAGATAGGTGCTCCTTGTAGAGTGCACTGAACAACCCTCCATAAAAGGACTTTCCAAGTGGTTCTCACTTATCGAGTGGAAAAGTCCTGGTTTATGGTTGTACAGAATTAGTCCTTATGACCCGGGACAACATTGAGACTCTATGTGCTAGCGTTTCACTTTGACTTGTTTACCGACTCTTATGGGGTCATTAGGTGGCAAGGTTGGGTGTTACGGCGAAACATATAGGAGTCGATGCATTGTAGTCGGGGATTCACCGCTTACCTACGGGTATGGATATCCTATGTGTTTTTCATGTATATGTGGGTTGAAATCTCTGATCAGAGTATGGTGGTAATTATGAAAGGGGTTTCATAGATTACACCATCGATGCAACTACGACATGACACATAGTATCGATTCATTGACAACTCTCGATAAACCAATGGTTGTCGAATCGATCGGGATATATGAGTTGAAGGGACCGTACTGTACGCTAACCATAATTGAATGGTTCTTGCAGGCACTATCATTTGATACCTAGGGAATCATGTAAGCGATGCTGCTAGGCGTTTAACATGATTGGTTGGGTACTATTAGACTTGAGTTCTGACGTTCTTGTTATCAAGGTGTTGATAAGTAAGAATGGGGCAATTGGGGTATGCTCGCATAAGGACATGTTTAGTCCGAATCACATGGAGATGTGAACCCACGGCTAGTCGTATCAATGAACCATTGAGGGCCACACAAGTGCTAGCTTTCTAGATCCCGTTGAGAAGTAAAAATAGTTCAATGTGTTGAACGGCTTATAAAGGAGTTTATAAGCGTAGGGAAAATTAGAAGTATGACTTCTATAAAGGAGAAAATAGTTCAATGCGTTGAACGACTTATAAATGAGTTTATAAGTGTAGTATCCCGATACCTAATTTGAGTTAATTATTGGATAAATTCTATTTCGGTGGGATCGGAAGGACCGATCATGGTTCGGATCGTCCGATCAGAGATCGGATCGTCCGATCAGGGATCGGAAGGACCGGTCAGGGTTCGGATCGTCCGATCAGAGTTCGGACCGTCCGAGACAGGTGGCTGGACACGTGGAAGACATGCAGGTGGCTGGACACGTGGAAGACATGCAGGGATTCGGATCGTCCGATCAGTGTTCGGATCGTCCGAAGAGTACCGGATCGGATCGTCCGAAGTGGTTCGGATCGTCCGAAGTGGAACGGATCGTCCGATCGTTGTCTATAAATAGAGGCGCGAGGCTTCACTATTCCCTCGCCAATTCCGAGTGTTCCAGAGCGTTTTAGTCGTTTCTGATAGGTTTCTAGTCTTTTCCCGAGGTTTAGGCACTAGCGAGGAGCTACTGGTTTTGTAGCGGAGCTGTGCTCTAGTTGGGAGCTAGCGGCATCAGTGGGCTGACTACGGACGCGGACTTGATTCTAGGGCTGATTGCTAGGATCTACTGATTTGAGGTACGAAAGTACTATCCGAGATAGCAGGATTGAGTATGCTTTACTATGTGTTGCATGTTTATATGATGCATTATTATCTGTCATATGATGCATGGTTTATTATGCGGCATTTGCATAATCATGTTGAGCCTGATTATCTTTGAGATAGCCTGTTGAGAGGGTGCTCAGCCCTCGTTTGTTGTGGATGGTTGGACCCCGTTGGCCGACGGTGGTCAGGTCACCGGTATATCCACAGGTTTATTTTGGTATGGGAGCCACCTCCTGGTGCGACGGCGCAGAGTGCTACATACCTTGACGTCATTTGCCTGAGCAGTATTTCGTTATACCCAGATCCTGGTATCCAGTACATTTTGCATACATGCATGTCATAGTCTTGTATACTCATGCTTTCGGTGCTGAGCGTTTTATGCTCACGTCCTCGGTTTATCTCTGTTTTGGACACCCTATTCGATGGGGCAGGTCTCAGGTTGGACGGTCCAGGAGGGAGTGGACAGGGAGCTGGCAGAGGTTGATTCGTAGTTGTTGGTATTTATTCTTGGATTTAGTTCGATCTGGTTGTTTAAGTATTTTTGTACTTACAGTTTCGATTGGGTTGTATTACTTATTCCGCTGTTTACCTGATTCAGTTTTTAATATAAATTTTGCATGCTTAAGTTCTGATTAGTAGGTGATTCTGGAACGGGTCACTACATTTATGGTATCAGAGCATGCATTGAGATTTTGGGATTTAGAACTGTTCTTTTGGGTTTAATCTCTGGTAACTTTTGTAGCGAGAGATGTCTGGTTATGACGACGATGCTAGTAGTCATGGCAGCGTTGGACGCTGGGGAGACCGCGACGATCGGGAGCGTCGCCGAGAGCATCGAGAACGTCGTCAACACCGTCGTGATGAGCCTCGGAGTTTTAGTATGCATCGGTTCTTGCAGATGGGGCCGAAACCTCTTTCGGGCGGTGAGACTCCGGATGTTGCGGAGAATTGGCTTGAGAGGATGGAGAGCTGCTTCAAGACTTTTCAGTGCTCGGCGGAGCAGCAAATTGATACCCTTGATTTCTTGCTGGAGGGTGGTGCGCGTAAGTGGTGGAGGTCTACCTCTGCACCGATAGTTCAGCGACAGGGTCGAGTTCTTTGGGCCGATTTCCGAGCCGCTTTCATGCTGCTTTACTTTCCGCCAGCTCTTCTGCAGACCAAGGCGATTGAGTTGATCAATCTGAAACAGGGGAGTTTGTCTGTTGATGAGTATCAACAGAAGTTCTTTGAGTTGCTTCCGTATGTTCCACATGTCAGTGATAATGCTATGGCCAAGTATAACCATTTTCTCCAGGGCCTCAATCAGGAGATTTATGATCGGGTTGTTGTCTGTGATGATCCGACATCGTATGAGGGTCTTGTGAACCGATGTCGCCAGGCTGAGGGCAGTTTGCTGAGAGGTCGAGCCATGCAGTCTGCTCGTCCTACTAGTTCTTTGGGTCCCCGCGCCCAAACATTTAAGAAGGCTGGATCTACTTCTTCTTCTTCTGGATCTGGAGGAGTTCACCATTTTGGGAGGAAGAAAGGCCCGTGTCATAATTGCGGGAAGGATCATCCGACGGAGCGTTGTCGCAAGGTTGCGGGTGCTTGTTACAGGTGCGGTGAGATGGGGCACATGAAGAGAGATTGTCCACAGACAGGCGGAGGATCAGGATCTGGTTCTCAGGCTTCAGTTCATCAGAGGCCACAGCAGGGACGGTCTACTCAGGGTTCTAACCTCCGACCGCGTACTCAAGGGCAGGTCTTTGCTCTTAACCAGGATCAGGCTGCTGAAGAGAACGAGAGAGTTATCGCAGGTATCTTTTTATTATGTGGATTACCTGCTTACGTTCTCATTGATACTGGTGCATCGCATTCGTTCATATCTGCTAGATTTGCTAAGCGTAATGCGTTACCTTTCACTTCCTTGGACGTTGTGGTATCTGTTTCCACACCGATGGGTCATTCGGTGTTAGCTAAACGTCTAGTTATGGGTTGTCCTCTAGAATTTGAGGGAAATATTTTAACTGCTAATTTGATGATTCTTGCGATGGAGGATTTTTATTGCATTCTGGGAATAGATGTGCTGACTGTGTTTAGAGCTACTGTGGACTGTTATCAGAAGTTTGTGCAGTTTCGTCCAATTGAGGGCGACAGTTGGTTTTTCTATGGAGAGGGAGCGCGACCCCCGATGCCTGTGGTTTCTGCTCTGAAAGCCTGTCGTGCTTTAGAGTCGGGCGGGGAAGGCTACCTTATCTATGCTATTGATTCGTCCGCAGTTAGTGTCGGTATCAGTGACATTCCAGTGGTTTGCGAGTTTCCGGATGTTTTTCCCGAGGAGATTCCTGGTTTTCCTCCCGTTCGGGAAGTGGATTTCGGCATTGATTTAGTGCCAAGCACGGCACCAATCTCTAGAGCTCCTTATCGTTTAGCTCCATCAGAGATGCAGGAATTGAAACAGCAGTTGCAAGATCTTCTTGACAAGGGGTATATTCGACCCAGTGTGTCCCCGTGGGGAGCACCAGTTCTTTTCGTCAAAAAGAAGGATGGTTCTATGCGGCTCTGCATAGATTATCGGCAGTTGAATCATGCTACGATAAAGAATAAGTATCCGTTGCCACGGATTGATGATTTATTTGATCAACTGCAAGGTACCTCTGTATATTCCAAGATTGATTTAAGATCTGGTTATCATCAGCTTCGAGTTCATCAGGGAGACATATCGAAGACTGCATTCAGGACCCGGTACGGGCATTATGAGTTTCTGGTTATGCCTTTTGGGGTGACGAATGCACCAGCAGTTTTTATGGATCTGATGAATCGGGTATTTCGGGATTTCTTGGATAAGTTTGTTGTGGTGTTTATAGATGATATCTTAATCTATTCGCATAATCAGCAAGAACACGTACAACACTTAAGGATTATTTTGCAGACACTTCGCGAGAATCAGCTTTATGCGAAGTTGAGTAAATGTGAGTTTTGGACTGACAGAGTTGTATTCCTTGGTCATGTCATTTCTAGCAAGGGAGTTTCAGTTGACCCGAGCAAGGTGGAAGCGGTATTGAACTGGTCGCGTCCAACGACAGTAGCCGAGATCCGCAGTTTTCTGGGATTGGCTGGGTATTATCGCCGTTTCATTGTCAACTTCTCTCAGATTGCTAAGCCACTCACTCAGCTCACTCGGAAAGATGTTTCATTTGAGTGGACATCAGAGTGCGAAGAGAGTTTTCTGGAACTTCGCAGACGTTTGACATCTGCGCCTGTTTTGGCTTTACCGTCTGGATCTGGTGGTTTCAGTGTCAACACCGATGCTTCTTTGCAGGGACTAGGGTGTGTTCTGATGCAGAATGAGCATGTGATTGCTTATGCGTCGAGACAGTTGAAGTCTCATGAGGAAAACTATCCTGTTCATGATCTGGAATTAGCAGCGATCGTTTTTGCTTTGAAAATCTGGCGCCATTACCTGTATGGTGAGCGATTTGAGATTTTCACTGATCATAAGAGTTTGAAGTATCTGTTCACTCAGGCTGAGTTGAACATGCGTCAGCGTCGTTGGATGGATCTACTCAAGGATTATGATTGTGAGATCAAGTATCATCCAGGATCTGCGAATCTCACGGCCGATGCTCTTAGTCGGAAGGTGAGATTGTCTGCTCTTCAGACTTGTGCTGTATCTAAGATTATTCAGGATTTCTGTTCGATGGGATTCAATTGTAAGCATCGGAAGGGAACCGACGGTATCCGTGTAGCTACTATTTTGTCTGAGCCAGTTCTGTATTCTCGGATTAGAGATGCTCAGATGTCTGATTCTAAGGTTCAGAAATTAGCTCGGTTGGCTGATGGAGATAATACTTCTGGATTCCACTATCAGTCCGAGGGTCTTTTGTGTTTATCTGGTCGTGTTGTTGTACCGGAAGATGACACTTTGAGGGAGGAGATTTTATCCCAGGCTCATCGTAGCAAGTTGAGTGTTCATCCGGGGAGCAACAAGATGTATAAGGATTTGAGGACTCGATTTTGGTGGAAAGGTATGAAACGTAATGTTTATCAGTATGTCTCCAAGTGCCTAGTCTGTCAGCAGGTGAAGGCTGAGTATCGACGACCTGGAGGGTTATTGCAGAATCTTCCTATTCCGGAGTGGAAGTGGGAGCATATCACGATGGACTTCGTGACTCACTTGCCTATGTCTGTGGGAAATAAAGATGCTATCTGGGTGGTAGTGGATCGGCTTACTAAGTCTGCCCATTTTCTTCCGTATAACAGAGATTTCACTTTCGATCGGATGGCACGGTTGTACATTCAGGAGATTGTACGGTTTCACGGTGTGCCCGTGAGTATCGTTAGTGACAGAGATCCTCGATTTACATCTAGATTTTGGGGCAGCTTTCAGCAAGCTTTGGGCACTACCTTGAGTTTGAGTACTGCGTATCACCCAGAGACTGACGGTCAGTCAGAGAGGACTATTCGTACTCTTGAAGATATGTTGAGATCTTGTGTGATGGATTTCGGGCCAGCTTGGCAGGATCATCTGCCACTGATAGAGTTTTCATACAACAACAGTTTTCATAGGAGTATTGGTATGTCTCCGTTTGAAGCATTGTATGGTCGACGTTGTCGTACTCCTTTGTTCTGGGAGGAAGTCGGAGAACGACAGGTCGAGGGTCCAGAATTGATTCAGCAGGCCATGGACAAAGTTCTTGTGATCAAACAGCGGATTAAGACTGCTCAGGATCGACAAGCAAGTTATGCGAACACCAAGCGCAGACCTCTTCATTTTGATGCAGGCGAGAAAGTGTTTCTCAAGGTATCACCTTTTCGGAGGATTCTGAGGTTTGGACTCAAGGGTAAGCTATCTCCGAGATTCATTGGCCCTTTTGAGATCTTAGAATGCGTGGGAGATTTGGCCTACAGATTAGCTTTGCCACCGTATCTGTCTAGTGTTCACAATGTGTTTCATGTGTCCTTGTTAAGACGATACGTAGCGGATGAGTCTCATGTTTTGCATCCGACAGAAGTTCAGCTGAATCCGGATTTGTCTTTTGTGGAAAGACCGGTTTCGATCTTAGACCGGAAGGATAAGGTACTGCGGAATAAGACTATTCCTCTTGTCTTAGTGCAGTGGCAGCGCCGAGGTACTGAAGAAGCTACTTGGGAGCTAGAGAGTCGCATGCGGTCAGAGCATCCAGAGTTGTTCTAGTTGTAGTACTTCAGTTATGATTGTAATTTCAGTTGTACTTTCAATTGTAATTCATTCTTAAGTTGAATGTATTGTTGTTCAGAATTGTCATTCTTCAGACTTGATTTCGCGGACGAAATCCTTTTTAGGGGGGAAGAATGTAGTATCCCGATACCTAATTTGAGTTAATTATTGGATAAATTCTATTTCGGTGGGATCGGAAGGACCGATCATGGTTCGGAGAGTCCGATCAGAGATCGGATCGTCCGATCAGGGATCGGAAGGACCGGTCAGGGTTCGGATCGTCCGATCAGAGTTCGGACCGTCCGAGACAGGTGGCTGGACACGTGGAAGACATGCAAGTGGCTGGACACGTGGAAGACATGCAGGGATTCGGATCGTCCGATCAGTGTTCGGATCGTCCGAAGAGTACCGGATCGGATCGTCCGAAGTGGTTCGGATCGTCCGAAGTGGAACGGATCGTCCGATCGTTGTCTATAAATAGAGGCGCGAGGCTTCACTATTCCCTCGCCAATTCCGAGTGTTCCAGAGCGTTTTAGTCGTTTCTGATAGGTTTCTAGTCTTTTCCCGAGGTTTAGGCACTAGCGAGGAGCTACTGGTTTTGTAGCGGAGCTGTGCTCTAGTTGGGAGCTAGCGGCATCAGTGGGCTGACTACGAACGCGGACTTGATTCTAGGGCTGATTGCTAGGATCTACTGATTTGAGGTACGAAAGTACTATCCGAGATAGCAGGATTGAGTATGCTTTACTATGTGTTGCATGTTTATATGATGCATTATTATCTGTCATATGATGCATGGTTTATTATGCGGCATTTGCATAATCATGTTGAGCCTGATTATCTTTGAGATAGCCTGTTGAGAGGGTGCTCAGCCCTCGTTTGTTGTGGATGGTTGGACCCCGTTGGCCGACGGTGGTCAGGTCACCGGTATATCCACAGGTTTATTTTGGTATGGGAGCCACCTCCTGGTGCGACGGCGCAGAGTGCTACATACCTTGACGTCATTTGCCTGAGCAGTATTTCGTTATACCCAGATCCTGGTATCCAGTACATTTTGCATACATGCATGTCATAGTCTTGTATACTCATGCTTTCGGTGCTGAGCGTTTTATGCTCACGTCCTCGGTTTATCTCTGTTTTGGACACCCTATTCGATGGGGCAGGTCTCAGGTTGGACGGTCCAGGAGGGAGTGGACAGGGAGCTGGCAGAGGTTGATTCGTAGTTGTTGGTATTTATTCTTCGATTTAGTTCGATCTGGTTGTTTAAGTATTTTTGTACTTACAGTTTCGATTGGGTTGTATTACTTATTCCGCTGTTTACCTGATTCAGTTTTTAATATAAATTTTGCATGCTTAAGTTCTGATTAGTAGGTGATTCTGGAACGGGTCACTACAATAAGTGTAAAGAAAAATAGAAGTATGACTTCTATGAGAGAAATGTAAATTTTAATTTAAGGAAGTGTTCCTAAATTAAAATTGGCCAAGTGAATAATGTAATTGAAAATTGTGATTTTCATAAATATTATTATGGACTAAATTAAATTAATTCAAGTGTTGAATTAATTAAACACTAGTGGACCTAGTAGAGTCCAAATAATTAAATTAATCCAAGTGTTGAATTAATTAAATAATATTGAGTCTTGAAGAGCTCAATTAAAATAATTATTTAACTAGTGGGACTTGAGTAAATTCAAGTAATGTTTAATTAGTCTCAAATGTGTTTGAGATAATTAAATTTAGTCCATGGTTTTTAATTTGATTAAAAACCATATAATATGCATGCATGGGAGGTGAATGGTTGGGAGACTACTTTTTGAGTTTTCAAGGCATGGCATGCAACTTTTTGGGACAACTTTTTCCACTACCAAGACAAGTCTCCCCTCCCTCATTCTTGCATCCTCATGGCCGAAATTCCTCCCCTTTCTCTCAAGTTTTCTCTCATTTTTCTTCTTCAATTGTTGAGGAGAAAATATACACTTCTCTTTGAAAAATCTTCATATTTTTCTAGTGCAAAATATGAAGGGTTCTAGCTAGTTGGTGGTGGGCCTAATTTGAAGGAAAGATTCAAGATCTTGGAGAGCTTGTAGATCTTCATGCCATTCAAGAGCTTTGTTGCTTGACAACAAAGTTGGAGCCATCATCAACCTCAAGAGGTTGATAGGTAATATCTTCTAAAACACCCTATGTATGACATTTTGGTGTTTATTGTATTTGTTGCACAAAACATTGTGGTGGCCGAATTTTTGTATGAAAAATTAAAAATTTTTAACTTCCGTTGCGCTTCCGGTCACCGTAACCGATCCCCTTTCAAGTGGTATCCGAGCTATGGTTACGTTTTTGTGTAGCAAATACAAGATATTATGTTGAGATCGATTTCTAACCGCATGAGAACAAAATTTTTGCAACGATTCAAGGCATTTTCGGGGCTGTTTTTGGGCAGCTAGTTGCTGCCCATTTCGGGCAGCTTGGGCTGCCCGAGGGGCTGCCCGAATCGGGCAGCTAGGGCAGCCCAAGGGGCTGCCCGAACAGCCCCAACATTTTAAATAAAAAAAAAATTTTTGGGTAAGTTGGCCGGAATCCGGCGACGGAGCTCCGGCGACGGCGATGACGGCTAGGGTTTCCAAAAGTATTTTGGAATATCAAAGTGTCATGGGCCTTGAGTTGTTGGGCCATGGGATGGCTAACATGTTTGTGATTTTAAATGGGCCAAAATGTTTTTGGTGAAAAATAAGTTTTTGGGCCCTTAAGTTTAAAATTACAAAAGTTGCAAATTTTTCTCATGAAATAAATAATTTAAGTTGGACTTTAATTATTTATAGTAAATGGTGATTTACAAGAAATTCGGTTATAAATAAATTAATTTGAAAGTAGACAAAGGTGTTTGTATACTTTGTTAATTTAGTTTATAATCGTGGCGGTTAGTGATTGGATCAAGATATATAATATTGGATCAATTAATTATTGTGATAATTAATTGATGGTGTATGATATGTGATATTATGCATGAAGGATGATCAAAAGCCCAAGCCCAATTTGCTAGGTGTATGCTAGGATATTTGATGTTGAATGATTGTAATAATTATCAAATTTAAAGTGGGCTTGGTTTATGGCCCGTTCCCACCCCATGAGATGTATCCCTATTTGCCATGGATATTTATTTGTAAATATTAGTATAGTGGGTGATCAAGATTGGAAGATGGTGGCCATGATGATTATGAAGATCGAAGACATGTAAATATTGGAAGCTAATGTAATAGTTGCATTTGCATCCCGTGCATTTACCCTAGGATTGGACCTAGGCCTGTGTTTAGCTCACACGGTCCATTAGTATTGGGGCGATTGATCATCCTTGTTTGTTTACTGTTTATAATATATGCATGATATGTTATAAATAATGAGTATGTGCGTTATTACTGTTTAACTAGTGGGACTTGAGTAAATTCAAGTAATGTTTAATTAGTCTCAAATGTGTTTGAGATAATTAAATTTAGTCCATGGTTTTTAATTTGATTAAAAACCATATAATATGCATGCATGGGAGGTGAATGGTTGGGAGACTACTTTTTGAGTTTTCAAGGCATGGCATGCAACTTTTTGGGACAACTTTTTCCACTACCAAGACAAGTCTCCCCTCCCTCATTCTTGCATCCTCATGGCCGAAATTCCTCCCCTTTCTCTCAAGTTTTCTCTCATTTTTCTTCTTCAATTGTTGAGGAGAAAATATACACTTCTCTTTGAAAAATCTTCATATTTTTCTAGTGCAAAATATGAAGGGTTCTAGCTAGTTGGTGGTGGGCCTAATTTGAAGGAAAGATTCAAGATCTTGGAGAGCTTGTAGATCTTCATGCCATTCAAGAGCTTTGTTGCTTGACAACAAAGTTGGAGCCATCATCAACCACAAGAGGTTGATAGGTAATATCTTCTAAAACACCCTATGTATGACATTTTGGTGTTTATTGTATTTGTTGCACAAAACATTGTGGTGGCCGAATTTTTGTATGAAAAATTAAAAATTTTTAACTTCCGTTGCGCTTCCGGTCACCGTAACCGATCCCCTTTCAATATTCTCACCGGAATTATCCGACTGTTGTCTTGTCTGTATGTGTACATGAAAACAGGTGGGACAGGTTCAGGGTTGAGGAGATGAAGAAAGATCGTGATTAGAGTGGAGATTCCGGACTTTGATTTTGATGTATAATAGGGTTGGAACACTTGACATGAGTTGTTAAACCTTAGTTTAGTTTGAATGCAAGCAGTACAGGACTTGTATTGTATTTTATATACTGAGATGTATATATGTTGTACGTCACTACGTTCCGCACTTTTAAAAAAAAAAATTAGACCCTGTTTTATAATTGATTAATTAGTCCCAATGACGATTATGAACTTGATTAGCGTCCGGGTCCCCACAATTAGTATATATAAAAGTAGAGTTTTTGCCAAAAATAATAATTTCCCGCCAAAATGTCATTTCTAAAAAAAGAAAGATATATCATGAATATTGAAATATATGTACTGTAATAAATGATCACTTCAATTATTGTTTGCATTGATTATATCAATTCATTTAGTTCAAATTTGAATTTAATTCATTTTTATATTAATTCAATATAATTTACGTATTACATTTTTTTTAATTTTTTTATTCAAATTGAAACTAAACTCTATTGAAAACATAAACTACATAAAAAATCTTGCATTGATTATATCAATCAATTTAATTAAAAGTGTATAAATAAATTTAAAATACAAATGATTGCAATGTTCAGTATCACTCAGGAGGTAAATCATTTAAAAATACATTTTGCTATTTTAAGTAATTTCATGCCTAAATTACTTACTAAAAAAATACAATATTTAATTAGTTTATTTAATTTTTCTAAAAATAAAATTGGTGGAGTGTTAAAAGTTATCACTACGAAAAGGTTTTCCAATTGACATTAAATTACCATTTAATAATCATAAATTTTTTTTATCCCAAATGCATATTATTTCGAAATTACTTTAATTGGAAAAAATTAATGCATTTTAGTTTTCTTCCAAAATCATATGTATATTGTATATCTTGAGTTGTCTTCTTAAAAATTCAAATAAGAGAGCATAAGAAAATTAAAAGAGATAGATCCAAAATAATTTCAAATGGACATTAAATTACTCTCAATAAACATGTATATTACCCTCAATAATCAGAAATGTTTGACACTCAATGCATGCAATTCGAGATTTTCATAATTTGAAATAGTTAATGTATGGTATAATTCTGTCAAAAGCATCCAATGTATAATTTTTGTCCCTTGGGATGTCTTATTTGAATTTTAAATTATAAATAATAATGTTCATTTAAATTTAGATATGTTCGTTGTTATGAAATACCTACATATGAAAACAACGAGAATAACGAGACATTAAGTTTGAAATCTGTCTTTCATGATCGAGAAATAAAAAATATTATTCTTCTATTTGTACAAAATTTTAATTGTTACGTATTACTAATGTGATAATTTTCTTCTATATTACAGAGTTCACGGATACATGATAGTATAAAATGTCCCGTAATGGAAATGATTAAACCAATTCTAAAGAAAGTACACATCTTATTAGAAGACAACTTATAAGATTTATTGACATTGTTTTGGAATACACATAGTAAATGTTAGGCATAATTTGGTACATGGGATAATGGAAGTATTGATAAATAATCCTCCTTATCCCATGTTTGATATATTTTTAAAAAACTCATGATAATATCACGAGCCCTTGATAAATAATTTTTTAGAAGGCTAAAATGTCTCTTCTATTAGATGTGATAATTTTAATTTAATGATAAAACACTACAAGTGACTTAATTACTCTCAATTTATAAATGATTTTTATAAATCTATGCTAGTAGGTAGAAATTAAAATAAAATAAATATTTTTATTTATTTTT
Organism: Primulina eburnea; assembly: GCF_022965805.1. NCBI lineage: Eukaryota > Viridiplantae > Streptophyta > Magnoliopsida > Lamiales > Gesneriaceae > Primulina > Primulina eburnea. Next base: position 20,971,230 of record NC_133114.1, read on the forward strand.
ATATATTATATAATATGATAATTATATAAATGAATTCGAGATAATTATATAAATAATTTTTATAAATCTCAATAAAATTATTACTATCACTCGATTAACCTTAAAAATTGATATTTGATTTGACTCACAAAATCAAATGCTCAATTATCATATTATATAATATATAAAATTAGGTAAAAATAAATAAATCATGCAAGTACATCGGCGCATGAACAGATAAAAAATATGAACTCAAGCGACAACTTTGAAATTATAAAATTTATTATGATAAGGTTAGTTTTGTCATTACAATCTAATATATAAATTTAATGTAATAGTCGAGCCCGGTGTATGGTACGGTTTAAGTTTTCGTATGTTATAGATTTATTGATTTAGTCTAAGTTTAGTTGTGTGATTAGAGTTGTGATTATGTGCCATAGTATTGTTGGTTATTATTGTCTTGAGGTGTTAGTTGTTGTTGGTTGTTCGTTTCAGTGTTTTGGTTCGATTTTAGTTGCCTTAGATTGTGTCTTGGCCGTGGCAGCACCGCACCCGGACTCAGTGTAAGGACCGCACCCGCGATCGTAATTGTTGGAATTTGTGGGTTTTACCGTGGATTTACCGCACCCGCGGTGATGTTAGTACCGCACCCGCGGTGTAGACCGCACCCGCAGTAATTGCAGGACCGCACCCGCGGTCATCGAGTTTGGATTTTTGGTGGAGTGTCGTGAGCTCAACGCACCCGCGGTGCTTGTTGGAGCGCACCCGCGGTGATGAACAGTAGAGTTATGGGCGAGATATTTAGTACCTTTTTGGATGGTTGACTTCACTTTCCCCTTTCTTTTCTCCTCCATTCTCGTTTTTCTCTTAGAAAACAAGGGTTTTCCACCATTTTCTTCACTTCTCATCTTTGATTCTTGGATTTAGTTGGAGTTTCGAGTTGAGATCGAAGTTCTTGGTTGCTCTAGGAAGCTTAGGTAAGCTTTTGGTAGATTTATTTCTTGGTTTTTGGAGAAGAGATATTGTAGGTTTGTTGTGTTTATGGATTTATGGATTATTTGACTTGGATTCTTGGATATTGAGTTGATGTTGGTGTTATTTATGGATTATTGTTGTGGGTGGTGTACCAAGAGTTAGATTCAAGGTGTTATTGTGGTTTGTAAGTGTAATTTCATCCCTTGTGCTCACATGTATATATATATATTGTGTTTCAAAGGTTTTATTGTGATATTCCCTTCCATTTGTTCCATAGTATGTATTGATTCAATTGTTATATATATTGGAGGCATTTGATGTCTCAATTGTTCAAAGGGAATACAAAGAGTATAGTTTCTAAAGTGTTGTTTAAATGCCAAAGAGAAAGAGTTTAAATGTTTTATTGGATTGATAGATACATAGTCAGAGATTGCATGCAATTAGTTGATCAACGACCATAGGCTTATATCCCTCAGAGTTATCGGTTTATATCGATTGGGATACGAGCACCACAGACAGAGTTACTATTGATATCAATCCAACCAGAGTAAAGAGAAATACCATCTTATTGCTATGCTATTGCTATGATATTTATTTCAGAGTTGATGGTATTTATGTTTTAAAGCCATGTTTTACAGAGTATGATATGTTCATTGCTATGTAAGAGTTCCACTTGCTGAGTTTTATACTCATTTCAGTTATTTTCATTTGATGCAGATAAGAGTGACGGGCCAGGACGTTGACTGTGGATGGGAGTCATATGCATACGAAGATTGGAAGGAAGTAGTTTGTTTTGCAAGCAATATTTTTGGACATGATCATGAAAATGATGTTTTGTATTTTGATGTATCATTTAGTTGATCATGTTAATACTTTTGATGATATTTGGAAATGTATTTTGAAACTCATTCCAGTTGTATGAAAATTTTAAATTCCGCTGTATTTTTAATTGTAACGGGTCAGGGTGTCACATTTAGTGGTATCAGAGCACCGTTCTTCGGACCAATGCATATGACTTCGTCTACTTTCGACTGTCCGGGTATGTTTTCTTTGCATCTATCCATTGTTATCTATTGATATGTCTTTTGTGAGCACATTGTAGAGTATGCCTCCTAAGCAGAAAGCAGTAGAGGGTGAGGATAGTTCTTCCTCTAGAGTTGTCGACGAGTTCGGCAAGTTGCTTAAGGAGCAGGCCAAAGTTCATAGCGAGCAGATTCAGCAGCTGCTTCGATTGCAAGGAACAGGACAGGGTAGAGGCCAAGTGAGAGGCCAAGTAGCTCAGGCAGTTGGCACTGATGCCGTCTTTTCTTCTTTCAAGAGAATGGATCCACCGGAATTCGCAGGTAGCACTGATCCTTTAGTTGCAGTGGAGTGGATCAAGGCTCTAGAGGCGATCTTCGATCATCTCCAGTACGAAGATAAATACAGGATCAGCTGTGCAGTATTCATGTTGGTAAAGGCTGCGCGTATCTGGTGGAATGCGACGAAGGTTGGTGTTGACGTTTCAACACTGAAGTGGTCAGAGTTCACAGACCTGTTCTATGACAAGTATTTCCCCGACGCACTTCGAGCGAGGAAGGTTACAGAGTTCTTGGAGCTTCGACAGGGGAGCATGAACGTTGATGAGTACATTCTCAAGTTCGAGGAGGGTTGTTTATTTGCTCTGTATATTGCTTCAAACGACAAGGACAAAGGCGCTCACTTCATTCGAGGCCTTAGAGCAGAGATTCGGAGGGATATCAACATGTCCAAGGCCGTGACTTTCAAAGAGATCGTGTCGAAGGCTTTGTTGGCCGAGCAGGATGAGAAGGATATCGCTAGAGAGAGGCAGGAGAGGCATCAAGCTATTGCTCAGAGAGGACAGGGCCCGAATCAGCGAGGCAAGGATCGTTTCAAAGGGAAGGGCAAGATAGAGCCGAGTCCTAGACCACCGTCAGTTCCAGTTGATCCCGAGAAGCCGCTGTGTCCTAAGTGCAGCAGACATCATAGAGGAGAGTGCAGATTTGGCACTCATTCTTGTTATCGTTGTGGCACGGCAGACCACATTGCCAGAGATTGTCCTAGAGGAGCGAGCAAGGATAAGGTGCAGGGTCGTATCTTTTCGATGACCAAGGAATGTATTAACCATGATTCTTCTGTGATCTCTAGCACTATTTTAATTTCAGGCAGAGTAGCTACGACTTTGATTGATACTGGTGCTACTCATTCTTTTATGTCTGAATTGTTTTTGAGATCTTTGGGTATAGTTCCTTCTGTTCTTCCCCTCCAGCTTAATGTTGTTTTGCCTTCGGGGGACGTGTTGTGCCCGATGTCTATTGTTTATGCATGCCCTGTTCGTATTGAGGAGCGAGTTGTTTTTGCTGATTTGATTCTTATCCCGATGGTTGCCTTTGATGTTATTCTTGGCATGGATTGGCTTTCGACCTATCGTGCTGTTATTGATTGCGTTGCTAAGACGGTGACCTTTGCAGATGATAGCATTAAGGGAGGAGTTCTCGCCAGTGCAGGTACTTCGCTGGTCCTTCCTTTTATTTCTTGTCTTGAGGCTGAGAAGTTGATGTGTAGAGGTTGTGATGTCTTTCTGGCTTCGATTGTGGATGTGGATAGATTGATTAAGTTAAATATCGATGATATCGATGTTGTGAGGGAGTTTGCTGATGTGTTTGAGGATGACGTGCCGGGTTTGCCGCCGGACAGAGACGTTGAGTTTGTGATTGATCTAGCTCCAGGTACGGTTCCTATTTCTAAGGCTCCGTACCGAATGGCCCCTACTGAGATGAAGGAGTTGAAGACACAATTGCAGGATCTTTTGGACAAGGGTTTCATTCGTCCGAGTTCTTCGCCTTGGGGAGCTCCGGTTCTGTTTGTCAAGAAGAAAGATGGGTCTTTGCGGCTGTGTATTGACTATAGGGAGCTCAAAAAAGTGACGATCAAGAACAAGTATCCGTTGCCACGGATTGACGATCTATTTGACCAACTTCAGGGTGCCACTGTATTTTCGAAGAATGATCTTCGGTCTGGCTACTATCAGTTGAAGGTTAGGGAGTCCGATATCCCTAAGACAGCGTTCCGGACCAGGTATGGTCACTATGAGTTTCTTGTGATGTCTTTTGGTCTGACCAATGCTCCTTCAGTTTTCATGGACCTGATGAACCGTGTGTTCAAGCCGTATTTGGATAGCTTTGTCATTGTCTTCATCGACGACATCTTGATCTATTCCAAGACCAGAGAGCTTCATGCAGAGCATCTTAGAGTGGTTCTTCAGTTGTTGAGAGAGAGGAGACTGTTTGCCAAGTTGAAGAAGTGTGAATTTTGGTTGGATCGGATTTCTTTTCTAGGCCATGTGGTTTCAAAAGATGGTATTGCTGTTGATCCGTTGAAGATAGAGGCAGTTCAGAAGTGGCCTATTCCTACCACTGTTTCTGAGGTACGCAGTTTCGTTGGTTTGGCGGGTTATTATCGTCGCTTTATTTCAGATTTCTCCAAGATTGCCTTGCCATTGACCAATTTGACGAGGAAGACTGTGAAGTTCGAGTGGTCCATTGATTGCCAGAGTGCATTTCAAGAGTTGAAGGATAGATTGACGACAGCTCCTGTTCTTTCATTGCCCAGTGGTTCAGAGGACTTTGTTGTCTATACCGATGCGTAGAAGAAAGGCCTTGGTGCAGTGCTGATGCAGCGAGGTAAGGTTATAGCCTATGCTTCTCGCCAGTTGAAAGACTATGAGAAGAATTATCCGACGCATGATTTGGAGCTGGCAGCTGTGGTTTTCGCCTTGAAGATTTGGAGACATTATTTGTATGGCGAAAAGTGTGAGATCTTCACAGACCACAAGAGTTTGAAGTATCTGTTTTCCCAGAAAGAGCTCAATATGCGGCAGAGGAGGTGCTTAGAGCTTGTCAAAGATTATGATGTGACTATCAGTTACCACCCGGGGAAGGCGAACGTTGTGGCTGATGCTTTGAGCCGTAAGTCGAGTTCTTCCTTGAGTTCTTTTATTCAGAGACCATTGTTGATGGATTTGCAGAGAGAGGAGATTTCTTTGGTAGTTCCGGGGACCATTGCTCGCTTTTCAGTGTTGGTCATTCGGGCTACATTGACGGACAGGATCCGTAGAGAGCAGACTGTTGATGTTCAGTTGATAGAGTTGAGAGCTAGAGCAGAGGAGAGGAGAGAGGTAACTCAGAGTTTGCGTTAAATGGTGATGGTTTGGTGACTTTCAGAGGCCGTATTTGTGTTCCCGTTGGTGATGATATTCGGCGAGACGTCTTGACAGAGGCTCATACCGCGCCATATTCGATACATCCAAGCAACGCCAAGATGTATCAGGATCTTCGTCAACTTTACTGGTGGCCAGGTATGAAGAAAGACATTGCCGTATTTATTTCTCAGTGCCTAACTTGTCAGCAGGTGAAGATTGAGCACCAGAGACCTGCTGGGACATTGTTGTCATTGCCGATTCCTCAGTGGAACTGGGAGTATATTACGATGGATTTCGTGACCGGTCTTCCTAGGACGCAGAAAGGTTTCAATTCCATTTGGGTTATTGTCGATCGATTGACCAAGTCAGCGCACTTTCTTCCAGTCAAGATGACGTATTCCATGAACCAGTATGCCGAGGATTACATAGCAGAGATTGTTAGACTTCACGGTGTCCCTGTGTAGATTGTGTCTGATCGTGACCCTAGATTTACTTCAGAGTTTTGGAAGAGTTTGCACAGAGCTTTGGGTTCACGGTTAGCGTTCAGTACAGCTTATCACCCTCAGAGCGACGGTCAATCAGAGAGAGTCATTCAGATTCTAGATGATATTCTCAGAACTTGTACTATCGATTATTCTGGTAGCTGGGATTCTAAGTTGCCTCTTGTTGAGTTCACGTACAATAATAGCTACCAAGCGACGATTGGGATGGCACCGTATGAGGCACTTTATGGCAGGAAGTGTAGATCTCCCTTGTATTGGGACGAGGTTGGTGAGAGGAAGATGTTGGGTCCAGAGTTGGTCCAACAGACAGCCGATGTTATTTCTATTATCCGAGAGAGGATGAAGACTGCGCAGTCGAGACAGAAGAGCTATGCAGATGTTCGTCGTAGACCTTTGCAGTTTGAGGTTGGCGATCACGTGTTTCTGAGGATAGCACCTCTCAAGGGTGTGATGCGATTTGGCAAGAAGGGTAAGTTGAGTCCGAGGTTTATTGGTCCATTCGAGATATTGGACAGAGTTGGTGATCGAGCCAACAAGTTAGCCCTACCGCCAGATCTTGACAGAGTCCATAATGTTTTTCACGTATCGATGCTCAGGAAGTATATTGCGAATCCTTCCCATGTTCTTCACCACGAGCCATTGGACTTGACGCCGAATTTGACCTACCAAGATATTCCGGTCCAGATTTTGGATTGCAGAGTCAGAGTATTGAGAAACAAAGAGATCGGCATCGTTAAAGTCCTTTAAAGGAACCATTTGATCGAAGAGGCTACGTGGGAACCAGAGGATGAGATGAGAGAGAAGTATCCTGAGTTGTTCGTGCAGTGACGTCAATTTCGAGGACGAAATTCCCTTAAGGAGGGGAGATTGTAATAGCCGAGCCCGGTGTACGGTACGGTTTAAGTTTTCGTATGTTATAGATTTATTGATTTAGTCTAAGTTTAGTTGTGTGATTAGAGTTATGATTATGGGCCATAGTATTGTTGGTTATTATTCTCTTGAGGTGTTAATTGTTGTTGGTTGTTCGTTTCAGTGTTTTGGTTCGATTTTAGTTGCCTTAGATTGTGTCTTGGCCGTGGGAGCACCGCACCCGCACTCAGTGTAAGGACCGCACCCGCGGTCGTAATTGTTGGAATTTGTGGGTTTTACCGTGGATTTACCGCACCCGCGGTGATGTTAGTACCGCACCCGCGGTGTAGACCGCACCCGCGGTAATTGCAGGACCGCACCCGCGGTCATCGAGTTTGGATTTTTGGTGGAGTGCCGTGAGCTCAGCGCACCCGCGGTGCTTGTTGGAGCGCACCCGCGGTAATGAACAGTAGAGTTATGGTCGAGATATTTAGTACCTTTTTGGATGGTAGACTTCACTTTCCCCTTTCTTTTCTCCTCCATTCTCGTTTTTCTCTTAGAAAACAAGGGTTTTCCTCCATTTTCTTCACTTCTCATCTTTGATTCTTGGATTTAGTTGGAGTTTCGAGTTGAGATCGAAGTTCTTGATTGCTCTAGGAAGCTTAGGTAAGCTTTTGGTAGATTTATTTCTTGGTTTTTGGAGAAGAGATATTGTAGGTTTGTTGTGTTTATGGATTTATGGATTATTTGACTTGGATTCTTGGATATTGAGTTGATGTTGGTGTTATTTATGGATTATTGTTGTAGGTGGTGTACCAAGAGTTAGATTCAAGGTGTTATTGTGGTTTGTAAGTGGAAATTCATCCCCTGTGCTCACATACAGGGCCGTGCTTCTTCAGAGTCATGAGAGTCGGATGAATCAGGCCCAATATGTTTTGGGGCCCAAAAATTTAAAAAAAAATTATTATATATACTGTTTTTTTTTAAATTTATAAATAATAAAATATAAAGAATAATAAAATATCAAATAAAATATTGTAAAATTGCTTATCCCCAAACTCGGCGAGAAAGACAAGAAACAATGGCCAAAGTGATATCTATCTTTCGTCTTCTCCATCTTCGACTCCAGCATCAGTTGCTCACCCTTGTAAGTGTATTAATGTTATGTACAGTAATAATTTGTATTATAATGCTTTTTCCCCTAATCTTGCTACTTGAATAATTTGATTTCTATTGATATATTTGATTTAGTTTTGTTGTTTTATGATGTAAATGAAATTTCTTTACAAGTAGAGTTTTCTTTCGAATGATTTTTGGGTTTTGTTTGACGCGTGTAGACAATAGCCTTGCATCCAAAATTTACCATGATTTCTTGAGGTAAAAAGCCAATCTTAATTTGTGTCTTAAAGGAGGGGCGAGAATGGGAGCGAAGAAATTCAGAAATGTAGAAAACTACACAAGTTCTCTGACTAAAATAACGAGAATATCGTGCACTCTAAATTTCAATAAATAAGTATTTACTGCATTCTTGACTTGAAAGAATTTATTGTGGTGTTGTGGGAGTTTTAATGGTTTCCCCCTTCAAAAGTTGGGAAATTTGGCATATAACAATTTTTTTTATATATAATGTCTCATAGAGTAGAGTGATTTGGAAAGCTTTTTTTAACTTTTCTACGTGAACTTAGATTTTTATAAATCATAACAAATCAAATTTTAGAAATGCCCTTTCACTTGAAATCTCTCTAATAATTAGTTATACTTCATAAATACCCTCTTTACTTTATGATAACACCTTTTACTATTTTTATGGAAGAAATTTAATATCTTATAAACTGTTACATTTTCAACTCTTCAGATTGAAACATCATATTTTGTTTGGACGATGCTAACCTGCAGGCCAATCACCAAAGAACTTTGCTAATCTAGTTTTGTGGGGACCCGGACGCTAATCAGGTTCCTAAACATCATTGGGACTAATTAATCAATTATAAAACAGGGTCTAAATTTTTTTTAAAAAATACAAAGCGGAAACGTAATGTAATTTACTCAAATTACATATTAAACATGAACATACAAATCTTGCGTTATCTACAAGAATTCAACTAGGTTCAACTACATATCAGTGCTGAATCCTATGTTGCTTCGAAGCCCGGATCTCCACGCTATCTAATCTTCTCTCATCATCTTCTTGACCCTGATCCAGCCCCACCTGTTGTCATGCACACATACAAAACAAGACAACAGCCGGATAACTCCGGTGAGATATAAATATCCCAGTATAAACAATGTAAACATGCAATCATATAAAAACATATACGAAAGCATATAAGAAGTATCCATAACATGTCTCAAATCAGAAACATAAATCCATCTCAAAAATTCACTAATCATGAATGGTATAAACAATGTAAATCAACATGTCATATCAGACTCAACTCAACCGACGCGTCGTCTCAGACTCGACTCCACTGACGCGTCGTCTCAGACTCGACTCAACTCTAACCTAGGGATCCCGATGTGTGGATATAGGTAATTATATCGAATCTCAGTCGGTAGGAATGAATCAATCCCTAAACGGCATCGATATAATTAATATCTCCAGTGTCTGGGCGAATCAGCCGCAGAATTGACGACTCAGTCAATAACCCGACGAATCAGCCGGTAATTAGGCGAATCAGCCAATAATCAGACAACTCAGCCAATAATTAAGCGAATCAGCTTAAGTTTAGACGAATCAGTCAATCACCAGACGAATCAGCCGGTGACTAGGCGAATCAGCCTATGACTCAACGACTCAGTAATCAATACATACAGTCAGTATCTAAGCAAATCAATCAATGACTAGCGAATCAGCAGTCATTACATGCGGTGGCTATAAATCAATAGACTACAATCATCAATCTCATCAATTACAAGAATCAATGTAATAAACTAAGTATGTGATTTAGGGAAACTCGAGTCAAACCTTCCTCGAGTTGTGCAATCCCAACACAACATTAATTTATACCTTTCTTTCTGATACTCTAGCTCTGTCGAAGTCTCGAACCTCAAGCCTGTCAATACTCAATCTGACAAGAACAATATCGAGGAGTATAATATCAATACACCACTCGATTAAATCTGTCCTGCTCAACACTCAATCTAATTCACTATCGATGGCATAACGGTATAATATCAATATACCCAATAATACCATATCAATCAGATATTAATTCTAATATCTCATAATCGATAACAAGTCAATTCTGATATAAAATCAACTCCGAAATTCATAACAATTTCATATGGTATCTATTTCTCAATCCGGTTTCGATTATACGATGTCTAACATGACGAGAACATCATATATGAATCATATCAGATTCTGACAATACCATGATTTCAAATCATATCAAAACGTAGCAAAACTTACGTCTAGTTGTAGCCTACGTCGATAGGAACACAGTACCGTAGTCGGATTCAAAATCGGATAGACGGATTTCTCACAAAAGACGTAAGGATTTTTCACTCTTTTCCAGAAACCCTTTCTCGATTTCTTTCCGTCTGAATTCTTAAAATGAATTGCATGTATATATATATATATATATATATATATATATATATATATATATATATATATATACCTCGCGCATGCAACAAGGCAAGTGGCACATCTTTCCTGCGACACGCCTTGCGCTCGGGCGGTAATAAATTTCCGCCCAGGCGCGAGCTCGGCGCTCGGGCGGTCTAAATCTGCCGCCCGGGCGCCAAGCTTTCTGCCCGAAGCATCTTTTATTGAACATTGGCGCTCGGGCGGTTAAAAACTACCGCTCGGGCGCCAATAGTTCTGTCCAATTCTTGTATAAGTCATATACTTGGCCCCGTTCGGTCTCGGCACAATACATCTAAAATCATATCAGTTCATCATCAATAAATCATCTCAAATTATGTTAATCATCTCAGATTACGGTAACCAAATTCTTGGGCATTACAAGTTTGTAGGTGATTGTGGTGGATACATGTGTAAAAACATTGTTAGGATTCAGAGGCCTCTTTTTAAAAGTTAGACTCATGCCCAAATATTGTTAGGATCGGCCCTGCTCACATGTATATATATGTATTGTGTTTCAATGGTTTTATTGTGATATTCCCTTCCATTTGATCCATAGTATGTATTGATTCAATTGTTATATATATTGGAGGCATTTGATGTCTCAATTGTTCAAAGGGAATACAAAGAGTATAGTTTCTAAAGTGTTGTTTAAATGCCAAAGAGAAAGAGTTTAAATGTTTTATTGGATTGATAGATACATAGTCAGAGATTGCATGCAATTAGTTGATCAACGACCATAGGCTTATATCCCTCAGAGTCATCGGTTTATATCGATTGGGATACGAGCACCACAGACAGAGTTACTATTGATATCAATCCAACCAGAGTAAAGAGAAATACCATCTTATTGCTATGCTATTGCTATGATATTTATTTCAGAGTTGATGGTATTTATGTTTTAAAGCCATGTTTTACAGAGTATGATATGTTCATTGCTATGTAAGAGTTCCACTTGCTGAGTTTTATACTCATTTCAGTTATTTTCATGTGATGCAGATAAGAGTGACGGGCCAGGACGTTGACTGTGGATGGGAGTCATATGCATACGAAGATTGGAAGGAAGTAGTTTGTTTTGCAAGCAATATTTTTGGACATGATCATTAAAATGATGTTTTGTATTTTGATGTATCATTTAGTTGATCATGTTAATACTTTTGATGATATTTGAAAATGTATTTTGAAACTCCTTCCAGTTGTATGAAAATTTTAAATTCCGCTGTATTTTTAATTGTAACGGGTCAGGGTGTCACATTTAATCACTCTTATTAAAATCATAGCAAACATTAAATATAATACCATACATCTTATTTATCTTTAACTTATCCTTATATTATTTAGCACATGTTTATCCTATCATGTGTACCAAACTATGCCTAATAATAGAATAATTTTTCTGATTTATACATAATTTAATTATGATCCCATGTTTCATTTCTCTTTCGGAATAATAGTTTGTTGTGTATATTATGAAGAGATTTTGTAGATAAAATCACAACCCATTTAAAAATAAAGATATTGATGAAACAATTATGTTTATTATTCAAATGTGTCAAACACGTGTCATGTCACAAAATTTTTTGTGAATGTGGATTTAGACGAAATTACTAAATTTTTTAAAAATTATTTCTCATTAATTTTATTGACTGTGATTTAAAAATATTTTTTATCACATGTTAAAAAATAATAATATATAGTTTCTCGAAAATTAAAGAATTAAATATGTATTAACGTTGGTGGTCGACATCAATGCACTAAACACGATAAGCATGATGTTATTGCATTGGGCTAACACAATCTAAAATTTTGATATATGATAGTGATTATTATCCAAAAAAATTAATCGACATACGTTGTATTTAAGAAAATTTGTTAAAATTAGCGAATTTTTTTTATTTTTATTTTTATAATTTTATTATTTTTTCAATTTAAAGATATATTCATTTTTATTAATTTTTAATAATATTATATGCATGTGTATAATATATATATGAAAGAGAGAAATAAAGAAGATTGTGTAACTTAACAGGCGGCTGTTCCCTAGTCCTCAGGTTCATTATCCAACGTCCAAACCTTCCTTACTCATTAAGTACCACTTAAATTGAATATTCTCCGAGCCCATTTATTTGTCAATTTCACTATTAAAAGTTATTCGTCGTTCTCCATTGATATATTTTTTTTAAAAAAAAATTGTCTATATTTTAAATAAATTGATTAATTTTAATATATCCCATTATTTTAAAATTATTCTCAAAGTTTTATAGAGAATTAGGTTCATTAAATTTCTGGAAATAACAACTTATAGGGCGACAATCGTACAACTATAGAGTGTATCGATGCAATATTTTATTTTATTTTTATGATTTTGATAGAATAATTTATTTACATTTTTTTTAAAATTTATATAGCTAATATAAAGTGTTATCCTTATATGTATTTGTCATAAAATGTGATTAATAATAGTAAATTACTGAATAGATGTTTCACTAGATACAATAATTATTTCAAGTAAAATAATACGGAGAATGTTTAAAAAAGAAAATGATACCTGTCAAAAGAATTTTTTTATATTTTTTTCCCATGATAAATTAGTTTCCAAATATCTAAATTCTTATTTTTTGCGTTGATCCTCGGTACGATTTATTTCGTTAAAATATAAGGTATGAAAAATTGTTTGATTTTAAAAAACCAAAATTTAATTTAATTTCCAAAAGTAAATGCAAATTGAATTGTTTGATTTTCGGCCTTTCACTTGAAAATTGGCTGTCGATAATACTCGTGATTTTTGTGCCGTATCGTTTGGTTGAATTAGAAGTATGCACTTCAGAGTCAAGCTTGAAAGCAAGTTTGTACTCTGCAATAAATTATAATTATAAAAAAAAATTTAAATATCTATACACGTGTGAGTTGAAAAATATCAACTCTAAAATTTCTAAAATAATTATCAAATATGTATTTCCTCGAAGTAAAGAAAAAAAGGAATAATTTTTTTGTTCCTCTCACTTTTCCTTCTTAGAGTTCTGGTCCATTAAATTTTCAAAGTTTGATTTTGGTGCATTGAATTCGAATTTTATGGTTTTAAATTCTATTTAGTATGAGTGTTGACGTGACACCGAAAAATACTGATATGACATCAAAAAAATATAGATGCGGCGTGAGAAAATTGTTGATTTCTTTGATATTATATAAGCAATTGAATTGAAATAGTCGAAAATTAAAAGGTAGAATACCCAAAAAAAAATTTAAGATATAATCGACCCAAAATAGGAGAAGGGAAAAAAATTAATTTGCGTGAAAAAATTATTTGCGGAAAGAAACCACAACAAAGCAAATGAATTTAAGGCTTGAAAAATAATTTATTAAACAAAAAAACTCTTATTTTTGAATTCAAAAATATCAACGCAAAAATTCTAGAATAGCGTCAGATAATTTAATGAATTAAATTTAGCATAAATAAATTATAGGAAGAATTGTTAGAGTTTGAAAATTAATTCCACCATCATACAGTAGTAATATCAGAGCGATGAGAGTGATCATAATTCGGAAAAATAAATAAATAACGACTTTAGAAACTTGGAAATCGGTATAAAATATATCTAGGGATCGCTTTTTTTATATAGAAACTTTGATTTTTTGCTTCTTTTTTAAAATGTCAAAATAATAATAAAAAATTATGTATCTTTTTTGGTAAATAAATTATTCAATAGCACAAGCATAACGATATTTTTACGGGAATATTTTATATTTTAGATTTGTCACATTTTTTCTCAACAGTAATGCGGAAAATGCAAGTAAAACAAATGTACATGTAGCTAGAAGATCATCGCATAGCGTATTACACCCGATGGAGCATCAAATCCCAAAGGCCAAAACAAGCGAAAAGCCCGCGTAAACTGAATTTACAATCCAACGGTTATATATTACCATATCGACTATAAGCTTGTGACGACGAAGAAACTACGATTTCTGGATGTTTGCTCGATCGTAAACTTAGAGAATATAGAAACCATCTGATCAATTTCTTCGAAAAAGGATTTTTCTGCAACAATCCTTCAGTTTTTTGACCAATTCACTGAAAATATTTTCTTTAATCTTCCCCCTTCTTGGTGGAACCCTTTTTCTCTGTTTCTTCAGCAAATTGGTGTCTTCGTTTGCCATTGTAGTTTCAGTGAAAATGAGGCTAGCTAGCTAAATTTTATTAAATAATAGACAAGGGAATTATATGCCATCTATATATATATATATATATACACACTAGTAAATCATATTAATTCAAAAGATTAATTAATATAGTGGAACTAGTTTTCTTTGTCAAAAGACTTCACACATCAATGTGAACATAAAGTTGTGATTCCAAAAATTCAAAGTTGTTCACATACCCACAAGCTAATTCGCAGCACAAACAACACTTGAGCTCTTTGACTAAAGTATCGCACATTTACACATGACTACACCTTTTCTTTTTCTTTTCTTTTTTGTCAATTAATAGTGCATATTAAAAATAAAAGATTATGTATACATTAGGGTTTTCCGATTTCAATTACTAGTTATGTACAACGTTGGGGTGATCAGTAGTTTTTCGCTTTTACGTAGGTTCGAACATATGACAATGGACATAATTACTAATATATAATTAATTTTAGCCTATTCAAAAGCATCCAATGACAATTAATGGATTTCTTAAGTTTTGAAAAGTGTAGAAATAATCGAAGAAACTCATCCTGTGTATATAATTAGTCAATTCATGCGTTGAAATTGTGAGTGAGTTAATTTACGATGTGATAATGAAAGATGGAAAAGTCTTAACATTTATAGCTGGAAGATATCATGCATGCCTCATTAATTTAGTTTCTTTTGGTCTTTTTGCCATCATATATAATAATTAGTAAATTTATAAGAATTGTTACTAGTCATATATATATCTGTGTGTGTGTGTGTGTTTGACTGAAAATGTGTACATGTTAATGGATTGCAAAATCATCGTGCATCTGCTTAATTTCACAGCCAATGTGCGATCACAATATTGCTATTTCTCGATAAGCTAACATCAGTACTATCGATCTGATATAGACGAATGTCACTCATATGTTAATATTCGTTATGTATTCGGTGTACCTTGATTTTATATATATGATATAACCTTATATTGTGCGGTTTGTGTGTCGTTACGAACGAGATTTTTCTATGCTACATATGAGTTAATTTCATCTTATATGGTATAATTAAATATTAGCCATTTGATATCTATTACATACTAGTCTCCAACACACACGTGTTTCCTGAGCAAATATTTATTTATATAAAATATTGTTTTTTATTATAAAATTTTAATCATGTATAATTTGAATAAAATAAAAAAATTTAATATATAAATATTTATAATTAGTTAAACATTAAATGATTTATATTATTTTCTTGGTTGATTGAAAAAATTAGAGAAAGACTAACAGTGTGTTTGGCAATCAGGATTTGAGAGGATTTTGTGGGATTTGGAATTGGATTTGGAATTGGATTTGGAAATTCAAGTATTTGAAATTCCATTTGGTGTTTGGTTTAAAATTTAAAAATGGTATTTACAAATCCATTTCTTGTTTGGAGAAAATAGGATTCGAATTTGGAATTTTAAAATTTTACTAAATTACCCTTAGAAATTTTTGGTGGAGAATGATGTGTTGGATAAAAAAGTAATTTTATGTTTTTAAAATCCAAATCCCACCAAATCTTATCAAATTTGATGGGATTTGGATATACTTGTTGAAATCCCATGAAATCCTAAGCAAATCCGAATCCTTTTTTATTAACATCTTGTCAAACAGTAAAAATAGGATTTTGAAATCCAAATCCCATGAAATCCTCTCAAATCCTGGTTGCCAAACACACTGTAAAAGTGTTGAAGAAAGAAAATTAAAGAGAATAAAAAAAATAAGCTTCACCAACATACTAGAGGTTTAACTTTAAACAATGAAAAAATAGACTTATCTCATATTTCTATTTTATAATCCCTTGATTTAAGATTCAAATTTGATTAGATCGAATAAAGAATATATTATTAAATAATCACCATCAATATTTATATAATAAATTTGTATTGCATCAATTATATTATTTTGCCTCAAACTTAATCGAAAAGCTATAGAATTCAATTAATCCAAGCACAAATGTAGACTTTTTGACCTTAAATTAGAGGGATTCTAGGAATGTTGGCTCAATATATTTTTTATTAAAGGATATATCTACAAGTCGGGAAAGGTATCCATCGAAATAAATAAATGGTTGAAAATGATATTATTTGAACTAAGCTTTTGCATTAAAATAAATAATATTTTAAATTCTTCATTTAAAACAGAAATTACATTCCTTGGGACCGCCGATGTTACTATTTACGATTTTAAATATTCTTCAAATGGAGATTTTAAAATTTTAGATCATGTATGGTAAAGTGAAGGTGGGTGTATGTGTGTGTTTTTTTTAAAAAAAATTTAAGCAAAAATCCCAATTCTTTTTTGCTTACATTTGTATTCAAATTTTATTTTAAAAAAATAAAACAACATCAAACTTCATGGAGTTCCAATTGCAATAGTCTCAGATCCTGATCCTCGTTTCACATCAAAGTTTTGTACTAGTTTTCAAAAAGAAATGGATACACGACTTGTGATTAGTACTGCTTACCATCTTCAGACAGATGGTCAAGCAGAACGTACGATTCAAACGCTGTAATCATGGATTTTAAAGACATTTGGCAAGAAGTTTTACCATTAGTTGAGTTCTCTTATCTCCTCAGAGAAAGACGATCAAACAATTCCCAACAACAGTTTTCAGATGACTATTGGTATGGCTCCTTTTGAGGCTTTGTATGGACGACGATGTAGATCGCCTCTTTGTTGGGATGAGTTCGGTGAAAAGCAATTGACTGGACCTTAAATTATTCAAGAAATGTATAATAAAGTCCAATTAATTCGTCAGAGAGTGAAAGCTGTCCAAGATCGGCAATCTAGTTATGCTAACAAACGTCGCCGACCTATAGAATTTCAAGTTGGAGATTTGTGTTTATGAAGATCTCTCCGTTTAGACGTGTTTTTCGTTTTGGTATGAGAGGTAAGTTGTCACCTCATTTCGTTGGCCCCTACGAGATTGTTGAGCATATCGTTTGGATTTGCCCCAGTCCTCGTCTGGCATCCACGATATTTTCCATATTTCTATGTTGCGTAAGTATGAGCCCGATCCATCTCATTTGATTCAGCCTGGTGATGTTGAACTTAAATGTTCTCTATCATATACTGAGTATCTTGTTTGTATCTTGGCTCGTAAAGATAAAGTTTTACGTAATAAAGTTATACCACTTATTCGAGTTCAGTGGTCGAGGCATGGGGTAGAAGAATCAACATGGGAAACAGAAGAAAAGATGATAGCATCTTATCCATATATGTTTGATTATTAGTAATGTATTGTTGATTTTGTATCGTGTGTAAGATGTATGTGTATAAACATAAATTTTGAGGATGAAATTTGTTTAAGGGGTGGATAAGTGTAAGACCCTGAAATTAATTATCTGGTTGCTTGACATAATTAGAAAAATTATTGAGTTGTAAATTAAAATAATTATTTATACCAAATAATTCAAGAACTATGTTAAAAATATGTAATTTAGAATATTGGAGAATTTAACGATATAAAATACATATAGAGTTTAAATAACACACGAGAGCAAAATAAATACAAACATGGATAAATGAGCTTGAGTTACTATTTTTTGGTGACCAAGTATTATATTTATACATACACACACACACACACCACATTTATTGAGAGAAGAAATGTAGAGAAAGGAAAGAAAACTCATTTCCCTCAACCCCTCTTCCCGCAACCCTTGTAGCAGGTACCATAAAATCGATATATGAAGGATCGTTTGTGCTAGTGCTTTCGAAGACATCTCGCACTCGACAATCTCCAATGAGCTTCAATAGCTCATGTTCTAAGAATATTAACACCGATGTATTAAATCGAGTTTGGTTTTAAACCAAGCGGAAGAAACTCGAAGTAATCCTTCGTAAAGAATACTGTTATATTAGAAAATATTTTAACTAGTGTAAACTGACTAACCGAAAGAACACAGATAGTTTTTGCATTCTTGTATTTCAGTTATGGTAACAACTGAACACACGCACACTCTAACTGATCAAAACAATTTGAAAGCAGTAGTTAATCAGTTAAATACACTAGATGTGTTTATGGATGTTCGGAGACTTCAACTGCTCCTACGTCACCACTTCTATCTCCACGGATAGGATCCACTAGAAGACTTTGATTTATACAATTACATGTACAAGCCCACTCAGCTAGGACTTATCCACTGCCTAAACTGAACTCCTAGCTACAACTGAAAGCAGCAACTTCCAGTCAACACTTGTTTAACGTCTATGTGAGAAAGACTACAAACACAAGTTTAACGTCTTTGAGCAAGACTGTTTTGGGAGGTTTTGAGAGTAAGTATGTGTGTGAGAACTGAACAGGAACGTTCTCACACACTGTGAGAAAGTGGCTTCTTAAAACTAAGCTGATGCAACTATGTATAATTTCCTCTGGGCTTAAGTGCTTCTGAAAGCTAATATTCAACTGAGCGTGCCCATTTCTCTCTAGTATTGTATATGTACTTCCTCTCTTGTTTTAGTCTTCACCGATCTTCTCTTTATATAAGCGGAGGAAGCTGATCGTACAGTGAGACTCATTTATTGTATCCGTTGCATTTGAATCGGCTTCTTGGACTTAGTGTCTCGACTTTTTGACTGTCCATCTGAAGCATTTTGTCGTTAATGCTCAGATGCAACGTCCATTATTGTCTTTTGACTAGATAATGGCTTTGTACCTTCTCGCACAGCTGGAATCCACTCGAAGGAATTTATCATCGTCCATAACTGAAGGATTCTAACTGATGCTTTGAACTGGTCAGTTTGAACTGATCTTTCAGTTGGGCTGGTGAAATCAGTTGACTCGTCAGTTGAACTGATTTCACACTCATTCAGTCGGACTGATCAGCTGGGTTTCTTCATCAGTTGAACACTCCTTCGCCTGGCCAGGCTTATGAGGTTTTCCTGCTGAATCACCTATCAACTGGTCAATCAGCTGTACTGCTCAAATGACGTAGCCAGTTAGACTGATTCATTTAGTGCGATCAGTTAGGTTTTACAGTTTAGCGATTAAACATCTCGTGAGTGATCCTAGATGCTGCACAACTAAAGTAGAACATTAGTAACATAATTAACAAGTTTTGTTATCATCAAAATCAATATTGCGAACTCGAAAAGTTCCAACAATATATCTCCTCTGTCCTAGGTTGAAACTCAAAGTTTCTTGAAGGGTTGTCTTCCTAACATCCTAAGCTTCGATTCAAGCCATAAATCACGAATTTTGAGCAAGGATTCGCGTAGATCAAAGCTGTTGTTCCGGTGCTCTGTTTTCTGCGCGAATTCTACTGGATTTGGTTGAGTAGTTTTTGTGTCGCTACAAATTTTTTCAGCTTGAATTTGTGAAAATGACCTAGACAAACTTGTAGTGCTTTGAGTTAGTGTCTATAGCCACTAGAAACATGAGATTTCGATTAGAAACAGATTTGATATGATTTTTCTACCAAAATGTGTCAAAACCGAATTATGCATTTGAGCTGTGTAGAAATGCTTCTGTAATTCAAGAATATGACCTCTGTGCAGTTGAAATTTGAAATTTTAGTTCAAATGAAAATTATAGATCTATGTGTTTCTTCGAAATGAGACTTGAATCGTTACATTCCAGTAAAAATGGAGGAAGTTATGCTCGTTTTTCTGAAACTGCTCAATGTGCGAGATTCTGTCCGCGAAATTTGGGAGTAGCAGTGAGTTCTTGCAAATTCTGAGATTAATTTACTGGGATTCTAAAGATGGTTTCAACTGTAAAACTTAGATAATTGAGTTTCTTTCATTTCCAATTGGTGGATATTGATTTGACTTAATATGGAGCGATATATGAATTTTTTACTCGTTAGTGCCGAATCAGACATTGGAATTCATAGTCGGCTTATTGTTATTGTGATTAGGCCAATGATCTTGAAGTAAAGTCAATCTTTGGATTTTTCAAGTTGGTATATGTATGTTACAGCTCAGTAACATATGACGCTAAAACATAAATTATGTTTTAATTGACATTCTGTGTTGCACTGATCGTATCTATGACTTGTTGACTGTTGTAAATTGTAAATTCCTTCTTGTGATATATGTTTATTATTGTGACATATTATTGGCATTTAGCATATGGCATACTGTTATGACATTCATATTGAGTGATCGAGCAAAACTTGCACTTTGGAATCCTTAATAAAAATATGATTTATTATGCTCAAAACTTAATCGCAAGTGCACGATGTCAAGTAATAGTATAATGTACGTGAGTACGAGTATCGTTCCACTGGAGACTGTATTTGACAACTATTATTTTCAGTTATTAAATCTTTAGCAACGAAAATTGGTTGGTTGTTTTATTACTACTGTGATCAAATAAACATGCAAATAAAATTATTCAAGAGTTGATTAATGAAATCTAATATTTAAAATGGTTGATTAAAAATTCAATGAGAAATAAATTTGTTGGGAATGTCGGTTCACCTACCCTTTGTTAATTAATTAATTCGTTTGATAATGATTGTATGCTTCCGACAGGATTTCCTATTTAATTGAACACACTCTCTCGAGTTATGTCAAACTAATTCTACTCAATGAAGTAATTGAACGTCTTTAATTATTTATCAAGAGTGAATTGCATGTCGATTTATGAAATCCCATAGTTTTCGACCCCTAGGACTATTACTATCGGTGCGTATCCAACTTCATATGTCTATGTAAATTGTAGATCCACGGATTATACTACTCGTCCATATCACAAGTTATTCTCTCGAACTCACCCGCAATATAAAAAAGTTGTTAAAGTTAGCTATGCTCTAACAACACGATAGAACAATAGTATAATCAAGAATAACGCAACAATCGAAATGTGAATTAAAATAATAAAAGTTATCAACTTGAATTCATATTTGAAATAAACAAAACAATGTTTGAATGATAAAAACTATATTAGAAATACTATGCGTGACGAAAATGCGAGGAACGATGCCCGGAAATATTCGAATCTTCAACTCCAAGCGCAAAAGTTCTCTCCAACTTGTGGCGGCTGCTCCAATGAAGTCTCCATCCCTCAAAAACGTCCTCTATACCTTTCCATATCATCCCTATCCCGAAAATAAGGTAAGGAATCAGACAAGAAATCTTCCCAAAAATAGGTGGCGCTGGGGCGGTAGAAAATTACCGCTCGAGCGCAACACCTTCTGTAATTTTGCTTGGGGCATGCGGCAGTCGCGCTCGAGCGGTGGAAAATTACCGCTCGAGCGCTGAGTCTTCAGTAAGTTGCTTCTTGGAAAGCATTTCTTGGCGCTCGAGCGGTGGAACCTTTTTTTCGCCATTTTCTTCTTGGCTTGCGCACTTTGCTCCAGGTTTGATTTTCCGGTCATTTTTCCTGGAAATTTGTCACACACAAGTGACACATGATCAAATGCAAATGTTTACTATAAATTGAACAAAATGCAAATGAAATGAACGCATGCACAATGCAAACACACACAAAGAAATGCAATAAAACATGTAAAAACCACGTCTATCAACCCCCTCATACTAACTTTTTTCTTGCCGTCAAGCAAAATAGGTTACAGACTACAACTGAAACATGCAACAAACACAAAGTGAACGTATTAAAATAACTAGATTGATGTTGAAGTAGAAAACAGACATCGCCTACCTCAGCGGGTTTGTGAACCACATTCAATTAGTCAAAACACACATCCATTAATATCCCCTTCAAAACATCGCACAACATTTGTTCTTTTCCAAAAAAGTGTGGTCGTGTGTGCTGTGGATTTTTCTAGCTTGTGTTTCAGACAGTTTTATTTGCAAATCATGTGGGTCGCCAAATAGACAAGTCAACGCAAGTTTCTCTCTACTGAGTTCTGTTTCTATTCGGGACTAACCAGTAAACACATAAAGCGGTAGAATTTCATAGTTGAACAACAAACTTTAGGGAGTCAATAGCCATAAGTGCTCAAGTGGTTTAGAAAGATTCGGAGTACGTAGATCATTTTCACTATGCACTTGTCAGAAATTTTCTCTGACATTCCTCAACGCCTTACATCTCCATCTTTTTAGCCTTGGGATAGGATTTCATCCCTTTTGGCTCCCCCACACCTTACATTCCCCTTTTTCTTTAATTTTTTTTTTGTGCATAGTTTTCTCATGCGTACTCCCTAGGCTTGGGATATAGGGTATGTTCATTTATCTAACCTAGATATGAATTTTTAGGTCCTATGCACGATTGGATGAAGGGATTTGAGGTGTACTTTTGATTTTCTACTCGAGTTCATGCTACTGGTCCGTCACTTATTTCAACATAAATTCATTCAAGTTCTACTCGCATCTTATGTTTCTCCAGTTCCCCTCACGGATTATTTTGAACTTAACTGTCATCGACACCACTATTAAAATCTACTATGTGTGTATAAAAAGATTGTAATTCACCGGGGATTCATAACGAGTGTTAAGACTA
The DNA here is from genome assembly GCF_022965805.1 of Primulina eburnea. Taxonomy (NCBI): domain Eukaryota; kingdom Viridiplantae; phylum Streptophyta; class Magnoliopsida; order Lamiales; family Gesneriaceae; genus Primulina; species Primulina eburnea. Next base: position 20,993,941 of record NC_133114.1, read on the forward strand.
AGAAACATGCAGTTCATTTAGCCCAAAAGCATCATTGGCTACCAATTTACTAGTTTCACCATCATCTGTCACTCATGCAAGACCAATACGAAAAACGACCCCCTCATACTAAGGGTGTGCAATGTCCCCATTGCACAAAACAAAAAACAAAACACAGAAGTTCACAAACGAATGGAAACACAGCAAAAATTTCAAACTACATGCTAGACTGAAATAATGGCACGAAATAAAAACATAAAGCAATAAAGGAGACTGTAATAAAAATGCGAAGAAAGGGGAAACAGTGGACTCCCCTGATCAAGGCTCCTCCTCATCGTGCTCTGGTGGTGGCACTCCGGTGGCATCCCCTTACGGAAGATAGTCATACTGAAATTGGTACGGAGGAATAAACGGCGGAAGTGGTGGTATGGTCCATGGATCTACGCCCCCCTGGATGAGCATAGTGCGCATCATGGGGTCGAGATTGGCAAGATGTGTGGCGACGTTGGCGTGGACCTGCTTCTGGTGAGCCATGAAGGCGAGGCTCTCATCCATTTTGTCGTTCTGAGTGCGCCTACGGGGTTGTGGGTGATGAGGGACGGTGGCGCTTGATACTCTTGCTTCCTCCTCCTGAGTGGGGAAGTCTACCTGTCGTTTTACCCTCTTCCGCCGCCAGTCATCCACACAAATAGGCTTCATTGGTTGTAGCCACTCTTCGTCGTCCCGGAAAATAACCCCCGCCTGGGTACACAACTCGGATGTGATGGTAGGAAAGAATAGGCCGATGTGGCTGTTATTTATGCTCATCATAATTTGAGAGTATAGGAGCTTGCCCACGTTGATTGTGTAGTCCTGAGACAACACAAAAAGTACCACTGCTCGCTCTTTCTGCACCTCACTCTTGTGGGAAACTGGCATCGTCCTTCTAGCCAAAAATAAATACCACAGGGCAATCCCCGCTTTCAAATACTTCTCGTCAAAGCAGCTTGGCGGCCCGCCGAAAGGTTTCCAGGTTGCCTCCGGAAGGCACAAAGTCTGAATGATCATCGTGTAATTAGGGTCAGAATGCCTCAAATTTGGAGTCGTCAACATCGGCCGTTTCTAATAGGGCGTTAATCGTTAATGAATCAAACGGAACAAGCCGACCTCTAACAAATGCTTTACCATTAGTTCGTTCTCCAGCATTCGCATAGAAGTCCCTAACTACAGAGTAAACATTTGCATTTGATCATGTCTCACTTGTGTGTGACAAATTTGCAGGAAAAATGACCGGAAAATCGAACCTGGAGCAAAGTGCGCAAGCCAAGAAGAAAATGGAGAAAAAAAGGCCAGCGCCCGAGCGGTGAAATTATATCGCTCGAGCGCGAGAGGTGATCCGAGCTGCGGATCTCCAGAGAGGATGGCGCTCGGGCGGTAATATTCCGCCGCTCGAGCGCGAGAAATACTTTCCAAGAAGTAACTTACAGAAGACTCAGCGCTCGAGCGGTAATTTTCCACCGCCCGAGCGCGACTGCCGCATGCCCCAAGCAAAATTACAGAAGGTGTGGCGCTCGAGCGGTAATTTTCTACCGCCCGAGCGTCACCTATTTTTGGGAAGATTTCTTGTCTGATTCCTTACCTTATTTTGGGGATAGGGATGATATGAAAAGGTAGAGGGGACGTTTTTGAGGGATGGAGACTTCATTGGAGCAGCCGCCACAAGTTGGAGAGAACTTTTGCGCTTGGAGTTGAAGATTCAAAGATTTTCGGGCATCGTTCCTCGTATTTTCGTCACGCATAGTATTTCTAATCTAGTTTTTATCATTCAAACATTGTTTTGTTTATTTAAAATATGAATTCGAGTAGCTAACTTTTATTATTTGTTGGGATTTAAGGGGATCCTACCCCGAACTTTGATTTGAATTAATTCACATTTTGATTGTTGCGTTATTCTTGATTATACTATTATTTTATCGTGTTGCTAGACCATAGCTAACTTTAACAACGTTTTTATATTGTGAGTGAGTTCGAGAGAATAACTTGTGATAAGGCCGAGTAGTATAATCCGTGGATCTACAATTTACATAGACATATGAAATTGGATATGCGCCGATAGTCATAGTCCTAGGGGTCGAAAACTAGGGGATTTCATAAATCGACATGCAATTCACTCTTGATAAATAATTAAAGACGTTTAATTACTTCATTGAGTAGAATTAGTTTGGCATAGCTCGAGAGAGTGTGTTCAATTGAATATGTAATCTTGTCGGAAGCATACAATCATTATCGAAGGAATTAATTAATTAACAAGGGGTAGGTGAACCGAGATTCCCAACAAATTCATTTCTCATTGAATTTTTAATCAACCATTTTAGATATTAGATTTCATTAATCAATTCTTGAATAATTTTATTTGCATGTTTATTTGATCACAGTAGTAATAAAACAACCAACCAATTTTCGTTGTTAAAGATTTAATAACTGAAAATAATAACTTTCAAAAACAGTGTCCAGTGGGACGATACTCGTACTCACGTACATTATACTATTACTTGACACGTGCACTTGCGATTAATTTTTGAGCATACAAAATCATATTTTTATTAAGGATTCCACAGTGCAAGTTTTGCTCGATCAAGTTTTTGGCGCCGTTTGTTGCGTGTTTTCTTGATTGCTCGCAAGTGCACGACGTCAAGTTATAGTAAAATGTAATTTTGAGTACAAGTGTCGATCCCACGAGGAATGTAATTCTAAATTTATATTAATGCTTGTAATTAAAATAGTCTCGATTTTATTTAGAATAATCAATTAACAGATTTGTTCGTATCAATAACTGAATTGAAAATAAATTTAATTATAGTACCAAACAGAGTTGAACAATGGAATAAAAGATCTAGAGGTCCGACTTCACGCAACTATCCACCATGTACTATTTTGTGTAGCTATATTATAATTGTCCTTCTTATTCATTAACCAAGAATTCTATAATTATCTACTCCCTCTCCCGAGTGCTAAATAGATACTAATTATCTAACAAAAGATTGTAACATCCCTGTCAACAATCTAAAATTAAATAACACAATAAGCACTAAATTCTTTTTATAGCTTCAATAGCAAGATATGTCCTCCCGAACTATATAAATACTACCGATGTATTTTTCCCTTTCTTGATTATAAATTTCCTTTTCCAAGTGATAATTTATAACATACAAATCATTCAAGATATGACAAATAAAATGAAAGCATTAAGATTGGAAAAACACAAATGAACAATAAAGACAACTTATATAGCATAAATCATGAATCTCAACACATGGTTTCTAGTTTTGTTCCATCATCCCTCTAGAATTAAAATTTAGTTCATAATAATAAAAATAACACAACAATACATGAATCTTAAACAAGACATATCAACTAAAAGTAAAAATAAAGAAAGAAAGAAATTAGAACAAGAGTTTTGGAGTGTATGAAGTTTTTGTCCAAAGATGTGCAAGAACTTGTTGAAGATGATGATCTTGATCTTCAATCTTTTTCTTTGTAGCCTCCACCCTTTTTCTTGATCCTCTCCCTACCCTAGATGATGAAAAAGAGATCCTTTTATAGTCTAGACATGATTCCCCACGTAGCACACCATTTTCCTCTACTTTTATTCAAAGTCTACAAAGTTTCATAATTTTCGGAATAATGTTGGTGCATGACCGCGGGTGCGGTGGTGGTAGGACCGCGGGTGCGGTGTCCGTTCGTCAAAATTCATCATGTTCATCTGGTGAGACCGCGGGTGCGGTGCTAGCATGACCGCGGGAGCGGTCATGCTTCGTCAAGCTTTGTCCTTTGCACCTTCTAATTCATCAATATACTACTCCAAACTCTCATTTCTAAGCTTCCAAACTACAATAACAAAAACAACAACAAATCAAATAAAACCTGCTCAAGATTCACAAAATTCCAAGTTAAAAACAAGTAATAAAAGTACAATAAATTACACTTATCACCGTTGCCGGGCATGTTAATCTACAATTTTATTTTAAATAATTTACTTTAGCATTCTTTATTTTACTTTGTTTGACACCTTCGATTTTTTTACAGGTATCTCTCTTGTGCATGCCAAGCTCTCTAGAGTTTGAACTAGAGATTTTTGATCCCGATATTGAAAGAACCTTATGCAGGAGACGACAACAGCAGAGGCTTAAAGGCAACAGGTACATTAATTGGTTGAAGAGTAACTCTCAATTTTATTGTTCATCATCGTGCATCTGTTTAATTTCATAGCCAATGTGCGATAACAATATTGCTATTTTTCATTAGTTAACATCAGTATCGATCTGGTATAGACGACTTTCACTCATATGTTAATATTCGTTATGTATTCGGTGTACCTTGTTTATATATATGATATAACCTTATACTGTGGAGTCTGTGTGTCATTACGAACGAGGTTTTTTTATGCTACATATGAGTTAATTTCACCTTATATGGTATAATTAAATATTAGCCATTTGATATCCATTACATACTAGTCTCCAACGCACATGCGTTGCGTGAGCATATATTTATTTATATAAAATATGGTTTTTTATTATAAAATTTTAATCATGTATAATTTGAATAAAATAAAAATTGTTAATATAGAAATATTTATAACTAGTTAAACATTAAATGATTTATATTATTTTCTTGGTTGATTTAAAAAATTAGAGAGAGAAGAAAAGTGTTGAAGGAATGAAGAAAATTAAGGAGAATAAAAAAAAATAAGTTTCACCAACATACTACTAAGAGGTTTAAATTTAATCGATGAAAAAAATAGAGTACAAACTATATTAGGTGCAGCATAGACTTATCTCATATTTTTATTTTATAATCCCTTGATTTAAGATTCAAATTTGATTAGATCGAATAAAGAATATATTTATTGGAATATTTCATGTTCGCAATCTTTATTTTGATGTTAACAAAACTTTTTATTCTGTTACTGATAAATTTACCGAGTGTGCAGATGTTGTAACTGATCGAACTGATCAGTTACCGAGCCGAAACTGAAGCTATCAGAGATGCCAAGTCAATGAACCAACTGATTCAATGAATTGAACCAGTTCAATTGATACATCGCAACTAGCTCAACTGAATGTCTAGCTGATAGGTAGTTCAACAGAAGACCTTCAGAAGCCTGGCCAGCTGATGAAGTGTTCAACTGATGAAAATCTTAGCTGATTAGGTAAACTGAATCAGTGAACTCAGCTCAGCTGACGAGTCAACTGATTTCACTATATCAGTTCGAAGACTAGTTGCTGATAAGTTTGAAGAACCAGTTCAAATGAAAGAGTGAAATCAGTTCAACTGACCAGTCAACTGATTTCGTCAGCCCAACTGAAAGCTAGTTCAACTGACCCGTTCAGAACATCAGTTGGGAGCAATCAGTTGCAGATCAAGACAAGCTTACTTAATGGAATCCAGCTTTGCACAAAGTTACAAAGCTATTGTACGATCAAGGTACAATAAGAGACGTTGCAGCAGCGCTTAAAGCCAAATGTTCCAGATATCTATTTGGGGGAACAAATTCAAACTGCAAACAGATACATTCAATGAGTCTCACTGGACGTTCAGCCAAACCCATATAAATAGAAGCCGAAGTTCAGTGAAGACAAGGATGATAAAACACACATGATATACATGATATATACACAGAGTGTGTTCATCAGAAAAAGGATGATGTGAGTGAAGATAAAAGAGGAGAGGGCACGCATATTGCATATCAGCTTTGAAGAAGCAATCGCCCAGTCGAGGGAACACTTCAACGTGTTATCAGCTTATATTAGAAGCATATTTCCCTTAGTGTGTGAGAACACCTTACGGGTTGTTTTTAGGGATCACTCACACACACACACACACACACACACACACATACCACAACCCAAAATACAGTCTTGCACAAAGACAATAAACTTGTTTATGTAGTATTTCTCACATAGACGTTAAAGAAGTGTTGGTTGGAAGGTGCTGCCTTCAGTCTAGACTAAGAGTTCAGTTAGGCAGTTGGTAAGTCCTAAGCTAGGTGGGTTATTACAGTTGATGTAATCAATCAAAGTATTCTAGTGGATCCTACCCGAGGTGGTAGAAGGAGTGACGTATGAGCAGTTGAAGTCTCCGAACATCCATAAACATATCTTGTGCTATTTCTGCTTAACTGTTAGTTTTTTCCCTTAATTGATTTGATCATTTCAGCTGTTATCAGTTCAGTTCTGTCCATAACTGAACTGATATAAGCCTTAAACTGATTTCCCATATATTCAGTTATTCAGTTGCACATGATAGAAAACCTATCAGTTTCCTTAACGACAGATTACTTCGAGTGTTTTCCGCTTGGTTTTTAATCAAACTCGATCTAATTCATCGATGTACACATTCTTGGAACACGAGCTACTTCAGCTCATTGGAAGATTATTATGTTGAAAGCACTTCAAAGATTCCGAGCGCACGGTCCATCAATATTATTAAATAAAATTTTAGTAAGTTTATCTTTGTTTTTTTTTAGCAATTTTAGTCTTATTTTCGATATAGCGCTTATGTGATATTGATGTTGTGATGACATGAGCCGATGCTGCCCTGACTATATAGTGTCACATCAGCACGGTCATGAAAAAAAGATTGTATGAAAACAGAAATTTGACTATATATATGTATATATGTGTGTGTGACGCTTTTTAAGATGTAACTAGCTCTAATAGTAATGTTTTTATTTATTTATGCAGGAGTACAAAATGTGGACGTAAAATTTGAATTACAGTTAAAGGTATTAATATTGATGCAGAAAAGATTCATGCACGCCTTGAGAAATGGAGTAAGAAAAAAGTTCAATTTGTCTCGGAAAGTAAGTCCAAACTGGATGAAGAGAAAAAAGTAATTAATTCCCCATTTTTATTTGCTAAGACATTCATTGTTTAGATAAACGAGATAGGATTGGAAAAACATGTGATTAATAAAAGGTTTGAACTGAATGTTGAATGATTTTTTATGATAATAATATGTTTACTTTGATTGATTAAATTTGAGATAAAATAGTAAAATGACTTTTTTAACCTTTTTAAAAAATAAAAAATACATATATCAAAGGTATAATAAAAAAGGATATTGAAGATAATATTGTAATTTTACATTAATGATGTAATTGATGTAAGATAAATAATTATTAATTTGAATGATGTTAGATAAATAATTAATGATTTAATTGATAAGGAATAATCCGTGTTTGGTATGCTTGATGGAATATGATTAACCTAAACTTATCTCATCATATCTCCAAAACGCAACCTAAGTTTAAATAACATACAATAGTGTCATTGGCAAAATATAATAAAAACAATATTGATCAATAGTGTGCAAAATACTAGTAATTTACTATATTGAAAAGCATTTAATTTGTTCAACTTAATATTCAGTTTCTAAAAAAATAACATTGATACGATCCGGGTGAAATGGATGAGTCGGGTCGGGTGTTCCACCGGATCTGCTATCAATATAGTGAAGGAAATAAGAGCACGACGTCTGGATCAGAAGCTTTTTTCTTCGGACAGCTGGAAACATTTACAACCAAAAAGATAATCACATGAATGGGCGTCGGAGGGTATCTGCCGTGCCACTCTGATGCTTAAGTCAGGGAAGGATTCCAGTAAGAAACCAATGTAACCAAGTGATGGTTGTGAGATTGGTATAAGAGTGTAGGCAATAAATGAGTAGTAAATGTAAGTATTCAATATCTGAATATGAATAAATGCAAGAAAAGAACTTATTATTTATAGTAGGGGATGTAATGATGACTTCTTTTTGCGTGCTACCTCCCTATTATAGTAGGGCGGCTGATTATACCTTATTATTTTGACATGTCAAATCTAATACTAGTCACATCTAGCTTACATGATTTTGTCAATCACTTAAAGTAGTGTCAGAGATAGGACGGCCGCCTACACCCTATCTCACTAGTATACTGGAGTGCGGCGCTCATATCAAAGCGTCCCGGGAAGAAAGCGTCCCGGGAATTTGCATGAGAGCCCGGGCATCTAATATCCCGAGGAGAAGGCGTCCCAGATGTTCAATGGCCTGGCCTTCTGATGAACCCTTTCCATAGATCCTCCCTAGCGAGCTATCCATTCAGTATCTCGGGTCACTCGAGATCCGGGCTTCTATGCAGATCTTCGCCCTATTGCCCCCGTTCATCCATGACCCGTGAATAATCCATATCCCTGACCCGAGCACTTTCCATGTCCCGGAACATCCCGAGGCATCATCACTCTCTCCTTAAATTATCGGGCTAGAGTCATACTCGCTATCCCTATTAGTCTTGTGTGCCCGGTAAGGGGAAATAATTTGTCGTTTAGCCTCCCCGAGTTAGTAAGGCTGATGGCATACTATTAGGGCTGACGTAAGCCCTAAAATTCAAAATTTGTCAGAAGCTTTTCGTATTCCGAGAAAAATCATTATGATGCCTCAAATTTCGAGCCTGTCTTTTCAATATCCCGCGTGATTTCGAATGTTAATCTCATCCGTCTATTGATTTTACGATCAACGGCTCAGATCAGTCCCTCTTTCCTATATATATCCGCTCCTTAAGTTCATTTTCACTTTTTACTTCTCGTGCTTCTCTTCGAACTTTTTCTTCCCGGCGACGCGTTCTTCTATCTCAGGCGATCTCTCTGTTACCAGCTTCACCTAGTAAGTTCTCTGTACTTCCTTCCTCTGCTTCTTTTTCTTCTCTTTCCATCATGTCCAATTCCAATTCCTCTACTTCTGGTCAAAACGTCATGGGTCTGTCGGAGGATACTCCCCGACCCCTTCTGAAACCTCTGTTCATATCCCCATAGCCATCCCTATTCCATCTTCCCGGCTTCTCCCAAAACAAAAAAGCAAAACTTCTTCCTCCCGACCTACTGGATCTCATGGCAAAGGTAAGGATAAGATTACAGGGCCCTTGTGATTCTCTACTGTAATTTCCACCCTTCGCCCGGGCACATCTGAAGAAATTAGGACTTTAGGCTCAATCCCTTCTACTTACAAAATAGTCATTCCCGAGCCCAATGATCACCCAGACACCCCACCCACGGGCTTCCAAACTTTCTTCGTGGGACAACTCAAAAGTGGGCTTCACTTCCCGATTCATCATTTTTTCGAAGGGATTTCCCAGTTCTTTGGGCTCCCGATTAACCATCTTCATCCTAATGCCTTTAGGTTTATGGCATCCACCTTCATTCTATTTCGCATGAAAAATATACCCATCAACTCTTCTATCTTCCACTTCTTTTATTCATGTCGGTTTAATGACGGGGTCTTTTATTTCATGGCCCAGATGTATTACTGATTCCTGACAAACATCCCTTCCTCCTTGAAGGGGTGGAAAACAAAATTTTTCTTTTTGCAACTCCCAACTCCCATAACCTGTTTGACAGGCTTCTTGCCTGCAATGCCTGAGCAGTCTGAACTACCCCGAGATTTCAAACTTCTTCCCCCTTTCACTCATGCCCGGGACGCCTTGGAAGGCCTGTCCTTCCTATCATCAGTGTTGATTGGGGGGACAATCTGGTTCACTATGGGATAGGGCCCCACCCTCAAGATCATGTGGACCAGATAATAGATGAGTTCGGCAAGGCCGGTCCACAGGCTGGTAAATTACTTTCCTCTTAGCTTTTAACTTTTCTTCTGTTTCATTTTTCTAACATGTATTTTTGGTGTCACAGAGGAAGAAATGATCAAGGCCAGCCTACTTGAGGCAGCTGCCGGAAAAAGGCAGAGCAGAAATAAGCCTGAGCGGAGAAGAGAGCTCGGGAAGTTCAAGACCACGAAGAGCGCCGGGTCCGGGCATAGGCTGAGGCCCGTAAGGAAACTGCCCCTACCAGGGAAGAGACCACTTCCCTGGTCAGTGAAGAGGATCCGACCCCTCTGAACCATCGCAAAATAAAAGCGGTGATGGAGCCGATTGTCGAGACAAATACTGTGGATGAGGCGGAGCCCGAGATAACCGCCCGATCACACCCTCCTCCCGGTTCATCTGCTGGCCCTACTCTTCAGGGTGAAGTTCCCTTGGTCTTGCCAAATCTTTTGGTGATGAGGTAGGCAAAAGCTGACCAAGATGGTACGAGGTCTCCTTCGTCTCGACGAGGTGGACCATCTCAGAGGGATTCACCCCAAACAGGAGCTGTATGAAGGGGTTTCCCGGTCTTTCTCTGTAAGTTCACCTCTTCTCCTTTATATATATATATATATATATATATATATATATATATATATATATATATATATATACACACACACACACACACACACACACACACACACACATATATACCACTAATCTGACCTTTCTTTTGACTTGCAGGGCTTGTAGATGCTGATATCTGCTTATGAGCAAGTGGTTGGGGGCAGCCAAGCAAGCAAATCAACGGGCATCCTCTATCCGGGAGATGTACAATAAACTCCAAGAAGAATTGGGCCGTATGACCGATATTCATGAGCACGTCTTGGCCAGGGAACGAGCCGGCGGAAACAGCAAGTGGTCCTGTCCCAAGAAGAACTGACAGAGGCCCGGTCAAAATTGGAATCGGCCCGAAAAGCCCTCGATGACCATTTAGCGGCTGCTAAGCTAGAAGTGCAGGCGGCCAGAGAAGAAGCAGAATCCTCCCAGTCCCGAGCTGAAGAGACGCAGGCTGCTTTGGACCTCGTGAGGACCTCTCAAGAAGAAAAGATGGCTCAGTTTTTGAAGTCCTGAGAGTTAAAGAAGATGGTAGCTAATAAAGCCTTTGTCTATTTTGACCTGGGCTTCAACAAATGTTTGTAGCAGTTTCAAGAAGCGGGCCTCGTCCCGTCTGACTGGGAGGAATTCCCTGACTTTCTGAAGGCTGCTGCTTCCCTTCCGGAAGATGCAGAAGAAGATAAAGACCCCAAGATAGATTGGGATTTTTTGTTTATTCCCGAGCTTCAGGACACCTTGTAAATTCTTTCTTTTTGTTTAATGAAATATGTTTTTTGTAAGGCCCTGTAATTAATTATCCGGTAATTTTGGCATAATTAGAATAATTATTGAGTTGTAAATTAAAATAATTATTTATGCCAAATAAATTCAAGAAGTGTGTTAAAAATATGTATTTGAGAATATCTGAGAATTTAACGATATAAAATACATATAGAGTTTAAATAACACACGAGAGCAAATTAAATACAAACCGGGATTATTGGGCATGTGTTACTATTTTTCTAGTAACTAATATACATATACATACACAACTCACCTTTAACGAGAGAAGGAAGGAAATAGATAAGAGAGAAGAAACCCATTTCCTTCAACCTCATTTTCGCAACTCTTGGTGCAGCCGCAGAAGAATCGCGATATCTCCTCCGTCCGGCGTCCAAATCACGAACGGTTTGAGAGGTTTTCTTCCTTACTTCAGTAGCTTCGTTTTGAACCATGAATCGCCATTTTTTATGCTCGTTTCAGCCCAAATCGAGGCCTGTTCGTGGCTGCTGATGTTGGTTCGATTTAGGTTCGATTTAGGTTTTGTTCCTTGGAATTTTGTTGTATGTTGGAGTGAGTTTTAAGCCTTGTGATTTCCCTTTAAATTCCAGCTAGTTTTCTGAATTTTTCAGCTCGTGAACAGTAACTCCGACGAGTTTCTGGTGGGTAGTCGCCTCGAGACCGCTAGCGACTAGAGTAAACTTCGACCTTGTGAGTTCTAGTCCGAAATTTCAGCTTCTAATCGTGATAGTAGGCTGCCGAAATTTGGATTTTTACCCATTTCGATTTAAATTGTTTTCGTCGTTCGAATAGCGTTTTATTGATATATTTATTGGTTAATTATTGTAGGTTCGGTCATTGGAAATCTTCGAGGTATATTTTGGCGAGCCTATTAATTATGTCGAATTGTTGTGTTATAAAGATGTTATAGTATAGTTGTTATCATTGGAATTAATCTAAGGATTATCGAGTTGATAATGGTTGGGATGTAAATAATGATAAGTTGTGGAATTATTCGGCTTATTTTATTATTTTTAGGCTAAGAGATTTCAGTTGATCATTCTTGAAGATCATTTTCGTTGTATAGGTATGTTACAGCTCGGTAACATACGACGGTAAAACATAAATTATGTTTAATTGTCATTCTGTGTTACATGGATCGTGTTTATGACTTGTTGACTGTTGTATATTGTTAAATGTCTTCATTGTGATCTATGTTTATTACTATGACATATTATTAGCATTTAGCATCGGGCATACAGTTATGACATTCATGTTGAGCCTATCGTTCTTGTTAGCCCATTGTTGATATCCGTTGTTATCTGGCACTGTTGTTTATCTCGGGATCATTGTGTGGCTGATAGGCCTATACACATGATACTGTAGATGTGATTGAACAATTCCATGGTTAGTGCAGCCTTTTGAGGTGAGCGCTGGGATTGTGTCATCTAGTTCGCTCTGTTGTGCCATCCTGTTATAGCGTATCAGCTGTATGGAGGCCGAGTCAGGGGTGTTATTCAGCACAGCTTGGCATACCTCGCATACTTGGCAGGGCGGTTTAGCTGCATGACGATGTAGCTCCCCTGTGTTGTTGCTCGAGCATTATTCCAGTTGTTATCGTACCGTTTGTTGGCTCCTGTTATCCCGGTTATTCGTCGAGCCTTTCATGCATTTCATATCACATTTTATTATATGATTATGCATGATTTATGTTTATTGTTGTTATTGTTGAACTGTTTCATACCAGAATCCTAACCTCAGTTGTTTACTTGGGGGGCTGCTGTGGTTGCTTTTTGGGCACCATGGTAGATCTCCCGAGTCGTTTTGCAGCATCAAGCCGAGGTTCCGCCAGTGGAGCTCGGGATTGAGGTTGGATTGCTTGGTTTTGTTCAGTGGAGTCTCCCAGTTAGTCTATATGTATGTCTTGAGTTTGTTTCAGACTTGTATTGTACTTTATTTGCCGGGGAGATGCCCCGTGTATCTGTAGTAGTATTTGGTTGTTTTTGTGATGTTCTGAGTCGACTCTGTGATGTTTATGATCTGGTGAGCTTTTGGTAAGTTTTAATTTCTGCTTAGTCCTGGCCAGTGCGGCTATAGGTTGTTTAACTTCGGTTTTTGTTTTATTGACTCTAGTTGGAGTATATTTTGATATAAACTGCTGCTTGAGTTTTCGGGATGTCCTACTTACGGGGAGGTCATGCCGAAATTTTTCTTGGCCCTGAGGTCCGTTTTAAAGTATTTTAAACCTTTTTCCGCTGCAGTTTTAAGTCAAACCATTATTGTTTGATCATTAATTGTCGTTAGAGTAAATGGGCCTCACATTTTTACTCTTCTTTTTTCTCGCTTTTGATAAGTGGTTGAAAATATTTCCAAGTGTTAGAAATGGCTCGAGCTTTTTCGAATATCTTCCCAACTTATAACTCACTTGAAAATCTTTTAAACATGTGATCAGGTTACATGTCCCTAAGCTTATTTGATGACTGGGGTATGGGTCCCCGATCCAGGGTACAGGTCCCTGGACTTAGTAGATAACATGGGTGAGGGTCCCCGGGCCAGGGTACGAGTCCCTGGGCTTAGTAGATAACAAGGGTGCGGGTTCCCGGACCAGGGTACGGGTCCCTGGGTTTGGTAGATAACCGGGATACGGGTTCCCGGGCCAAGGTACGAGTCCCTGGACTTGGTAGATAACTGGGGTACGGGTCCCCGGCCAGGGTACATGTCCCTGGGCTTAGTAGATAACCGGGGTGCGGGTCCTCGGTCCAGGGTACGGGTCTCTGGACTTAGTAGATAACCAGGGTGCTGGTCCTTGGGCCAGGGTACTGGTCTCTGGACTTGGTAGATAACCGGGTACGGGTAACTCGGCCAGGGTACGCGTCCTTGGGCTTAGTAGATAACTAGATTGCAGGTCCTCGGGCCAGGGTACGGGTCCCTGGACTTAGTAGATACCCAGGGCGTGGGTTCCCGGGCCAGGGTACGGGTCTCTGCACTTAGTAGATAACTGGGGTGCGGGTTCTCGGACCAGGGTACGGGTCCGTGGACTTAATAGACATTTTCCTGAATAATTTCTTTATTCGATGCGCAAATAATAGATACAAGGACCGGTCTTTAAACATAATATTTTTTCAAGTGAAAATCATTCCATGGTCTCTTGAGGATGTGTCCCTGAGAATCTTCGAGATAAAATGCTGCTCCCGAGCTGACTCTCTAAATTACTTTGAATATAATGGTCCTTCCCAACGAGCTTCTAACTTCCCCACATCACCTACCGGCTTCACTTTTTTAATAACCATGTCTCCGACTTGGAAATCTCGTGTTCGAACGTGTTTATTATATGATTTCATAACACGTATCCGATAAGCTTCCATTCGGATGGCTACTCAATCCCTCTTTTCTTCAACCATATCAAGCACAATGGCCCGGGTATGATCATTGTTATTCGGGTTGGATTCCACCCGAGCAGAAGATTGTCCTATTTCCACAGGTAGGATTGCTTCTGAACCATAGACTAAACTGTATGGAATTTCCCGGGTGGATGTCCGAGGTGTAGTCCTGTAAGCCCATAGTACACTTGGCAATTCTTCAACCCAATCTTTAACTTACCCGTGAAGTCGGGCATTTAATGCGTGTACAATGATCCTATTAGTTACTTCGGTTTGGCCATTGGCTTGTGGGACGACGCCAATGATGCGATCCGGGTTAAATAGATGAGCCGGGTCGGGTGCTCCACCGGATCTGCTATCAATATAGTGAAGGAAATAAGAGCGAGAAGTCATGATCAGAAGCTTTTTTCCTCAGACAGCTGGAAAGATCTGCAACCAAAAAGGTAATCACATGAATGGACGTCGGAGGGGTATCCGGCGTTGTCACTCCGATGCTTAAGTCAGCGAAGGATTCCAGCAAGAAACCAATGTAACAAAGTGATGATTGTGAGATTGGTGTAAGAGTGTAAGCAATAAATGAGTAGTAAATGTGAGTATTCAATATCTGAATAGGAATAAATGCAAGAAAAGAACCTGCTATTTATAGTAGGGGATGTAATGATGACCTCGTTCTGTGTGCTACCTACTTATTATAGTAGAACGGATGATTATAACCTATTATTCTGACAAGTCAAATCTCATATTAGTCACATCCAGCCTACCTGATTTTGTCGACCACTTAGAGTAGTGTCAGAGATAGGACGGTCGCCTACACCCTATCTCACTGGTATACTCTTGTGCGGCGCTCATATCGAAGTGGCCCGAGAAGAAAGCGTCCCGGGAATATGCATGAGACGTCCCGGATGTTCAATGGCTCAGCCTTCTGATGAACCCTTTCCATAGAGCCTCCCTAGCGAGCTATCCATCCAGTATCCCAGGTCACTCGAGATCCGAGCTTCTATGCAGATCTTCGTCCTATTTCCTCGGATCATCCATGACCCGGGAATAATCCATATCCCTGACCCCAGGCACTATCCATGACCCGAGACATTTCGGGGGCATCAATAATTAAAAAATTTGTTTTTTGAAGTATCACATCTATTTAAAATGCGAAAAATTCTAAAATAGAAGTATTATTTAATTTTAAAATAATTTATCCAACTGAATTGTTATATGAATAAAGGAGGAAACAAGGTCCTTTGGGGCAATAAAGAAAAAATAATATCTAGAACCGAGAAAACAAAGGAAAAGTCTTTGGTACGAAAGGAATAGAAGAGGCCAAGTCTCCTTTAATATCAAAAGACATTTAAACCTCGTACCCCTGCCGACAAAATCACAACCTCAGTGTGTCTATATATATATATATATATATATATATATATATATATATATATATATATATATCACTTGCCATTTTTTAAATTCCAACAATTTTTTTTACGAAATATAATATTGTTTTCTTAAAAAAATTATCCTCGAAAGGTTAATCTCGTATGAGGCTAGAGACCAATTGGCACATTCAGATTTTAAATCGAGAGATATGTAAGAATAAACAGGGACTCGAGACGAAATATAATATTATCAATGCACACATCTACCTGATTATTATATTTTTAAAAATTATTATTAATATAACTAACTTTTAAAAAATTGCATGGACAAATAGTGAAAACAGCTTTAAATACTTTATTTTACATGTGATTATCTCAATAATTGAAATACCGAACCTTATTATTAATTGCAATTACTACTAGCTACGACTTAGGCTTTATGTCCAATCTTAACAAAGTTGTAAAAAACTTCCATTTTCCTTTTCATCACTCATCTGACATCTCCCACAAATCAATATATATATATATATAAAGATGATATTATCATTTTGTTCTTTTGAAAATATCAGTAATATTATATATATATATATATATATATAATATTACTGATATTTTCAAAAGAACAAAATGATAATATCATCTTTATCTCTCAAATTTAATAAATCAAATCAAATACTAATTAACTATCATTTTTTATTTTTTATATAATTAAAAAGATTAGTTATCTCCGATTTATTTTTCTTATCTCACTTCAAACGGACCCTTTATGTATTGCAATTTATGTCATTTTTGGACGTGATGGTAACATTCTATAAATGGATGCACATGTTGTCACATCAGTTTTTTGAGAAAAAATTATTAAAATTATTAAAGATTGAAATATACAAAATTACGACTAAGTTTGACAATATATAATTAAAATAATAAAGAAAAAAATATATATTACAAAAAATACAATTTTTTGTATAGCAATAATTCTTTATCTTTATTATGATACATACAAAAACAGAGCACGTTAGTACTGTTTTAAACATGAAGAAAAAGACCACCTCTTTTATTTTTAATTAAAAATTATAAAAAATATTTATATATAATGGTAAATTGATTAAATTTATTTATCTATCTAATAAATTTCACACATCTATTTCTAGAATCTGTTTATCTATGGATTCAATATTGTCCATTACTCATTTAGATTTAATTTAATTATTGTGTCGAACATGCAATTTTAAGCTCATCATATTACTAATTATTTAATCCTATGATTTTAATAACAACAATATTTAAAGAAAAATGTGACTTACTTACATGCAACGTCTGTTCCAGTTAGTTAAATTAAGAATTTCACTATATCTGTACTCTGTTAAAAGTAAAGTGGATAATAAACCATAAAAAAAAAAAAAAGAAGAAGAAAGATACGTGTATCAAAATTTGAAAATTCGATAGTTAAATGTAAAATAAACTATTTAAAATACGCAAAAAGGGTAATATTTTAAAAATGGCAATTCATGTAGCTATTGATGGGGGTGGGCGTAGTTCGGATTTTGTCGGATTCGGATATATTTAATTGGGTAGAAGAAAAAATATCTGATTATAACTTGCTAAGATCGTTACCCAACTATTATATATCTTTTAATTAAACCCATTATTTAAAAAATATTCTAATATCACATTCCATAACTAAAAATTATACAAATTATCTATTATTTATATTAAATAAAAATTTTAAATCCGAGTGTATATGGCCGACCTATCTCTGACACTAATACAAGTGGATGACAAAATCAGGTGGGCTGGATGTGACTAGTATGAGATTTGACATGTTAGAATCATAGGGTATAATCAGTCGTCCTACTATAATTAATGAGCCACAAAAAAAACGAGATCATCATTACATCATTTACTATAAATATCAGGTTCTCTCCTTGCATTTACTCAATATTCAGATATTAAATACACTCATTTATTATGCATTTACTACTCACCTTTCACATCAATCTCACAACCATCACTTGGTTACATTGGTTTCTTTCTCGAGTTTTTCACTGACTTATGCATCGGAGTGGTCACGCCAGACACCCCTCTGGCACCCATTCACGTGGTTACTCTCTTGGTTGCAGATCCTCACATCTATTCTGGGAAGCAAGCGTTTGATCCATACATGTTGCTCTTATTTTTCCCAACATCTTGATAGTAGATTCCGTGGAGCATCTGACTCAGCTCATCCATTTCACCCGGATCCCATCATTGGCGTCGTCTGTGGGAAATTCTGAGTTATAAGGCGTTGATATGACTCCTACTAGGAGGGAAAACCAAGACACTTCTTGGATCCAGAAAGAGAATACACCCGTATTTCTGGTGCATGTGGCCCGCCACCTAATGGTCCCCAACCTACCATCAATTTAACACCTGAGGAATTGACCAAAATTGTAGTTGATGCTGTTAAGACAGCCATGGCGAAGAAAACCTCTACTCATCATTCCAGCCATCCCGAGTAGAGGGAGTCAAGTGCAGGTTCTAAGTCTCTTATTGTGGCAGAAGAGTTAGAAGAATTATGGAAGAAGGTGAGAATGTTGGAGGGGCAAGTTGGTTCTAAAAGTGGTGCTCAAGTTATCAAGGATTGCCATTCTCTGAAACCATTGTCTGGGAACCACTTCCCGAGCACTTCAAGTATGACAGAATCAAAGACTATGATGAGAGTTCTGATCACGAAGAGCATCTTGCTCGATTTGAAAATATGGCTATGTTACATTGCTACGGTGATCAAATCAAATGCAAAGTATTCCTTAACACCCTGGTCGACTCGGCCCAAGATGGTTCGAAGGGTTAGAACCTCAGAGCATTCATTCTTTTGAAGATTTTCAAAAAAATATTCCTGCATCAGTTCAGTAGCAGCAAAAAATACAAGAAGACTGATTTCAGTCTGTTCGAAGTGAAGCAGGGCCAGGATGAAACTTTAAGGGCATACATCAAGAGATTTAATCGAGTAGCTTTGGATGTTTCCGCCTGCGCCCCTGAGACAAAAACTACTGCTTTCATGCAAGGGTTATGGGAGGGAGATTTATTTCGATCTCTGACCAAAAAATTGCCCGGAACTTTGAAGATCTCTTGTCCTGGGCAGAGAAATACATCAACATGGAAGAGGCGCATAACCAAAAAAGAGAGGCCTTGAAAAGAGCCAGAGGAGACCGGGTTGTCAGACCTGAGGAGAGAATTCACAAGAAGAGTGGTTCAGGGCAGTTCTCTCATGTACCCTTGAGAATTGAACGGGATCGAGAAATTCAAGAATGCAGTTCAGATATAGCCCCGCCTCCAAGTTTGATGGTGTGGTTACCAAAATCAGAGAAGAAGGGGTTCTGCACCCTCCACAAAGAATGTTCTCATGATACAAGTGAGTGCCGAACTTTGAGTGAGTCTGGTAGACGTTATATGCCAGAATCTCATCCCTCCCGAGATAGGTCCAGACAACCACCTTGGTTATCTCGGCATCCCGGACCTAATGCTCCTAGGAGAACGGCTGATATCCCGAGTGGAAGTGAAATAGAGAAGGGGAGATCCCAGGAGAAGATAAGTAAGCAGACAGAAAGGAGAGACCCTTGCCCGACTCGAGGATTAATAAAAATGATTTTGGGTGGGTCCACAGATGGCGATTCCAACCGGGCCCGGAAAGCGAGTAGTAGAAGAGAGTGTGAAAATTGATGGAAGAGAGAGAAACAAACCAGTCATAAGCTTTGACCCAGAAGACCTCAAGGGAGTTAGTCTACCTGATAATGATGCTCTTGTTTTTCAAGCCCGAGTTGTCAATTAGGTATTTGTTGACAATGACAGCTCTGTCAATGTCATCTTCAAGGAAGCATTGATTCAAATGGATTTGCATGAGTATCAGTTAGAGGCGGTTGAGTCTGCCCTATTTGGTTTTGTGGGTCACGCTGTATATCCAGAGAGGGAAATAACATTGCCATTAACCCTGGGAACTGGAGATTTGCGAAAGACAGTCATGACGGTCTTTACAATGGTGGATGCCCCGTCCTCATATAACATTATCCTCGGGAGGCCAGCTATGAATGAGATGAGAGCTGTGGCCTCCACTTATCATTAGAAAATTAAATTTCCAGTACGAGGACTAGTTGGGGAGGTCAAGGGAGACTAGCCTTCCTCTCGGAAGTGTTATGGGGAGACTATCCGGGTGGATCAGAAGAAGGCGAGGAGGGAGGACAAGGGGAAGAAAGTAAGTCAAGAAGATGAGGTGGCCAAGGAAAGGGAGGTGCATTTTGTTGCGGAGGAAGAACAAGAAGCGGTGGAGATTGAGCCCGGAAAACACATCCGGGTGGCCCGAGATATCAATGCGCCCACCCGGGTAAATCTCTAAACTGTTTAAAGGCTAACATTAATGTTTTCACCTTGTGTCAATAGGAACTATCCAGGATCTGACCACAAGTGGCCGAACACAAACTAAATATCCTCCCGGGATCCCGGCCTGTGAAACAAAAGAAGAGGCACATCGGCCCTGAGAAAGATAAAGTCATTGATGAACAGGTGGGAGAGCTGTTGCGGGCCGGCCACATTCGGGAGGTCCAATTCCCTACTTGGCTCTCAAATGTGGTCCTTGTTCCAAAAGCCACCGAAAAATGGAGAATGTGTGTAGACTTCGGGGATTTAAATAAAGCTTGCCCTAAAGATTGTTATCCACTTCCTCGGATTGATCATCTGGTGGACTCAACATTCGGGTTCGAATCGTTAAGCTTTATGGATGCTTATCAGGGGTGCCATCAAATCCCCTTAGCCCGAGAAGATCAAGATAAAGTCAGTTTTATCACTTCTAGAGGCACTTTCTGCTACGTGGTTATACCCTTTGGATTGAAGAATGCCGGGGCCACATAACAATGTCTGATGAATCATGTTTTTCAAAAGTAGATAGGCAGGAACGTTGAAGTCTATGTGGATGATATTTTGATAAAAACCCGAGAGGTTTCTTGCTTTGTTGATGATCTGGCTGAGACCTTCACCACCCTGAAACAATATGGAATAAAGCTCAACCCGTCCAAGTGTGTGTTCAGGGTCAGGAACGGAAAATTCTTGGGTTTCTTGGTGACTGATCGGGGAATTGAAGTAAACCCAGAAAAGATCAAAGCAATCATCGACATGTCTTCCCTCAGCTCTGTCCGGGAAGTACAGAAATTGAGCGGGAGAATCACTGCCCTATCTCGATTCATCTCCCCGTCTGCCCGTAGAAGCTACCCATTCTTTCAAGTCCTGAGGAAGGCGCAAAAATTTGGATGGGATGAAAAATGCGAGCATGCTTTTCAAGATCTGAAGAAACATTTGTCCGAGCTACCCATACTTGTCTAGATATATTTATGATTTAAATTTTTATGTTCATGATTTTTATAAGAGATATTTTTATGCTTAAATTTATTGTTAGTAATCTTTTCAAAGGCCGATTTAGGAATTTTGGTTAGTCGATGATTTAAGATTTATTTTATGCACTTGTGATTTCATGATGGTTGATTATGTTAAGTTAGTTTATTTATTTTAGTATTTAGAGTTTATGATTTATTATTAGAAAAAAAAATCGAGATCCTTTCATACATATATATATATATATATATATATATATATATATATATATAAAATATTAACAATACTAATTTTTTATATACTATTTGTATAATAATAATAACAATACTAATTTTTTATATACTATTAACAATACTAATTTTTTATATACTATTTATATATATATAAAATATTAACAATACTAATTTTTTATATACTATTTGTATAATAATAATAATAATAATAATAATAATAATAATAATAATAAATCAATTTTGAAATAACGAAAGAATTTTAGTGATTATAATAATACATTGAAACATAATTAATTACTCATACAATCATAATTTATATTCAAACACTAAATTCAATCAATTTATATTAATACTTAACTCAAATTGATGTTTAAAATCAAAATTTTATCAACAAAAATATACTCACAAATAAAGAAATTATTAGTTTCAATCAAATTCGAAAAAGGTAAAATTTTTCTTTTCAAAAAAAAAAAAATAATATTAAAATTAATTTGGTAAGTCACGCCCCCGCTATAGGCGTGACTTTAAAAAAAAAAAAAAGGTAATCACCATATCACGCTATTTGAATTGGCGTTATACAGTAGATATGTTTTAAATGACGAAATAACCCATAATACAAGCCCTAAACCCGACAAACCCTTCCCCCAAACCAGACCACAGCGCGCCGCCAGTCACCGGAGGACTTCTTCCTCCAGCCATAGGCCACTCTTTTCCTGCGCTGAATAGGAGGAAATCAGAGCACCGAGCTCTGTTCTGAGAGGTCTTGTCCGATTTTCCGGTGAGTTTTAGCTTCGTCTCTTTGGTGGATTTGTGGTATTTTGAGTAGGGATTGAAGCCTATATGTTTCCCCTGTTTTCTAGCTTGCGTTTAGCTCTTTCCGGCGAGATTTCGAGGAGTCTCCGGCGAGCCACCACCTTGGGACCACTAGCTGCTTCGATCTTGGCATATTCGGGTCTGAAATCCCAGATCTTGTTCTTATAAGTAAGCTGCCAAAATCCGGGTTTTCGTCCGCTCCAATTTAATTCGTTTTCGTTGATTAAATTGTTCTATGTTAACTTATATATCGGTTATATATTGTAGGTTTTATCATTGGAAGATTTCGAGGTATAAATTCGATAAGTCTATAATTTTGTATCAAATTAGTTTGTGCGTATAGTTGAGAATTATGGTTAATACAATGATTATTGGAGTTGTTGGGATTTATTGGTCCAGCTTTAGTGCCTGATTGGAACCTAGAATGGATCATTTTTGAGCTTCAATGAAAATACGAGTAGCATTCGGCTTGATTTGGCTCTTATTACTAGCATTCCGTCAATTACTTGTTTCAGATGCAAGCTGCATTTGGAGCTAAGAGGGTGGTTTAATAGCTAGTATTTTTGCCACAGCAATATATGATTCCTTGATTTGCGTTTGCAGTGGTTAGATTTGCTTAAAAGCATGTTGAAAGAAACTGAATGGACTATGAGCAAAATCGACAGAAAGTTCTTTCAGAAAAGGGCTAGAGATTATAATTCGGACGAAGATGATGAATATGATGACTTAGGGGTCGAGGAGGAGAATGAAGTTTCAGAAGACGAAGAGGGCGGAATCCAGCCTGGTGTAACAAAATTTACAGAGGGAATTAAAGCTTTTAAGTTGGCATTTAAGAAAATTCTTGCTAAGAAGAGCGGTGAGGATTCGAATGTATTGGTAAGCTGAATTTCTGGAACACTTTATTTCTGCTCAAGGCTGTGTTTAGGTTGAGGGAGGTATATATATTTGTATCACAATAATTGTAATGAATTTTCTAGTATATTAGAGATTTATTCATTCGTTTTGTTAAAAGAAAGTGTATTTCTTTAAATGATGGTTGAAGACTTGGACGTCTACATAGAGTGAAAAATCGTTTAATTAAAATAGAGCTCTAGAGGAATTAGAGTACGAACTCTGAATGTGTTTTGTTTGCAGGGTCCTGTATTATCTGCTCATAAGAAGCTTTTAGGTGAAAAACTTGCTGAAGAATCGGAAAAGAAAGTAAAGGGGGAGGCAAAGAAAGAGAAGCGTTTGGTATTGGGTTTTATTGATTTAGACTTGGTTTAATGATGTACCTTGTTTTTTCCTACTTGCTCTTTGATTGATAGTGTTTTGTTGTTTATCGATTCTTTTGATGAGAAGCAAGGTGAGAAGGGACATGTGAAGCCTACTAATTATTTGGATGCCAATGAAAAGTTTCTATTGGGAGTGGCTACTAAAGGAGGTACAAATTGTTTTGTTGCTTAAAATGACTGAATGGGCTCATTTATTGTTGTCAAGAGACTGATTTGATCTTATCATTGCCATGTATACTGCTGGGTGTTCAGTGGTCAAGTTGTTCAATGCTGTAAGTTTTCGAGCCAACTTTGTACCATTACCTTCTAGTGCTCAAGCTTTCCATTTTCTTCAATTTTTACCCTTGTTCATAGCACAATTTGCTGCACTCTGTATCTATGCTTTGTGCTTCACACAGGTAAACAAGGCACAAAATGCTCAGAAAGGCTTAAATCCCTCGAGAACAAAAGATGAGAAAAGTATGTGATTACGGTTAACTTTCTATTCAATCTCTCATATACTTGGTTCTTGGTATTTCTTTCTTTGTTCCACTTATATTTCTTGGAATGATGGAATCCAAATTAGAAAAATCTTTTATTTTTATTTTTTTCATTATTTTCCAACATATATTATATCTCGATGGAATCCAATTAGAAAAATCTTTTATTTTTATTTTTTTATTATTTTCCAACATATATTAATTCTTCATATTCAAATGTATGCTTGCTTTACGCATGCGTAAGTCTATAGGTTTTTTGTATATCAAAAGTAAAGCCTTGTTGATTGTAGAATCATATTGAAGACTTTTAGGTCAAATAGATTATGTGATTTCTTGATAGTTAATCTGAGAATTATAATGTGTAGCTGATGTCCGTTGAGGAATAGAGGTTTATATGCTAAATCACTTTATTATGGAACTGAAATTGGATCGTATTTTTTGGAATATGAAGTCATCCCATGAATTTCAATTTGTTTAGAACTTGAGACAGGTTTGAGAAACAAACTGTATCTGAGGTGTTAAGAGTTATGTTTGTAGTCTGTACGGTAAATTCTGAGGTTGATGTGACTAACTTGAACAATACCAGAGGTACTGTTTGTTTTATTTGAAGATGAATTACGGCTTTTGAAGAATATTTGGGTTTTTTTTTTCCTGAAAGAAACAAATTTTTGCTGATGATATCATATCATGTGAGAGTGCATTGGTTTATTTGAATTTTTAATAGTTTGTTATGGTATTTTGGAATTTCAAAATATAGTTTCGTGGCATTAAAATATAATATAATAATTGTGTTGTTTTGAGAAGGGATGAAAACATGGTTGTCAAAGTTGTCCAAGGTTTTGGGCGCAACCTGGCATGGTTCATTTTGAGAAAATGAGAATCTCTTGGAAATGAAGTCAAACATTGGTGTGTGATTTTCATACCTAATGACTAAAGGCCGATCCATTATTGATTTTTAAAACAGATTTAAAACACTATCTGTTTTCATGTAATTTTAATTTTAATGCAAATAACTATCAATCTATACGATGAATGCAATACCGAAGGACTTTTTTCCAACGTATGAATTAGCATTTGGTGAGAATTCAGATCATATTTTTCTTGCATTATCTCATTTTGTTACAATAACCATCATGGAAATATGGCAGTAATGACGAAGCGGAGGAAAGAAGCCTTCTTTTCGGAGTTGGGCAAGACATCGTCACAATCTGCCCAGGCTGCTGCTAAGGTTCTGGCTATCAACTCATTTACCATGTGATTAAGCATTTTTTTTGCCGGGAGCCACCCAATTCCTTTGGTTCCTGATTGGACTTTATTGTGGTTTGAAATCTTGCAGGTTGGTACACCCAGTGGTTCTATGGATGAAGAAGCTCCATCTTGGGCCCCTCTGCGTGATGATTACATGCTAACACACCCCAAGTTGAAAGATTGGGATAAGATGCAGGTAAGCTTTTATTTGGTTTTATGTCTTATCACACCGTGAATTCCTTGGGCTTCAAAACCACCTGGTTTGGTCCTTAAAAATATTACTTAATAATTTACACCCCCATGCTATGATAATTTAATTTTGGTTCTTTTTTTATATTTTTGGACAGAAAACTAGTTAGTTAATATCTGATGTGCGCAGTGTTATTGAGAGAATTGTTGTTTAGTACGTGATGTCCTACACAAATAATAAGTTAAAAACATTGAGAGCGTTTTAATAGTGATATGGTTTATGGTAAATTTCTTTTTCAAACTTGACATATGATAAATAATTTGGTTGTGTAGGTTATGTTATGCTTGTCGGAGAAAGTAGCATGACAAAAAGGGGGTTGGTTGGATAATTATTGATGTTTAAAAAAATCAAATTGATTGGTTGCTTGAAAAGAGTAGGGGAACCTTTTAGGACTAATGATAAAATCCATGATTTCCTTAGTTGGTAAAGAACAAAATTGTCTGAATCCTCGGTCATTTATGTTATATGAATATACGATCAACTGCTCATCGGTTGTGAAACTGATTTATCTCGATTTTGCATGTTAAGCTGGTCATTTTCTGTGCTTTCAGGATACCAATGTTGCTGGTGACTTTGGGAGACAATCAGCCACAGATTCATCAGATGATGATTAATAGTTTCGACGCCGAATAGGCTTAAGATTGGTGTATTTAGCTTGCATGGACAATGGTTTAATGAAAGTTTGTTTGTTGGCAGCAGTAATCTCAGTGAGGCAACAAAAGTTATTGCTGGTTTATTTTAAATTTTAAGCTCGACGAAAGAGAAGAAAAACTGCAATTCTTTGTTCGTGGTAACCATTCACCTGCTTATGAATATTACATACTCCACGTGTTATGCTCATCTCTACTATGATAATATATGACCTTCCTACTATATATTGAAATGAATGGTTTTTTTCTTATCAAAAAACAAAAAGAAATGAATGGTTTTTTGAGTTTTTTCAGAATTATTGTTGCAGGATCCTGAACGGATAGATAGCATCTAGAAAGCAATTTGTCAAGATAGTATTTCTAATTCTATCCATTAGCCCTGCACAATTCAATATCTAATAGAAATATCATCTACTTATATTTTTCATTCATAATTATACTAAATTTAGTATTTTAATAAAACATAAAAATTTAAAATAAAGAAATAATATAATCTCAAAAGTTACGAATAAATTAAAATTTTTATTTTTATCTAGGCAAAAACTTGTGTGAGATGGTCTCACGGGTCGTATTTGTGAGACCTCGTCTCACATATTAGGATCCGTGAGACGGTCTCACATGAGACCCACTTTTTTATCTAATAAAAGATTTCGACTTTCCGTAAAATTTTAGGAACTTTTGTTTCAACACATGATATTCAATCTTTCAATGTTGGTATACTAAGAAAGAAAATTGCATATACACGTATCTATTATATTTTCAAATAAATAAAAGAAAGTCGAAAAATTAAAATGTATAAATAAAAGAGATGAATTTCAATAAAAAAAAAAGGATATATAAAATAATGTACCTTAATGATAGCAATTAGTAGCAACAACTTCTTGAGTTATTAATATTTAAATTGAGAAATTAAAATACTGATATCCATAATACCATTTTGATTATTATATTAAATTATTGAGTGAGTCTCATGTGAGACCGTCTCACAGATCATAATCTGTGAGACGGTCAACCCTACTCATATTCACAATAAAAAGTAATACTCTTAGCATAAAAAGTAATACTTTTGCATGGGTGACCCAAATAAGAGATCCGTCTCATAAATATGACCCGTGAGACCGTCTCACACAAGTTTTTGCCTAAATTATTTTGCCACGTTTGAATTCATATATCAATGTTTATTTATTTTTATTTAATCAATGCTTTAATGTTTCCATTATTATTATTATTGATACCGAGGATTGAGCCTACTACCCCTGGTCCATCCCAAATACAAGTAAAATACAGGCCCATCAAGGGTTCAGATATTCTCCTATAAATGCCAGGTTTGGGTGTTCAGTTAATGGATTCAATATATTGTTTTCAGCAGCACCCTTAGCTACTCCCCCATATATCCTCAGTCACTGACTTGAGCGTCGGAGGGGCAATACCAGGACACCCTCCTGGCCCCCTCCTAACGATCTTATTTGTGATTTCAAGCTAGGGACAATTTTGAAACCTGTGTCTGTACTAGTGGCATTTGCTAAAATCGGACCCTAAATTTCCAGTGAGTATCACTTGGCGCCGTCTGTGGGAACTTTGAGTTGAGACATATATATTGTAGGGAAGAGAGGGAGTGGAAGAGCCACCTTAGCATCATCGCGTCCTCGGAGGGGACCCGAACCATCTCATGCTGAGACAAGACAGGAACAACCTTGTAAAACCCGAAAAAATCAGATTACGTATAAGCCATGCATAATTGATACTATTTAAAATAAAAATGAATTTTTATAAATATATGAAGTGTTTGATTTATTTTAATAATTTTAAGTCATGATTATTTATTTTAAAAGTAGATGTTTAGTTTTATTTTTTCAGGAAAAATACGCGAGGTCGGACCGGAGTTTGGAGATTAGAGATAAGATTAGCAATAAGAAAAATATTCCTAAATTTAATTTAAGCTAAGGAAGGATTTAATTTAAATAAAAAGAATGTCTTTAGGATTTAATAAATTAATTAGAGCTAAGTTGGTAAATAAGTTCTTTAGGTTAATATTTAATTAAAGCTTAAATTAAAATATGTAAACATATGGGGATGAATTAATCTAGGTATAATATGTTCAAGAAATTAATCCTAGCATTTGAATATTTAAATTTGAGGTCATGAATGCCATGCAATAATCTATCCTAAATTTAATGTGTAAATTCACTAAAATATATAATGAGGGTGCTAAACTTTAAACAATTAAAATACAAGATTTAAACAATAAAATACCATGCAAATTAGTAATAATAATTTTGGGTCCAACATTTAAAATAATTCAAAGGTTGGTAACTCTGCTTCAAACCACTCCTAATTGCACTTCATGGGGTATTCATTTCTCATTTTAAATTCTTTAATGGGTAGTAAATTTAAATGCAATATAACACCTCATTTCTACTCAACCTACTAGACTAAAAACCGTTGATAATGCAGCAAGAATGAGAGCAAGAATCGGCAGCTAAGGGGAGAAGAAACAATTCAAAAACCCATTCAACTCTTGCACTTGTAACTGTCAACTAAATGCAATTCAAGACTCATTTAACACCTCTTATATCATTCACCTTCAATACCTAGCATTCCATCATCCCCACCTTCGAAATTAGCAGAAGAGAACAACAGCTAATAATCGAAAACAGCAGCAACAAAACAAGAAGGAAAAGCCAACTCCGACTCCGCCGCTCGTATTCGTCGTTTTGATTTGTTTTCTTCAGAACAAATTCCAGGCATGTATATATTGTTTCTTTTCTCTTCAATCAAGTCCTATAGATATTTTAAAACATTATATGTTCAAGATTCATGAAGCAAAACGAAATTTGACAGCAACGATTTCAAAAAAAAAATCTGCACAGGTGCTCTCCATTGGCTTATGTCTTCGTTAGAGATGTTTCTTGTGGTTTCAGGATGTAGTTCGTTTCCAGGCAACCAAGGCTGCTTCTAGGCATAAATTAGAATGTGTTAGAGTGTTTTTGGTTCATTTGTTTCAGTCTATACACTCAAAAACGAAGAAATGACAGCAAACTCTTCTTATGTGCAGAAATGAGTCACAATTTTCTGTCCTTGAGTTGTTCGAGGGGTGTTCGAATCTTGGCTTTCCTAGGGGCTGTAGCCATGGTTAAAACCCTTCCTTATCATGTCTAGGACGTGACCAAATCATCTTTTCAAAGCTTGTTTCATAGGTACCTCAGATTTTTACAGAAATATAACAAGTGCTCTTCGGTTTTCAAAATCTGATTTTTGGTGTGAGTAAATTTCGGTTTTTCTGTGTTGTTTGGATTATGGTTGGCTTCTAGCCCATATACCATGGTTCATACCACACTTCATCATGTCAAGATCGAGCCAAGGTTAATTATATAGCCACTGGAACGAAGATTTACAGCAAAACAATTCAATATATACACCACTGCACAGAATATGCATTCTCGGCTAGCATGTGCATTGTCCTATGTGTTGGCTCGGTTTGTGGTTGCCTTTTAGCCCTTAGCCACGGTCCAAGCCATGCATTAGGATGTTGGTAAGAGTCTCTGGTTGGTGGTTCAAGCCCACGGCCATTTGTTTCAGAGTTTCACCCCGAAATAGCAACATAGCTGCTGCTGCAATTTCATTATTTGACAGCAACTGTGCGTCCGATTCAGAAGGCTCGTGCGAGTTCTTGGTGGGCTTTTAGCCTATGGCCTTGGACTGGACACTACCTTAATGAGTTAGGAAAGTCATATTTTTGGCCGTTCACGATTTGGTCGAGTTTAGAGGTCGTAAGAGAAATTACGGTGAAAGGTGCCAAAATGACTCTAGAAAAAGTGTTTTATGTTTTTGTGTTCCATTCACCTATTTTCGTGTTTTACAGACCTTGTGCATATTTTTCAGTATGTTTGGGGTATTTTTAATCATGGTTAAACGTCGGTTCAATGTTGGTTCGGGTTGGTACATGCCATGATTAAAAATCAAGTTGTTGGTCTGAATCGTCTCGTTTTTGGTTCAATTGTCAAGTTTTGGGCAACTTAAGATTTATTGCATGTGTCACATATTAGAATTAAGTCGCAGCAAGCCTGGGAACGATCCAAGTCATCCGGTAAAAAAATAAGGTTATAATTATATTACGTGCATAAAAATAAAAAATGTTTATTTTTGAGATATATGCTATATGTCTTGTGGCCACCTTATGCTTATGGGTTTGGAAGTCGGTAGGCGCAATCGAGGACCTCTCCGCCCGGTGACTTACGACCGGTTATGATTATGTATGGGTACTAACATCCAGTCCAAGGGCTGTGATTGATCTCTACCGCCCAGTATACTGTGGTTTAGTCTGATCAGGCGCTTACGCTATGTTATGGGCCACTAGCTTAGAAACATTATCTCTACCAGAAAAATTATGATATGTTATGACAGAGCTCTATTGAGCAAAGCTTTTACGTATGAATTTTCAGATATGCACGTAGTTATAATTATTCATGATACGATTTTCACCGTACGCTCTACGATACTTTATTTTTATGATGCATGCGCTTTTATGATATATTTACTTGTTATTCAAGATATATACATGTTGAGTCTTTAGACTCACTAGACTTGATTGTTGTAGGCATCGTTGAGGTCGAGACCGCGGGCGGAGACCAGTGAGAGATCTTGGGACAGCAGTAGTAAACCCGAGGACCTCATGACTTAATTTATGCACCTTTTATTATTCAAACTCAGTTTTAATACGTTGGATTATTTTTAAGTTGATGTTTACGTTGAATTATTTTTAAATTGTTGGTTGAAAACTATATTTGCTTCCGCTGTTATTTTAAAGTTAAAATTATTTACATGTTTATTTTAATTAAATGAGACAAGATAATTATTTATTTAGAAATTTTTTAATAATTCCGCAAAATTATGAATACGAGATACGGGCCTTTACAAACCTCGTCAAGAGACAAGAGCTGAGCTGCCCCTTCATGAGACAAGGGTCGAGCAAACTTGTCCCAATGAGAATGTGGGGAACTTGGCCCTGAAACAGTTGGGCCAATTTATCACCCGAACAGTGGATGAGGCAATGAAGAGAAATCAAGAGTCTATGTTTGCAGAAGAGCATGTCGCTTGCCAGGAGCAAGAAGAGAATGTGGAGGGCCATCAGAGCCGGGTTGAAGAGACGCATCCCCTTCAAAGTGGGGAAGTTAGTGAGATAGGGGAGATGTGGAAGGAAATACGGATGTTGAGGCAGCAAGTAAGAAGCCGAGCGTCGGTACCCAAGAGAGGAAGTCCTTTTTCACTAGCCATTTTAGAAGAAGGACTTCCTCCAAATTTTCGACAGTTGAATGTTGGAGAGTACGATGGACATACTGACCCCGAAGAACACTTGAGGAGATTGAGATTGAATTTTTCCTACTAAGACATCGCCTAATAGAGGAGCATAGGTGAGGAGATTGATATTAAATTTTTTCTACTAAGGCATCGCCTAATAGAGGAGCAGAGGTGAGGAGATTGATATTAAATTTTTCCTACTAAGGCATCGCCTAGTAGAGGAGCAGAGGTGAAGAGATTGATATTAAACTTTTCCTACTTGAGCTAAGCCTGGTAGAGGAGCAGAGGTGTGGAGGTGTTGAATTTTTATTTTCCTGCTAAGGTATCGCCTAGCAGATGAGTTAGAGATGGGGGTATTGAATTTTTATTTTCTCGCTATGGTATCACCTAGCAGAGGAGTTAAGAGGGTGGAGGTGTTGAATTTTATTTTCCTGCTAAGGTATCGTATCACCTAGCAGAGGAGTTAGAGGGTGGAGGTGTTGAAATTTTATTTTCCTGCTAAGGTATCGCCTAGCAGAGGAGTTAGAGGGTGGAGGTGGTGAATTTTTATTTTCCTGCTAAGGTATCCCCTATCAGAGGAGTTAGAGGGTGGATGTAGTGAATTTTTATTTTCCTGCTAAGGTATCACCTAGCAGAGGAGTTAGAGGGTGAAGGTGTTGAATTTTATTTTTCTGCTAAGGTATCGCCTAGCAGAGGAGTTAGAGATGGGGGGTGTTGAATTTTTATTTTCCTGCTATGGTATCGCCTAGCAGAGGAGTTAGAGGGTGAGGGTGTTGAAATTTTATTTTTCTGCTAAGGTATCGCCTAGCAGAGAAGTTAAAGGGTGGAGGTGGTGAATTTTTATTTTCTTGCTAAGACCCGGCTTAGCAAAGGAGTTAGAGGGTGGAGGTGGTGAATTTTTATTTTTCTGTTATGGTATCGCCTAGCAGAGAAGTTAGAGGGTGAAGATGTTGAATTTTATTTTCCTGCTAAGGTATCGCCTAGCAAAGGAGTTAGAGATGGGGGGTGATCAATTTTTATTTTCCTGGTATGGTATTGCCTAGCAGAGAAGTTAGAGGGTGAAGGTGTTGAATGTTATTTTCCTGCTAAAGCGTCGCCTAGCAGAGGATCATAGTGGAAGGGGAGAAGAATTTTATTTTCCTGCTAAGGCATCGCCTAGCAGAGGAGCAGAGCAGAGGGGGAGGATTAAATATTATTATTTTTGCTAAGGCATCGCCTAGTAGAGGAGCAGAGTCAGCAATGAGAAAAATTTTATTTTCCTGCTATGGTATAACCTAGCAGAGGAGTTAGAGGCTGGAGGTGTTGAATTTTATTTTCCTGCTAAGGCATCGCCTAATAGAGGAGTTAGAGGATGGAGGCGTTGAATTTTATTTTCCTGCTATGGCATCACCTAGCAGAGGAGTTAGAGGGTGGAGGTGTTGAATTTTATTTTCCTGCTATGGCATCGCCTAACAGAGGAGTTAGAGGGTGGAGGCGTTAAATTTTATTTTCCTGCTAAGGCATCACCTAGCAGAAGAGTTAGAGGGTGGAGGTGTTGAATTTTATTTTCCTGCTAAGGCATCGCCTAACAGAGGAGTTAGAGGGTGGAGGCGTTGAATTTTATTTTCCTGCTAAGGCATCGCCTAGCAGAGGAGTTAGAGGGTGGAGGCGTTGAATTTTATTTTCCTGCTATGGCAACGCCTAACAGAGGAGTTAGAGGTGGAGGTGTTGAATTTTATTTTCCTGCTATGACATCACCTAGCAGAGGAGTTAGAAGGTGGAGGCGTTGAATTTTATTTTCCTGCTATGGACTATTTTAGCAGAGGAGTCAAGGGCGCGGGGAAGTGGAAACTATTTCCCTTCAAAAGCTTAGTAGAGGACCTTGAAGATGGGGGTGACGAGGGCATACTGTGTTAGAAAAATTTATTTCGTTTATCGTTAACGAACAATGTTTGCCCGGTCAAGTCGTGGGGGTTTGGAGGCAAC
This sequence comes from Primulina eburnea, assembly GCF_022965805.1. NCBI lineage: Eukaryota > Viridiplantae > Streptophyta > Magnoliopsida > Lamiales > Gesneriaceae > Primulina > Primulina eburnea. Next base: position 21,027,210 of record NC_133114.1, read on the forward strand.
GCCCCCAAAAGCTCTTCAGAAACTAGACGATCATTCGTGTGACACCTCTGACCCGTTTAATAAAAGAACAGCGGAATTTAAATTTTCTTCAAAATGTAGGAAGGATTTTAAAATACATTTCAATGTATAATCCAAAGTATATACATGATCAATGAAATGATTCAACCAAAATACAAAATATCATTTTTATGATCATGTCAAAATGCTATCAAAATAGTCTTCTTCTTCCTTCCTTCTCTCATGCATATGACTCCGGCCTCAATCAACGTCCCGGCCCGTCGCTCTTATCTGCATCACATGAAATAACTGAAATGAGTATAAAACTCAGCAAGTGGAACTCTTACATAGCAATTGACACATATATCATACTTTGTAAAACATGACTTTGAAATCATTAAATATCATCAACTCTTGAAACATGAATAACATAGCATAGTATAACAATAAGATGGTATTTCTCTTTTCTCTGATGGATCGATATCTAAATAGCATCTCTGTCTCTGTACCTATATCCCATCGATATAAATCGATAACTCTGAGGGATATAAGCCTATGGTCATTGATCAACTAATTGCATGCAATCTCTAACTATGTATCTATCAATCCATAAATCATTTAAACTCTCTCTTTGACATTTCAACAAACACTTTGAAGACTCTATTCTCTTGTATTCCCTTTTTCACCATTGAGACATAAAAATGTCTCTAATCAACAACAAGGTGTAATAATACATAGCATGAATCAAATGGAAGGGAATAACATGTTAAAACCATTGAAACACAATGCATATATTATCATGTGAGCACAAGGAGTGAAATTCCACTTACAACCAATAAAACCCTTGAATAAATCTCTTGGTACACAACCTACATCAATAAACCAAGTATTGCACCATCAACATCTCAATAATAATAAACCCATAACAATTAATCCATAAAACCAACACCATCACCAAACCCATGATTTTTCACAACACCAAAACTAAGAATAAACTAAACCAAAAGCTTACCTTAGCTTCCTTGAACCCAAAATAACCTTGCTCTCAACACAAATAACCAACAAGAAGCTTGAATCAAGGAAATGAAAGGAAGAAATGAAGGAACCCTAGCTCCCCTAGAGAAAAGAACCGAGAATGAAGGAAAGGAAATGAGGAAAGTGAACCAATTCATCCAATTATATCACTTAAAACTCGAAACACGCTTCCACTGTTCATGCACCGCGGGTGCGCTATGCCTTCGGCAACTCATCCAAAAATCCACAATCGACGACCGCGGGTGCGCTCCACCAAGGACCGCGGGTGCGCTCTGGTTTTGGTAAATAGACCGCGAGTGCGATGTCTTCCTGACCGCGGGTGCGGTGAGTCTTCGGCAATTCCACCAAAAAAAATCTGAAATAACGACCGCGGGTGCGGTCCTCTCTTGAGTGTGGGTGCGGTCACCTTTGTAGCCAACAAAATACTCTACGCAACAAGGATCGAATCGCAACGCTGATACAATACAACTACACAACAACTAATATCAACAACCCCACAAAACAATTATAACCAACAATACTATAACCCATAATCACAACTCTTAACATCACACTATACTAAAACTCAACTAAAAAGTCAATAATCATACGAAATCTTAAACCTTACCGAACACCAGGCTTGGCTATTACAATTGTAAGGCTTGAGATTTATTAGTCTTCATTGATGTGGGACTCGGAAGATATGAGTATGCATGATATAAAATGAGAAGCACTAAGTGAGATGGGAGTAAGAAAGAAATGGAAAAGATGAGGAAATATTCAGAATAAATTAGAAGGGCCGAAGCATTGGTGCACATGTGCGCATGTGCGCGAAGAAATGTGCGCATATGCGCGACAACTCCAGTAGCATCGGCGCACATGCGCGAAGAAATGCGCGCATATGCGCGATATGTCCAGAGACATTTGCGCACATGCGCGAGATAAGGCGCGCATATGCGCGACACCTCCAGTGACTTTGGCGCACATGCACGAGATGAAGCGCGTATATGCGTGAGGAGTTGGGATTTTCATTGCCGAGATCCCTAGGGCTCGCGTATATGCGCGAGTGATGTCGCGCATATGCGCGAGACGTGTTGCTTGAAAAATGATAACACTTGTCCTTGCCATGCAATATAAGGGATATGTATCTTCTTTCCTTTCCATTTCAGCTGAGGATACCGAGAGAGCTCCAAGAGAATTCAACAAGTTCTTTTCAAGCTTCATTTGTTAGCTTTACAAGATTCAATCATCCAAACGTTAATCCGATTTCGGTTTTGAGCTCCTCTATTCAAGGGCTACAAGAGGGTGTAAGTTTCATTCACTTTCAACCTGATTTGAGATATTGATGTTGGGGAAACTTTGTTATGCTTGTAAATACATGTTCTTGAGATTATAAACAACGTATATTCGAAACCGGATCGAAGAAATGATACCGTATGCATTTGTTATGAATTTCAGCATATATTGTATATGAGATTATGCAGATTTCAGAAATTATGTAGGCTTTTGATGAAGATTATGAGTTGTGGATATTGATTATGTTGCTATTGAGTTATCGGTGTCACAAGATTATGCCGTTGTACCATCGATTGGTATCGAAATTGATTGTTGATGTATACATGTGTTGAATGGAGCTATGAATTGATATTGAACATTCAACATTGCCATTTCAGATTGATATTGGTAAGGTTCGTATTCGAGACTTCGACTACAATAAAGATTGTGCGACGAAAGGTATAGTTCATGTTCTGTTTGGGAAGACACAACTCAAATTAGATTCAATTTGAGTTTTCCAACAAAATCACATACTAGATTATGTTTATATTTGAATGTTTATGCCTTGTTTATAGATTTTTATTCAAGCCTTGAGATAGGAGTCACTGACAGATTTGTCAAACTAGATGTTCGGTAGTATCGTCGCATTGGGGTAGTTCGACTCCATGTGTAGACACTCGATACAGACATGACCGAAATCTCGGAATAAGACGTACGGTTACCCCAATTGGGAGGGTAGGTGACAGACAACGACGTCTTATTCAAACCGGGATCCCTAGAGTAGAGTCGAATTGAGTCAAGACATGATTTGATTGATATTGCATGCTTATATTGATTTGGTTTCATAGACTATGGGACCTATTCCTTTAATATTATTCATAATAGTTTGTTTCATGATTTATATTTTGTTTATGCATGCATATCATGTTTTATACTGGGATTTGTTCTCACCGGAGTTTCCGGCTGTTGTTATGTCTGTATGTGTGCATAACAACAGGTGGGGCAGGATCAGGGTCACGACCGAGATGAGATCGAGATAGAGTGGTGACTTCGGGCACAGAAGACTGCTAGTGGTTATTGTACTAGACTTGTATTACTTATGATTTAGAGATTGTATGGTATGGAACTTTAGTTTGGTATGGAAGTATTAAAATAAACTATGTATTTACGTTTGTTGTAATTAAATAAAGAGAGTTCTTATGCTTGGTTTATATACATTTGATTTAAAGTTAAAAGCAAAAATTTGACCCACGTTTTCTAACAACGATCCGATTAATACCATAAGGAACTGAGTTAGAGCCCGGGTCCCCACAACAATCTCCCCTCTTTAAAGGAATTTCGTCCTCGAAATTGACGTCACTACGCAAAAAGCTCGGGATACTTCTCTTTCATCTCATCTTCTGGTTCTTACGTGGCTTCTTCAATCAAATGATTTATCCAAAGGACTTTAACAATGCCGATCTCTTTGTTTCTCAACACTTTAACTTTCCGATCCAAAATCTGGACTGGAATCTCTTGGTATGTCAAACTCGGCGTCAAATCCAATGGCTCGTGGCGAAGAACATGGGAAGGATTCGCACTATACTTCCTGAGCATTGAGATATGAAAAACATTATGAACTCTGTCAAGATCTGGCGGTAGGGTTAACCTGTAAGCTTGGTCACCAACTCTATCCAAGATCTCAAATGGGCCAATAAATCTCGGACTCAACTTTCCCTTCTTGCCAAATCGCATCACACCTTTAAGAGGTGTTATCTTCAAGAACACATGGTTGCCAACCTCAAACTGCAACGGCCTACGACGCACATCAGCATAGCTCTTCTGTCTCGACTGCGCTGTCTTCATCCTCTCTCGAATAACAGCAACAACATCAGCTGTCTGTTGGACCAACTCTGGACCCAACATCTTCCTCTCACCAATCTCATCCCAATACAAGGGAGATCTACACTTCCTGCCATAAAGTGCTTCATACGGTGCCATGCCAATCGTCGCTTGGTAGCTATTATTGTACGTGAACTCAACAAAAGGCAATTTGGAATCCCAGCTACCTGGATAATCAATAGTACAAGCTCTGAGCATATCCTATAAAATCTGAATAACTCTCTCTGATGACCGTCACTCTGGGGTGATATGCTGTACTGAATGCTAACCGTGTACCCAAAGCTCTGTGCAAACTCTTCCAAAACTCTGGAGTAAATCTAGGGTCACGATCGACACAGGAACACCATGAAGTATAACAATCTCTGCTATGTACTCTTTGGCATACTGGTTCATGGAATACGTCGTCTTGACTGGAAGAAAATGCGCTGACTTGGTCAAACAATCAACAATAACCCAAATAGAGTTAAAACCTTTCTACATCCTAGGAAGACCAGTCACGAAATCCATCGTAATATGCTCCCATTTACATTGAGGAATCGGCAATGACAGCAATGTCCCAGCAGGTCTCTGGTGCTCGATCTTCACCTGCTGACAAGTTAGGCACTGAGAAATAAACATGGCAATATCCTTCTTCATACCTGGCCACCAGTAGAGTCTACGAAGATCCTGATACATCTTGGTACTACCTGGGTGTATCGAATATGGCACGGTATGTGCCTCTGTCAAGACGTCTCGTCGAATATCATCACCAGCAGGAATGCAAATACGGCCTCTGAATGTCACCAAATCATCTCCATTCATCCCAAACTCTGAATTACCTCTCTCCTCAGCTCTGGCTCTCATCTATGCCAACTGAACATCATTGGTCTGCTTTCTACGGATCCTATCCGTCAATGTAGCCCGAATGACCAACGCTGAAAAGGGAGCAATGGTCCCCGGAACCACCAAAGATATCTCTTCTCGCTGCAAGTCTAACAACAATGGCTTCTGAATCATAGAACTCAAAGAAAAACTCGACTTACGGCCCAAAGCATCCGCTACAACATTTGCTTTCCCTGGATGATAACTAATCGTCACATCATAGTCTTTAACAAGCTCTAACCACCTTCTCTGCCGATATTGAGTTCTTTATGAGAGAACAAGTACTTTAAACTTTTGTGGTCCGTGAAAATTTCACACTTTTCGCCATATAAATAATTTCTCCAGATTTTCAGGGCGAAAACCACGGTTGCCAAATCCAGATCATGCGTAGGATAATTTTTCTCGTAGTCCTTCAACTGACGAGAAGCATATGCTATAACTTTGCCACGTTACATCAGCACTGCACCAAGACCCTTCTTCGACGCATCGGTATAAACAACAAAGTCCTCTGACACTGGGCAACGCAAGTACCAGAGCTATTGTCAAATTATCTTTCAACTCTTGAAATCTACTCTGGCAATCATTGGAGCACTCAAACTTCACAGTCTTCCTTGTCAGATTGGTTAACGGCAGGGCAATCTTAGAGAAATCTGAAATAAAGCGACGATAATAACCCGCCAAACCAAGAAAACTGCGTACCTCTCATACAACCAAGAAAACTGCGTACCTCTCATACAGTGGTAGGAATAGGCCATTTCTGAATTGCCTCTATCTTCACAGGATCAACAGCTATACCATCCTTCGAAACAACATGGCTTAAGAAAGAAATCTGCTCCAACCAAAACTCACACTTCTTCAACTTGGCATACAACCTCTTCTCTCTCAATAACTGAAGAAAAACTCCGAGGTGCTCTGAATGAAGCTCTCTAGTCTTGGAATAAATCAAAATGTCATCGATGAAAACAATGACAAAGCTATCCAAATACGGCTTGAACACACGGTTCATCAGATCCATGAAGACTGAAGGAGCATTGGTCAGACCCAAAGACATCACAAGAAATTCATAATGACCATACCTGGTCCGGAACGCCATCTTAGGGATATCGGACTCCCTAACCTTCAACTGATAATAGCCAGATCGCAGATCAATCTTTGAGAACACTGTAGCCCCTTGCAGTTGGTCAAAAAGATCGTCTATCCGTGGCAACGGATATTTATTCTTGATAGTCACTTTGTTGATCTCTCTATAGTCAATGCAAAGCCGCAAAGACCCATCTTTCTTCTTGACAAAAAGAACCGGAGCTCCCCAAGGCGAAGAACTCGGTCGAATAAGGGGTTTTGACGCGTCTGGTGGAGCGTCAGCGAGTGGTACCCAGTAGTCAATTGGTTTGTGTCAGAGTTCCCAGATATTTATATATTATACTGGTTTGATACATTTGATAGAGAGATGCCCTGTGTAGCTGTATGTGAGGTTTTTATGTTGGTTTGGATTTTATTTGTGGTATGTTGTGTTTAGTCCTGGCCAGTGCGGCTGTAGGATGTTTGTGTGATGGATCGTGAACTTGATGTTATTTTCGAGCGTATAATGTTATTGCTGTGTTTTGAGTTTTTTTGGGATATCCTATTTACGAATAGGTAATGCCGAAATTACAGTAGGCCCAAAATGAAAAATTTTAATCGCTTTCGCTGTTTACATTAATAAATCTTGGTTGTTTGGTCATTAAATATTAATCAGGAGCACGGGCCCCCACAGTATCAGAGCGTAACTGGGATATGCTCGAATTAGAGTGTAGGGCACTTGAGTCTAGAACCTTTACCCAATAGATCATGCAAATGCGTCTTCAACTCTTTCATCTCTGTAGGGGCCATTCTATACGGAGTCTTAGAAATAGGAACCGTACCTTGAACTAGATCCATCACAAACTCTACATCTCTATCCGATGGTAAACCCGGAACAACATCCTCAAACACATCAAGGAACTCTCTCACAACATCAATATCATCAATATTCAACTTAACCATCTATCCACATCAACAATCGAAGCCACAAACCCATCACAACCTCTAAACAACAACTTCTTAGCCTCAAGACACGAAATAAAAGGAAGGACCAGCGAAGTACCTGCACTAGCGAGCATACCTTCCTTATTGCCATCATCTGCAAATTTCACCGTCTTAGCAACACAATCAATCACTGCACGATAGGTTGAAAGCCAATCCATGCCAAGTATAATATCAAACGCAACCATTGGAATAACAATCAAGTCGGCAAAAATCATTCGCTCATCAATTTGAACCGAGCACGCATACACAATAGACGTCGGGCACAACACATCCCCAGAAGGCAATACAACATTAAACTGGAGGGGAAGAACAAAAGGAACTATGCCCAAAGACCTCAAAAATAGTTCAGACATAAAAGAATGAGTAGCACCTCTATCAATCAATGTTGTAGCTACTCTGCCTGAAATTAAAATAGTGCTAGAGATCACAGAAGAATCATGGTTTATACCTTCCTTTGTCATGGTGAAGATGCGTCCCTGCACATTCTCTTTGCTCGCTCCTCTCGGACAATCCTTGGCAATATGGCCTGCACTGCCACATCGATAACAAGTATGAGTACCAAATATGCACTCTCCCCGATGATGCCTAGCGCACTTGGGACACAACGGTTTCTCTGGATCAAATGGAACTGTCGGTGGTTTAGGACTCGGCTCTAACTTGCCTTTCCCCTTGGAACGATCGTTTCCTCTTTGATTTGAACCCTGGCCTCTCTGAGCAATGGCCTGCTGTCTTGCCTGTCTCTCCCTGGCAATATCTTTCTCATCTTGCTCGGCCAACAAAACCTTAGCAACAATCTCCTTAAATGTCACAGCTTTAGACATATTAATGTCCCTTCTGATTTCTGCTCTAAGGCCTCTAATGAAATGAGCACCCTTATCTTTGTCATTGGAGGCAATGTATGGGGCAAACAGACAGCCCTCCTCGAACTTCAAAATATACTCATCAACATTCATACCTCCCTGTCGAAGCTCCAAGAACTCAGTCACCTTCCTAGCTCGAAGTGCGTCTGGGAAATACTTGTCATAGAAAAGATCAGTGAACTCTTGTCACTTCAATGCCGGTACATCACACTAACCTTGGTAGCATTCCACCAAATGCGTGCAGCTTTGACTAACATGAACACTGCACAACTGATTCTGTCCTTGTCTGCATAGTTGAGATGATCAAAAATAGCCTCAAGTGCTTTGATCCATTCTCGGCCATCAACGGATCAGTGCTTCCTGCAAACTCAGGCGGATCCATCCTCTTGAAAGCAGTAAAGATCCCATCGGTCCCAACTGGTTGAACTACTGGAACTCTACCTTGGCCTCTACCTTGGCCTGTACCTTGCAAACGTAGCAATTGTTGGATCTGATCACTATGGACCTTGGCTTGCTCTTTCAACAACTTGCCGAACTCATCGACAACTCTAGAGGAAGAACTATCCTCACCCTCTGCAGCCTTTCTCTTAGGAGGCATACTCCTACAACGTGCTCACACAATACAAATCAATAGATAACAATGAATAGATGTAGAAGAAGACATACCCGGACTGTTGAAAGCAGACGAAGTCATATGCATTGGTCCGAAGAACGGTGCTCTGATACCACTAAATGTGACACCTCTGACCCGTTTATTAAAATAACAGCGGAATTTAAATTTTCTTCAAAATGGAGGAAGGATTTTAAAATACATTTCAATGTATAATCAAAAGTATATACACGATCAATGAAATGATACAACCAAAATACAAAATATCATTTTTATAATCATGTCAAAGTTCTATCATAATAGTCTTCTTCTTCCTTCCTTCTCTCATGCATATGACTCCGGCCTCAATCAACGTCCCGGCCCGACGCTCTTATCTGCATCACATTAAATACATGAAATGAGTATAAAACTCAGCAAGTGGAATTCTTACATAGCAATGGACACATATATCATACTCTGTAAAACATGACTTTGAAATCATTAAATACCATCAACTCTTGAAACATTATTAACATATCATAGTATAACAATAAGATAGTATTTCTCTTTTCTCTGATGGATCGATATCTAAATAGCATCTCTGTCTCTATACCTATATCCCATCGATATAAATCGATAACTCTGAGGGATATAAGCCTATGGTCGTTGATCAACTAATTGCATGCAATCTCTAACTAGGTATCTATCAATCCATAAATCATTTAAACTCTCTCTTTGACATTTCAACAAACACTTTGAAGACTCTATTCTCTTGTATTCCCTTTTTCACCATTGAGACATAAAAATGTCTCTAATAAACAACAAGGTGTAATAATACATAGCATGAATCAAATGGAAGGGAATAACATGTTAAAACTAATGAAACACAATACATATATTATCATGTGAGCACAAGGAATGAAATTCCACTTACTACCAATAAAACCCTTGAATAAATCTCTTGGTACACAACCTACATCAATAAACCAAGTATTGCACCATCAACATCTCAATAATCATAAATCCATAACAATTAAACCATAAAACCAACACCATCACCAAACCCATGATTTTTCCCAACACCAAAACTAAGAATAAACTAAACCAAAAGCTTACCTTAGCTTCCTTGAACCCAAAATAACCTTGCTCTCAACACAAATAACCAACAAGAAGCTTGAATCAAGGAAATGAAAGGAAAAAATGAAGGAACCCTAGCTCTCCTAGAAAAAAGAACCAAGAATGAAGGAAATGAAATGAGGAAAGTGAACCAATTCATCCAATTATATCACTTAAAACTCAAAACACGCTTCTACTGTTCATGCACCGCGGGTGCGCTAGCCCTTGCACCGCGGGTGCGCTATGCCTTCGGCAACTCATCCAAAAATCAACAATCGACGACCGCGGGTGCGCTCCACCAAGGACCGCGTGTGCGCTCTGGTTTCGGTAAATACACCACAGGTGCAATGTCTTCCTGACCGCAGGTGCGGTTAGTCTTTGGCAATTCCACCAAAAAAATCTGAAATAACGACCGCGGGTGCGGTCCTCTCTTGAGTGCAGGTGCAGTCACCTCTGTAACCAACAAAATACTCTACGCAACAAGGATCGAATCGCAACGCTGATACAATACAACTACACAACAACTACTATCAACAAAACCACAAAACAATTATAACCAACAATACTATAACCCATAATCACAACTCTTAACATCACACTATACTAAAACTCAACTAAAAAGTCAATAATCATACGAAATCTTAAACCTTACCGAACACCAGGCTTGGTTATTACAATCGCAAGGGGCGTGCTTGGGCGAGAGCATGTTTGGGCGTCGGGGCGAGCTGGCGGATGAAGGGCGAGCAGGCTCGGGCGATGTCACGCCCCGGGACGGGGGTTGGTTGACACCGGCGTTGCTCTCAAATATTACATTCGAAAACAACAAGCCTCAGAAGTACAGAATTTCAGAAACCCGTCTTTTATTCATAATAATCATTGTCTGTTACAACTCAATGACAAATGTTTTACAGCGGAAATGTAAAACCATAAAATTACAATGTATGAACAGATGCAGCGGAAAATAAAACATAAATCAGAACTAAGAACAACGATCTTCATCACCAGCCCCAAAACTGACGTTGCTCCTCTTCTTCTATCAACTCTTCCTCGTTCTTATTTGAGATGGGTTTGGTGGGTGAGTGATATGATTGTCACTCAGTAAGCAGGGGCGGGAATAACTCCCAGTTTTCGAAATCGTTTTCAACAGAAACAGTAATATAATAATATACAGAAAACTCGTATTTTCATAACAGAAATCAGAATTCAGAATTTACAGGCTTCAGAACAGAAATCAGAATTAGTAAGCACTGAACATGTCAGTGAATTTCATGGCTAAACTGATATCAGTCCCCTATATGTTCTCTCCTCTAAGGGGTGAGGCCAGAATCAGAATCAGAATTCAGAAATGTTCAGAATATATATTCCTACCATTAGTTCACTAGGGAGTTTCAGTGCTTCAAAATCATATATCAGAAATCATACAGAAAATGAACTTTAAAACAGAATTATCAAACGGATTTCAAGATATTTATACATAAGCCCACTTACAGTAATTTGCTAAAAGTATTTCGGTTGAAATCTGAAGTCTGCTTGTTCTTGCTACTGGTTTCTGCTGCTCGAAAATCAGCACTCTCTTAGCTCAAATATTTCAAGTGACAACTCAAGATTTTGGTAAACCAATTCAGGTGTTTGAGGGTGATATTTATAGGCAATGTTTCTGACTGTTAGACTCTCAATTAATGGCCATAATCTGCCATTAACAGCCTTTATTCCATGTTAATGCTTCAGTTACAAGTCTAAGCTGGATCAGTAACTGTCTGCTGGAATCTTGCGCTGCTGAATTCTTCTGCTGCTGGATTCTATATGCTGGAATTCTGTCTGCTGGAATTGTGTCTGCTGGAAAAATATCATCCTCTGAATTATTGACTGCTGCTGGAATTGTTAGCTTCTACTGAAATTTTCCATTGCTACTGAATAATGCTGCTGGAAATTCGGGTTCTCACATCCCTCCCTCCTTATGAAAAGTTTCGTCCTCGAAACTTGGCTATACTTGATCTTCAAAGAGATAGGGATATTGTGTTCGCATCTTTTCTTCCAACTCCCAAGTAGCTTCTATTTCGGTGTGGTTGGACCATTGTACCTTGACATATGGAATAGTTCGTCGCCTCAGTACTTGGTCTTTGTGATCCACAATTCGAATCGGAATCTCTTCATATTTCAGCTCTTCATTTAGATTACTCTCCGCCAGAAGTGGTCCAGCTTCCAGTATGTGACTTGGATCAGGAATATATCTCCTCAGCTGCGAGACGTGGAATACATTATGAATTCTTGACATGTCGGGTGGAAGTGCTAATCTATAAGCAAGCGTTCCCACTTTCTCAAGAATTTCAAATGGTCCGACGTATCTAGGATTCAATTTCCCAGTCTTATTGAATCGGATTACACCCTTCATGGGTGACACTTTCACATATGCCTTCTCTCCAACTTTGAATTCAACAGGTCTTCTTTTCAAGTCAGCCCAACTTTTCTGTCGATCTTGTGCAGCTTTTAGTCGCTCTTTGATCATAGCAACTTTATCCACTGTTTCTTGGATCAGTTCAGGTCCAACGATGGCTTTTTCTCCTACTTCATCCCAATACAGTGGTGATCGACATTTTCGTCCATACAGAGCTTCGTATGGTGCCATTTCAATGCTGCTGTGGTAACTATTATTGTATGCGAACTCGATTAAGGGCAGATGTTCGCTCCAATTACCACTGAAGTCCAAGGCACATGCTCTCAGCATATTTTCTAGAGTTTGTATTGTCCTCTCAGTTTGGCCATCAGTTTGCGGATGGTAGGCCGTGCTAAGAGTAACCTTAGTCCCCATAGCTTGTTGAAAGCTCTTCCAAAATCGAGATGTAAATCTAGGATCTCTGTCTGACAGTATGCTAGCTGGAACTCCATGCAATCGTACGATCTCATTCATGTACAATGTGGCTAGCTTATCCAAATTATAATTCATGCGGACATGTAAGAAATGTGCAGATTTTGTGAGTCTATCCACGATTACCCATATTCCGTCATGACTTTGTCTCGATTTTGGTAAACCAACTACAAAATCCATGGAAATATGTTCCCATTTCCATTCCGGGATTTCTAATGGTTGAAGAAGTCCACCAGATCTTTGGTGCTCTGCCTTGACTTGCTGACACACGTGACACTTGGAAACAAATATTGCCACGTCTTTCTTCATTCCACTCCACCAAAAATTTTTCTTCAAATCTCTGTACATCTTGGTACTTCCCGGATGGACTGAAAATTTCGACTTATGTGCCTTAGACATTACTTCTTGTCGAAGATTATCGATGTCTGGTACGCACAATCGTCCTTTCATCCACAATGTTCCTTTGTTATCCGTCTCGAAATCTGGTGATTTCCCTTCTTTAACTTGCTCTTTTAGTTTCACCAAAGCGGGATCTCTATCTTGACTCATCTTGATTGTCTCTCGAAGACATGGTTGTGCTGAAAGTGATGTCAGGATCACCTTACTCATATTCTTTCGACTTAAAGCATCTGCTACTTTGTTGGCTTTGCCTGGATGGTAGCTTATTGTCAAGTTGTAATCCTTCATGAGTTCGATCCATCGTCTTTGTCTCATATTTAGTTCCTTTTGAGTGAACAAATATTTGAGACTTTGATGATCGGTGAAAATCTCACACTTGGCTCCATAAAGATAGTGTCTCCAAATCTTTAGTGCGAACACCACTGCAGCTAATTCAAGGTCATGTGTTGGGTAATTCTGTTCATACGGCTTCAACTGTCTTGACACGTATGCAATCACCCTTCCCTCTTGCATGAGTACACATCCTAAACCTTCTTTGGATGCATCACTATAGACGGTGTAGTCCTTACCTTCCATAGGTAATACTAGCACTGGTGTGGATGTAAGCTTCTTCTTCAAGGTCTCGAAGCTTTGCTCACATTTTTCACTCCATTGAAATTTAGAGTTCTTCTGTGTGAGCTTGGTGAGTGGTATGGCTATTGAGGAAAATCCTTCAACAAATTTTCGGTAATAGCCTGCTAGTCCCAAGAAGCTTCGTACTTCTGTCACATTCTTTGGTGTAGGCCAATCCGAGATTGCCTCCACTTTCTTAGGGTCCACAGATACTCCTGCTGCTGATATTATGTGTCCCAAGAATGCGACACTCTCTAGCCAGAATTCGCATTTCTTGAACTTGGCGTATAGTTCCTTTTCTCTCAACTTCTGTAGGGTGAGACGAAGATGTTCTTTGTGGTCTTCTTCACTTGACGAATATACTAGAATATCGTCGATGAATATCACAACAAACTTGTCTAGAAATGGTTTAAACACTCTGTTCATGAGATCCATGAATACTGCCGGAGCGTTTGTTAATCCGAACGGCATCACTGTAAACTCATAGTGTCCGTACCTTGTCCTGAAGGCTGTCTTTGGGATATCGTCTGATTTGACCTTCAATTGGTGGTAGCCTGACCTTAAGTCGAGCTTGGAAAAGACTGAAGCTCCTTTGAGTTGGTCAAACAAGTCATCTATCCTTGGAAGTGGATATTTGTTTTTGATTGTGATCTTGTTCAGTTCTCTATAATCGATGCACATCCTCATGCTTCCGTCTTTCTTCTTTACAAATAGGACAGGAGCTCCCCACGGAGACGCGCTTGGTCGAATCTGCTTCTTATCCAACAACTCTTTAAGTTGCTCTTTGAGTTCTTTCAACTCTGCTGGAGCCATTCGGTATGGTGCCTTTGAGATTGGTGTAACATTGGGCACTAGGTTAATCTCAAATTCCACTTCGCGATCAGGAAGTTCGCCCGGGAGTTCTTCAGGAAAGACATCCGGGAATTCTTGCACTACCGAAATCTCTTCTAGGGTAGGTGCAGTTTCTTGTTTTTCCTCGCTTAACATGGCTAGGTAAACTTCTTCTCCACTTTTCATGGCTTTCCAAGTTTGAGAAGCAGAAAGAATAGTCTTTCGTTCTTTGGTCTTGCCATGAAATAAAATTTTCTCTTGGTGTGGAGCTTGGATGGTTACCGTCTTTCCATGATAGTCTACTAAGGCATGATTCTTGGCTAACCAATCCATTCCAAGAATTACATCGAATTCCACCATGTTTAGTTGAATCAGGTTCGCCTTGAAATTCTGATCTTCTATGAGGACACCCATATTCCGATATAGAGTGCGAGTTTCTAAAATTCGATTAGCAGGAGTTGCTACTCTATATGGTTCTTCTAGGTTATCAGGCTTAGCTCCTAACTTCTTGGCAAATCTCTTAGACATGAATGAATGCGTAGCACCACAATCAAATAACGCATAAGCAGGTATATTATCGATTAGAATGGTACCAGCTACGACATCATCCGAGTTGTCAGCTTCTTCTTGGGTGATAGCATAGACTCGAGCATTTGGCTTGTTCTCCTTAGGCTTGTTTGGAGTTGTTCCTCCTGCTGGTCCGTTCCTTGGATCTGGAAGAGGACATTGAGCAATGCGATGGTCCATCTTTCCACAACGGAAACAAGCTCCAGAATTCCTACGACATTCACCCGTGTGTGTGAATCCGCAAGTTTGGCACTTGACTCCTTCTTTGTTTGATTGAGAAGAAGTGGTTCTTTTGGATGGAGCACTGGTGAACTGGTTGCTTGAAAACTTAGGCCTCTTGAATTGCTGGCCCGATTGGTACTGGCTTGGCGGAGGACGTTTGAGTTTGTTCTCGCCTTCACGTCTCTTAATATCATTTTCAGCCCTGATGGCGGCTCCCATCAACTCATCAAAACTATTGGGCTCGATCACGGCAAGGGCAGATTGAATACGGCTGTTCAATCCCTTCTTGAAGCGATGCATCTTCAAGGCCTCGTCTCCCATTATGATTGGGGAGTAAGTTCCCAATGAGTGGAACTTGGATGAATACTCCACCACTGTCATGTTTGGTTCTTGAACCAAGCTTTCAAATTCTGACAGCTTTTGCACTCGAACTGCTGTTGGAAAGTACTGCCTCAGGAATGCTTCTCGAAACCTTTGCCAAGTGATAGGTCCCGCCTCTATCATAGCTGGTGAGACTCCTTCCCACCATTTGGGTGCTTTATCGACAAGAAAAGGTGTAATCACCTCTACTCTGATCCTTTGGGGGACCTCAAGTAGTCGAAGATGATTTTCCACCTCTTTCATCAAATTCTGTCCGACCTCTGGATCGGTACTTCCATCGAAGTTAGGGACTCTTGCTCTTCGGAGAGCCTCGTAGTGCTGCTTAGTCCCGTTGTTCTGAGCTGGAGGTGGTGGCGGTGGCTGGTTAGCATTGGGGTTCACTAACCCTTGTAACGTGGTTGCCACAATCGTGGCTATCGCCATTAAATCCACTTGGCTGAGGCCAACTGCTGGTGGCTGTTGTTGTTGTTGTTGTTGTTGTTCATTCTCATCGTTGCGGTTGTTGTTACGGTTGTTGTAACGAGGATTGCGGTTGTTTCTAACTGGGCGTCCGTCCATTTCCTACAATTAAGAAAGTTCTAAGGTTGATAACAGAATAGAGACTAAACAAAAGAATCACAATGATTAAGTAATTGCTCCAAAAATTAAATATGAACCAATGGATAGAAATAATCTCTTCTTGATTCCTCAAGAAAGTGCAATTACAAATGAACTTTGAAAATGAAATAGAAATTTAAATGGGACAAGTGTCACAGGGCTACTACTAATGTTCTAATCTATCACTTCTCCCAAATCTAAATCCATATGATCCTCTTCAACTTCCTCTTCGGGATCCTCCTCGGGTTCATCTTCATGATTGGCTATTACTGCTTCGAGATGTTCAATATGCCCATGCAGAACCGCATTCTGGTCGCTAAGAACTTCAACAGTATCTTGCAACTCTTGAATATGAGCATTAGTCTGCGCACTATACTGATTATGCTGGTGCACGAGTTGGTGATTTTGATCCTTGAGTATTTGGATCTTCTCGAGTAGTGTATCACGTAACTCGATGAATTCTACCACAGTCTCTTGGGATATCTCAAACTCCTCTTGAGTCTTCCTATTCCTCTCTTCTGCTTCATGCAGATAATGAGCATAACGTTGAACATCACCCTCTAAGTGTTCTGCTCGACGCTCTAACTCGTCCTTGTCCAGCTTTAGGCAGTAGTTATGCCCATTTAGTTTCTCTAGCTTCCTCTCTAAGTTCTTAACGTAGCTACTTTGGTCAGCCATATCCTACATCCAAAACATGAGGGTAAAGGTTCAGAATTGATATAAAGAATATGGATTAAGTTATAGACAAATACTGGAATGAACCAAATCAGTACTGTCTATACAATTAACAGCAGAAATAGCTCAAAAATTTTCGGTCTCAGAATTCTGTGAAAATTTTACTAAAAATCCTTCACATCAAGAACATGAATGGTACCAAGTTTGGTGTAAAAATACTAAGCCATTTAGAAATTAAAATTCCTCAAAGTTTGAAAATGTTGATAAATCCCACGGAAATGATGATATCTTTATCTAAATGATGGATTTTGGGCTTCGTCGGTGGTGCTAGAACGATGAATCGTTCTAGATTAGGTTCTCCTCGTCGAGAGCTTTCCAACGCCTACTTTTAATAGTAAAAATTCCTCCTGGATCAAAAGTTATGGCCGTTTGAAGTTTGCGCGAAAAACACTTCAACTTCTATGCCATTTTGCGAGGTCTACTGCATTTGCTTGCTGGAATACACTGTCTACTGTAATTCTGATGCTTCTGCAATCAGTCTGTTGTTTTTCCAGCACTATTAGAACCAGTCTGCTGCATTCCGAGTCTACTAACCCAGTCTTCTGCATTCAGATTTACTGTTTTCCTTCTACTGGTTTCAAACTACTGGTCTTATCCTACTGTTTTTCGTCTACTGGTTTTGGCCTATTGAATTATTTTTTTTTTTTTTTTTTAAAACTTGTTTCAGTAGTCTATTACAGTAGCTTATTTTCAGTAGTCTATTTCAGTAACCTTCAGAACTTATTCTCAGAAGTCTATAAGAACTTATTATTTCTAGTTCCTCCTCCCCAGATTATGAAACCCGGTTCTGCTCTGATACCACTTCAATGTCACGCCCCGGGACGGGGGTTGGTTGACACCGGCGTTGCTCTCAAATATTACATTCGAAAACAACAAGCCTCAGAAGTACAGAATTTCAGAAACCCGTCTTTTATTCATAATAATCATTGTCTGTTACAACTCAATGACAAATGTTTTACAGCGGAAATGTAAAACCATAAAATTACAATGTCTGAACAGATGCAGCGGAAAATAAAACATAAATCAGAACTAAGAACAACGATCTTCATCACCAGCCCCAAAACTGACGTTGCTCCTCTTCTTCTATCAACTCTTCCTCGTTCTTATCTGAGATGGGTTTGGTGGGTGAGTGATATGATTGTTACTCAGTAAGCAGGGGCGGGAATAACTCCCAGCTTTCGAAATCGTTTTCAACAGAAACAGTAATATAATAATATACAGAAAACTCGTATTTTCATAACAGAAATCAGAATTCAGAATTTACAGGCTTCAGAACAGAAATCAGAATTAGTAAGCACTGAACACGTCAGTGAATTTCATGGCTAAACTGATATCAGTCCCCTATATGTTCTCTCCTCTAAGGGGTGAGGCCAGAATCAGAATCAGAATTCAGAAATGTTCAGAATATATATTCCTACCATTAGTTCACTAGGGAGTTTCAGTGCTTCAAAATCATATATCAGAAATCATACAGAAAATGAACTTTAAAACAGAATTATCAAACGGATTTCAAGATATTTATACATAAGCCCACTTACAGTAATTTGCTAAAAGTATTTCGGTTGAAATCTGAAGTCTGCTTGTTCTTGCTACTGGTTTCTGCTGCTCGAAAATCAGCACTCTCTTAGCTCAAATATTTCAAGTGACAACTCAAGATTTTGGTAAACCAATTCAGGTGTTTGAGGGTGATATTTATAGGCAATGTTTCTGACTGTTAGACTCTCAATTAATGGCCATAATCTGCCATTAACAGCCTTTATTCCATGTTAATGCTTCAGTTACAAGTCTAAGCTGGATCAGTAACTGTCTGCTGGAATCTTGCGCTGCTGAATTCTTCTGCTGCTGGATTCTATATGCTGGAATTCTGTCTGCTGGAAAAATATCATCCTCTGAATTATTGACTGCTGCTGGAATTGTTAGCTTCTACTGAAATTTTCCATTGCTACTGAATAATGCTGCTGGAAATTCGGGTTCTCACAGGCGATATCGGGCGTTGGGCTAGGGGCGAGCTGCAGGTGGCTGGGCGAGCTCGGGCGCTGAGCGAGGGGCGAGTGTGGCATCAGGGACGCTCGGGCGAGGGGCGAGCATGGCGGAAGCGCTCGGGCGCTGGGCGAGCGTGTCCGAGGCGCTGGACGAGCGTGGCTGAGGCGCTCGTGTGGGTACTGGGCGAGCGTGGTGAAGGCGCTCGGACGAACGTTGGGCGAGCGTGGCCAGTGCGCTGGGCGAGCGTGGCTGAGGCGCTCGCGTCGGCGCTGGGCGAGTGTGTCAGGGGCGAGGGGCGAGCGTTGCGGAGGCGCTCGTGCGGGCGCTGGGTGAGCGTGGCGAAGGCGCTCGGACGAACACTGGGCGAGCGTGGTCGGGGCGCTGGCCGAGCGTGGCTGAGGCGCTGGCGCTGGGCGAGCATGTCAGGGGCGAGGGGAGAGCGTTGCAAAGGCGCTCGGGCGGGCGATGGACGAGCGTGGCAGGGTCGAGGGGCGAGTGTGGTGGAGGCGCTCGGGCGCTGGGCGAGCGTGGCGGAGGCGCTTGCGCGGGCATTGGGCGATCGTTGGGCGAGCACGGCAGGGGCGAGGGCTCGGCGGCGTCGGGCAAGCTCACGAGCACAGGTGTAGGGAGAAGAAGGTGGGTTGTGATGGTGGAACATATGTGAAGTGCAGAAGAAATTATGCAGGGGAGAAGTGAAGTTGAACAGGATTGTGACTTCATTTGTTTCCAAATTTCTGGAGACTGATAGATGGCTGGAAGAAAAAGCACATCTCGTATCCGGTATCCCGAGGACCGCACAACTAATCGAACTTTGAACCTGCGATTCAGTTTGACTCGGGAGGGGGAGACTGGTGATACCCCAGGATTGGGCCTACTACCCCTGACCCATCCCAAGCCCAAGTAAAAGACAGGCCCATCAAGGGCCCATGTATTCTCCTATAAATACCAGTTTTGGGTGTTCAGTTAATGGATAATTTTTATTATATTTCAGTATTTCCCTAAATATTACATATTTTTGTATTGTAATAAAGATAAGAAGTGACAGAGATATTAATTGGTAATTTGAGTAATAGATGATATAACATATTTGTTTACCTAATTTAAATTTAAATATGTAGGAGGAATTGTAGGAGGAAGTGAAGGAGAGGATGATGTCGTTTGGTCATGTACAATTGCAGATTCATGAACAATATTTTGGCAATCTCACTGAAGGTAAAAACTTGTGTGAGATGGTCTCACGAGTCGTATGTTGCGAGACAGATCTTTATTTGAGTCATCCATGAAAAAGTATTAATTTTTATGCTAAGAGTATTACTTTTTATTGTGAATATGGGTAGGGTTGATCCGTCTCACATATTAAGATTCGTGAGACGGTCTCACATGAGATCCAAATATTTTCTATTCCTTATGGAATTGTTGAAATATTACCAATATCATTAAATTAAAAATGGTTGCTTTAAATAATTTTAATTTAAAAAATTAAAAATGGTTGCTTTAAATAATTTTAATTTATTTAAAATATAATTAAGAAAATATGATTCTATATTTGATAAATATTGTCAAATGATATCGATATTTAAAATTCAATACGTAAAATTATTCAGTATAATAAAATATTATAAACAACATTTGATTATAATAGATACCACTATTTATTTTTTGTGGAAGTGTTGAAATAGGATTGAAATTTATTAAGTTTATTTTATAATAAATTCTTATCTATTTTATTTATTGGAAAATATGGATCAATATCTATTTACATATATTCATTAATTAATCAAAATACTATTCGCTTATTGCCATTCTCTATGGTCAGTAGATTGATTTCCCCCGAGGTGCCTGAGTTATCCATAAGATTTTTCTTCTCCATTTTAACTCCATCGAATGAATGCGAAAATATTTTGTATTCATCTTCCATGTCATGCAATGCAATAATGAAATCCTCTCATGTGAATTCATTAAAACTAAAATCAAATACCTCATAACATGCATTATCCAGCTTGACATCACCCATCTAGCTCTAAATCAGTTCTGAATCACTTTCATTGGATGAAGTCTCAGAGATGGATGCTTCTGTATTTGGGTTTGTCTACTTGCTTTTACTTTTCTCAGCAACAAGCACCTTCTTATCTCTCTTCTTGTATGGCTTCTTGCCATCTTGGAACTATCTTTTCTCAAAAGACTTCTTCTCGTCCTTCTTAGATCTGTTACTGAAATGTCCTCTACTCGTTTTTCTTAAGAAATACTAGAAATTTTTTGTCTTCTAATTCATTCGGCCGAAACACTAAACTTTAAAATACGAATATTTTGCACCATTTAAAAATAAACTAACCAACTATTATTTGAAAATACAAAAGAAAGTAATTGAAAGTATAAAGTCATAAAACGTCAATCAACCTAAACTAACATTATTTCAAAAATAAACTTAACTCTAACATCCTCTCAAAAACCTCTCAAAAGCATCATAAAAGTCATAGAATCTTTAACGTAAACTTAAATCATCAACATAATTTTAATTGCAGAAAACTAGCGTTAGTCCTCGGGTTGTGTGGATCTTCAGTCCAACAAGATCAATCATCAAGACCTCTATTAACATCAATATCATGCTCACCTGCATCGATCACACCTAGTGAGTCTATTGACTTAGGAAACCTTAATAATGACAACAAGTAATACATATACATCCACAAACAACAGTGAAAATACTTTTACTTAAAATAGTTTTTCATGAACATAAACTTTAACGTTTTCCTTTCAACATATCATATCATATTTTCTTTCATCTTATACGTATACGTTTCTCTTTTTATTGAATTCAGATCCCCAATTATTACTTTCGTATTAGCTGAAGGTCGATGGATCCATCTACGTATTACCACGGTACCGAGCGACGGGGACATCAGCGACACTCTCACCCGTCAACTGAGCCTTGGCCTTACATATCATCGTATCATCGTATTAGTCATAATCAATTCACATCCTTCAACTTTTCATATTTCCATCATTTATAAAAATTCATACATATATAAATCATTTCTCTTTTAAACCAGACATGCAACATATCTTTTAAATTTAATATTTCATCATAAAAATTCCATAAACATTTGAAATAAACGTTTTAATATTATTTACAGCATTCAGGACAGTGTCATGATGTCTAACATTTTGAAGGCGTAAAATGACCGTTTTACCCATAGAAGTATAATTTTCCATAATTGTTCCTAAACCTCGAAAAGACGTCCCAAATCATTCCAAACTTGACCTATTACCTTAAGACACTCCCTTAAATATTCATTAGGCTTAAAATTTAGCTTTTTGATAATCTCTTCAATTCGTTTTTAAACTTAGACGTACATCCCGGTTTTGATTCGTATTAACTCGAAACTTAACCAAACTTGAACCAAAGCTTATTAACACCTAACTAAACTATATTCAACCCAATCCCATTAAGACCCTTGATCAACCTAGGATACCTACTGAAAATTTCTGCATCAAACCCTAGCTCCTATTTTCGAACCCTAGCCACCCTAACCATGCAAGCTTCGACCCTAGCCCTTGTCCACCACGACCAGACCCTAGAACACCCTCCCAGGACCCTGATCGTGCCCATAGCAAGCCACTGGACCGACCCTACCAGCCCAAACACGCCCAGCCCCTTAACCCGTAACAAAAGCCAAACGCGCCTCTCCTTTTGCGCGGTTCCTCCCTAGCCTTCATGTCAGCCTTCCCTTGAACTATCTAGGACCATGACTAGACCCTAATAGGACCCATGAAAGCACCCTAACAGTAGCTAAGTGACGTATGTAACGTACCGTATTTTCATACTTAAAAATTTGCGGAAAAATTAAAAATTTTTTTAAACATAAAATAACATTCAAAGTTTGCCATAAAAATATCCCAACCAAGTCCCCCATAAGACATGGCGGTTCAAAGTACTACATTAAAATTTGCTCACAAAAGTTTCGCTCAAAGTATTTCCCTCGAACCAAGAAATCAGAGTAAATTAACATTTGCGTAAAAACATAAACTTTGCGGTCCTCGGGTTAGCCTCCCGCTCAGTCCAAGCCTGCCCCTTGGTCGCCACCTCCTGTCTCCTCATCAACATACTCACCTGCATCGATCAAGTCTAGTGAGTCTAAAGACTCAACACGTATAAACTGGTAGTAACGAGTAGTACATAATAAAATCACATGCAACTTTAAAATAGGGCATACATACTTAAAACTTGACTTGCGTATTAAAACTGGAACATACGTACATACATACTTAGACGTGCCATCAACATAAACTTTTCTTAAGCATGCTGCATACTTGAACATACTTGAACATACATAACTTCATCATTTTGCGTAGAGGATGTTTCAAAGCAAGTGACCCATACATAATAAACCGCCTGATCAGACAAACCACAGTACTGGGCTGACAGGGACGTATCCACTGCCACATACATGAGATCCCCGTTCATAATTTAACGGGCTGGTTGGTCCCCGTTCATAATTTAACGCTTCTCAGCCATGATCTAACCCGTTCATAATTTAACGGGGTGGAGAGGTCCTCGGCCACGTTCACCGACTTCCAAACCCATTCATAATTTGGTCACAAGACATTTAGCATACCTCAAAAACTTAAAATATTTTCTTGCACGTCAACATACTTACTTGGTGTTGAGGGATTCGTTGGACTTCGAACGGGGCCGTTGCTGCAACATACTAACATGAACTTGCATAGCATAACTTAGACGTAGAAATCATACTTACTCCTAAGCTCAATCAATACTTAGGACGTTCTAAGTTTTCCCATGACTCGACCTTGAAAACATCATATTAAACCTTAGCATACAACCTCAAATCGAATCCTAAGTGATGAAAGGATGTATCCCAAAAATAGGAGGACACGGACCCCGTGCCTAGGTCCGGGCTTGGGTCCGTGTAGATACTGCATGGTGTGTGTGTCGAAAAGTAAAGGCACGGATCCCGTCTATAGGTCCGGGTCAGGGTCCCTGTAGATACTGTGAAGGGAACACTCGGAAAGGAGAGAGGCACGGACCCCGTGCATGGGTCCGTGTGGTCTCGGGAACTTGGCACTGCTGAGGGAACAAAGGCACGGACCCCGTGTGGGGGTCCGGGTAATGATCCGTGCACTCTCGGGACAAGAAAACTTACGAAAATTCTGTACATGTTTTGCTCAACTTTCTAGACTCGGTTGCACGGACTATGAACAATACCCCGAGACCCATCCTAGCACACTATGGGATTATACCTACCCAAGTAAACATTAAAATTTCCCCAAGAGCAATTAATCATCAATGACAACGACACAACTCAAAATTCGGCACAAGGTTTCTTCCTATGACTCTTGGTTCAACTTAGTGCCTATTGACACGAAACGAACCATTAGTGACCGTCCCAAACAACATAAACAAGGTACCTTTACGCATCAACGATCACCTGCCGATCCCCAACGAAGCCTGCAACAATTAAACTTCAAGGATTCATCAATATCATAACTTTTCTGAAAACGCAGTTTGAGCAGTCCCACGAAAAACATCATAACTCACTCAAATGTCATCCAAAAATCTCGAATTTAAATCAAATCGAAGGCATCAAAATGTTCTAAAATTTTCTTGTTGAAAGTTTTCTCAAAATCCCGACAGAAAAATCGCAGTTTTCAACAGAACAGTGAGTTACGAGATTTCAGATCTAAAAAGTATTTCAAACGCATTCAAACCATTTTCCGCTCAAACTACGAACGTCACACATGGATTTTCACGCATAAAATAACACGACGCATAATATGACAAGATCGACGCAGAAAGAACAGATTATACGTGCCTTTTGATATTAAAAATACCGTGACGACGATACCGAAGCAGAGACGGTGCGAAGCTCGATCCGGGACGAACGTGGCGCTAAATTCCTTGAAGAAAACACACGAAAATATGCTGGAATAATTCAGAGGAGGGGGCGGCCGTTTCTTTCACAAGAACCCTAGGTTTTCTTTTTAAAATCTGAAAATAGACTTGTAGGTGTGTGTTGTGTGTTTTAGTGTGTGTAAAAACGTGTTTAGTGTGTGTGAGTGTAGAAAACGTGTGTGTGATTTAATTAGGAGAAATATAGTGCTAAATTAACTAATTAAAATATTAATTAAAAGTTAACACTCACTAATTTAATCAAACTCTACAATTAAAATGATTACACACCAATTTTAAAAATTTTAAACTCTTAAATCACTAAATACATAATAATGCTTTAACATATTAAAACTTAATAACTTATTAAAAATGCCCCATCCTCAACTTAAAATAAAATACCATATTTTAAATTACCAATATCGTCACCGGTCTTTTCCTCGATCACGCTTCGAATAGTCGTCTGAAACATGAAACTCGAAAAACATTTTAACGTGCATCACATAAACATGACTATTATTAAAATAATGCATTTAAATAAATTATGCATGGCTAAACTCATTTTAAATTAAAATAAATGATTTAACGAATCAAATAAATGCACGGGTTATACGTGTACTGATTTTGGGCTCTACAGTTCCTCCCACTTATATAAATTTCGTCCTCGAAATTAAGTCTTACCGAATAACTCCGGGTAGCGAAGTCTCATGTCGGCCTCTGACTCCCAAGTGGCCTCTTCCACTGATTGGTTTAACCACCGAACCTTGACTAGTTTAGTCACTTTGTTCCGAAGTCTGCGCTCCTGCCGGTCGAGGATTTGAGTCGGTCTTTCCTCATAAGACATATCTGGAGCCAACTGCAACGGCTCATAACTCAGAATGTGCGAAGGATTAGCCAAATATTTCCTTAGCATCGAGACATGGAACACATTGTGTACCCCAGCCAGATTCGGCGGAAGGGCTACACGATAGGCTAGTGTCCCAACTCTGTCAAGAATCTCGAACGGTCCAATAAACCTTGGACTCAACTTGCCTCGTTTCCCAAATCTCATAACACCCTTCATGGGTGCTATCTTGACGAAAACGTGATCACTAACGGCAAACTCGAGATCTCTCCTCCTCTTATCCGCGTAGCTCTTCTGACGGCTTTGGGCAGTCTTCATTCTGTCACGAATCTTGACCACCACTTCTGCAGTCTGCTGAACTATCTCGGGACCTAGATCTGATCTCTCACCCACTTCATCCCAATGAACTGGTGATCTGCACTTCCGACCATACAACGCCTCATAGGGAGCCATACCAGTAGATGCTTGGAAACTGTTGTTGTATGTGAACTCCACTAGAGGTAGTCTAGACTCCCATGATCCCTGAAAATCAATCATGCAAGCTCTTAGCAAGTCCTCTAAAATCTGTATCACTCGCTCAGACTGACCATCTGTCTGCGGGTGAAAAGCTGTACTAAAAAGCAACTTCGTCCCCATAGCTGCATGTAAGCTCTTCCAGAAGGACGATGTAAACCTTGGGTCCCTGTCGGACACAATCAAAACTGGGAAACCATGCAAACAGACTATCTCCCTAATATAAAGCTCCGCATACTGCGTCATGGAGAAAGTCGTCTTCACTGGCAGAAAATGCGCTGACTTAGTGAGTCGGTCCACTATAACCCAAATAGAATTAGACCCTCTGACTGACTTAGGTAACCCAACGACAAAGTCCATAGTAATGTTCTCTCATTTCCACTCTGGGATGGGGAGTGGCTTAAGCATACCTGCTGGCCTCTGATGCTCTGCCTTCACCTGCTGACAAGTGAGGCACTCAGATACAAATCTGCGGATGTCTCTCTTCATCCCTGGCCACCAATACAAAATCTGCAGGTCTTTATACATCTTGGTACCTCCCGGATGGAAAGAATACGGAGATGCGTGTGCCTCTGTCAAGATATCCTGTCTGATCGATTCACCACTAGGCACCCACATTCTACCTCTGTATCTCACAATGCCGTCTGTCACTGTGTAAAGAACATTGCCCTTGGCTTCATCTTTCAGTCTCCATTTCTGTAGCTGTTCATCTGAAGACTGCCCTGCTCGGATGCGGTCTAGCAAATCAGATTTGACTATCAGATTAGACAGTCTAGGGGCTCTGCCCTCACGATAAATCTCTAGACCAAATCTCTGAATCTCCGACTGAAGTGGTCTCTGAGCTGTCAACTGAGCAACAACTGCCACTTTTCTGCTCAAAGCGTCTGCGACAACATTAGCCTTTCCCCGATGGTAGCTAATTTCGCAGTCGTAATCTTTCACAAGTTCTAACCACCGTCTTTGTCTCATATTCAGCTCTTTCTGCGTGAAGAAGTATTTGAGACTTTTGTGATCGGTGAAAATCTGACACTTCTCGCCGTATAAGTAATGTCTCCAAATCTTCAATGCAAAGACAACGACGGCTAACTCAAGGTCATGCGTCGGGTAATTCTTCTCGTGCACCTTCAACTGCCTGGAAGCATAAGCTATGACCCGACCCTGCTGCATCAATACTGCGCCCAACCCGAGCCTAGATGCATCGGTGTAGAGCACAAATTCACCTTGCCCTGTTGGCATGGCTAGCACTGGCGCCGAAGTAAGAGCTTGCTTCAAAGTATCAAAGCTCTTCTGACATTCCTCACTCCACACAAACTTAGCATTCTTCTTGGTTAGTGAAGTGAGTGGCACTGCTATGGACGAAAATCCCTTAATAAACTTACGGTAGTAGCCTGCTAAACCCAAAAAGTTACGGATCTCTGATGCATTCTTTGGCTCCACCCATTCCTTAACGGCTGCTACCTTGGCTGAATCCACTTCAATCCCGCTGCTAGACACTATATGCCCCAAGAATGCTACTTTCTGTAACCAAAATTTGCACTTACTGAATTTCGCAAATAACTTGCGACTTTGCAAAACCTGTAAAACTGTCCTCAAATGTGGGTCATGCTCTTCATGGCTCTTCGAGTATATAAGGATGTCGTCAATGAACACGATGACGAACTGATCAAGGTAGGGCTGAAATACTCGGTTCATGAGGTCCATGAAAATTGCTGGAGCATTCGTCAATCCAAATGGCATTACTAAGAACTCGTAGTGCCCATATCTGGTTCTGAAGGCCGTTTTGTAAACGTCTACGTCATTCACTTTCAGCTAGTGATACCCTGATCGAAGATCTATCTTAGAGAACACTGCGTCTCCCTGCAATTGATCAAACAAGTCTTCGATTCTAGGAAGTGGGTATTTATTCTTGATCGTTACCTTGTTCAGCTCTCGGTAATCGATGCACAGTCTCATGCTCCCGTCCTTCTTCTTCACGAAAAGCACTGGTGCGCCCCACGGTGAGAAACTAGGGCGAATGAATTCCTTGTCCAAGAGCTCCTGAATCTGCTGCTTGAGCTCTAACATCTCGGCTGGAGCTAGTCGGTACGGTGCCTTAGAGATTGGCACTGTACCTGGCATGAGATCAATGGAAAACTCCACCTCCCTATCGGGTGGAAGACCTGTGACGTCATCAGGAAAGACGTCTGAGAAATCTCTGACTACTGGCACTTCTGATATCGAAGGAGTGGGCACGTCAGGCGCTGAAATAACACTGGCCAAGAAAGCCTGACACCCCTTGGAAATAAGTCTCCTCGCCTACATGCACGAAATCATGCAGGGAAAACTCCTCCATCTAGTTGGCTCGAAGAGAAACTGCTCCATGCCCAATGGTTTGACTAACACTGATCTCTTCTGGAAGTCGATAAGAACTCTGTTCTTAGTCAGCCAGTCCATTCCCAATATGATGTCGAATTCTGGCATCGGCAATAGGATTAAATCTGCGTATACTAGGTGGCCATGCAGTTCTAGATCAATATCTCTGATCACACTGGTAGCCAACAGCTCTTCCCCTGACGGGACTGTCACTGAAAAGTTCACGTCTAGGCCTATGGACTTGAGGTCCAAATGATTAGCAAACGTCTCCGATATGAAGGAGTGAGTGGCTCCTGAGTCTATCAGTGCAGTTGTGGATGATCTCTTAATGAAAATGTTTCCTGAGATGCGTTAGCACAACAAACTAGCTTATATCCCAATTATTCTACCAAAACCTCAAGCAACAAAATACACCTAATAATCCAACTAAAACACTAGTAATCTCAATTAAAGTTAAACAGGTAATGCAAGGAATTTAGTACTGAGCTTAGATAGGAAATGTTACTGGTCAGTAGAGTAGTGTCTGGGTTCGCCTCCTGAGCATGCATGGAGAATACCCTGCCCTGGGTTGGTTGCTTCCACTGTGGGCACTCTTTCAGCATGTGGTCCGTAGCTCCACATTTAAAACACTTGCCTGACCCATATAAGCACTGCCCCGGGTGCTGGCGGTTGCATTTAGGACACGCTGGAAAAACGACTGGCCTCTGTGGCGCTCCTTGTTGCTGAATGGGACCCTTGCCCTTAGGTGGTCCCTGATACGGTTTCTTCCCAGGTGGCCCCTGATACTGCTTCTTAAACTGGGGTCTCTGATGATGCTGCTGGTATTGCTGCCGCGGTGGAGCCTGATAGGGCCTCTTGCCCTGCCTGTCCGCCTCAATATCCCGCTGGTCTTGCTCTGCAGCCAGAGCTCTAGAAACAGCAACTGCATAAGAAGTAGGGCCAGCTACCCTCACGTCACGGCGCAGGATCGGCCGCAAACCATTTAAGAAGTGCCTCAACTTCGCCTGGACATCATTAGCAATGAGGGGCACGAAGTGACATCCCCTCTCAAACTTCCTAACAAATTCTGTCATGCTACCGTCTCCCTGTCGCAGCATCATATACTCGTTGGTGAGTCTGGTTCGTACTTCCTCAGTGAAGTACTAGTACTTGGAGTAAAAAACTTCCTTGAAACCATTCCATGGCAGTACTTGCAGATTGACTGCCACGGATGCGCTCTCCCACCATAACCTGGCGTCTCCAGTCAATAAGAAGATGGCACAACGGACCCTATCAGCATCTGCCAGCTCCATAAAGTCGAAAATTACTTCGATGGAGTTGATCCATCCCTCAGCGACCATCGGGTCAGTAGTACCCGAAAACTCCTTCGGACTCATCCTCCGAAACCTCTCATATACCGCCTCTGGTTGGGGCCTCGCCCCTGCGCCTGCTGCTGCCTGGTTCCCCGCAAATTGTGCGAAGAACTGCGTCATACCAGCAAGCATCTGAGCCTGCATATCCGGAGGTGGTGGTGGTGGAGGATTGGCCCTCTCCTCAACTCGAGGCTCTCTGTCCTCCTCCCTCGTTTCACGGTCGATCACACGTCTAAGAGGCATGCTGTTCCAATGAATTACCCAGCACGTAACCCAACATGCACGTACATATATCAATATTTTATGATGCATGTAAATCAAACTTAAAACATGCACATACTGAAACCATAACTTGATGCGCACTACATAACATAATGCAAAACTTTAAACTTACAGACTTGAGGTGTGACTTCGTGAGCTTCTTGCGACTGGCAGTAGGCATAACCCTTTACAAGAACACCGCTCTGATACCAACTGTAACGTACCGTATTTTCATACTTAAAAATTTGCGGAAAAATTAAAAATTTTCTTAAACATAAAATAACATTCAAAGTTTGCCATAAAAATATCCCAACCAAGTCCCCCATAAGACATGGCGGTTCAAAGGACTACAAAAAAATTTGCTCACAAAAGTTTCGCTCAAAGTATTTCCCTCGAACCAAGAAATCAGAGTAAATTAACATTTGCGTAAAAACATAAACTTTGCGATCCTCGGGTTAGCCTCCCGCTCAGTCCAAGCCTGCCCCTTGGTCTCCACCTCCTGTCTCCTCATCAACATACTCACCTGCATCGATCAAGTCTAGTGAGTCTAAAGACTCAACACGTATAAACTGGTAGTAACGAGTAGTACATAATAAAATCACATGCAACTTTAAAATAGGGCATACATACTTAAAACTTGACTTGCGTATTAAAACTGGAACATACGTACATACATACTTAGACGTGCCATCAACATAAACTTTTCTTAAGCATGCTGCATACTTGAACATACTTGAACATACATAACTTCATCATTTTGCGTAGAGGATGTTTCAAAGCAAGTGACCCATACATAATAAACCGCCTGATCAGACAAACCACAGTACTGGGCTGACAGGGACGTATCCACTGCCACATACATGAGATCCCCGTTCATAATTTAACGGGCTGGTTGGTCCCCGTTCATAATTTAACGCTTCTCAGCCATGATCTAACCCGTTCATAATTTAACGGGGTGGAGAGGTCCTCGGCCACGTTCACCGACTTCCAAACCCATTCATAATTTGGTCACAAGACATTTAGCATACCTCAAAAACTTAAAATATTTTCTTGCACGTCAACATACTTACTTGGTGTTGAGGGATTCGTTGGACTTCGAACGGGGCCGTTGCTGCAACATACTAACATGAACTTGCATACTTAACTGGCATAACTTAGACGTAGAAATCATACTTACTCCTAAGCTCAATCAATACCTAGGACGTTCTAAGTTTTCCCATGACTCGACCTTGAAAACATCATATTAAACCTTAGCATACAACCTCAAATCGAATCCTAAGTGATGAAAGGATGTATCCCAAAAATAGGAGGACACGGACCCCGTGCCTAGGTCCGGGCTTGGGTCCGTGTAGATACTGCATGGTGTGTGTGTCGAAAAGTAAAGGCACGGACCCCGTCTATAGGTCCGGGTCAGGGTCCGTGTAGATATTGTGAAGGGAACACTTGGAAAGGAGAGAGGCACGAACCCCGTGCATGGGTCCGTGTGGGGGTCCGTGTACTCTCGGGAACTTGGCACTGCTGAGGGAACAAAGGCACGGACCCCGTGTGGGGGTCCGAGTAATGATCCGTGCACTCTCGGGACAAGAAAACTTACGAAAATTCTGTACATGTTTTGCTCAACTTTCTAGACTCGGTTGCACGGACTATGAACAACACCCCGAGACCCATCCTAGCACACTATGGGATTATACCAAACCCAAGTAAACATTAAAATTTCCCCAAGAGCAATTAATCATCAATGACAACGACACAACTCAAAATTCGGCACAAGGTTTCTTCCTATGACTCTTGGTTCAACTTAGTGCCTATTGACACGAAACGAACCATTAGTGACCGTCCCAAACAACATAAACAAGGTACCTTTACGCAGCAACGATCACCTGTCGATCCCCAACGAAGCTTGCAACAATTAAACTTCAAGGATACATCAATATCATAACTTTTCTGAAAACGCAGTTTGAGCAGTCCCACGAAAAACATCATAACTCACTCAATTGTCATCCAAAAATCTCGAATTTTATATCAAATCGAAGGCATCAAAAAGTTCTACAATTTTCTAGTTGAAAGTTTTCTGAAAATCCCGACAGAAAAATCTTAGTTTTCAACAGAACAGTGAGTTACGAGATTTCAGATCTAAAAAGTATTTCAAACGCATTCAAACCATTTTCCGCTCAAACTACGAACGTCACACATGGATTTTCACGCATAAAATAACACGACGCATACTATGACAAGATCGATTCAGAAAGAACAGATTATACGTGCTTTTTGATATTAAAAATACCGTGACGACGATACCGAAGCGGAGACGGTGCGAGGCTCGATCCGGGACGAACGTGGCGCTAAAATCCTTGAAGAAAACACACGAAAATATGCTGGAATAATTCAGAGGAGGGGGCGGCCGTTTCTTTCACAAGAACCCTAGGTTTTCTTTTTAAAATCTGAAAATAAACTTGTAGGTGTGTGTTGTGTGTTTTAGTGTGTGTAAAAATGTGTTTAGTGTGTGTAAAAACGTGTTTAGTTTGTGTGAGTGTAGAAAACGTGTGTGTGATTTAATTAGGAGAAATCTAGTGCTAAATTAACTAATTAAAATATTAATTAAAAGTTAACACTCACTAATTTAATCAAACTCTACAATTAAAATGATTACACACCAATTTTAAAAATTTTAAACTCTTAAATCACTAAATACATAATAATGCTTTAACATATTAAAACTTAATAACTTATTAAAATGCCCCATCCTCAACTTAAAATAAAATACCATATTTTAAATTACCAACATCGTCACCGGTCTTTTCCTCGATCCCGCTTCGAATAGTCGTCTGAAACTTGAAACTCGAAAAACATTTTAACGTGCATCACATAAACATGACTATTATTAAAATAATGCATTTAAATAAATTATGCATGGCTAAAATCATTTTAAATTAAAATAAATGATTTAACGAATCAAATAAATGCACGGGTTATACGTGTACAGAATTTGGGCTCTACACGTGCTTCCTAAAGACTCCTAGCCGAAACCCTAGTCCACCAAAAATCCCAATTTTCGTTCCACATGCTTCACCCTACTGTCCAACCATTAAACCTTCATCTATAGACCCTTAAACAAGTTGAAAAGCGTCCCTTCCTATATCCTTACCATGGCAGCCCTTTTATGCATCATACCCAAAAGTTTTACCAGATGAAAACACTAGTTTTATGCATGTATAGCCATAAAAACGAGAATATATCATGTTTATCATATTTTGCATGCAAGCATGTATCAAACACATAATATGGTGCGAAAGATGTTTGAAGGAAGATTAAGACGTGTCTTTGCGTTTAATACGCACGAAAAACGGCTTGCGATGGGTTTTTTTTAAAACTAATTTAAATTTTTTTTCAAAAATAATGTGGAAAAAAAAAACTTTTATAAAACTACGGCAAACCGCGCTTATGAAGCGCGGAGCATGCTCCAGCTTATTAGCGACGGTTTTTTAAATCTGTCGCTCATGGCGACGGTTTTTAAACTCCGTCGCCATTCTCCGTCGCCAATAGTGACGGTTAATAACAGTCGCCCATAGCGACGGTTTTATATCAACTGTCGCTGGTTCAAATGTTGCAACGGTTTTTCTAAAACCGTCGCTATATTGTGGCAAATTTTGAATTATTATCCTCTTCCACATCATGCTAATAATATGTATGTCGTGAACAATAATATTAAATCAACAACGGTTTTTATTGTGTGCAATCGGTGTATTCGGTTACCGACCGAATCGATTCAAAATTTGCAAGCTTATGAACAACGCACATAAATGCAAGATGCGGATATTACTATCCGCAGCGTGCTTTTACTGCACGTCGTTATTTATGTCAAGTGCACCCATATGTGCGCAGATATCATAAATAACAAGAAATATTGAATAAAAAATATAAATATTGAAGATAAAATAATGAATATATATTTCTTAAAATTTCAAGACCGAACTTCCGAATTAACCGAACCGAATTTTCGAATTAATCTGGTTCGGTCGGTTAATTCGGTTTAACCGAAATTTTGCGCTTCGAACAATATTAACAGCGTACATATGGGTGCACTTGACAGAAATAACGACGTGCATTAAATGCACGCTGCGGATAGTAATATCTGCAGCTTGCATTTATGTGCATTGTTCATAAGCTTGCAAATTTTTGAATCGGTTTAGTCGGTAACCGAATAGACCGATTGCACACAATAAAAACCGTCGTTGATTTAATATTATTGTTCACGACATGCATATTATTAGCATGATGTGGAAGAGGATAATAATTCAAAATTTGCCACAATATAGCGACGGTTTTAGAAAAACCGTCGCAACACTTGATCAGCGACGGTTTGTAAAACTGTCGCTATGTGCGACTGTTATTAACCGTCGCTATTGGGGACGGATTTCAAAAACCGTCGCTAGTGCAGCGTCCGCGTTTCATAAGCGCGGTTTGCCTGTAATTTTGTAAAAGTTTTTTTTTCCACATTATTTTTGAAAAAAAATTTAAAATTTAAATTAGTTTTAAAAAAAAAACCCTGTGTTTCTTGATTTTGTATTTGGTTGATCATATTGTAAACAAAGACATGTTGGTTGTTTAATATATGGAAAGTTTTTGTTCAAAAAAAAAAAAGACTTCAAATTATATATAATATTTAGTTAAAAATTAAACGAAAAGCAGTAAAAAAGTATTATTGTCAACATGTATCATAAAAAAAAAAACAAATAAAGTTACTATATATTATAATTTTAAAAACATTCCTTATAAATAATTATAAGATGTTTCACGTTTTTTTTAAGAAAATAGATTATATAAGTTGTTGAGGCCCCGATACTTGTATGTATTGATTTCAAATCTTACTTGTGTATTGTTCATCCTCATTATATAAAAAACAAACATAAAGAAAATATATATAGGTTGTATGTAATTTCTTCCATTTCTTTAAATTCGGTTTATATATACACACACAAACATATATTTATGAAAAATCAATCATAATATGAAATCAAATTTTTTTACGTATCCTCGAAATTTTAACTAATATTTGCTAAAGTTAATTATCAAAGTAGATATGATAATAATTTTTTTTAAAATAATAGAAACGTACTTACGAGTAAGTCTTTTGTGAGACAGTTTCATGGATTTTTATCCGTCATACGTGTCAACATTGTCCATAATTATAATAAAAAATAATATTTTTGACATAAAAATCAATATTTTTCAGGCGTGATCCATTCAAATAAGACATTTTCTCACAAAATTATCTTGTCAAACCATCTCACATGAGTTTTTTGTGATTACTTTAATACCGTAGTTAAGCGCAAATACTTGTTATTTTGAAATGTATTTGATTTAAATGTATTTTTCCTGTTCATTTTGATTTAAAATAAAAATAATGAAGTTTTTAAATTACATAATAATTTTCTTTTAAAATAGTTATATATATTTTCAAATGAAAAAAATAGTTATATATATATTTATATATATAAATTTTTTATATATAAATTGTTTTTGTTAATTTTTTTTAAAATTGAACATAAAAAAGCTGCGGCCATGCGTACCCGTACCACTCACTCATAGCGAAGAGAGTAGGTCTCATGTGAGACCGTCTCACGGATCTCAATCTGTGAGACGGGTCAAGCCTACCCATATTCACCATAAAAAGTAATACTCTTAACATAAAAAGCAATACTTTTTCATGGATTATCCAAATAAAGATCCGTCTCACAAAATATGACCCGTGAGACCGTCTCACACAAGTTTTTGCCTAGCAAAGAATATGTGGAAATATATGTGAAATGATCAAATCGGGTAAGTTGGCAAACAAGTTGCACTTGTAAACAAATACAATAAATATATAAATGAAATCTCGTTTTAAATTCGAGATATTGTTGTAGATAAATTATAAGTCATGGACATAAATTAATTAATTTAATATACTGTATAATTTTAAATGTAATATAAATATAATATGGAAACAAATTTATCGCAAATCAAAACATTATTTGTTTGGGGACTCGGACGCTAATCAAGTTCTTAATTATCATTGGGACTAATTAATCAATTACAAAACAGAGTCTAAATTTTTTTTTTAAAATGCGGAACGTAGTGAAATAAAACAAATATATATACATCTCAGTATATAAAAATACAAATCATGTATCACATACATTTATTCAACTAAGGTTTAATATCTAATGTCAAGTGTCCAACCCTATCTTTAATCCAAGTCCGGAATCTCTACTCTAATCACGATCTCTCTTTATCTCCTCAACCTTGAACATGTCCCACCTGTTGTCATGTACACATACAGACAAGACAATAGCCGGATAACTCCAATGAATAAATCCCAGTATAAATCAACGAAACATGCAATCATATGATAAACATAAAAGTATGGACAAATAACAGCAATATATATCAAAAGCTGAAATATAATCAATATCAAACTGTCGACAATACTCGTAATTCCACGACTCAGACTAGACTCAATCCTAGCCTAGGGATCCCGGTTCCCAGACATTGGTATTCCATATCAACCAACAGTAATAGAAAAGACTCCAGTTCTATCCACGTCGATATAGTATCGATCAACAGTAATAGAAGAAGCTCTGTTTCTATCCACATCGGTATAGTATCGATTACCAGTAATAGAAGAAACTCTGTTTCTATCCACATCGATATGACATCGATCAACAATAATAGAAGAAGTTATAATTCTATCCACATCGATACAGTACCGATCACCAGTAATAGAAGGAGCTATAATTCTATCCACATCGATAGACAATTATCCGGTGACAGACTATGGTACTATCGCCAATACACTATCCCATGACATCGTTCAATGTGCCCGTGGCGATCCCACCACTAACAGGCACTTCTGTCATAAGATTACTTGACTAATACCTGCTATCTATAATTCAAGAGAACACGTACATCAATCAAATCAATGCAGTATCAATGCAAGAGAGTAAAGTAAGTGATTTAGGGAAACTCAAGTCTAAACCGACTCAAGTCAATCTCCCAATACACATTGACTTATACCTTTATCTTCCCGTTCTGACGAAGACGAAGTCCTGAATTCAACTCTGTCCATTCTCGATCTGGTAGTAACAATACCGAACAGACACGATATCAATATATAACCCAATTCAGAACCTGTTCTGATCAATACTTAAATCAAAACATAACTGATCATATCAGATCATATACAATTTAATCCATATAGATAATATCCCGATATAATCGAAGTCACTACTGAAACTGATCAATATCAATCAACTGATGTTTTGACGGCGTAACAATACAGTCTCGATAACTCCGTCAGTCCCAACATCACAGATATAATACCAGGACTCCTAATCAATATCAGTTCAACTCATAATCTCAATAACAATACAAATCTGATATGAAATCTCAGTCAAATTGATTCTGAAAATCATAACAATTATATCCATAATCTGTTTTTTTATCTGACTTCAAATATACAATGGCTACTATATCAGAAACACCATATATGATTCATATTCGATTTTGACAATATCATAATTTCAAATCATGTCTAAACGTAACAAAACTTACGTCCAGTTGTAGCTGTTGTCGCTAGGAAAACGATACCCTACTCGGATTCAAAATCAGACGTGCGGATCGTTCACAATTTTCCAAATCTCTACGTCCCTCGGTTTTCCCTTTTTCTTCTCGTTTCATTCCTTAAACTGATATGCATGTATATATATATATATAAATATATATATATATATACGTCGCACATACAAACCAAGTGGCAACTTTACGTTTTGCATGCCTGGTGCATATGCGCGCCCAAGTCCCGCGCATATGCGCCGGGCGTTCTATCCGAATTTTGCTACTGGAGTGCTCGCGCATATGCGCGCAAATCGTCGCGCATATGCGCGAGACCTACTGTCTCGAGCACAAACCCACTCGCGCATATGCGCGCTTTCTGCCGCGCATGTGCGCCAACTTCTCTGCCCTGCTCGCGCATGTGCGCCGTTCACGTCGTGCAGATGCGCCGAGCACTTCCTAGGCTACTGGACACCTCGCGCATATGCGCGCCTTTACATCGCGCAAATGCGCGGAGTCTTCTGTCAAAACCGCGCATGGCTCGCGCATCACGTCGCGCATGTGCGCGAGCACACCTCCTTGCACATATATTTCACGTCTTTTCTCATCTTTCCCGGCCCACTCCGCTCCGTCTATAATTACTTTGATTAATCAATAAATCATTTCAGATTAATCTCAGATTACGGTAATTATACTCAAATCATTTCAGATTACGATAATCAAATTCTCGGACCTTACAATCTGGGTATATTTCTTTATTTTCTCTAAATATTTTTAAATTATTAAGTTCTAATTTTTTTAAACCATTAATACAGAATAATTTATATATTTTCAATTATTTAATT
Organism: Primulina eburnea; assembly: GCF_022965805.1. Taxonomy (NCBI): domain Eukaryota; kingdom Viridiplantae; phylum Streptophyta; class Magnoliopsida; order Lamiales; family Gesneriaceae; genus Primulina; species Primulina eburnea. The sequence goes on from NC_133114.1 coordinate 21,065,728, forward strand.
TTATAATACTCTGATATAAAAAATATTATACAGTTACTTTTCACTAACCCAAATCATTCTATATCCCCTTATTCATTTTTATGCTTCTTCGGTTCTTCCTCACTTTTGTTTTCTTTTTTTTATAGCATGTTTGAATGCTTAAAATTTTAGATTGGATTTGAAAATAAAAATAAATTTAAAATTGGATTTGAAAATCTATGGATTTAAAATTTCATCAGTTTGAAATTTAAAATTATATTTAGAATTCATTTCTCGTTTGAATTTAAATTTTGAAATTTTACTAAAATAATCTTAATTATCTTTTACATAAATCAATATTTAAAACATAATATTCACGTTATTAAAAAATTGGAAAACCTAAATTAATTTTATCATATTTTTCTCTATACCATTTCAGTTATATATTTATGTTATATAAATTACATAAAATATTATATACTTAAATAATTACTGTTAATGATCACAAAATGAATTATAAAAATAAAATAATCAAACATAACATTTAAATATTCAAATTTAAATTCTACGAAATAAATTATTTCTAAATTAAATATTCAACTATATTCTAATTTCATAAATAAAAAAATAAATTATTATTGAATAAAAAATTGTTCAACAATATTCCTGACATAAAAATCAAATATATAAAATAAAAAATAAATAAATTTGTTATTTAATCTAACTATGACAACAACTTATAAAGACAATAGAAAGATAAAATAGTAAAAAAAGATATATGGATATATTTCAGATGTATTCAAATCCAAATCCTATGAAATTCAACCAGTTTTAAAAAGATTTGCTCATGTATAATGAAATCCAACCAAATCACTAAAAATCCACTCTCGCCTAATCTTTGCTTCCAAAGATCGGGTTAAAGATGGAGATTCTTCGAATTTCTCCACCACCTCAACTGAATGAACTCAAACGCTGATTATACGTACAAATCCTGCGTATATAGCTCGTGGGTTCTTGCTTTTCGGTTTTTTTTCCCATATGTTTTTGTATATATACAGGTCCGAATCTTCCGATCCATTCTTGTTCAGTACTGTTCCTCTCTCCCACGCGAAGTTGCTGTTTCGTCAATGAAATTGATTCGCAACTTTTTTCTGGTAGTGGGTTGTGCTATGTTGGATCTGAACTCCCCGGCGGTGATTTCCGTGAGCTCCGCCGAAGTTCGCCGCCGCAAGACCCTTGAAACCACCGCCGATTCGGTTACCTCCACCACCACATCGTTTAAAGACAATGGGGTGGCCGATGAGCACGACTCCAACAGCTTCACACGCGGGAAGTTTCTACCCACGCTCAATTTCTTGATTCTTGACAAGAACGTGATCGAGATCGAGGATGAAGCGGACGATGACGTCACCGTTTACAAGACTGAGTTGCAGTTTTTCCCGTGTGTGCCTCGTCTTCTACGCCGGATACGGAGGCTTCAGGCGGAGTGGACATGATGGGATTTTACAAGGCGCAGTTTCCTGTGCAGCAGCAGCAGCCGCAGTCACAGGTGAAGAAGAGTAGGCGTGGTCCACGGTCTCGGAGCTCGCAGTATCGCGGGGTTACTTTCTACCGGAGAACCGGGAGATGGGAATCATACATTTGGTACCCATAATCGAACCTCAAAATCATATCATATCTGACAATAATTCTGTTGCATGCATGTTTTGTGTACTTTTGAATATATGTGAGAGAGAAAGCGGTTTTGAATATCATGTTGATTTTTATGGCTAAAGAAATTGTGGTTGTATTTTGGGCTGTTTGATCATCATATTTTCATTGTTTATTCGACGCCGAGCTCTTGCAAATCCGAATATTATGTTTTATTTCTTTCGTGTTCTTGCGTAAGATTAATTCGGCACTGGTAGCCGCGGTTTGCGGATGATGATTGGTTGACAATATAGGTATTCTCGGGTTTTCTTTTGGAGAAGTAATAGTTGTAAATCCATGGGTCTGCAAGTTATTTGTGGATGGAACTATTTGTTGATTATATAAAATCATGATCACCGATGTGGCACCATAAATGAGTCGTGATTGCATATGCGACACAGCTACAGATTATTCGATAGCATGCGATTCAACTACTGAATTGTTGATTGCTATGCTGCATGACCAATGGATTATGGCACTTAGCAGTACTTCATAATTTTGATTTGGGCTGGATTGATAGCATCAACAATAGATTTCGATGCGCCTGCAGAAGCTCGAAATTAGAATTGGCGATGAGTTTGATCTACAAGATTCAAATAGTACAATTACCCTTACGAATTGCTAGCATTTGGCACAACATATTCTTATTTAATGTCATTGTCTATGTAATTCTTTATGTATATCTTGTAGTGCCTTTTCTATTCATGATTTTAATTTTATTTTTTGCTATTTGTGGACAGGGATTGCGGTAAACAAGTCTATTTGGGTAAGAAATTAAACTACTTGTATTGCATGATTAATATACTAGCGTCTCTGATTTTTCTAGTTTAGACATAGGTTAATTTGAAGTTTATGGAATTGGAATTTGGTTTTGCAAATTGTTTTAGTTTCTCTGTCGCAGTCTCATATTAATTTTGTTTGAAGATTGATGTTATTTGCACTCAATTTTCGGCAACTGCACTCAACTTTATGAACAAATTGGATTTTAAATAACATCGGGCTAGAAACAATTACTCCTTTTGTTACACTTGCGTTCCCGGGATTCTACGTCTTGTCATGTTCTTAAACCAATAGAAACCTTCTTAAAGCTTGTCCATGGTGCTCTTGTGTAGGTGTTTCGATTCTTTCTCTTCCCAATGAACTTGTTAATACCCTTTCCACAATGTTTCCCCTCATGGATTAGTTGCATCCAGGTATTCCCCCATGTGGGCTGGCTTGTACTGGTTTTGCCCCAAATAATAAGGTGAATTTTCTCTTCTACTATTAATTTTCAGCTCTGGACTTGATCTAATTATGAACATTGCCTCCATGAAATATGTAGTAATATAATAAATAGAGAGCAAGGAACAATTTTCTTGATCCGAAGAAGTTTTTCCCACAGTGAAAGAAGCATAAAATGCATAAGCATGCTCGATGTACTCGAGCGTAAAAGCAACAAAATGTTCATCCAGTTGTCCTGGCACTCACACCACGGTATACTTCTGACACTAGCTTCCCTTAATAAGTTGCTCATTTCTTGTCTACGGACCAATTTCTTGTTATTGATCTTAACGAAGATACTCACACATTCTTCACATTCTGTTGCATGCAATTACTGGAAAAGATGTATCAGATAATAATTCATAGTTGGTTACATCAATCTGTTTTTATTTTTTAATTTAATTTGCAGGAAAGATACACTGGCGTAATTAATGGGGCCATTACTTCGCCTCCACACCCAAACTGACCATGGAAAATGCAAGGTGCCGGCATCATGACCCTTCCAGTGCCACTTTTATCTTCTGCAGCATCATCAGGATTCTCTACCACTGCCACTCCGAATTCGAATTCCCTTGTCTCCTCGACATCCAGAACGCAGCTTCCAGCATCTGAGGTCAACAACCTTCAGTGACCTGTTCAAACACCACAGACCGTGATTGTTCAAGTTAGACTCGCGCGCCCTTGTATGTTTCTCTAGGAACATAAGTGCAGAATAATATGTCAGAACACATGAAATCACGTAGAGCTGTTATAAATAATTCTCTGCATCTTTTGTCTGTTACTATAAGTAATTCATCCACGGTGGAAATTGGTGATAGTCATTCTCTGTCTGCATTTTATTGGATTTTTGGTTGATATGTGTTACTATCTATCGACGTTCTTCTGCATCAATTCGTGTAAATTGAATTACTGCCACAGGAATATGGCCGTATGAAGGATAATATAGCTTAAAAAATTTTACTTTGTTGCGATAGCGTGATGCTCAACATGAAATGATTTCTTGTGATAGTATTAGTGTGTCATCAAGGCAAAGCAAGAAATTTAGGTGAGAGGGACGATAGGATGTATTTTTAGACACTCCCCTGATAGCTTTCCCCAGTTCTGTTATGCTGATGGAACAACCTTCTCCAACTCTCAAGTATAACTTCCCCCGGTAGAGTGACGATAGTAAGTATAAACTAGCAACTTGAATTTGAGGAGGACATAAACATCGATTTCGATTTTAGACTAACCTCCTTTATTTACAATAATGAGTGGGGGGCAACTTGGGCTTCCCTTTTATTTGATGTGAAGTCAAATCAGCATTTTCAGCATCATTTACATTTTTTTCTTTTAGAGCAGATAACTTTGGGTTTCGTTTTATGCTTAGTTCCTTTTTAGTTGTATACTGCATTGTTGTCATCTCAGGGCTTGAGTTCTAGTTTAGGTGGAAATGATTGCTGTTACATGGTAGTTTTCCAGTATGCGTCAATTGTCCTATTCAATGTTGGTGATCATGAAGTTGATGGGTATCTGAAAATTTTCGAAAGACACGCTTCAGGATTGCTCCCTGAGATGAGAAAGGATGGTAAGCCCATTTGAAATCACACTGCAAAATGCATCAATTATTGTTGTCGCGTATGTTCTTTATTTTGTGTTAATTTGATGCTATGGTTTAAGAATTTAACTATGCAAGATGGGTTATTTGAGGTTTGTTTGATTCTTCATGTTTGATTTACTGTGGTCCATTAGAATGCATGCAAGATAAGGTTATTCCAATTAATCGTAGGTTGTGCCAGTATAATACATCCTCTGTATTGTGTATAGCTTTCTTACCAACTTGGTTTTTCCCTGCCAATAGAAATGAAAGTCGGGTGATTTAAAGGCTGCGATATTTGACCTAGTGTTTAACAAGTAATTGCTTTTATTCTGAAGGGATACTGTGATATAACATATTTATATAACTAATATACCTGTCCAATGCACTAACGCCAAAGTTATAAAGCTTCTAGCTTTAGTTCAAGTTTGAACCAACATTTGTATCGAAATTAAAATCATTACTGCCTTGTCTGTTTTACTGATTTCATCTAATTGATGCTTTTAAAATCAAGTATGTTATGAATCAGCAGTTAATTCGTGGACATCAATTAATGTTATGCAGGATAATAATTTGTCGTGTTTTCTGTTGCATTCTCTTCTTCTTTGTATCGGTTTCGATCAATGCCCTGAATTTCTGGTTTGGATCGAAAAATAGAATATGAGGTGAGAGAAAAGCCAACTTTGAGCACCTGGATGCAAGGTGGACTTGATTACATAATGCTTCAGTACCTAAACATCGATGGTTTCGCACAATTGGTAGTGTTCTCGGCCAAAGTATTGCTCTTGATTACTACGTCCGCCAGGTTGGTTTTGACTTCAAAATTTTATGACAGTGCTCCTTGATTTTGAGAATCTGTCTGCGATGGTTCATGTTGATGGAATGGTTGCAGAATTTACTGACATGAATAGGGGGATGGAGAAAACTGGAACATTTACTATGAAAAGGAAAAAGCTCTTTCAGTTGTTTGGAAAGGCAAATTCTAATCTCGCTGATGTAAATTCTTAAGCTAGGACTTTTCGAAAGGTAATATTCAAAATCTTAGTAAGAGTTGGGTACATGACCGACCTCCTCTAGTAAGCAGCACATTTTTAGTACTTGTTTTTGAAGCTACTCTTCTCGAGAATTTGCGAGAGAGGAATGATAAGCTAAACAAAAATTTCTGAATGAGACGCTATATAGAAATTACTGAAAGATGCGTTTTATTAATGAGAACAAGCCTTTAGCTGGTGATTCTTTCTTTTGTGGATCAATGCAGGGGGATTCGTTTGTATCCTTTTTCGCTCTTAAGTAATTGCACTTTATAATTACTTTCCACTCTATGGAAACATGACTCAAGTTTCTATATATAGATTTCTACTTCTTTTCTGTGATGTATTTTAAGATAACATGTGCAAAGACCATTAGTAGTTTGTTGAATTCCTCTTAAATATACTTCTTTGTTTCATGATATGCTTGTTTGGTGTGTTCTGTGGCTATAGCTGCTAACGTGAAGTTATTTACTTGATCGCAGATCGGATATTGCGTGGAAGGATGCTAAATGTGCCCAGATTTGGGAGTACTTCCGCTATGAATTTGAATTAACCCAAAGATTTGCAAGCCTTGATTTCAAGTTGAAATTTGTGGAGGTATTACTTCAAAATCATGTCTTTTAAATCATATTTAAATTTTTTTGAGAAACTTCTTCATTCAACCACATACATGAAATTCAATTAGACTAAACAATTTTTTGGAGAATTTTTCTTGAAAGCTTTCTATACCCCACCATGTCATTGCATGCGATGTCATCACTGCGGTACAACTATGCTTGTAGTTGATTTTTTGTTTTTCCCATCGCAGCATGATATTTCGGTTCCTTCAAGAGATTCTGCAGAATAGGAAATCAGATTTTCTTGAACGGTTGATCATCGTACTTATAGGTGCTGAAATCCTCATATCTCTCTATGGCATCCTTTTCCAGTCCTCGATTACATCTTTATAGGGTCAACAGTCTTTGGAGAACATAGGATTTTGAATGATTTCTTGTGTACATACACAGTTTTATAGCTCATTTCTCTTTGATGTATTACAGAATCACTTTTAACCAGGGCTGACAAAACATGAGGTTAAATTTTAACAGTTGGTTCTTTACTTCAGGGGACATATTTAATGTGGTTTATAAAAAAAAGTAACCACTTTCATGAAATTCTTTTCCATACCGGTAGTGATTACTATGGTCTATCACATCCGATGGTTATAACTACAGTGATTGTATTTCTCCATGCGTCGGACGGAATTTTCCTTGATTTTGAGAACCCTTTACATCGAGGATAAGTCCCCATTATTATTTGTATACAAAAAAAACGAAGAGATAATAGTGTGCTTGGTTTGTGTACTCAACATCGACCATGAACCAACTACTTTGTCTGATTCTCACGTCGTTCTTTGTAGCTTTAACTATATCTAAGGCTGTTCGCGTCCTCCTATATTACACGATATAGAAAAATTTGTTCCGATCCATATCACCCAACAATAACTCGAAACAATCTAAAACTATTTTATGAAGAAAATTTTATCCGAGGTAGGCAAAATGCCTAATATGACAACTCTATATCCTAAACTATTACCTCTCTAAAATAGAGCAATGTTCATCCCAAGGAGACTGTTGAAGAATATTGAGCTATATAACTTGGCACTCTTGATTTGAATGGATATATGTTTAAGTCTAAAAATGAGTATTGAAAATGTCTAAAGGGTTTCTTGTTGTGATGAAGGCAATAAGAAGAAATTCTGTATATTTTCTGCTAGGGAGTACTGCAGCGGGAGGTGATTATATAGTCCAAGAGGTTGCAAATAGATCAAATTTTTGGCACTTGGGGTTGGGGCATGCTACTGAAAAGGGGTTTCCCATTCACATCAAGAAAAGTATTTCTTGAGGAAAGTAAGAAAGTTGAATCCACCAATATTTTATAATTCCATTCTTTTTTATATTTTTTTTGCCTACCACTAATGATTAATCGTTCATCTCCGGTCGTGTTTCAATCAATCCTTTAACATGAAGCCATTTTTTTGCTTGGTCCACGATGAGTTTCTTAAAAAATGTTCATTTTCCTTTCCATTTTGTCCTTCTCCTTGTGTCAAGAAATTTTCGACCCTATCCCCTTCCCGAGGCCTCTGATTATCGAATACGCTGAAATCAATGATGCTCAGTTGAAGATTGTCAAGAGTGCAGAAGTTCAATTGAAGTGTACCAATTGGAGGGTTGCTGTGTAGGCTAATAATGTTAAGTCCACGAGTGACAATTCCTGAAGATTGTGTTGATTATGTGAAGGAAAATATGGTAGGAAAGAGATACAAACTTGATCTTCAAAGTGTTTCTAATGAGTCTGAAAATTTTGCAAGAAGTGTCAGTTTGAATGGAGATGGGAAAGATGCTTTGGATTTTTGATATAGATGAAACTTTACTGTCCAATCTTCCATATTATGCTGAGCATGTTTATGGCTTGGAGATTTTTTATAGCATGAAATTTGATCAGTGGGTTGAGATGGGAACAACACCTGTTGTAGAGTCTATTTTGAAGTTATACGATGAAGTTTTAAGCTTGGGAATCAAGGTCTTCCTATTGACTGGTCGAAGTGAGAGGCATCGAAATATAACCATGCATAATCAGTTGGAAGCTGGATTTCGGGACTGGAACAAGATCACACTGAGCTTAAGGTTCCAAAGATTGGCAGCTAAGATTATTTTCTTGTCTCTTCACACTGAACAAGAAAATAATCTTAATTGCCAATCTTTTGAACCTTAACTCAGTGTGATCTTATTCCAGTCCTGAAATCCAATTTTCAACAAATTATGCATGGTTATATTTAGATGCCTTTCACTTCGACCAGTCAATAAGAAGGCCTTGATTCCCAAGCTTAAAACTTTTCATCGTATAGCTTCAAAATAAACTCTACAGCAGGTGTTGTTCCCATATCAACCCACTGATCAAATTTCGTGCTATCAAAAATCTCCAAGCCATAAACATGCTCAGCATAATAGGGAAGCTTGGATAGTAAAGTCTCATCTATATAAAAAAATCCAAGCATCTTTATCATCCCCCATTCAAGCTGACACTTCTTGCAAAATTTTCAGACCCGTTAGAAACACTTTGAAGATCAAGTTCGTATCTCTTTCCTACCATATATTCCTTCACATAATCAACACAATCTTCAGGAATGGTCACCCATGGACTTAAACTATTAGCCTCCACAGCAACCCTCCAACTGGTACACTTCAATTGAACTTCTGCACTCTGACAATCTTTCAATTGAGCACCATTGATTTCAGCGTATTCGATAATCAGAGGCCTCGGGAAGGGGATAGGGTCGAAGATTTCTTGACACAGGGAGAAGGACAAATGGAAAGGAAAATGAACTTTTTTGAAGAAACTCATCGTGGACCAAGCAAAAAAATGGCTTCATGTTAAAAGATTGATTGAAACACGAGTGGAGATGAAAGATTAATCATCAGTGGTAGGCAAAAAAAAAGTATAAAAAAGAATGGAATTATAAAATATTGGTGGATTTAACGTTTTTAATTTCCTCAAGAAATACTTTTCTTGATGTGAACGGGAAACCCCTTTCAGTAACATGCCGCGGGCCCAAGTGCCAAAGATTTGATCTATTTGCAGCCTCCTGGACCATGTAATCACCTCCCGTTGCAGTACTCCCTAGCAGAAAATATAGAGAATTTCTTCGTATTGCCTTCATCACAACAAGAAACCCTTTAGACACTTTCAATACTCCTTTTTCAGACTTGAACATATATCCATTCAAATCAAGAGTTCCAAGTGATATAAAGTTCCTTTTGAGTTCTGAGACATACCTGACATTGTGTAAAGTTCTTTCCACACCATCATGCATCTTTAATGTGATGGTTGCAATGGCCTTTACCCTGCAAGATTTATTGCTTCCAAGGAGAACAAGAACTTCATCAAGTTATGTGAAAGTTTTTAACCAAGACTTTATAAAGCACATGTGGAATGAACAACCGGAGTTAAGAATCCACTTTCTTCGAGTCTTGATATGATATTACAAGAGCTTCTATTGAGTCATATTCATCGGAAGCTACGGCAGTCTCACCATCATCCTTTGGTTTTTCACAGGACTTCTTTTTTCTATCTTGCCAGTCGCGTTTGAAATGCCCTTCCTCGTGGCAGTGGAAGCACTTATATCTCGATTGGCTTCTTGTTCCAGATTTATTGTTTTGCCCTTTTGTGATTTTTTCTCATATCTTCGTCGAACTGTGAGGCTCTCACCGTGAGTTTCACCATTTTGTTGAGATTTTATTTGAAGTTATTTAGTTCTAATAGTTGATTGTACTTCTTCCAGTGAAATCATTTGTTCTCTCCCATATAGCATCACATCTCTGAAATTTTGATGCAATCTTGGGAGGGCATTTAATAGAATCAATGTCTTATTTTCTTCATCGAGTTTTACATCGATGTTCTCTAAATCATCAAGGATTTTCACAAACTCATCGATTTGATATGTGAAATTCTTCTCATTGATGATCTTGAATGGATACTCTCTCTGTTTCATATAAAGTCTGTTGGCGAGAGACTTTGTGTATATCCAAAGTAGATAATATCATACCATTGTGGAGATATGCATGTTAGGAAATGGTTTACAATGAAATGCAATGAACGTACATGATCTTGATTCTCGTCCAAGACGTTGATCTGATATCGTTCCAAACAAAAACAAATAGGAATAAGGCCTACATCTACGGGAAAACAGCCAAAACCTTGTTTATTGATCACAAGTTTACAAGAAATGAATTACACAGAAGAACAAATATATTTCTCCATAAACTCTCTTTACTCAAGTTTCTCCTATATTGAATCTTTCATACTCCATTTCTCACTTCTTTTTCTTGGATATTGATTGAATCTCGTTTTCCCAAGAAGTGTGTTGGAAACATAATTTCTGAGTTTGACAAATTAAGTGTGAAAAATTTGAACAACTGATCAAAAAAACTGAAATATAACTAAACTGAATTTTTGTAACTGGTAGTTGCTCGAACTGAAGATTAATGCGTAAATAATCTAAGGCAACTGAACTGATCAAGGCTAACTGAAGCTGCGCAATCAACTGAACGATCAGTTAAGACTGATCAGTTACTCAACAATCAGTTAATCCTATTGGCTTAAAAGAGTAAACCGATCTATCAGCTTTACACATCATCAGTTAAAAGGGCGTAACCAACAATCGACAGTTTGTACAAGAACAGTGGAAACGCCGTATTTCAGAAAAGCTACAGTGTACGATTGGCAGAAGAATGTTGACGTGGCTATACGACGAATATATATTCAAATGCATTCATTATTACCATTGGAAGCAAAGCCTATAAATAGCCGAGAAGATCAGCTGAAGAAGAGTTACCGAATAGATCGACCAAAGACCAACCGAGTTACACAGATATTACAAATTTAGCAAAACTTTGCTCGTATTCTTTCAAAGCTTAATTTTCATAAAAGCTCACACCTATCATACATATTCATATCTTTCAGGCTATAATTCGAGCTTAAGCACAAACACTCATTGTTGTATTATTCGATCTTCTAGAAATCAGTTGTGCTTTGAATTTACATCAGTCGAGTACTGATAAAATTGTATTGATACTAAGATTTTCAGTCTTGACAGTGTTAAGTCCAAACTGAAATGAGTTTGTGCAAATCATTATATAGATCAAAGTATTTTAGCGAATATCCTATCTTTGAGATAAAATGGGTGACATAGGAGTATTTGAAATCTCCGAACATCCACAAAATCTTGTGTTCCTTCTTATCAGTTTTATTCAATATGTCCTTCAGTTATTTTCCGCAGTATTAACTGATCGACATTGACAACAAGATTATCGAATTCCGTTTATCATTAAACTGATTTCATTCATCGAAGAAGTTGTGAAAATAATCAGTGTTTATTTAATCCCCTCTTCTAAACATTTTATCACACCCAACCGATCATAACAAGTGGTATCAGAGCAGTTGAATCTTGTTTCTGGATATTTCATATTTACAAATCTGATTACCATGTATTCATTCAATAAAATCCAATATTTTCCAGAGAGGAGTTCGATGATTGGAAGATTAGAATGTAGGCTCATTTAGCTGCACAAGATGACGACATGTGGTACATTATCACTAACGGACCCATGAAAATATTAAAGGCAAATGATGCAGTTGCAATAACTGATGGTGCACCCCATCGCATTGAAAAATCCAGAGAAGAATGGACTGCGGAAGATAAGAGGAAAGCCAACCTAGACAATGTGGCTAAAGATATTTTGTATAAAACCTTGGATAAGTTGACATTCAGTAAGATCAAGCTCTGCAAGACAACAAAATAAATTTGGGATAAATTAATTCAGATGTGCGAGGGCAATGAACAAACTAAAGAAAATAAACTTTCTGTTGCTATTCAGTAGTTTGGAATTCAGCAAGGCTTCACCCCGCGTCTCTCCGTCGACGTTCTTCGCATCGCAAATCGTTTTTCGTGAATAAAATATGCAAAGGCACACCTTAATCTTCCTCCATTCATCTTTCACATCATATTTTATGTTTTGATGCATGATTGAATGAAAAACATGATACACTTCTTTTATTTTCGTTTTTATGACATAACATGAACAAAACTAGAGTTTACATCTCTTAAAACTCTTGCTTATAATGCACAAAGGGGCTGCCATGGTAGGGCTACTAGAAGAGATGTTTTTCCACATGTTTAAGGGTTCTTAGGTGCATGTATAAAGGTTGGAACGACAAGAAGTGCGGCTCGTCTCTTGTGCGTGAATCTTGGGTTTTGGGGCTATCATGGATTCGTTCGATCGGTTTTGTGCATGGATCAAGATGGGGCTTCTGGATAGGGTCAGGACCGAGCCCAAGGGTTCTAGAAAGGGTCTGGGTTGGTCGGGTAGTAGGCCAGTAGCATAAAACTAACAGTTGCGTAGATAGTCTCGTGTAGGGGCTATAACAGTTCTGATGTTTTGGGGCTTAGGCGCTGGTTCTGAGTTAAAAAGGGCTTAACCATGGTCTAAAGTTATGTCTAAGGGTCGAGTCTAGCGCCTGGTTCGGGTTCCGTTCGATTCGATTTAAACGTGGAGTCATTAGAAGCATAGTGGGTTTCCTTGGGACTGTGTTGTTTTATATGGATTGTAGGTTGTTTTATGTTGGTTCGATCATGGTTCGGGGCTGGGTAGGGTCTTGGATAGTAGTTAGGATGTTATCTAAGCATAGTTCGAGTCCCGAGTCGTTCGGTAAGTCGTAGGCTAATTAATTAATTTGGGAGTCACATGTGTACTTTTGGGCTTTTGTGTTAAGTTTAGTTATTTAAATTTTAAGGTAATAGCAACAAGTTCAGGTGTTCCAACGAAGTCTACGATGTTATTAAATTTGTATCACGTGCAAAATAATTATTTTGAGCTATGTGATTTATCTTATGGCCAAATTATGTTACGGGTTTGGAAGCCGGAGAACGTATCCGGAGACCTCCCCAACTCCTTCGGGAGATTATGTTATGTTAGGGAGCGGACATCCAGTCCAAGGACTGTGATGATCTCTGTCGGCCTAGTATTGTAGTTTAGTTTGATTAAACGATTTATGTGTATGGACCACTTGCATTGAACAGAACTCTACGCAAAATTATTTACGTTTATGATTATGCATAACAAATATGAAAATATGATTTTTTATGAAATTTTTTATACAGAAAATTCGCGTTATACATATTTATGCTTATAATATTTTATATTCAAACTATGTTAAAATTGCATGGATTTTTATTATGTATGACTCGTTAGTCGCAGTTTATGCATAATGAGTCATTAGACTCACTAAATGTTAGGATCGATTAGGGAGAACATCGTTGAGTTAAAATAGATTTTTTCTTGAAATATTAAACACTAATGAATTAAATCGAGTTTGTTTTTTAAACCAAACGGAAGACACTCATAATAATCCTTCGTAGAAATCGATTAAACATTTTTGTAAAGCATTTAGATATATGCAAGTTGAATTAGTAAAAATATTTTTGTTGAAGCATTTATCAAACACTTGGTATGCAATATTTTGGTATTTGAAGAACACATAAAATGCTTCAACAATGCATCTTTAAAAGCAATGGAAATGATAAGTAAATGCAATAAATAAATAGACACGAATTTGTTTATGAATGTTCGGAGATTAACAAATCATACGTCACCCCTTCTTCCTTCTGGAAAGGATCGACTAGACGACTTTCATTTATACAACAAATGGTATAAACCCATTTCAATTTAAGACTTATCTCTTGCCTAATTGAAACTCCTAGCATACTCTTGATTGTAGGTCGCAACCTCACAATGGCATAATGTTTAACGTCTCTTATGCCAAGACTACAAACACAATCTTTATTGTCTGTGTGATGACTCACTCAACTAAACTTTGAAGTTCAAATCTCTTTTATATGTGTGAGGAATTTATCCTTTACAATATACATCTCAAATATATCCTCACACAAAGTCTTGTGCTCTCAAATAGAAGGTTTCTTCACGCTAGCTGTCCATGCTTTGAATCCCCTTCAAAATCTCTTGTTTGATCTTCAAGATGTTGTATTTATAGGCCCCAACAATGATATATACGTTAGAGACAATAATATGACCGTTTGGAAAGTTTATGTACTGTTTCTGAAATTACAACAATTAAATTCGCCTTGCTGGACATTTTCCCGTGCTTAAGCTGGCCGCTCAGCGGTTGTTCAACGGTTGAAACAAGTCAACAGGTCAGCAGTTCAATCTGGTCAGCATCTCAACCGCAAATCAACTGGTGTGCTATGCAGAACCAGTAGTTTTATCGTCATTTATCAGCATCTTAAGCTTTGATTTAGACTTTGACTACTGAAGATGATTTGTAGATCATCGTCTTATCTTTCCAACACATACTGAATTGCTTTATTCCAATAATTGAGCTGAGAGATATGGCCAAAATACCGCAACTGCTCATACTCAACTGATTTCTGTTTTTGTGCAATCAGTTTTGTCATTCAACAACCGGTTTGACATTTTCGATTTTGCCAAACTAACGTGAAATACGACTTGTCCCAAATTGAGTTTTCAGATCAGTTGTTGGAAATTAAATTTTGGTTGTTTGAAAAACTAAATAATTAAAGTTTGTAACTGATCAAGAAGTTCGAGAGTAACTGAACATATACTCAAATTGACAGTTTACTGTAACTAAAGAATAACACGTAGATTTTCAAAGACAACTGAAATCAGCTGAACTGAACTTACGCAGACAACTGACTGATCAGTTGGAAACTAATCTGTTGCTTCAATCAGTTGTGAGTCTATCATATTTTGCTTATCAGCTGATTCTTCAGCTGTACACGTCATCAATTAACGAAAAGGACATTCAATCGACAACAGTACAAAGCAGATAGTGGGAACGCCACATATCAGAAAGCTGTAGTGTATGAATGTTAGAGGAATATCGACATGGAAATCAATGGATATAAAGTTTCAAACTGTATTGATTATTACCGTTGAAGAGAAGCATATAAATAGTAGAAGAAAACAGCTGAGAATGTTACCAAAAATTATAACCAACGATTCACTGTTCTATCTTGCTGTTACTCTGCTACAATTCTCGCTTATACTCAAAAAATTCGAAGCTCACACTTATCTGATTTATTCATAGCATTCTAGGCTACTTTTCGAGCTTACTAGCACAAATTATTTTGTTGTAAATTCGATCTTAGAAGAGATCAGTTGTGCTAAGTCTAGTAGAGTACTGTGAAATATTTTGTAAACTAAGAGTTTCAGTTTTGGCATTGTTAAGTCCAAACTGAAGTGGGTCTGTACAAGTGGTTGTATCAATCAAATTATTTTAGTGGATTTCATATCCTTGTGATAGAAGGGGTGACGTAGGAGTGATTGAAATCTCCGAAAATCCATAAATTATGTGTGTTCTTAATTCAGTTTTTATTCTATCTATAAGTCAGTTTATTTCCGAACTTTTAAATGATTTATATCGACTGACAAGATTCCAAGTTTCAATTTGTTAAAAAACTGACTCAACATTCGAAAAGATTATAAAAATCGTGAGTGTTTATTCAACCCAGCCCCTTCTAAACATTCTTTAACCAGTTAATCGATCCTATCAAGTAGTATCAGAGCTTTTGAATCTTGTCCCTGAATATTCTTATCCACAAAACTAATAACCATATCTTCATTCAATAAGATTCCCATGTTTTCCAGAGAATATTTCGACGACTGGAAAATCAGATGCAAGCTCATTTATCTACACATGACGATGACATGTGGTACGTTATTACTGACGGACCCATGAAGATATTAAAAGCAAACACAGCTGTTGCAATAACTGAAGGGGCACCACATCATGTTGAAAAGCCTAGAGAGGAATGGACAACTGAAGATAAGAGGAAAGACAATCTTGACAATGTGGCTAAGGACATCTTATATAAAACTGCTGGATAAAGTTACTTTCAGCAAAATCAAAATGTGCAAAACTGCCAAACAGATATGAGAGAAACTGATTCAGCTTTGCGAAGGAAACGAGCAAACCAAAGAGAACAAGCTATCAGTCGCTGTTCAGAAATTCGACAACATCAAGATGAAGGTTGGAGAATCCATGCATGAATACGATGAAAGGATCAGCAGTATTGTAAATGAGCTGAATGCATCGGGAAAGTTGTATTCTAACAAAGAAGTAGCATCTAAATGTGGTAAGAGGTCTTCCCAAAAAGTGGGACGTCAAGATCATGGCTATGCGTTAATTAAAGGACATTAATAATATCGAACTTCATGATTTGTTCATTGATCTAAAGGCCTACAAATTTAAACTACAAAACAGAGAAGGGGAACCTTCTACATCAAATGTCACAACTGCCTTAATTACTATCAACATGGAACCAATCTGTTTCAGTTGACAAATCTACTGATAAATTGAGTGATTATGCAATGTCATTGTTTATCAAGAAATTTGGAAGATTCATGCGAAGAAATCAAGGAAATTTCCAGAAACAGTATCAGAAAAACAACTCAAAGGAAGAATCCTATGCATGCTACAACTGTGGCAAGTCTGGTCATTTTATTGCGAATTTTCCTAAGCCGAAGAAGGACAGTCGAGGCTCAAATGAGAAGGGAAAGAAGCCTTATGAGCACAAAAGAAGAACCAAATATGACAAAAAATATCTCAGAAAGAAACCCGAGGTACTTCTAGCTGAGGCAGAGTAAATCAAAGTGGGCAAAAACTGAAAGTGAAGAGTCAGAACCTGAAAGCCCAATCAGTTCGAGTGATGAAGAGGAAGAAGTCAAGTGTTTAATGGCAGATGATGCTGAACTGGAGTCAGCAAGTGAACAGGTATTTGACTTCAGCTCTACTGATTTCACTCGTCAAGAACTCATTACCACATTGCATGACATGATAAATGAGTATCACAAACTTGATCGATCATTTGAGAAGATCAGAGCTGAGCAAAATGATCCCAATGATAAAAAACTGAAACTGATGAGTCAGTTGAAATGTTAAGTTTAAAAAGGGAGATTGCAAAGCAAAAAGCTGAAATGATTGAGAACCAAGCTTCGATATATCAGTTAAAAACTGAAATTTCAAAACATACTGAACTGATTCAAGCTTGGAACAAATCTTCAGTTACATTGACTGAAATGCAGAATGCACAAAAATAAGTTGATGATAAAACTGGTTTAGGCTTTAACAGTCATGTTGAAAATTCTGCAAGTGATACACAGCCAAAGGTGAATGAAAACAAAGGAAAGTACATTACCTTTGTAAAATCAACTATGGTAAATGAATTATCAGAACCAAGTAAACCTGTTGTTCAATCGACTGATAGTAAGAACAAAGCCAAATGGTATGGAATTGGATACTGCCCTGAGAGTTCAACTGATTCAAGAAACTGGTCTCTTTAACGATTCAATTACAAAAATCAGCAATCAAGGAATGGCTATTACAATTAATACAACTGTAAGCCAGTTCAGAAACGGTATCAAAAGAACAATAAGTTGAAAAAGGGTACAAATCATACTGTTTCTTCTTCACACCACACACTTAATACCCCAAAATCGAGAAAGACTATTTGGAATACATCGACTGGAAAGTCAGTTAGACTGGTCCAAGTCTGGGTTTCTAAAGGACTAATCAGTTTAGGACCCAAATAAATATGGGTACCAAGATCATATACTGTGTGTGATTGCAGGTAACAGGTACAAACAAAGAATCCACCTGGTATCTAGACAGTGGTTGTTCATGGCACATGACAGGGGATGCAAGTCTGCTATCTCAATTGATCATATATTCTGGACCATACATCAGTTTTGGAGACAATTTCAAAGATAAAATTGTGGGTAAGGGTAAGCTTATCCATGATAACTTTACTGTCAAAGATGTTTTAAAAGTTGAGAATTTAAAGTATAACCTGATTAGTATCAGTCAGTTATGCGACAATAATTTCTCAGTTCTGTTCGACAAACACACTTGCTCTGTTAGTGTAAGGCCCGAGAATTCGATTACCGTAATTTGAAATGATTTGGTGATAATTGAGGTGATTATAAACGAAAATGATCGGACCGGAAAAGATTGAAGAAAACACGAAAATTGTGCGAGGACAGAACACCTCGCGCATAGGCGCGACAAGGAGCCGCACACATGCGCGTGGGTGGCAGAAGACCTCGCGCATATGCGCGAGATAAGGGCACGCATATGCGCGAGCTGTGCGTAATGTGAGTATCGAGTCCAGAAGGCTGGGCGCACATGTGCGATGTGATCCGCGCACCTGCGCGCGCATGGCAAGGAAGTTGGCGCATATGCGCCGGATGGAAGCGCGCATATGCGCGAGTTGCATTGCACGAGACAGTAGGTCTCGCGCATATGCGCGACGATGGGGCGCGCATATGCGCGAGCTGTCGTGACGAAGACGCGTCGAGACTTTGTGTTTCGCGCATATGCGCCGCTGTTGGTCGTGTATATGCGCGAGACGTGCAGTATGCACAACGAGCCACTTGCTTCACATGCATGTATATGTGTGTATATATATATAATATATATATATATATATATATACACAATCGTATTTCCTTCATTCCAAAGGAAAGGAAACCGAGAAAAGGTTCCGGGAAAAGCTTTAGCTTCTTGATGATTTTCAATTCTGATCGTGCCAAATCCATTCATCTGATTTTGAATCTGAATACAGCACAGTGTTTCTAGCGACGACAGCTACAACTGGACGTAAGTTTTGTTACGTTTAGACATGATTTGAAATTATGATATTGTCAGAAGTGAATATGAATCATATATGGTGTTTCTGATATAGTAGACATTGTATAAACAAAATCAGACTGAAGAACAGACTAGTTACGCAATTGTTATGATTTTCTGAAGAGATATGATTGAGATTGCGCAGATTTAATATTGCGGTATGTTATTACTGAAATCATGAGTGTATTGATACCGATCATGAGTTATGATATTATATTTGTGATATTGAAATTGACGGGGTTATTGAGACTGTGTTATTATGCCGTCGAAACATCGGTAGATTGATTTTGATCAGACTCAGTATTGATTGGGATTGTATTGTTGTATCGTGACATTGATCAGATTAGGTTTGATTTGAGTTTTTATCAGCACAGATTTTGAATTGAGTTATACATTGAGACAGTATATTCGATATTGATATTGCCAGATTGATTTGGACAGAAAGTGAGCTCGAGACTTCGACAGAGTCTGATCGACAGAACGAAACGAAAGGTATAAATTGATGTTGATGCGGGATTGCACAAATCGAGTTGGATTCGTCTTGAGTTTCCCAAAATCACATACTTATTTTATTGCATTGTTATTTGCAATTGAATGATATTGATATATTTGATTTATTGATTTATGTACTGAGTCATAGGCGGATACGTCTAGTCGTACATGAGTAATCTTGTGACAATAGTGCCGGGTAGTGATGGAATCGTCACTGGCATATTACACATTGTCAGAGGATAGGATATTGGTGAAAATGCCAAATTATGTGGCGGATAGGTCAAGACATTAGATGTTTGGTTATACCGAAGTGGATAGAATTGGAGTTTCTTCTATGACTGATGTTCGATATGTAATACCAACATCTGCCAGACGTTTGGCTATATCGGAGTGGATAGAATTGGAGTTTCTTCTATTACTAGTGTTCGATATGAAAAGAGCCAAAGTCCATGAATAAGAACATATCACCACCCCGATCAGTAGTGTAGGTGGGTGTATGTTCTTATTCCGATCGGGATCCCTAGATTAGGACGCGTCGAGTCAAAGTCCAGGAGTCACGGAGTGTGATTCAGAGTCTGTGTTGATTCATGTGTCGGATTTGGTACATGTTATATTCAGAGTTTGTACTGATTTACGTTTCTGATTTGATATATGTTATGAATGTTTATTTAATGTTTTTATATGGTTTATAAGAAATGCATGTATACATGATTTATACTGGGAATATAATTCTCACCGGAGTTATCCGGCTTTGTCCTGTTTGTATGTGTGCATGACAACAGGTGGGATAGGATCAGGGTCAAGACAAGAAGAGGGAGATCATGATTAGAGTGGAGACTATGGACTTGGATTAGAGATAGTGTTTGAATACATGATAATTAGTTGTTAAACCTTAGTTTTATTGAATATAGACCGTACAGGACTTGTACTTTATTTTATACGAATATGTATATTAGTTCATTCCATTACGTTCCGCATTTAAAGAATTTTTTTTATGACCCAAATTATTTGAATTAGTACATTGATCCTAATGATGATTAAGAATTGGATTAGTGTTCGGGTCCCCACAGTTAGAGACTCAATTGATGAGGTCATCCTAACTGGCAATCATTGTGGAACTACTTACAAAGTCAGTTGGACTTATCAACCTTATGCACCAGTTTGTTTATTAACTTCCAAATCTTCTAAAAACTGGTTGTGACATAAGAGGTTGAACCACTTAAACTTTAAATATATTTCCTATCTGAGTAACCATGATCTTATAACTGGTTTGCCCAAAATTGATTTTTCAAAAGATAAATTTTTTCAACATGTCGGTTTGGTAAGCAAGTTAGATCTTTATTTAAAAACAGAGGTTGTAAATCATCCTCCCGATGATTAGAACTGTTACATATCGATCTTTTTAGTCCAATACCAGTCATGAGTTTAGGGGGAATGAAATACACCTTAGTAGTTGTGGATGATTTTTCAAGATTTACTTGGATCATATTTCTCAAATCCAAAGACCAAACTGCTGCACAACTGATTATACTCTTTAAAAGATTATTAAATGAAAAAAAAGTTTGATTGATCGAATAAGGTTTGATCGAGGACTGAATTCATCATTCAAAATCTTTCAACATTTTTAGAAAATACTGGGATCAAGCATTAGCTCTCAGCAGCTAGAACCCCTCAGCAAAATGGTGTAGTTGAGAGAAGAATCGGACCCTTAAAGGAGTTGCTAGAACAATGCTTGCTGATTCTGGTATTTCTCAAAGATTTTGGGCAGAAGCAGTAAACACTGCATGCTACACTTAGAACATATCAATGATTAATAAGAATCATGTGAAAATACCATATGAGATCTGGCATAGACGAAAAATTATGGTTTCATAATTTAAAATATTCGGCTGCAGATGTTTTTATTCTTGATAAGGGCAAAAATCATTTAAAAGCTTTTGATGCTAAATCTGCAGAGGGAATATTTCTTGGATATTCTTCAGTTAGTAATGCTTATAGAGTATTTAATAAAAGCACTTTAAATGTTTAAGAATCAATACATGTTGTATTTGATGAATCTGTGCTAACTGACAAGCCAACTGATTCAGTTGAGCTAGTTGATTGATTTACAAATATCAGTTTGGAGGATGATACTGAAGAAGAGAGTCATATCAATCGAAACATACGTCAAACACCTGAACCAGAAGTATTGGATCAATCAATTGAAGAGGTAGTTGTTCCTGATAATCAGTTGGTGGAGCACATTGATGATATTCAGTTACCAACTGATACAGCTCCAACTGAAACTGAAGAAAACATTCAGTTGCCAGCTGAAGCAGTTGCTGATTTGGATGTAACAAATGCCGATTACAGATGAAAGAAATCACATCCTCCAGAATTGGTGATTGGTAATCCATCTGATCTAGTAAGAACTAGAAATCAAATGCTTAACTTATTTATTAATTCTGCTTTTGTTTCACAATTGGAACCAAAGAAAACTGATGAAGCTCTTGCTGATCCTAACTAGATAAATGCAATGCAAGAGGAGCTAAATCAGTTTACCCATAACAATGTCTAGAACTCAGTTCTAAGACAAGTTTGTAAAAATATTATAGGTACAAAATGGGTATTCAGAAACAAACTGAACGAAGATAGTTCAGCTGCACGCAACAAAGCAAGACTTGTAGCTCAAGGATACAGACAAGAAGAAGGAATTGACTATGATGAAATGTATGCACTAGTTGCAAGACTGGAAGCAATTAGAATTTTCTTTGCTTATGCATCATTGAAGAACTTCAAAGTTTACCAGATGGACGTGAAGAGTGCCTTCCTGAATGGTCAGTTACAGGAAGAAGTTTATGTTGAACAACCTCCAGGTTTTATCAGTCACTCTTTTCCTGATTATGTCTATCATTTGAACAAAGCTTTATATGGTCTTAAACAAGCTTCAAGAGCTTGGTATGAAACACTTTCAAAATTTCTAACTAATCATGATTTTACTGTTGGATCATTTGATAAGATTTGTTCAAATTTTCTAAGAATGATCACATTTTAATTGTGCAAATTTATGTTGATGATTTTATATTTGGGTCAACTAACCCCAAATAATGTGAGAAGTTTTCCAAGTCAATGCAGGACAAATTTGAGATGAGTATGATGGGTGAACTGACATTTTTCCTCGGTCTGCAAGTTAAGCAACTAAAAACTGGTATTTTTATCAGTCAAACCAAGTATACGAAGGAACTGCTCAAGAAATTTGGCATGAAAACATGCTCAGCTGCAAACACTCCCATGAGTGAATCAGTTAAACTTGGCAATGATCAAGGGGGAATATCAGTTGCGACAACACTCTACAGAGGTTTAATAGGTTCATTATTGTACCTATATGCTAGTCATCCTGATATTGTATTTGTTGTGTGTATGTGTGTCGAATTTCAGGCAAATCCTAAGCAATCACATTTTTCAGTTGCCAAATGAATTTTAAAATATCTTAAAGACACACAAAATGTGAGATTATGGTTTGCTAAAGACTCTTCTTTCAATTTAGTTAGATATTCAGATGCAGATTATGTAAGATGTAAGCTAGATCGTAAAAGCACCAGTGAATCTTGTCAGTTTCTTGGAGACAGACTAATCTCATGGTTCAGCATGAAGCAAACATCCATAGCTACTTCCACAACTGAAGCAGAATATCTTGCTGCTGTAAGCTGCTGTGCCCAACAGCTCTGGATTCAGCAACAACTGAAAGATTATGGAGTTGATGCAAAAGAATCTCTCATATTTTGTGACAATACAATCACAATTGCGATCACAAACAATCTAGTTCTTCACTCACGGACCAAGTACATTGATGTTAGGCATCATTTCATCAGAGATCATGCTCTGAAGAAAGCAATCAGACTGGAATATGTGTCAACTGAACAACAAGCTGCTGACATCTTCACCAAACCATTACCAGAGACTAAGTTTTCTCACTTTCGCAATATTCTTGGTTTAATTGACTTTTCTTAATTATATCAGTTTTATTGTTATTTTGTTAGTTGATGTTCATTCAGTTAGTCATTTATCAGTAACTGTATTCAGTTAGTTAATTGTTTGTCAACTGATGCCAGTTAGGTTTGCAGATAAGAAAAGAGACAACAATGAATCGTAACAGCATTCATCTTGAATAGAATCTAAGACAAGTTACATGATTCAGTTCTCTCTCATCAACATCTTGCCAAAGAGAAATCCAATTGAACATATCATGGGAATTAAGTCTTCTGAAGGATTCTGAAGAGGAGATCTTTTCAAGCTGATTTCACTCCTTCCACAACATCACATGCATCAAAACTTGATCGGTGACAAGCTCTGAAACTTGATCAACTTCAAAACGCTGCATATACTTTCTTGCAGTAGCTCTCTATTTGTTAGAAAAACCAAATCATTGAGCTAAATGGTCTGGAGATCTTGAACTTTGATCCAAGAAGACATAACCTTTAACCAGCCATATTCTTCGATGGTCTCCTTCAAACTCTCCAAACGTCGGAGTGTTGATGCAGAAACAGGGACGTTGGAATTACTTGAACCAGCCATGTGTGCTTATTTGTTATCGACTAATGTCTTTGCTCTTATTTATATACAGGTTGTTATCGAAGAAATAGAAGAAGTTGAAGAGACTCAAGTCAACTGAAAGCTTTTGACTTATTCCGACTGAGTTTTTCTTACCCTTACTTTTATATATATGCATTTATTTATGAGGAATATCGAATTAAAAAGTTAACTGAGAAGATAACAGTCAGTTGGTCTTCAACTGAAATGACTCAGTTTCTAACTTATCCTTCAGATGCAGACATAACTGATCTTCTCATATAAGTTAACTGATTAATCAGATAATATTCTATATTAAATGATGTAACTGATTGATTACGCATTTAATTTCCTTCTTTCATTGAACAGTACTTTGAAACGTGGACCCACATGGTCCATTTAAATTCTACACATGTTTTCATCACGTACACATGTTTTATTCAAATTTTCTTGGACTGACACGTGTCCCTAAATTTGAATTGTCACATACATATGTACTACACCTGCTCCAAGTCAGTTTCCTTTACGCTTATTTTGAATTACAAAGCAAATCCAAACTCTAAGCTCTCTCTCGTAGAAAATCATCTTATCTAATGGTGAATCAAGTTCCATCTCATGTTCTAAATGCTATGGCAATCAACTTTGCCTCAATCATGATTGTTCCAGATGAAGCTATGAAGAACATCTTCAACAAACTGGAAGCAGCTGGACTCAAACAATTTTTGGGATAATCTTCTCAGGAGATTTATCCCAAGGAGATTCGGGATCTTTATGCCAATGGCTATGTTACTACTACCGGCACCATCACAACTACAATCAATGGTCAGCTGTTGATCATCTATGAGGACCTCTTCTGCAACATATTTCAGCTGCCTTCTGATGTGCTAGCTAACATATCGGAGATCAAAACTGCTGATGTTGAAGAAATGCAAACTCTAATTTCTGCTGATGGACGGAAAATCAAAATTTCCGATCCGAAGAAGGAACTTAAGCCAGAAGTTCAGTTGCTGGCTGATATTGTAGCCAAGGGCTATTAGCAAAGTTTGGATCCTTTGCTGCACTCACGTTGGAAAAAGTTCAAGATATGACTGCTATCATGGCTGGCAGAAGAGTGAACTGGAGGAATATCATTTTCAACATTCTGAGGAATATGTTTCAGTCGTCCAAACAATCTAGGGATATGCAGTGCAGCTCAGCTATTTGCTGAAAGTAAAAGGGTTGGTGGGTGATGATTCCGAATGATCATCCAAACTCAAAGTCTTCAATGCCAAGAATGTCCAGCCGCCAAAGCCAAAACTAGACATGTTTCTTGAGCAATTCTTGAAGGTGAAGAAGGAGATAAGGATGGAAGAGGCTCCCAAATCAGTCCAGAAAACCAAGAAGACAATCCGGAAGAAGATAACCAAGAATAAACTGATTATCATCGAGTCTGATTCTGAGAAGACTCCCTCACCCAAAATCACCAAAAAGCCCAGGACTTTAAAAACCAAACCTACGGTTGCAGTTGGAACCAGTCCAACTTAAAGGCTGCTTCAGTCAGGAGCTCAACCCTGAGAGTCGTACCAGCTGAACCATCAACTGAGGTTCAATTACCTCTTTATGTTGACCAACCGAAGAAAATGAAGATCACCGAATCTGGTGATGAGATAAAATCAACTGGAGTAAAGGCTCCTTTAATCACTATTTCTGGCTTCAACCCTCTACCCATTGCCAGACCCAAAGGGGTAGTGATTACAGAAAGGATCGATGCAACAACTTCAGTATTGAGTCTCCCTCATGTCCCGACTGATCCTAAAGGCAAGGGGAAGTTGCAAGAAGAACTCCGACCAACCAACACAGTCTAAACTCACATTGATCTAATATGGAAAGAGATCAATGCATTTTCCACGAACAAGGTCAAAATTTACAAGGAATGGGTCAGATTCAGAGTTGAAGTTTTTGCCAAGCAAATTTAGAAGAAATCAGTTCTGAAGAAATTTGTTGAACTAGAAAGAGCTGTTCTGAAGGTGGTCAAATCTGCTTCGGTTGTGCAGGCTTTGCAATGTGAAAAGTATTTCTTTGATCAAATACGATCCAAGCAGTTAGAAAAAATGGTTGCTCAGTTACGACTGAATTATTATCCTACCAGTCCAACAGTTTTCAATGACAAAGATGTCTATAATCAACTGGAAATGGATCTAGTCTTGTTGCAGAGGGAAATTAAACAACGAGAAATGGACCAAGAATTGATTATTCAAGCAGATTCCCAAGATCCTTCATCTGAAGAGCAGACTGAACAATCAGTTCAAGAGACAAAAAAAGGCCCAGTTGCTGAATCTTCTCAGCAAGCAACTGCTCCTTCCACAACTGAAGCACAACCATCACCGAATGCTCCTCCATCTTCAACTGCAGAACTTGTACTTTATTCTAATACTGAGTTATCATTGAAAAATCTTGACGAGGTGATCAAATCAGTAACTGATAGAGGTCATATTTGTTTATTTTGATGCATTGTGTGAGTCGTAGTTTGCATCGTTATGGGTTATATTGAGTATGCATTCTATTTATTTCTTCTTATTTTATTGCATTTGATCACCGCTCACTGAAGTTAAGTTAATGTACAGAAAAATGGAGAAAAATCAACTGAAAGAGAAGGCTGGGGACAAAAGATGTCGCGCTAGGGTGGTCAAACTTTACCACCTCAGCGCGAGTGCAGCAGAAAAACGAGTGCCAAGCAGAACACCTCGTGCTAGGGCGATCAAACTTGACTGCCCCAGCGCGAGAGGCTGAAGGAAAAAGAACAGGAGACCTCGCGCTAGGGCGATCAAACTTGACTGCCCCAGCGCGAGAGGCTGAAGGAAAAAGAACAGGAGACCTCGCGCTAGGGCGGTAAAGTTTGACCTCTCCAACGCGAGAGGCTGCGGAAGACACCAGCAGGATAGAAGATCGCGTGCTGGGGCGGTGAAACTTGACCGCCCCAGCACGACTCAACAAGGAAGTTTTCGATTTGGCTTTTATTCAACTTGGAAGGTGGAAGGCTAAAGGAGGGAACCCTAGGCACGAAAAAGAGGACATCATTCAGTAGCCAAGGAGCCTAGATGAGGGAGAAAACTTGGATCAAGTGCTTGGATTGAAGATTTGAGATTTCTGGGCACCTGTTGGAAACTTAATTCCGGTGTTTTGAAAAAAGATGAACCAACTGAACTAAGCAACTGAACTGATCGCCAACTGAACACGTCATCAGCTGAATTTAGTAAACTGATCGATACAACTGAAGTTCATTCTCGCCAACTGATTCTTTACCAGCTGATCTTTCAGCTGTACACGTCATCAGTTGAAAGCGACAACCGACAGATAGTACAAATACCTGCAACTGGTAGTGGAACGCCGCATTTCAGAAAAGCAGTGTACGGCTGTCAGAGTATATCGACGTGGCAATCAACGGTTAGAATATTAAAATATCCTTTAATGTTACCGTTGAGAGAGAAGCATATAAATATTCGAAGATAGCAGCTGAAGAAACAACAACTGATCTTAGCTATCTCATTATACTTGCTGTTACGCTGCTAAAATATCTACTCATACTCAGAAGCCAAAAGCTCTCGCTTACTAGTTTTATCAGTAGCATTCAAGGCTACATTCTCGAGCTTAAATAGTACTTTGTAATCTTTGATAGATTTTCTAAGTTGTGCTAACATCAGTTACCATCTGTAAAAGTGTTATATACTAAGAGTTTCAGTTGTGACAAAGTGATAAGTCCAAACTGAAGTGGGTCATGCAGTATCTTGTATTTTATCAAAGTCTTTTAGTGGATATCCTATCTTCGTGATAGAAGGGGTGACGTAGGAGTTATTCAAGTCTCCGAATATCCAGAAACATATTGTGTTATCTTTACTTCAGTCATTATTTTCAGTTAGATACTTTATCTTTCAGTCAGTTCATTTTCCGCAACTGTTTTGTTTAGTTTAACTGATTGTCATTGACCGACGGGATATTTAGTTTCAGTTTGTAACATAACTGAACTCATATTGTAGAAGAATACTTAAATTCGAGAAGTGTTTATTCAACCTCCCCTTCTAAACACTCTTTTTAGTTTAACCGATCCTTTCAAGTGGTATCAGAGCAGTTATATCTCGTCTCAGAACATCTATACTCAAATTGTTCATTATGTCTTCATTCAACAAGATTCCTATGTTCTCTAGAGAAGACTTCGATGATTGGAAGATCAAGATGCAGGCTCACCTAGCTGCACAAGATGATGATATGTGGTACGTTATAACTGACGGACCCATGAAGATTTTGAAAGCAAACACAGCTGTTGCCATTACTGATGGGGCACCTCATCGTATAGAAAAGCCCAGAGAAGAATGGACCACAGTGGATAAAAGTAAAGTCAACTTGGATAATGTGGCAAAGGATATACTATACAAGACGCTGGATAAAGTACCTTTCAGCAAAATCAAAATGTGCAAGACAGCCAAAGAGATTTGGGAGAAGCTGATCCAGCTCCGCGAAGAGAACGAACAAACAAAAGAAAACAAGCTTTCTGTTGCTGTCCAAAAGTTTGATAATATCAAAATGAGAGTTGGTGAAACGATGCATGATTATGATGAAAGAACCAGCTGCAGCATCAATGAACTAAATGCACTTGGAAAAGTGTACTCAAACAAAGAAGTTTCATTGAAGATAATCAGAGGTCTTCCCAAGGAGTGGGATGTGAAGACCATGGCAATGAGGGAATACAAGGATCTGAACAAAGTTAAGCTTCATGATCTATTTGCTGATTTGAAAGCCTACGAGTTTGAGTTGCAAACTCGAGAAGGAGAATCTTCTACTCCAGCAGTCACAACTGCCTTAGCTGCTGTTAGAACAGAACCAACTGGTTCAGTTGAAAAAGCTGCTGATCAACTAAGCAATGATGCCATGTCATGGTTCATCAAAAAGTTTGGAAGATTTATGAGGAAAAATCAAGGAAACTTTCAAAATAGATATCAAAGAAGCAATTCCAAGGAAGAATCAAAGGCTTGCTACAACTGTGGCAAACCAGGTCACTTAATTGCTGACTGTACCAAACCAAAGAAAGACAGTCAGGGCTCAACTGAAAGAAGAAATAAACCATATGAGCACAAAAATAGATCCAAAGATGACAAGAAGTTCTCCAGGAATAAGCATGAAGTGCTCTTGGCTGAAGAGAGCAAATCAAAGTGGGCAGACACTGACTGCGAGGAGTCAGAACCAGAAACTTCATGCAGTTCTAGTGACAATGAAGAAGAAGTAGAAATGTCTGATGGCTGATGATACAGAACTGGAGTCCAGCAGCCAACAGGTCAATTGATTTTACGAGAGAAGAACTTATTTCAATATTGCATGATATGGTTAGTGAGTATCAAAAGCTTTCCTTATCATTTGAAAAGGCCATAGCAAAGCAAACTGATCCTATAGACAATAAGACTACAACTGATGAATCAGTTGACATGTTGAGTCTGAAAAAGGAGATTGTTGAACTCAATACTGAAAGAAGCAAGGATCAGTTAATGATTCAAAAGTTGATGCTTGAAAATTCAAAGCAAACTGAGCTTATTCAGGCTTGGAACAAATCATTTGTTGCATTGACTGATATACAGAACTCACAAAAATCAGTTACTGATAAAACTGGTTTAGGGTTCAGTAACCAAGATGAAATGTCTCCCAAGGATACTCGACCAAAACTGAATATGGATAAAGGGAAATACATTCACTTTGTCAAATCAGTTATGGTACAACAACAAGCTGAGCCAAGTAAACTGATTGAACAACCAACTCAAAGTATGAACAAAGGCAAAAGATGTGGTATTGGTTATAGCCCAAAAGTTGCGACTGACTCATGAAGTCAGCCACTAAAAATTTTCAGCAAAAATTACTCAAATGACTACTCAAATGACTATAATAGGAAGCCAGTTCAGAAGAGATACTGGCTGAACAAGCAGTTGAAAAAGGGTAAATCACATGTTATATCTCCTGCACATCATACACCAAGCACACACAGACCGGGAAAGACCATCTGGAATACAACAACTGGACGGTCAGTTAGACTAATCCAAGTCTGGACTCCTAAAGGACTAATCAACTTTGGACCCAAATAGAAAAAAAGGTACCAAAATCTTATCTTGTGTGTGATTTCAGGTAACAGGTACAAGCATTGAATCTATATGGTACTTGGATAGTGGATGTTCACGCCACATGACAGGAGATTCAAATTTATTATCTCAACTGTTAAGTACACTGGACCAAACATCAGTTTTGGAGATAATTCTAAAGGTAAAACTGTGGGTAAGGGTAAGCTTATCCATGGTAACTTCACCATTAATGACGTATTATTAGTTGAGAATCTCAAGTATAATCTGATCATCATCAGTCAATTATGCGATAATGGATTCTCAGTTCAGTCTGACAAACATTCTTGTTCAGTCAAAAGCTCAACTGAAGAGATCATCCTAACTAGCAAAACGTGTGGAAACACTTATAAAGTCAGCTGGAATGATAAACCTTATGCACCAGTATGTTTTATTGCTTCAAAATCTTCTAAAAACTGGTTGTTGCATAAGAGATCAAACCACCTGAACTTCAAGTCTATTGCATATTTGAGTAACCACGATCTTGTTACTGGATTGCCCAAAATGGATTTTATCAAAGACAAAATTTGCTCAGCATGTCAGTTTGGTAAACAAATCAAATTTTCTTTTAAGAACAAGGGTCGTAAATCTTCTTCCCGATGCTTAGAGCTGTTACATATGGATCTATTTGATCAAATACCAGTCATGAGCTTAGGGGGAATGAAATACACCTTGGTGGTTGTAGATGATTTTTCAATATTCACTTGAGTTATATTTCTCAAATCCAAAGACCAAACTGCTGCTCAACTGATTAAGCTTTTCAAAAGATTATTAAATGAAAAATCAGTTGGAATGGGCAGAATCAGATCCGATCGAGGAACTGAATTTATCAATCAAATTCTTTCAAATTATATAGAGAATACCGGAATCAAGCATGAGCTTTCAGCAGCTAGAACTCCTCAGCAAAATGGTGTAGCTGAAAGGAGAAATCAGACTCTCAAAGAGGCTGCTAGAACAATGCTTGCTGATTCTAGTATCTCTCAAAGGTTTTGGGCAGAGGCAGGTGAACACTACGTGTTACACTCAAAACAGATCAATGATTAATAAGAATCATATGAAAACACCTTATGAGATCTGGCATGGAAGAAAAAGTGTGGTTTCCTACTTCAAAATATTCGGCTGCAGATGTTTTATACTTGTCAATGGCAAAACTCATTTAAAAGCCTTTGATACTAAATCTGCAGAAGGAATATTTCTTGGTTACTCTTCAGTGAGTAAAGCTTATAGAGTCTTCAACAAAAATACTTTAAATGTTGAGGAATCTATCCATGTTGTTTTTGATGAAACTGTACTAACTAATAAGTCAACTGATCAAGTTGAGCTAGCTGATAGATTTACAGATATAAGCTTGGATGATGATGATGAAGAAGACATCCATATCAATCAAAGCAACCTACAAACACATGAACCAGAAGTATTAGATCAACCAGAAGAACCAAAAGCTGTTCCTAATGATCAGTTAATAGAGCAACCAAATGACATTCAGTTACCAACTGAAACTGCTCCAACTGAAACTGAAAACGTTCAGTAGCCCACAGAAGTAGTTGCTGATTCAGAAGCAATAAATGCTGAACTCGGATGGAAGAAATCACATCCTCCAGAGTTGGTAATAGGTAAACCATCTGATCCAGTAAGAACAAGAAATCAGATGCTCAATCTATTTATTCATTCAACTTTCGTATCACAACTAGAACCCAAGAAGACTGATGAAGCTCTTGCTAATCCAAACTGGATAAATGCAATGCAAGAGGAGCTAAATCAGTTTATCCATAACAATGTCTGGAACTTAGTTCCAAGACCAATTTCAAAAACTGTTATAGGTACAAAATGGGTGTACAGGAACAAACTGAACGAAGATGGTTCAGTTGTGCGCAACAAAGCAAGGCTAGTAGCACAAGGATATAGGCAAGAAGAAGGAATTGATTACGATGAAACATATGCACCAGTTGCAAGACTGGAGGCCAATCAGGATATTCCTTGCCTATGCTTCATTCAAAAACTTCAAAGTCTATCAAATGGATGTAAAGAGTGCATTTCTGAATGGTCAGTTGCAGGAAGAATCCTATGTTGAACAACCTCCAGGTTTTGTCAATCATCACCTTCCTGATCATGTCTACCATTTGAACAAAGCCTTATATGGTCTTAAACAAGCTCCAAGAGCTTGGTATGAAACTCTTTCAAAATTTCTAACTGATCACGATTTTTCTGTTGGATCAGTTGCTAAGACATTGTTCAAATTTTCCAAGAATGATCATATTCTACTCGTTCAAATTTATGTTGATGACATTATTTTTGGGTCAACTAACCCCAAATTATGCGAGAAATTTGCTAAGCTAATGCAAGGAGAAATTTGAAATGAGCATGATGGGTGAACTGACATTCTTTCTTGGATTACAAGTGAAGCAACTGGAGTCGGGCACTTTCATTAGTCAAACTAAATACACGAAGGAACTACTGAAGAAGTTTGGAATGGAATCATGTTCAGCTGCAAGTAATCCCATGAGGTCATCAGTAAAACTGGACACTGATCAAGGGGGAATATCAGTTGAGACGACACTTTACAGAGGTTTAATAGGTTCATTATTGTACCTAACTGCTAGTCGTCCTGATATTGTATTTGATGTATGCATGTGTGCTAGATTTCAAGCAAATCCTATGCAATCATACTTTGCAGCTGCCAAGCGTATTTTGAAATATCTTAAGGGCACACAAAATGTTGGGTTATGGTATTCTAAAGATTCATCTTTCAATTTAGTTGGATATTCAGATGTAGATTATGCAGGATGTAAGCTTGGTCGTAAAAGTACTAGTGCATCATGTCAGTTTCTAGGGGACAGACTGATCTCATGGTTCAACAAAAAGCAAACAACCATAGCAACTTCCACAACTGAAGCAGAATATCTTGCTGCTGGAAGCTGCTGTGCTCAACTGCTCTGGATTCAGCAACAACTGAGAGATTATGGAAATGATGCTAAAGAATCGCCAATATTCTGTGATAATACTAGTACGATTGCTATCACCTACGATCCAGTTCTTCACTCCAGAACCAAGCACATAGATGTCAGACATCACTTCATCAGAGATCATGCCCTGAAGAAGGACATCAGACTGGAATATGTCTCAACTGAGCAGCAAGCAGCTGATAGCTTCACCAAACCACTAGCTGAGACTAAGTTTTCTCACTTTCGCAATATACTTGGATTAATTGATTTATCCTAATCAGTTGTTATTGTTGTCTTGGTTATTAATTCATCTTTCAGCTTTACTGTCATTTACTGATTCTTCAGTTAGTTGTTTATTCATATGACTCTCAACTGATGAAAGTAAAACTAAGTTACATCAAAATAAATATTTCATTCAACGATAAATATTTGCATGGATTACATTTTCATATTTCTCCTCTACATCGTCTATCCACATTCTCAACCAACCTGATAGAGCTGAGGAAGATAACTTACAAAAGCTGTGAGAAGAAGCTATGCGATTAAGAATCTCCAGTTCCTTTTGAAGCATCAGCTGATAGATATGACCATCTTTAAAGACGTCCACCCACACAGCTATATTCAAGCGCTCCCGCACTTCTGTCAACTGTGCCACCAGTCTGGGAGTGGTAGCCTCTCCAGAATTATACAAGAACGCAAGCTCTTGTAACTTTTCCCAGTAGTGAAGACTAGTGTAGAAGACTTCATCTTCGATAGCAGCCTTCCTAGCCTCCAGAGAAAATGGCGAAACACTCGAGCAACTCGCATCTGCCATTTTTTTTGTCTTGAATATTTTCTCTTTCTTTCACCAATATGACTGAAACTAACAATGTTATTTCTATTTATAGCAGACTATCAAGGAAGCTGAAGGGTCGTCAACGTTTCATCAACAAATAATATCTCTGATATTTATTTATTCGCTTTAATTATTTTATGCACCAATTAAGGGGGAATAATGGTGTTAAGAGGTTAACTGAGAAGACAATTGTTAGTAAATTCTCAACTGAAAGGACACAGATTTACAAACTAATCGTTCAGTTGAATATTTCACTAATCTTCACATATAAGTTAACTAATTAATCATATTATATTCCAAATCTAGTGACGTGACTGACTGATATCTCATGATGAATCTCATTTTAAAACGTGGACACATATTAACCATTTAAATTGTTCACACGCTTATAGCACACGTACACACATTGTCATTCAAAATTTCTATGGACTAACATGTGTCCAGAATTTGAATCGTCACGTACATATGTACTATTCCCCGCTCCATTTCAGTTTTCCTTTCATTTACAAACTCTTGAGCGCAAAAACAAATTTCATCCTTCTATCTTTTTTTCAGGAAATAATTCAGTTCCAAATGGCGAATCAAACTCCCGCTTATATGCTAAATGCAATGGCTATCAATTTTGGATCAATTCTATCCTTCGGTGATGATGATGCCAAGAAAGTTTTTCAAAAACTTGAAACTGCTGGATTAAGGACATTCTTGGGAAAATCATCTCAAGAGATCTACTCCAAAGAGCTTCAAGAATTCTACTCTAGTGGTTTGATCGATTATGATGAAAACATCGCTGCTACTATCAATGGTCAGTTGCTGACCATCACTGAAGATTCCTTTGGAGAAATATTTTCTTTACCTTCTGATGGATTGGCACACCTCTCGGATGTTAAAGCTTATGATATTGAAGAAATGCAAACCTCACTTTCTGCTGAGGGACGGAAAATCAAAGTTTCCGATCCAAAGAAGGAGCTGAAGCATGAGGTTCAGTTACTTGCTGATGTATTCGCCAAAGGGATTTTGGCGAAGGCTGGATCTTTTGCTGCACTCACGTTGGAGAAATTCAGGTCATTTCAATCATTATGGATGAGCGTAAATTCAACTGGAAGCATCTTACATTTAATATTTTGAAGAATATGTTTCTGTCTTCCAAACAGTCCAAGGGCTTCGCAGTGCAACTGAGCTATCTGCTGAAAATAAAGGGGTTAGTGGCTGATGATTCAGAAAGATCATCAAAATTCAAAGTCTTCAATGCGAAGAATACTCTGCCACTTAAGACCAAATTGGACATTTCTCCTGCTCAGTTTACCAAGATCAAACAGGAGATTGAGACTCATCAAGCGGCCCCAAAATCAGTGAAAAAGGCCAAGACATTGGCTCAACTGAAGGTAGGAAAGAGGAAACTCACTTTGGGTGCGTCTGATACAGAGACAACTCCATCCCCAAAGATCGCCAAGAGACCACGAACCCAACGGGTTAAACCAACGATTGCCGAGGAATCCATCACCTCTGAGAAGATAATGTCTTCAGCTGCTCAGCAACCTATTGAAGCACTTCCTCTATCAGTCATTCCACCAGATGTCTCAGCTAGGTGCAAAGAAGAAATCAGTTAAAACCAAAGCTCCGCTAATTCATATCAATCTTCCTACTAGTGTGGCACCTGCTCGACCCAAAGGCATCACTATTATAGAACGGGTGGATGCTACTCGCACTGGACTAGAAATTCCACACATTCTGAGTACTGATAAAGGAAATGGCAATTTGATTGAAGAGCCCAGACCATCCAACCCTATTCAAACTCTCATTGACCTTGTCTGGGATAGGGTTAACAATTTTGCAGCATCAAAACTTCAACTATACAATGCTTGAACAGCTTATCGCACTCAAATTTTTGCAAAGCAACTGAAGAAGAAATCACAGCTGAACAATTTTATCAAACTGGAAGATTTTGTTCTAAAAACGGTGAAAGCTGCCACATCAATTTTATCAATCAACTCCTTCTGAACATCAACTTTACACTGAAGCCGAGCTTTCTT
This sequence comes from Primulina eburnea, assembly GCF_022965805.1. Lineage (NCBI taxonomy): Eukaryota > Viridiplantae > Streptophyta > Magnoliopsida > Lamiales > Gesneriaceae > Primulina > Primulina eburnea. Next base: position 21,101,483 of record NC_133114.1, read on the forward strand.
TCGCACACATTGATGAGATTATTCAAGCAGTGATGCAAGAATCCCAGATACGTAAACTCGTTTCTGATAAAGTTGATCACTCTGTTGATCAAATCAATCCAGAGGTCACTATATCTTCAGAAGAACCAGTTCAGCCATATTCATCTGCTGACCGAGTTATCCCAACTGATGTGCCACTTGATTCAATAGATCATCCTTTAGAGGCACCAGTTTTGGTTTCATCACCATCTGCTATTCATCAAGCGAGCTCATCTGCTGATCAGGATCCATCCTCAACGCCTCCAATTCAAGGAGAAATCATTGTAACTGATGTTCCAGTTCAGCATGTTGCTGATACAGTCTCAACTGACCAAGCTTTAGTCATTTCTGAACACACAACAAGAGAACCAGGATCCTCTCATCAGTCTCCTCCTCCATCTTTATCAGATTTTGATCTTATTTTTGAAGAAGTTCAGAATATTTAGGACAGCATGAATCAAATGCTTACTGCCATCTCAAAGATTCAGAACACTTAGCTGTCACACACTCTGAAGTTGGACCATTCTCATCAGTTCAACTTAGAAAAACTGAATGCCATACAAACTGCTGTTACCTCTCTGTCATTCGCAGTTGAAGATATACAGAAAAACAGAGGGATATTTTCGAGTCTCACTGCCATTCAAGACTCTATTAACCAACGAGTTGACAGTGTAGAGACACTAGTTTCCAGTATCAACTGATCAATCAGTTGAACTGGTCCTTTGAACTTTAGTTGGGCTGATTCAGTTTGAGCAATCAGTTGATACTTTCAGTTGGCGTCTTTGATAGTTTTAGTTTTGGCTTGATTAACTGATCAGTTTAAATCCTGATCAATTTCAGTTATCTGCGCACTACGATAGATCATTAGAAACAAAAAAAAAAAAGTTTTGTTAACATCAAATCAAGATTGCGAAAATAAAATGTTCCAACATGTTATCAATAGTTGATAACATACAGAACAACGTAACTCAATAAATGTAATCATGACTTTTTTCTCTCGGTCACAAAAGAAAAAAATCGGCCTTCTTCTCCATAGATGAAGTCTCAACCTGACCACAACCACAACAACCATCATGCGCCGCCGCCAAGCCTCCTTCTTCCGGCTATCTACTCTTAACGCATAATTTTATTTAGATATCTAGTACGATCAATACGAGGAGCGTGGTATTTGATCGTGGACCAAATTAGACATTTAAAGAACGGATGACGATCCAATTGATTGTTCGAAGTGATTTACAAGATGGACCGTATCCGCTGATCTCGGACTAGTTTGGTGCAAAAGTTTTAAAACGCCAAGGTAATTAAACTTTAAACACCCTATATATGTATATGATTGAATATACGACGAAAAAGAAATAATTGATTTTAAAATTAAAATTCATAAACTTTTGTTGCATCTTGAGTGCGAGAAAATGATATGCCAATAATTTTACCCGTGTACTCACGTGATGTTATGTCAACACTAAAAGTACTCTAGGAAAAAAAGTTAATTAAGATCGTAAAAAAAAAAAGAATCATTCCATTAAAACTGAAATTTGATTAAGTAGTGGGCTGAAAACAAGATTAGACCTGGTAGACAACCAAGTTTGTTGTTTCCCTTTTTATTGAATTTTTTTTTATAAAATTGAAACAATGTAAATTCTGCGTAGGTGGCTAGAGTTTTTGCAGCTTGATAGGTGCACCAAATTGTGGTTTTATCGTGAAACCAGTGACGCAAGGGGCATGCGCATATGTTGGGGAAAGCTCGAAAGAGAATGTGCGGAGTAGCATTGCCATGAAAATTTTGGCCACCAAAAGAGCGAAATTCTGTCCGATGCATATTCGGGGTCCCCAACCGAACGGCACGAATGCGGCTTGGCCCTTGGTTGCTTTCGCCATGCCTTCGGCAAATCGTTCCGGCTTGAACTCACCTGCATCTTCACCCCAAACTTCAGTATCTCGGTGCAATAGCAGAGTAGGTAGCATGATCGATGTGCCCTTTGGTATGCAGATTCCTCCTAGTGTTGTTTCTTCTTCTACTATTCTTGATAACTCGATGACTGGCGGGTATAAACGCAGCACCTCGTACAAAATCATTGTCACCTGCAACCAAATACACATTTAAAATCAGGTGGAGCACAAAAACTTAAATAATTTTTCGATAAAATATATTAATAAAATACTTTTTTATTAATTGGTATGCTGACATCTCGATTTCTTTTCCAGTTTTAGTTTTTTTTTTTAAAATTGGTGTGCAGACATCTCGACGATCAGCATTACTGAAAATAAATGGCTAATGGAACAAAGTTGTTGCTCTATGAACAAATTTTGATCAATTAGTATACCAACAGCCTCAATCTGTCAACCTACGTGATGAATGTTATATTTTTCAGTTTATATGCATATATATACATGTGTGTGTGCGCCTGCATGCGTACAAAACCTCGAATATCGTCCAAAACTTACATATTTCAGTTGAGACAAATCATCATATTGGAGTTCGTTTCTGTCGCCCATGACTTGAAAAACCTCTTCCCTAGCACGAGCTTGCCAGTCTGGGTGCATAGAAAGAACAACCATGGTCCAAGCAAGCAGATTTGAACTGCTTTCGAAAGATGCCAAGTAGAAGACCTTGGCTTGTCCTATTGTTTCATTTATTACTCGATCATGGTTTCTTTTGTTCTTATTCTTGTGCAATTCCTCCAAGATTAGATCAAACAAATCTGGATCTTCATTTACTCCATTTATGTCTCGCTTTTCTCTCTTGTTAATCTCATCCATAACTGTGCATCGTATTTGTTCTTCGATTTCCTTGACTCTCCTGTTTTTCTTGGTAGGCCAGTACCTAAACAAGGATTTCCATAATCTCAGAGAATTTAAAATTTGATCGAATAATGAGATAAGATGCATGAAACTAGAACAGTAATCTCTGCAACGGTTTCAGCCAACCATGGATGGTAATAATGGAAGTCGTATTATAACTCACCCTTCACCCGGAATACTGAAAGGTCTGGCAGGATTTGCAAGGACTGCGTACTCTTTGACAAGCTCAAAAATCTTGTCGGTTGCGCCATAGTTGGCCCTGAACAATGAGCATCCCACGGATGAAGCAGTGAACTTTTCGATTTGAGCAGCCATATCGACCACGCCGGACCCATCGCTGGACATCATCTTCTCGCATTCATTGAGAATTTTCTCGCAGCATTGTTGAGTTGTAGGCACAATTTCCTGTACGCAGATGTAAAAGTAAGAGAATGTTGTAAGAAACAATACATGGTTCTTTGGTCAACGACTGATTCATGCATGTTATCGTTTTGAGATCCATGCAAAGATCAAATGAAAAATTAACTGACCTTCAACTTGTTCACATTAAAAGCAGGCTTGAGCTGTTTCCTGGATTGGCTCCATTCTTCACCCTCGTATCGAAGAAGACCTTTAACGAACTGCTTCACTATCGGATTAGATATATTAAAATTCTTCTGATAAGTTTGGTATTTATTCAGCACATCTTTCACCAATTCGACATCTGTCACGAATATATTTGGTCTCGGTCCCACCCACATGAAAGAATTCTTGCCTGAAATCGCAAAAAAATAAAAGATATATATATATATATATATTGCGGCATTAAGACTTAAACTTGACTACTTTAAAACAACCGAGAGACCAACTTTGATTACGATTTCATGATTTTTCCTAATTGGAAACGTACCGTATTTCTTTATCGTATTCGATATAAAGGGAAAGACGCGAGGCACAATATCGTGGGTGAGAGAAAGAGGTTTGGAGTAGGCTTTTTTGCCCATTTCAGAGATTTCTTTAGCATCTCCAAAAAGAATCTTGTAAGAATTTCCTTGGAATCCTAGTTTCCTAAGGAGTTTCTCCATTTTCCTAGGTTTGAACCAAACCCAGTCCAAGAATCTCCATGCGAAAACCAGTATAGTGGACAGGAAAATATTTATCAAGATTGAACTCCACATGATTTTTTTTCTTTTTTCTTTTTTTTTTTTTTTGCTCAATAGGGATGGGAAAAATCACAAAGGGCACATCCCTATTTATAGAGCTCGCGACCATTGTGAATGCGTTTAAAATAATGGGGAAAACTAAAGGTAGGAATTCAATTTCACTAAGCAATATTGTCCTCTAATTAACAATCTTTGATGTACAGTGTATCAGAACGCATGATTCATGAATATTTATTAATTTTTTGTTAAATAATTCGTTGTGGATCATTGAAAATTTCGTTAAAGGGTTAAATTTGAATAGTCTTGACATTCTATAGTACTCGTTCTATGGTATTTTAATCTTTTTAAATCTGAAGAACATGTATATATGATCATTTTATAAAGTGAGAAGCAGTTTGTTGGTTAAACTAAAATTAAACTAAAATAAATAAATTTTACAATAATGAAGCAAGTGTTGCATGCTAGCATATTTTATCATTTAAAGATATTAACTGTGATATCATATCACAATTAACATCTTTACATGATATGAAATGCTGAATGAAAGATTTTATATCAGATATGGAGGAATTTATTAATGTTATATGCTAAGAATAATAGTTGACTGAGCTTAGCACATTAAACAAAATAATAATAATAATAATAATAATAATAATAATAATAATAATAATAATAATAATAGTTGCTTGATCTCGATTACTTTACGCAACATATGAAAAAATTGTAATCTCCATATTGTTGGGCGAAAATGGGTTGAAACAATCGTATATTTTTTAGAAAATAATTCGGATGGGTTCCCTCTATCGACTCCCAAAATAAATCGAATGCAATTAAAGAAACCAAATACATCACGACTTGATATTAATGTTGGAGTACAGTTTTTTCCAACCCAAAACGCAGCTGTCGCAGGATGTGGTGAGGGTATATAGGGGTAAGAGGGAAACTCGGATCGCATCGAAAAACCGTTTCCTTTTCTGGTTACGAAACAATTTGGGCGAAATACGGTTCTACCGGGAAACCACTCTATTAATGGAAGAAGATGATGGTTTTTCTACTATTAGAATAGTGCTTCAAGCTCATCAACATGTCGGACCACAACCAGGCAGGAACCCTCAATTCTACCCGAAACTCGTCCTATAAATAGATCTTATTGCACTTCACGCTTTGCACTAGTGTTCGGACAAAATCTCCTTTATTTGACTCTGCACCATTGATTCTAGTATTATTATTGAGGAATAATTCCTTTGTATTTACAGAGAGAGAAATATATTTCAACCGATATGCACTTAGGAAAGGTCATATATAACATAGAAATCACACTCGGAAATGATGGACAATTAGTAATAGCAGCAGGTGCAATAGAGAAATAGATTGCAACACATTAAGTATTTACCTAAACTAGTAGGTCCTAGAGCAAATCCTACATTAGCCCCAAGGCATTGATCTCTAACTAGAAAAGTGATTGAAGGGGGATAGCCTTTTTATACCAACCAATTGTAAACCCGATCACTCGAAAGTAGCATTAAGTGGGGAACAGTCCAGAAATATTTTTTCTAACTCATCCAACAAACAAGTAATGAAAAATGAAAATTATAGAATTTTATATTCAAATTTTATTTATTTTAATAATAAATTAATAAGTCGAGCATTCCGGCCCACCAAACAAAACCGGTGGTTTCTAAGTTAAAAAATTTTAGTTTTGATACTCAAAAAGTTCCTTGGGCCTCATATAATTTAAAATATTCATGTGGCGTTCATATCCGATTTATCTTTCTGTATTTAACGTCGGCTCTAACTATTCTTGTTTTAAGCAGTAATAATCATCCTTCTAAATATCTACGAACGGATCTTCATCCCTATTGATCATCAAAAAAAGTCTACGATTAAATTTTGCACATGTGCAAAAGTTATGTTATTTCATCCAACCCTGTTGGAGCATGTTATCTTTTGGTTATTTAATAAGGTTGTTGATCCAAAGGATAATTACTAAACTTAACCGAACTAAATTCATTGAAGAAACTAAATTAAGAAGCCTAACTGATTACAAAATCAGACTTATAAAACCTAAGAAAGATACTAATAGCCAAAGCGATTCTAGATCGACTGATGAAACTCAACTGATAGTCTATCTAGTTGATCAGTTTGACCAAATCCATATATTCCCTGAAGAATCTGTATGATCAATAACTAAGGATCAAAGCCCATGTGAAATATTGGATAAAGCTTTCCGTACTAACAATCAGTGGGCGCTGCCTAAACATGTCAAAAAGGACGAAGACATGGCAACAATGATATCTGCATTTTTAGACGTATATATTTTGAAAAGATTACTATTGCAAATTAAAGCTATAACTGGTCAGCTGGGCTCTTCGTCAACTGTTAAGGATTCTGAAGGTCTTCTCTTGAACCACCTATCAGCTGGACAATCAGCGGAACTGGTCTTTGAGATATCAGTTGGACTGGTTTAGTTCGGGCAAGCAGTTGGCACTACTTGTGCTCTTCCTGTCTAATTTGCAACATTCATAATCTGCATCTGAATATCCAACTAAATTGAAAGAGTTATCCTTAGTATACCATAACTCGACATTTTGGGTTCCTTTGAGATATTTTAAAATTCTTTTAGCAGCTAAGTAATGAGATTGTTTAGGTTAGATTGAAAACTAACACATAAACAGACAGCAAATACAATATCGGGTCTATTAGCAGTTAAATATAGCAATGAACCTATGAGATCTCAATACATGGTTACCTCAACTGAAGTTCTCCTTTTATCTTTGTCAAGTTTAGTTGATGAACTTATAAGAGTGGTTGCAGCTGAACAAGTTTTCATACCAAACTTCTTGAGAAGTTCTTTGGTGTATTTTGTTTGATTGATAAAAATCTCATTCTCCAGTTTCTTAACTTGCAATCCAAGGAAAAATGGCAGTTCACCATAATGCTCATCTCAAATTTATCTTGCATTAACTGAGAAAACTTCTTGCATAGTTTGGGATTAGTTGACCCAAAAATAATATCATCAACATATATTTGAACTAATAAAGTATGGTCTCCTTTAGTGAATTTGAATTATGTCTTATCCACTGTGCCTATTACAAAATCATGCACAATTAAGAATTTAGACGATGTTTCATACCAAGCTCTTGAAGCTTGTTTCAATCAATACAAAGAATTGTTCAAGTGATAGACATGATCGGGAAATAGATGATTGATAAAACCTTGGGGCTGTACCACATAGACTTCTTCATTCATTTAAAGATTGAGAAAGACACTCTTGACATCCATATGATAAACTTTGAAATCCTTGAATGATGCATAGGCAAGGAACATTCTGATTGCTTCCAATCGAGCTACTGGAGCATAAGTTTCATCATAGTCAATTCATTCTTCTTGCCTAAAACTTAGTGCAAGCAGTCGAGCTTTGTTGTGAACGACTGTTCCATCTTCATTGAGTTTATTAATGTAAACTCATCTTGTACCTATAACTAATTGATAAGATGGTCTTGGAAACAAGTTTCAGACAAACTTTCGAGTGAACTAGTTAAGCTCTTCTTGCATAGCTTCTACTCAGCTATTATCAGTTAGTGCATCAATCTTCTCGGGCTCAATATTTGAATTAAATGGAGCATGCAAGAATTGATCAATCATTGCCCTCTTGTCCTTATAGGGGTCACCTTTACCAAGTTAGGCAGATGATTCTTGTTCCATCTGTAGTATGGTTCATCAACATTGATAGCTTGTGGAACTAGATAATTTGAATCAACTGCTACAGAGTCGACTGCTTCTAGGTCAACTAAATTTTGATTATCAACAGTTGGGCTTGCTTCAGTTGGGTCTTCCTCAGTTCCTTGTGCACCAACTGGTTGGTCGCCTGGAGGTGCATCTTGCTCAACTGGTGGATCTACCACATCTGATTCTGGAGATTGGAGAGTTTTTTTGTTCAAATGAACATCGTCTTCACTTTCATCCTCCATATTGATCTCTTGCAAGCGACTGGTTAGTTGAGTTGGATTGATTGACCTATCGATTGAGACTGTTTCATAAAAAAATAACATGTACAGATTCTTCGACATTTAGAATTCTTTTATTTAAAACTATATAAGTTTTGCTAACAGAGGAATAACCAAGAAACATACCATCATCTGACTTTGTGTCAAAAGCAATCAGATGGATTTTACCAGTGTTATGAATATAGCACTTGCAACTGAGCACCTTAAAGTAAGATACAAGTGGTTTCTTGCCATTCCATATCTCATAAGGTGTTTTACCAATTTTCGTATTAATCATTGATCGGTTCTGAGTGTAACATGCTGTGTTGATTGCCTATGCCCAAAATCTCTGAGACACCCTAGAATCAGCCAACATAGTTCTTGCAGTTTCCTTAAGAGTTCTATGTCTCCTTTCTGCAACACCATTTTTTTTTTGTTCTAGTTGCTGAAAATTCATGTCTAAATCCACAGTGTTCTAAAAATGAATACAAGGATTTATTGACAAATTCAATTCTCATGTCACTCCTGATTTTGTCAATTTTGTCAATTTTGTTTGATTCTTCATTAAATAATCTTTTCAAAATTTTGATCAGTTGAGGATCAATCTGGTCTTTTGATTTTAAAAATATGACCCATGTGACTCTAGAGTAGTTATCGACAATAACTAGAGTGTATTTCATTCCCCTTACGCTCATTACTGGCATAGAACCAAATAATTCCACGTGCAACCGTCCTAAGCTTCGATTTAATGATTTACACCCTTTGTTTTTAAAAGATGACCTTACTTGCTTTCCAAACTGAAAAGTATAACAAACTTTGTCTGTTGAAAAATCAATTTTAGGTAGACTACTTACCAACTCATGTTTGCTCAGATTGTAAATGACTTTAAAATTAAGGTGGTTTAGTCTCTTGTGTCATAACTAGTTCTTGTTGGATTTGAATGCTAAGAAGCAAACTGGTTCAGTTGGCCGGTCACTCCAGCTGACTTTGTATGTATTTTCACATCTCCATGTTCATGTCCCATATTGGATTTTACAAAGTGTATGTATTTACCTTTGCACATTTTCAGTTTTGGGTGAGTACTTGTGTAGTGACCCGTTCCAGAATCACCTACTAATCAAAAACTAAGCATGCAATTAACCTAATTAATTATAATCAGAGATAACAGCGGAAATATGGCCAACAACAATAGTTATACAACCCAATCGAAATCGAAGTCTAGACTAACTCAAAATGAAATATCCAGTACAACCATATCGAATCAAATGGAAAACACTGAAAACTAAACCAACCAGCTACTCAACGTCCTCCTCCTGCTCCTCCTGAGCCATCCAACCTGAGGCCTGCCCCGTGGGAATGGGGTGTCCAAGAATAAACAAAACCGAGGACGTGAGCGATAAGAACGCCCAGTACTAAAGTATGAGTATACAAACCTATATGAAATGCACATGCTATGATATGATACCAGGGTAGTCAAGAAACAGGAATCACAAAGGATCTCAAAATGCTCAGTCTAGAGGCGCCAAGTGGATAGTGCCGCGCGGTCCAACCTCTGGGTCACTGCATCCACTACAAGACAGACGTGGACCTAAAATGTCCCGGACCACCGAAGCCCTCCCGACCCGTCGGCCACTGTGTACTCTCGGTGTCCATGCGTCTACAAGACAGGGCTGAGCGGCCCCAAGATATAGCTTATCTCGAAAGAGATACAGCTCAACAGTAAAGGCTATCTCGAAGGAGATACGGCTCAACATGATATGCAATATGCATCATAACTCGTGACATAATAGCATGCATCATATGACATATAACAATGCAGCAAATACTCATGCAACACATATATGAATGTATACTCAACCAGGATATCTCGGATAGTACTTTCGTACCTCTATCACAGCAAGCCTAGCCTTACGCAACACCGCTAATCAGGTCTAGCACAAGCCTACGCATCAAAAGCATACTCAATCAATACTACCATGCTCGACTAGCAAAACCAGTACTCCCTAGTACTACCAAAGGTTTAGGGTTTACCTTCGTCCGTCGACAGCCCTTTGATGTCGATTGCCTTGAAACTCAGGCGCCGCTACGCTACTACTCCTGGCAGCTCTTGGCTATCGCTCGACCAACAACTAACCCTAGAAACCTTCCAAATCCTCTCAACTATGAGGCAAAATCATGAATTGGCAAGTCACAAATGAGAAATCCGAGCACTATTTATAGGCTATGTTCGGATCCTCCGAACAACACTCCGGAACGTCCGAACGCTACGTGTCCATTGGCTCTTGACAGCTCATGATCGGATCCTCCGATCATACACTTCGGACCGTCCGAACATGCATGGAAAATGACGTGTCGATCAACACTTGACACCTATGATCGGATTCACCGAACTACACTTCGGATCGTCCGAACTCTTCGGTGCTTCCGAACCCTCTTCGGTCCGTCCGATCATGACCATAGCCAAAATTACACCTTAAACCTTCTTAATCACCATTACTCCGTTAATTACCCAATTTGGAATTCGGGCTACTACATTCTCCCCCCCTTAAAAGATTTCGTCCTCGAAATCAGGCTTAGAGAATGAACAAAACGAAATAACAACATCATTAATACATCTCAATTGTTGTTGAATACAACTGATACTATGATTACAACTGAAAACACAAACTTATACAAAGCACAACTCAAAAGAGCTCTGGATGCTCCGAACGCATACGACTCTCTAACTCCCAAGTGGCTTCTTCAGTGCCTCGACGCTACCACTGCACTAAGACAAGAGGAATGATCTTATTCCGCAACACCTTATCTTTGCGATCTAGAATCTGAACTGGTCGCTCCACGTAAGACAAATCCGTATCAAGTTGAACTTCAGATGGATGTAAGATGTGCGACTCATCTGCTACATAACGTCTCAACAAGGATACGTGGAACACATCATGAATACTTGATAGGTACGGCGGCAACGCAAGTCTGTAAGCTAAATCTCCCACACATTCCAGTATCTCGAATGGACCAATAAATCTCGGAGACAGCTTACCCTTGAGACCAAATCTCAAAATCCTGCGAAAAGGCGAAACTCGGAGAAACACCTTCTCACCTGGCTGAAAATGAAGAGGTCGACGCTTTGTGTTCGCATAACTAGCCTGTCGATCCTGAGCAGTCTTAATCCGCTTCTTGATTACTGCAACCTTATCTATAGTCTGCTGGACTAACTCCGGTCCCTCTACCTGTCGTTCCCCGACTTCATCCCAGAATAATGGAGTACGACAACGTCGCCCGTACAACGCCTCAAATGGTGCCATACCAATACTACGATGATAGCTGTTGTTGTACGCGAACTCAATCAAAGGCAAATGATCCTGCCAAGCGGGTCCGAAATCCATAACACAGGCTCGCAACATATCCTCAAGCGTACGGATAGTCCTCTCTGATTGACCGTCAGTCTCCGGATGATAAGCAGTACTCAGACTCAGTGTAGTACCCAAAGCTGACTGGAAACTACCCCAAAACCGTGAGGTAAAACGAGGATCTCTGTCACTAACAATACTGACAGGCACTCCATGCAAACGTACAATCTCCTGAATGTACAATCGAGCCATACGATCGAAAGTGAAGTCACGATTATACGGCAGAAAATGAGCAGACTTGGTGAGTCGATCCACCACTACCCAGATAGCATCGCTGTTCCTCGAAGATAATGGCAAGTGAGTAATGAAATCCATCGTAATATGCTCCCACTTCCATTCTGGAATAGGTAAGTTCAACAACAATCCTCCCGGTCGACGGTGCTCTGCCTTAACCTGCTGGCAAACTAGACACTTGGAGACAAACTGATACACGCTGCGCTTCATCCCTTTCCACCAAAACCGCATCCTCAAGTCTCTATACATCTTGTTGCTTCCTGGATGAACACTTAACTTGCTTCGATGCGCCTGAGACAATATCTCGTCCCTCAAAGTGTCATCCTCTGGTACTACAACCCGATTAGATAAGCACAGAAGACCATTGGACTGATAATGGAAATTGCTATCACCACCAACTAACCGAGCTAATCTCTGAGTCTTGAGATCAGACATCTGAGCTTCTCGAATCCGAGTGAACAAATTGGGCTCAGATAAAATGGTAGCAACACGAATGCTTTCCATACCTTTCCGATGCTTGAAGTTAAACCCCAACGAGCAACTATCCTGGATGGCACTAGTCATAGCACAAATCTGAAGTGCAGAGGCTCTCACCTTGCGACTAAGCGCATCAGCTGTGAGATTCGCAGAACCTGGATGGTACTTGATCTCGCAATCATAATCCTTCAGCAAATCCATCCAACGACGTTGCCTCATGTTCAACTCAGCCTGAGTGAACAGATATTTCAGACTCTTATGATCAGTAAAGATTTCAAACTGAACACCGTACAAATAATGACGCCAAATCTTCAGCGCAAACACAATAGCTGCCAATTCCAGATCATGAGTGGGATACTTCTCCTCGTGAGATTTCAGCTGTCTGGAAGCATAAGCAATCACATGACCGTTTTGCGTCAACACACACCCTAAGCCTTGAGTGGAGGCATCGGTGTAAACACTGAAACCATCAGATCCTGACGGTAACGCCAAAACAGGTGCAGAAGTCAGAAGTCGACGAAGCTCTCTGAAACTATCTTCGCACTCGGATGACCACTCAAATGGAACATCCCTCCGAGTAAGTTGCGTCAATGGTCTGGCTATCTGAGAGAAATTCACGATGAAGCGACGATAATACCCTGCCAGACCTAGAAAACTACGGATCTCAGCCACCGTCGTCGGACGTGACCAATTCAGCACTGCTTCAATCTTGCTGGGATCCACAGAAACTCCTTCCTTGGAAATCACGTGACCAAGGAATACCACACGATCAATCCAGAACTCGCACTTACTCAGCTTAGCATACAATTGCTTCTCGCGAAGAATCTTCAACACAATCCTCAAGTGTTGGGCATGCTCTTCCACACTGTGGGAATAGATCAAGATATCGTCAATGAAAACCACCACAAACTGATCCAGAAAATCTCGGAAGACTCGGTTCATCAGATCCATGAACACCGCTGGCGCATTCGTCAATCCGAATGGCATAACTAGAAACTCGTAATGCCCATAACGAGTACGAAATGCAGTCTTGGAAATATCATCATCTCTGACTCTCATCTGATGATACCCCGATCGCAAGTCGATCTTGGAGTAAACAGAAGTACCCTGAAGCTGATCGAACAAGTCATCAATACGGGGTAAAGGGTACTTGTTTTTGATCGTCACCCGATTCAGCTGGCGATAATCAATGCACAACCGCATCGATCCATCCTTCTTCTTGACAAACAAGACTGGAGCTCCCCAAGGCGAAACACTCGGGCGAATAAAACCCTTATCAAGAAGATCCTGCAATTGCTGCTTCAGCTCTCTCATCTCTGACGGAGCAAGACGATAGGGGGCACGAGAAATCGGTGCAGTCCCTGGCATTAAATCTATGCCAAATTCCACCTCTCTAACCGGAGGAAAACCAGGAATCTCATCTGGGAAAACATCAGGAAATTCACAAACTACTGGAATATCCTCTAGACCAACACTACCTGTGGATGAATCAATCGCATAGATGAGGTAACCTTCCCCGCCCGACTCTAAAGCACGACAGGCTTTCAGAGCAGATACCACTGGCATCGGAGGTCGCGCTCCCTCACCATAGAAAAACCAACTAGAGCTTTCAGTCGTACGAAACTGAACAAGCTTCTGGTAACAATCCACAGTAGCTCGGTAGGTAGTCAATAAGTCTATACCCAAGATACAATCAAAATCTTCCATCTCTAGGATCATAAGATTCGCAGTCAACTCGTTACCCTCAAAATCTAAGGGACAACCCATCACTAGACGCTTCGCTAACACCGAATGACCCATCGGGGTAGAAACAGAAAGAATGACGTCTAGAGAAACATAGGGTAACCTATGACGCTTAACAAATCGTGCAGAAATGAAGGAATGAGAGGCTCCTGTATCAATAAGAACAAAAGCAGGAATACCGCATAAATGAAAAGTACCTGCTATGACTCTCTCCGTCTCATCTGCAGCCTGATCCTGGTTCAGCGCAAAAACCTGACCCTGGGCACGAGGTCGAAGATTCGAACTACCCACTGCCTGACCCTGCCTCCTCTGCTGAACAGTCGTCTGAGATCCAGAACTGGATCCTGCTCCACCTCGCAACTGAGGACAATTCTTTTTAATATGCCCCATCTCTCCGCACTGATAACAAGCTCCTGCGACTACTCGGCATTGCTCCGATGGATGGTTCTTCCCACAATGCGCACAAGACTCCTTCTTCTTACCAAAGCGGAAAACACCACTAGATCGAGATCCAGATCCAGAAGAAGATGAACCAGATTTCTTGAATGACTGAGATCGAGGCCTCAAAGTACTCGGAGGTCTAGAAGAAGATAGAATAGCCCTACCACGCTGGAGACTGATCTCTGCCTGGCGACACCGGTTCACTAACCCATCATAAGAAGTAGGATTATCACAGACAGTGACTCGATCAAAGATCTCCTGATTAAGGCCCTGGAGGAAATGATCATACTTGGCCTCAGAACTGCCACTGATATGAGGAGCGAAGGGTAACAACTCAAAGAATTTCTGCTGATACTCATCAACAGACATACTCCCCTGCTTAAGGTTCAGGAGCTCAATCGTCTTGGCTTGGCGAAGGGCTGGAGGAAAGTACAGCTGCATGAAAGCTGCACGGAAATCGACCCAAGTCACCCTACCTTGGGACTGGACTATCGGCGCAGAAGTTGATCGCCACCACTTGCGCGCACGGCCCTCGAGAAGAAAGCTAAGGGTCTCTATCTTCTGCTCCTCGGTGCACTGAAATGCACGGAAACAACTCTCCATGCGCTCTAACCAGTCCTCAGCATCATCGGGAGTCTCACCACCAACTAAAGGCTTAGGCCCCATCTGAATAAAACGATGCAAATCAAAACGCCTAGGACCGTCCCGACGATGACGATGTTCACGGTAACGCCTACGATCGTCCTGATCACCCCATCGACCTACACTCCCCTGACTACTCCCGTCATCAAAATGGTCAGCCATCGCTACAAGATAGAATAGGGAAAATGGTAAAATGGTCAACGGAAATCCCAAAACAGAATCTATATCCCAAAATCATACGCATGCTCTGATACCATAAATATAGTGACCCGTTCCAGAATCACCTACTAATCAAAAACTAAGCATGCAATTAACCTAATTAATTATAATCAGAGATAACAGCGGAAATATGGCCAACAACAATAGTTATACAACCCAATCGAAATCGAAGTCTAGACTAACTCAAAATGAAATATCCAGTACAACCATATCGAATCAAATGGAAAACACTGAAAACTAAACCAACCAGCTACTCAACGTCCTCCTCCTGCTCCTCCTGAGCCATCCAACCTGAGGCCTGCCCCGTGGGAATGGGGTGTCCAAGAATAAACAAAACCGAGGACGTGAGCGATAAGAACGCCCAGTACTAAAGTATGAGTATACAAACCTATATGAAATGCACATGCTATGATATGATACCAGGGTAGTCAAGAAACAGGAATCACAAAGGATCTCAAAATGCTCAGTCTAGAGGCGCCAAGTGGATAGTGCCGCGCGGTCCAACCTCTGGGTCACTGCATCCACTACAAGACAGACGTGGACCTAAAATGTCCCGGACCACCGAAGCCCTCCCGACCCGTCGGCCACTGTGTACTCTCGGTGTCCATGCGTCCACAAGACAGGGCTGAGCGGCCCCAAGATATAGCTTATCTCGAAAGAGATACAGCTCAACAGTAAAGGCTATCTCGAAGGAGATACGGCTCAACATGATATGCAATATGCATCATAACTCGTGACATAATAGCATGCATCATATGACATATAACAATGCAGCAAATACTCATGCAACACATATATGAATGTATACTCAACCAGGATATCTCGGATAGTACTTTCGTACCTCTATCACAGCAAGCCTAGCCTTACGCAACACCGCTAATCAGGTCTAGCACAAGCCTACGCATCAAAAGCATACTCAATCAATACTACCATGCTCGACTAGCAAAACCAGTACTCCCTAGTACTACCAAAAGTTTAGGGTTTACCTTCGTCCGTCGACAGCCCTTTGATGTCGATTGCCTTGAAACTCAGGCGCCGCTACGCTACTACTCCTGGCAGCTCTTGGCTATCGCTCGACCAACAACTAACCCTAGAAACCTTCCAAATCCTCTCAACTATGAGGCAAAATCATGAATTGGCAAGTCACAAATGAGAAATCCGAGCACTATTTATAGGCTATGTTCGGATCCTCCGAACAACACTCCGGAACGTCCGAACGCTACGTGTCCATTGGCTCTTGACAGCTCATGATCGGATCCTCCGATCATACACTTCGGACCGTCCGAACATGCATGGAAAATGACGTGTCGATCAACACTTGACACCTATGATCGGATTCACCGAACTACACTTCGGATCGTCCGAACTCTTCGGTGCTTCCGAACCCTCTTCGGTCCGTCCGATCATGACCATAGCCAAAATTACACCTTAAACCTTCTTAATCACCATTACTCCGTTAATTACCCAATTTGGAATTCGGGCTACTACAACTTGACTCTCCAATACTATTATTGTTACCAACGCTTAGACCACTCATGTCTCCAACAAGCTTTTTCAACTCCTACATCTTAGTCAACACTTATGAGGACTTATTCTAAGTTTTATTAGTTCAGTCATCCTTAAGTTTTCTGATTTTAACTGTTGATTCTCAAGTTGTATCTTATTATTTTCAATTGTGAGCCTAGCAATCTCTGCCTCTAGACTAATATTCTCAATTGACTGTTCCCAACTGGGTTCAGTTGAGGTGCCTGACAGTTCCTCTTGCTTTGCTTTAACTTCCTCATATGATAAGAACAATCTGTGATACTCATTAGCCATGTCATGTAATGCATTTACTAGTTCATATCATGTAAAGTCCTCGGAACTGAAATAAAATACTTGTTTGTTGGTGGACTGCAGTTCTTGATCATTGGTCATTAAGCACTTGACTTCTTCATCATCACTAAACTGCTAGATTATTCTGATTGGGATGACTCAAAATCAGAGTCAGCCCACATGAACTTGCTATCTTCGGCTACTAACACCTTTGATCATGCTTATTCTTGAATGATCTTCTCTCCTCCTTGGATCTCTTCTTGTCAGTTGATATCTTGCTCTGCTCACATGACCTCGTGTCATATTTCTTTGGTTTTGGACAATCAGCAATGAAATTATCAGTTTTGCAACAGTTGTAGCAAGCATTGATTTCTCAACTAGTTCTTCCTTCTAATATGGTTTCTTGGAGAAGGAGCCTTGATTCTTCCTTGAGAACTTCCCAAACTTCTTCACAAAAAATGACATAGCATCACTACTCAACTACTGAACGGTCTTCTCAACTGAAATCGAAGAGTCCAGTTTCACTGCAGCAAGAGCTTTAGTCAACTAAGTAGTCGACTGATTATTACTGAATAGTCGACTGATCATTTTCTCTTGTTTGAAGCTTAAATTCATATTACTTTATATCAGCAAATAGATCATGTATTTCCAGCTTATTGAGATCCTTTGATTCCCTCATAGCCGACATCCCATTCCTTGGGTAGGTCATGCATTACCTTCAAATTGACTTCTCGGTTGCCATGTACTTTTTCAAGTGCATTGATTTCGATTATAATTCCACTGACTCGTTCATCGAAGTCAGTCATGGATTCGCCTGGTTTCATCTTGTGACTGTCAAATTTTTGAATCGCAACTGAAATCTTGTTTTCTTTGGTTTGTTCATTTCCTTCGCACAGCTGAACCAATGTTACACAAAACTTTCCTTATCACCCTTGTATATCTTAATTTTGTTGAAAATGTTTTTATAAAGAGTCTTGTTTAATATGTCCTTAGATACATTGCCCAAGTTGGCCTTTTTCTTAACTTCAATGGTCCATTCATTTCTTGGCTTCTCGACTGTTTGAGGGGCTCCACCACTTATTGTTGCTGTTGTATTCGAATTGGTGATTTTTATAGGAATATCAGTTATCACGTACCACGTATCATCATCTTGGGCTGCAAGATGAGCTTGCATTCAAATTTCCAGTCATCAAAATCCTCTTTTGAAAACATGAGAATCTTGTTGAATGATGTCATTAAGAGTACATGTTCAGAAGCGAAGATGTGCATATGCTCTGATATCAGTTGTTAGGATCGAATGAGTGAGTAGAGAGGGGTGAATACACACTGATAACGTTTCTTCTCAAAACTGATTTCAGTTGGGTTGGCAACTGAAATCTATCTTCTTCGGCTGTCAATATCAATTAACCAACAAATAATTATGCGGAAAGGTTAAATGACAGATTAGAACAATATATTATAGGGCTTGAAATAATATTAACTGAAAATAATAATGCAAGTAATTGTTTATGGATGTTCGGATATTTCAATTACTCTTATGTTACCCCTTCTTTCTTGAAGAATGATTCACTAGAAGAGTTTGATAATTACAACAAATTTGAAAAACTCTGATCCAGTCCAGGACTTAAACACTGCCTGACTAGACCTTCTAGTACCTCAACTGAAGAATACAATCCTTGACTGATTATTATACAATGAGTCTGTAACTCCTCGACTGATAAGTTTATAAATGAATTATAATTCGTTATGTAGCACAAAATGATCCAGCACTTGATCAGATATAAATCTTTCAAGAGTGTGCTTCTTGATTGTAATCAGTTGAGTATTTGAGACTTATAAAATCGTAGAGCTTGTAGATTACTGTAGCATCCTCCTCAACTGATCTTCACACCTCTTTTTCGCAGATGATAGCCTTTTATTCTTCAGGGCCACAATGGAGGATGGGGCTCGGGTTAAATAATTCTTATACCTCTATGAACGAGCTTCGGGTCAGTTGATTAACTATGAAAAATCGGCTCTCTCTTTTAGCCCCAATACTCATCCGTTAGTAATGGAGACGATTAAATCTATTCTCACCATTCCCATTTTTCAGAGGCATGAGATTTACCTTGGCCTCCCCATTATTTCTCTACATAGCAAGTGTCTCCAATTCCAGTATATTGTGGAAAGAGTTCTTGCGATGAACTGTTTCAGAATTCCCAAGGCTATTTGTCTTGAGATTGAGAGGGAGTGCGCTAACTTCTGGTGGGGAATGGAAAATGGGAAGAGGAAAATACGCTGGAAGACATGGAATTTATTATGCAAGCCTAAAGTGCAGGGTGGTATGGGTTTCAGAAGAATGGAGGACTTTAACCGAGCTCTTCTTGCGAAGCAAGTTTGGAGATTGATTAGATTTCCAGATTCTTTACGCTCCCGAATTCTTAAGGGGCGGTACTTTAAACATGGTTATGTGTTGAAGGCGGGCTTGGGTAGCAGCCCATCTTATATTTGGAGATCAATATTCTGGAGTAAAGGGCTTCTGGAGAGGGGACTCCTTTGGAGGGTTGGTGACGGTAAGTCCATAAGAGTCTTCGATGACAGTTGGATACCTAGTATGGTCTCTAAGTTAGGGAGGATGGATGGGATAGACAGAAATGATTCCACAGTGGACACATTGATAAATGATGGAGATTGGGATGTGGACCTTATATCTAATAACTTTAAACCATGGATAGCTGGGGAGATTTTCAAGATTCCTCTGCTGACTAGGAACTATTGTGATACAAGGTTCTGGAGATTAAAAAAGACAGGGAAATATTTGGTTCGTGATGGTTACCGCCTACAACAAGGATTATTTACACAACCAACCCATCAATCGGTGCTCACGCTGTAAACGTGGTGGACATTTCTGTGGGGTCTTTCTATTCCGCCAAAGGTACATATCTTCTGGTGGCATATTTCCCATGATATTATATCTACTAATCTCAATCCTCTAAGGCAACATGTCCTAACTTCTGGAGCTTGTGTGCTTTGTTCCAATCCACAAGACACAACATGCCACTCTTTATTCTTATGTGCCACATCTATGCCAATATGGAAAAATATTGAATTCTATCTAGTCCTTAGATTGGTGAACAAGAGCAGTACTATTGATCTTTGTGGATGGATGAGGGATAAATTATCAAAAGTTGAGTTTGAAAAATTTGCTATTCAGACTTGGGCCATATGGAAAGAAAGACAAAACATGATTCATGACAGAAGCAGAACTAGCATGGCAGAGGATGTCTCGTGGAGTTTGACCTTTCTTTCAGACTTTCAGCGAGCTAAGGCCCTTGATTATCAAGAGGTTGCATCTCATAGTGAACCTGCTAACAGGAGATGGAAGAAACCGGCTATAGGTACCTACATACTAAATGTTGACGCTTATGTTAATGAAATACTAACCTATACAGCATAGGTGGTGTTCTTAAAGACTGTCATGGGAGATTATTGTAAGGCTTGAGATTCTTAGTCCTCATTGACGTAATACTCGGAATATATGAGTATGCATAATATATATATATATATATATATATATATATATATATATATATATATATATATGAGAATAGGAAATACATGGACAAGAGGAGAAAATATTCAAAATAGGACAGAACGGTTGGCGCACATGCGCGAAGACATGCGCGCATATGCGTGACAATTCCAGTAGCATTGGCGCATATGCGCAGCATGAAGTGGCGCATATGTGCGACACCTCCAGAAGCTTTGTCGCATATGCGCGAGGTAAAGTGGCGCATATGCGCGAGGAGACTTTGCCGAGACCAGTAGGTCTCGCGCATATGCGCGAGTGATGCCGCGCATATGCGCGAGACGTGCAGCCCAAAGGAAAAAGCCAAGTGTCCTTGCCATGCAAATATTAATGAGTTGTATTCATTTCCTTGCCATTTCAGAAGCCAAGACCGAGAGAGAGAGGCTGAGAAGTTTCAAATTTCTTCAAGGCTTCATAGTAAGATTTCTTAAGATCTAACCTTCATATTTTTATTCCAAGTTAAGATTCTTGCTCCTCTTGGCAAGAGCTATCAAAGGATGTAAGTTTCATTAAATTCCAGCAAGTCTTGATATATATGTGTTGGGAGAATTATGATTTGAGTTATGGAATGTGTTCTTATGATTATGAGGATTGTAGAAATGTAATCGGATCGATTATCGGATACCGTATGAGATTTAATTGATTTTCCAGCATATATGTTGAATTGAGATGATGTAAATTCAGCATGATACATTGTACTTGAATGAGGATTATGAGTTGTTGATATGTGGTATGTGATTGTTAAGAATTGGATTGATCGGTATCGAGAAATTACACTGTTATGCCGTCAGATTGTACCGAAGTTGATTATTGATTTGTTTGTGTGTTGAATTGAGTTGGGAATTGATATTGTATGTCTCAACATTGCCACTTCAGATTTGAAGTGACAGAGTTTGTATCCCGACTTCGAGACTTCGATTTATTTCACAACAAGAAAGGTATAAGCCATGTTTGTTTGGGAAGCCACAACTCAAATAAGATATCATTTGAGTTTCTCAACCAAAATCACATACTAGAATTGTTGTATATATGGTAACATGTTTATGAATTGTTTATAGAATTATATTCAAATCTTGTAACATGATTATTCTTTGATTATAGAATTTTATTCAAGCATATAAGGTCATTGTGATATTCAGATATGAATATGAGCATGCTTGGTTTACAGATTGATATTCATTGCATTTAAGATAGGAGAGTCGTTTACAGCTATTGTCAAATATCTAGATGTTCGGTGTATCCCAGCTTAGGAGCAGCTCTGACTCCTATTGCAGCTGTCGATACAGCTCAGACTGAAGTCTAGGAATAAGACGTACAGTCATCCCGAGTGGGAGGGTAGGTGACAGCCATTGACGTCTTATTCACACCGGGATCCCTAGATTTATAGTTGAGTCGAGTCTAGACATGATTGGATTCGCATTGCATGTTTATGTTGATGACATTCATACTATCATGTTTCATGTTTTAGATTGATTATATGCATGTATACATGTTTATATTGAGATTTGTTCTCACCGGAGTTTCCGGCTGTTGTTATGTTTGTATGTGTGCATAACAACAGGTGGGACATGATCTGGGTCACGCAGAGGATGAGAGATGGACATAGCGTGGTGATCTCGGGCATAGCAGAAGAACTAGTAGTTGTACTTTTGACATGTACTGTATTTAATTACTAGTTGTTGAGTATGGATGGAACAAGACATGTTTGTACCTTATGTTTGTACATTATGTTGTTGAATAACATAGACTCCTCTTGTTTAGCTTTCATGTAAGTTAATGTTAAAAGCAAAAATTTGACCCACTTTTTATATTAACGATCCATTGAATCCCAAAGAAAAGAGTTAGAGCCCGGGTCCCCACAACAGGTGGTATCAGAGCTGTAGGTTCTGTAGACTGAGATAGAATAGAAGGAGTGGGGTAGATCGAGTTTTCTTCCTTGCTTTTGATATGCTAGCATGATTTATTGCTTTCCCTATTACGTGTTGTGTTATCTGATTTGATTGCAGCAGGTATTGGTTAAGACTGAATCAGAACCGATTCTGGATCAGAGGTAAATGATCAGAGGAGGGCTGAGACAGTTGGTATAGATTGTATACTAAACTGTTTATATAGCAGATTCATGCCTCCTAGAAGAGCAGCCGTTCCTTTACGACCACCAGCACCAGAACAGGGTAGCCCATCTGGTGATACGATGGATGTCACTACTACGCCCATGGAGACTCTATTAAAGCGATTCCAGTCATTCCGACCACCGACCTTAAAGGGTACAGAAAATGCAATTGAATGTGAAAGCTGGTTGGAGGATATCGAGATGTTATTCGAGTCTCTGGAATATAGTGATGAGAAACGAGTGAAACTCATTGGCCATCAACTGCAAGATGTGGCTAAGTATTGGTGGTTGAATATTAGGAGAGCACTAGAACAGCGTGGCACCGAGATTACATGGAAAGTATTTAAGACAGAGTTTTATCAGCGATTCTTTCCTGTATCCTACCGTAAAGATAAAGGCGCTGAGTTTGCAAACCTGAGGCAAGGGCAATTGAACATTGAAGAGTATGTTGCTAAATTTTCTTCTTTGCTTCGCTTTGCACCGCACATTTCAGGTAATGATGAGGTCGTAGCAGATTAGTTTATAAATGGCCTGAATCCAGATATCTTTACGTTGGTGAATACGGGGAGACCCAACAACTTCGCGGATGCATTGAATCGTGCCAAAGGAGCTGAAGCAGGGTTGCTGAGACAACGGAGTGTTCCATATGTTGCCCCGAGTCCAAGACCGCCACTACCTCCAGTACAACCTCCTCCTAGATTCGATAGCGGTGGTAGTAGCAGTGGGCGAAAAGATCAACTAAAAGCGAAGGGCAAACAGTTTAAGAGGGCAGGGAGCAGTTCGTCGAGCTCCAGCGGGTCAAGACAGAGAGGTCATGGCCAGAATTTAGAGGTGACAAGTGGATATTGCAGTACTTGTGGAGGTAAGCATGCCACAGAACAGTGTCAGGGTGTAGTGGGCAGATGTAACATATGCAAGCAACCGGGGCATTATGCCAAGGTCTATCCTCAGAGAAGTGGTACATCGAGATTTCAGGGTGCAGGGTCATCAGCATCCGTAGCTCAGCCCGAGATGAGCCGCCACCTGCACAGACCCAGCCTCGAGCCATAGGTGGTCATACCGCGAGTCAGCAGACCCGACAACAGGCTCAGGTGTTTGCGTTGACAGAGGAGCAAGCACAGGATGCCCCAGATGATTTCATTGCAGGTAACTGTTTCCTTTGCGGTTATCCTGCTTATATATTGATAGATATGGGTGCATCGCATACATTCATATCAGAACGATTTGCATTATTGCATTCCTTGCCTGTTGAGTCTTTGTTAGATGTCGTGTCTATTACTTCTCCGTTAGGAAGTGGTTTGATATCGGTGACTACGGTTAGACATTACATCTTACAGTTTGAGGATCATGAACTTGATCTAGATTGCATAGTACTTGGGCTAGCTGACTTTGATTGCATTGTTGGAATTGACATGTTAACTAAGTACAGAGCCACCGTGGACTGTTTTCACAAGATTGTCAGATTCAGACCAGAAATGGCAGAAGAGTGGAAATTCTACGGTAAGGGCTCCAGATCTCGGATTCCCTTGATTTCGGCTTTGACTATGAATAAGTTGTTGCAGAAAGGAGCAGATGGGTTCCTTGTGTATGCTGTAGATGTACAGAAATCGAGCCCGACATTGGCAGATTTGCCAGTAGTACGAGAATTTGCAGATGTGTTTCCAGAGGAGATTCCAGGGTTACCTCCAGTGCGAGAGGTAGATTTTAGTATTGATCTTATTCCAGGTACCACTACTATTTCGAGAGCTCCGTATAGGATAGCGCCGATAGAGTTGAAAGAATTGAAAGCACAGTTGGAAGATCTGCTAGCCAAGGGATATATCAGACCTAGTGTATCTCCTTGGGGCGCTCCGGTGCTTTTGTGCGGAAGAAAGATGGGTCGATGCGGCTGTGTATCGATTACAGGCAACTGAATAAGGCAACGACAAAGAATAAATATCCATTGCCTAGGATCGATGATTTATTTGATCAGTTGCAGGGATCCTCTGTTTATTCTAAGATTGATTTGCGATCCGGATATCATCAGCTCCGAGTTCGAGATGTAGACATACCGAAGACAGCATTTCGAACCAGGTATGGGCATTACGAATTTATTGTCATGCCTTTTGGTTTAACAAATGCTCCGGCGGTATTTATGGGCTTGATGAATCGAATTTTTCAGAGGTATTTGGATGATTTTGTTATTGTCTTTATCGATGATATTTTGGTGTATTCTAAGAACAGGAATGAGCATGCAGAGCATCTCAGAATTGTGTTGCAGACACTGAGAAATGAGAGATTGTATGTCAAGTTGTCAAAGTGTGAATTTTGGTTGGATCGAGTTGTCTTTTTGGGACATATCATATCTGGAGATGGTATTTCTGTAGATCCGAGTAAAGTGGAAGCTGTGATCAGTTGGCCGAGACCGACATCTGTGCCAGAGATACGCAGTTTCATGGGTCTAGCAGGATACTATAGATGATTCATCCAAGATTTCTCCTGTATTGCGAAACCAATTACACAATTGACACAGAAGAATGCGCCATTCCTATGGTCTGAGGAGTGTGAGTCTAGCTTTCTAGAATTGAAGAAGAGGCTGACCAGTGCACCTGTCTTGATGATTCCTTCAGGTACGGGTGATTTCGTTGTATATTGTGATGCCTCTCACAGAGGTTTGGGATGTGTTCTCATGCAGCGAGGTCATGTGATCGCATATGCCTCAAGACAGTTGAAGACTCACGAGACTCGATACCCCATTCATGATCTTGAATTGGCGGCTATCGTATTTGCACTAAAGATCTGGCGTCATTATCTTTATGGCGAGAAATTTGAGATCTATTCAGACCATAAAAGCCTAAAATACTTGTTTTCTCAGTCGGAGTTGAACATGAGGCAGCGTAGATGGCTTGATCTGTTGAAAGACTTTGATTGCAAAATCAAATATTATCCAGGAAAATCGAATGCGGCAGCTGATGCCTTGAGTCGAAAGGTTTGTTCCTTATCCTTATCGACGATAGGTGTTACGAAGTTAGTTGAAAATTGATGTTTATCTGGATTAGAATTTGATACATATAGTAGGCCACTACGACTTGCTACCATTCATGTTGAACCTGATTTGATTTGGAGGATTAAAGAAGCACAAAGAACAGATCAGAATGTGCAGAGATCGATTCAAATGGTCAGATCAGGGCATTTGTCAGAATATCAGGTGCGTGAGCATGTTTTGTACGTAAATAACCGTCTTGTTGTGCCAGATGTTTCAGATTTGAGGCATCAAATCATGTCAAAAGCGCACTATAGTCGGTTCAGCATCCATCCTGGTGGCAGAAAGATGTATAATGACTTGAAGACACAGTTCTGGTGGAAGCAGATGAAGTCAGACATTGCAGAATTTGTGTCTAAATGCTTGAACTGCCAACAGGTGAAGGCCGAGAGGAAGAAGCCCGGAGGGTTACTTCAGAGTTTGTCTATTCCTGAATGGAAATGGGACCACATTTCCATGGATTTCGTGAGATGCGATTTGGGTCGTTATCGACAGATTGACCAAATCAGCTTGTTTCATCCCGTACAGAATGACTTACAGACACGATCAGATGGCGGAGATATATGTTCGAGAGGTAGTCAGATTAGATGGTGTGCCGAAGTCTATCGTATCAGATCGTGATCCACGATTTACTTCACACTTTTTGCATAATTTGCAGCAGGCGTTGGGTACGACATTACACCTGAGTACTGCTTATCATCCTCAGACAGACGGACAGTCAGAGCGGACTATCCAGACACTAGAGGATATGTTGAGAGCCGTAGTGCTAGATTTTAGCACTAGTTGGCAAGATTCCCTACCTCTTTGCGAATTCTCTTACAATAATAGCTACCAGACGAGCATTGAGATGGCACCGTTTGAAGCGTTATATGGTAAGAAGTGCAGATCTCCGCTATACTGGGATGATATCTCAGAAGTGCCAGAACTTGGGCCAGATATGATTCGTGACATGACTGAGAAAGTAAAGATTATTCAGAAGAGAATGAAGACAGCACAGGATAGGCAAGCGAAGTACGCCAACATCAGACGTAGACCGTTGGTATTTGAACAGGGAGACAGAGTATTCTTGAAGATTTCTCCTTCCAGAGGCGTTGTTAGATTTGGCAAACGTGGAAAGTTGTCTCCTAGATACATCGGTCCTTATGAGATTTTAGAAAAGATTGGCGACCGGGCTTATCTACTTGCTCTTCCTCCTTCTCTATCAGGAATACATGACGTTTTTCATGTATCGATGTTACGTAGATACATGCCAGATATTTCTCATGTCATTCAGCCTGACGAAGCTGAGCTTTATCAGACATTGAGCTATGTTGAACAACCGATACAGATTCTTGATCGGAAAGAAAAGAAGCTCAGAACGAAGATTATTCCACTTGTGAAAGTTCAGTGGAGTCGTCATGGCATCGAAGAAGCGACTTGGGAAACAGAAGCAAACATGCAACATAAACATCCCGAGTTATTTACATGATGTAAGTATTTATTCAGTGTTGATTATATTGCATCTTTTACATATTTCGATTAAGTGAAGTCAATTTCGAGGACGAAATCATTTCTTAGAGGGGGAGAAATGTAAGGCTTGAGATTCTTAGTCCTCATTGACGTAATACTCGGAATATATGAGTATGCATAATATATATATATATATATATATATATATATATATATATATATGAGAATAGGAAATACATGGACAAGAGGAGAAAATATTCAAAATAGGACAGAACGGTTGGCGCACATGCGCGAAGACATGCGCGCATATGCGTGACAATTCCAGTAGCATTGGCGCATATGCGCAGCATGAAGTGGCGCATATGCGCGACACCTCCAGAAGCTTTGGCGCATATGCGCGAGGTAAAGTGGCGCATATGCGCGAGGAGACTTTGCCGAGACAAGTAGGTCTCGCGCACATACGCGAGTGATGCCGCGCATATGTGCGAGACGTGCAGCCCAAAGGAAAAAGCCAAGTGTCCTTGCCATGCAAATATTAATGAGTTGTATTCATTTCCTTACCATTTCAGAAGCCAAGACCGAGAGAGAGAGGCTGAGAAGTTTCAAATTTCTTCAAGGCTTCATAGTAAAATTTCTTAAGATCTAACCTTCCGATTTGTATTCCAAGTTAAGATTCTTGCTCCTCTTGGCAAGAGCTATCAAAGGATGTAAGTTTCATTAAATTCCAGTATGTCTTGATATATATGTGTTGGGAGAATTATGATTTGAGTTATGGAATGTGTTCTTATGATTATGAGGATTGTAGAAATGTAATCGGATCGATTATCGGATACCGTATGAGATTTAATTGATTTTCCAGCATATATGTTGAATTGAGATGATGTAAATTCAGCATGATACATTGTACTTGAATGAGGATTATGAGTTGTTGATATGGGGTATGTGATTTAAAGAATTGGATTGATCGGTATCAAGAAGTAACGCTGTTATACCGTCAGATTGTACCGAAGTTGATTATTGATTTGTTTGTGTGTTGAATTGAGTTGGGAATTGATATTGTATGTCTCAACATTGCCATTTCAGATTTGGAGTGACAGAGTTTGTATCCCGGCTTCGAGACTTCGATTTATTTCACAACAAGAAAGGTATAAGCCATGTTTGTTTGGGAAGCCACAACTCAAATAAGATATCATTTGAGTTTCCCAACCAAAATCACTTACTAGAATTGTTGTATATATGGTAACATGTTTATGAATTGTTTATAGAATTCTATTCAAATCTTGTAACATGATTATGCTTTGATTATAGAATTGTATTCAAGCATATAAGGTCATTGTGATATTCAGATATGAATATGAGCATGCTTGGTTTACATATTGATATTCATTGCATTTAAGATAGGAGAGTCGTTGACAGCTATTGTCAAATATCTAGATGTTCGGTGTATCCCAGCTTAGGAGCAGCTCTGACTCCTATTGCAGCCGTCGATACAGCTCAGACCGAAATCTAGGAATAAGACGTACAGTCACCCCGAGTGGGAGGGTAGGTGACAGCCATTGACGTCTTATTCACACCGGGATCCCTAGAGTTATAGTTGAGTCGAGTCTAGACATGATTGGATTCGCATTGCATGTTTATGTTGATGACATTCATACTATCATGTTTCATGTTTTAGATTGATTATATGCATGTATACATGTTTATACTGAGATTTGTTCTCACCGGAGTTTCCAGCTGTTGTTAAGTTTGTATGTGTGCATAACAACAGGTGGGACATGATCTGGGTCACGCAGAGGATGAGAGATGGACATAGCGTAGTGATCTCGGGCATAGCAGAAGAACTAGTAGTTGTAATTTTGACATGTACTGTATTTAATTACTAGTTGTTGAGTATGGATGGAACAAGACATGTTTGTACCTTATGTTTGTACATTATGTTGTTGAATAACATAGACTCCTCTTGTTTAGCTTTCATGTAAGTTAATGTTAAAAGCAAAAATTTGACCCACTTTTTATATTAATGATCCATTGAATCCCAAAGAAAAGAGTTAGAGTCCGGGTCCCCACAATTATTGTTAGTATTTGGTAAGCAAATCTCTCAACCTCTGTCTGTTGCCCATGGTGAACTACTGGCTATTCGGGAAGGAGTTAAACTTGTTTATGAAAAGAACTTTCGGGATGTCCTAGTTGTAATGCACATGGGCTGTCCCGATTGGGCTTAAGTCCCCTCACGGTTATCCCGTTACCCATTACTCATTGAACTTCTCTAGCCCAGGCACTGGAGCTTTTACCTCCCCAGGATTAGAACCCAAGACCTCCTGGACTTATATAGATCTTGGCAGCAATCCTGGTACCAGTTGAGGCTATCCTGATTGGGCTTAAGTCCCCTCACGGTTATCTCATTACCCATTACTCATAGAACTTCTCCAGCCCAGGCACTGGAGTTTTTACTTCCCCAGGATTAGAACCCAAGACCTCCTGGACTTATATAGATCGTGGCAGCAATCCTGGTACCGTTCTAATACTGGGGAGGTAAAAACTCCAGTGCCTGGGCTGGAGAAGTTCTATGAGTAATGGGTAATAGGATAACCGTGAGGGGACTTAAGCCCAATCGGGACAGCCCATGTGCATTAGCTGACCTCTATTAGTACGGTGTGGTTCGGGGACGAACCAAGCGGAAGCTGGTTGGCATGTGAGGCCCGGGGCCGAAGAGGGCGGGGGGTGATCGCCGGTGCCATGAGGTTGCACGGACAATGAGCGGCTCATGGCAGGCTTCTAGGTGGAGGGAACATGAATGAACCGATCCCACACCGGAATGAGAGGGATTCTGAGACTGTTCAATGTAATGGACTGTTCAGTTGAAGAGGGCTTAAAAGATTTGATATGTACTACTCATACCACGAATGTGCATCTTCTTTTCGGTAGCTCATCACATAAGAACTCCAAAGTTAAGAGTGCTTAACTTGAGGCAATTTTGGGATGGGTGACCTCCTGGGAAGTTTCCTAGGGTGCGTGTGAGTGAGGACATAAGCACGCTGGAAAGACTCGTCTTGGTACAGTGAGAACAGTCGTCGAATCTGGGACGCTACACTAGTTGTTTCTGACTCTGTATTGGCAGTGCAAGCAGTCAAAGCCGTACATGACAACCTCAGTTTATATTGGAGCCTGTGCGTCTGAAATCAATCTATTGGTGCAAGATCAATTTATCTCTGACATAGTTTATGAGCCTAGATTTTCTAATAACGTTGTTCATAATTTGGCTAAATTTGCTTCTTTGTCTCCTTAACCCTTTGTTTGGTTGAATGGGGATTTTCCTCATTGATTGGTCGAGTTTGTAATGAACAATTTATCTTAATTTAATTACAAGCTTACTTTTCAAAAAAAAAAAAATTAGATTTTGAAATAATTTTTTAATGCCAATCTTTTAATGCGAAACTTTTGTTTAAAAAAGATGAAGCATTTCAAGTACCAGTCATCGATGCAAAATCTTCTTCATTTATGTTGTCATCATTGTTATGATGATCATCTACAGTTGATCTGATAAATGACAAATAGTCATATTTACAAAAAAAATTAAAGAAATTAATTGGTTTGTGAAAATATTATAAAACAAACACAAAGTTAATCAACATATACCTGTCATGCAAATTTGGACAGTTGCGCTTGTCATGTGACACACCTCGATGCCCGCATCCACGACATAGCCTGGTCTTTGAGGTTGACTTCTCTTTTGATGATTTAAACCTTTTCCCACATCCTTTTGTTCTTACTTCAGAAGGATCGGTAATACCAGAGACCCCATCCATGATATTCTTCTTTTGACTTCCATTGTTGAATGTTCTACTAATGTTAATCTCTTTAATTTTTTTTAAAATATAATCTAATTGTTCATCGAAGAATTTTGTTCCTTCATCAGTCAATGATGCGTCATCAATTACTACAGAAGCTTTATAGGATAACCTCGAGTGTCTTGACATCAAACACATTTTTGGATCGTCGATGACATTTTGCTCAGCCATAGCATATATTGCTTCAACCTTTGCATCTCGTGTCCACCGTTTGAGTATATACTTATCAGGCAATTGAAATACTTGGTTGATACGAAAAAAAGCTAACATATGTCTGCATGGTATACCCTCAAACTCAAACTTCATACAACTACATGATATATAATCCAACTGTTTATTGTGTGTGAGCGTCCTTGATTTGGAGGAAGAACAAGTTTGAAAATTCATCACATTGTAAACCACTAATTCAACTCCTACAGATACTTGTTGCACATAATAACCATGACTCTCACACATTTCACTTTGAAATTCCACATATATTTTTTTCGTATACACCTTAACCATTTGAGCTTCCATTGGCCAGTTTGTCTTGATCTTGGGATGCTCATTCATGTCAATATGGTCAGCAACTAACTCATTGTGCCTTTGGTGCCGGAGTGCCCTATTGAAACGGGTGATAAAATCCATCAATGAATTCTTATTAGAGACATATCTCTTGAAAAATGCATGTGAACTTTCAGATCTCTGACTACTTGACATTCCAGCACAAAATATGTGGTTAAAATATATTGGCACCCACTTCTGTCGCAGTTCATACATCAATGACAACCAATCATTTTGCTCCAAGTTAGCACATTTGATAACATCTTCCCACGTTTTCTCAAATTCATCAGGTGTTGTGGAATTTTGAATAACATTCTTTATGCTTTGATAGTAGTCACGAAAAGTTATAGGGTTTAATTTATCTGGGAATTTGTTCAATATGTGCCACAAACAATATCGATGCACTGTTTTAGGGAAAACTTGTGCAATGGCTTTCGTCATAGCAGGATCTTGGTCAGTAATTATCACGTTTTGGTGCACCTTTAGACATTGCTTCTATGAACTTGTTAAACAACCAAACAAAAGACTGAGTTTTCTCGTCAGTTAAAAAACCGCAACCAAACACAATTGTCTGATGATGATGATTAACTCCTACAAATGGTGCGAAAATCATACCATATTTATTAGTGTTATACGTCGTATCAAACACCACAACATCACCAAATACACTGTTTGCCCTCCTTGACACAGTATCTGCCCAAAAACACATGCTAAATCTTTTATCTGAATAAGTCTCATAATCAAAGAAAAAAGAGGAATTCTTGTCTTTCTCAAATGCAAAGAACTCAATCAGTGTTTCGGCATCAATACCCTTTTGTTCATCTCTTAGCTTTTTGTCAAAGTTTCTAGTATCTCTTTCAGTGCAACCTACATGCTCGGGTCCTCCATACTCTATTTCCAATAATCGCATTTGTTGACAAGTTGGCACATTTGCTTCTGAAAACTGTTGAGTCAATGCTTTCTTTGATGCCGAAACATTACGATGTGAACGTAGTAAATGCACCTTCGAAGGAGTCGAGAGTGGATGATTATGGCTTTCCATGAATGTACTGACAATCCAATTAGGACCAGTTTGTTTCTTGACAATTGAAATCTTTGACTTACATCCAGTTCTAACTTCACCGCGAGCTCTTTCATTTTTCGGTTGATCACCTTTTTCTTGTTTATTCCACCTTATTTCGTCTGTACGCCCTTCTTTAAAGCATACAAATTTCTTCCAAACAACTTCATTTGTTATCTTATTTTTCTTGTTGTTGATTATTCTTGCGCTAAATCCTGCTTCTCGTGCGTATTGATTATAGAACGAAAATGCATCCTCTAATGATACGAATTCCATCCCAATTTTTGGCTTTCGATCGTCTGCAACTTGGGGAATGAATTGCTGATCATCACCGGTATTTACTTCCATTACTGAGAAATATGAAACTTTAGAACAATTTGATGAACATTATATTGTAGTTATTCAAAAAAAAAAAATTGTTGTATTACTTTAATCTCAATTGTGGAGTTTAAATTAAGATATAAGTAAATAAATTTGTGCACACAAATACATAAATACACTCTAAAAAAACAATAAAAGTGTATTACCATTGAAAACAAAAAATATAGAAAAGAAAACATCCCAAAAACCACCCAATCATAACAATGAAAAAGGTGGGAAAAAAACAAGAATATAGAAAAACAATGATCGTTTTTGTAACAAAAAAATATATTTTTTTGAAAAATTATAAAAACTTCCATGACAGATACGATAAACCATGGCTATAATAAGTTTTTAAAAGATTGAATCTTCCTTCAATCTGTTCAACTCTGCCGTCCTCCTACTTTGTACATGAAAGCGATGTTTTGCCCTAATTAATGTGGCAAAAATAAATTTGTTCAACAAATAAACAAAAATAAATGTTAGCGGTGCATACCTGCTTGGTACAGCGGAGATTGGAAAACTTGGGCGGTGGATGAATTTCTTCCTCGGTTGTAGATTGGGCGGTGAAGTGGGGGCGCGTCGATAGCTTTTTTTTTTGAGAAGAAGACAATTACTTCTCTGATTTTGTGTATTAACACAATTGAATTGGAAAAAAAAATAGTAGCCACCTGGACGCCAACTCAGCGGAGCCCAAGGAAGTACACACCAAAGTTGTGCAGGGTAACATTTTTGTATATATATATATATATATATCCTCTTACGAACCATTAAATTATACTTATATGTATGCCAATATTTTCCTCTTGGAGAAGTATTTGAAGTGTTGTATTTAGTAGTCTACCTTTTGGCGGTTTCAGTTCAGTCCCTTCGTAATTTCTAAACTCCCTCTCCTTGGCAATCAATAGCATCGTCATCCTCTTCAATATTCTTCGCTGATTCTTATTGATTTCACCCTCTTTTTCTTGCTTTTCCAATGCCCCTTCTCTCGTCTCCTACCTTTAATTTTTGTCCTTTTTCATCTATTTAAAAAATTTTGGACTTACTTCTACATTTGATTTATGTACGATCGAGGAGGGGTCATTTTTCGGAGTTGAAGGAAGAAACCAGATGGGATTACTGAGCAGTTTATTGGGAGTTCTTGGTTTTGGGATGGGGCTTCCTCTTGGTTTCTTGATTGGGTTTTATATTTTTATTTATTCTGAACCCAGAGATGTTGAGGTAATCTTGTTTGATTTTGCTTCTTGTTTTACTGGGAATAATATTTTTTTTAAAAATAAAATAAATTCTTGGGTTTAAATTTATATGTCAAACGGTAACCAGTTTTCTTCCAAATCCATGTGTTTTTTGTTCTTGTGTAGACTTTTGTATTTGACCAATGATACATATATTTTCTTTCTTGTTGATATGTGAAGCGAGTTTTATGTTCTGATTCATTATTGTGAATAGATCATTTATAAATTATGGAAAAATTGGAAATTTTATCTCTTTTTTTAATGAAGAGCGTTTGATCATTGTTCAAGTTCATCATCTATCATGTTGTGATGCAAATAAAGTCTAAGTATCTATAAATCATGCTTAATGTGATATTAACTTCTACCAAAAATGACATTATTTTCTGTAAATGTGAGCCCGCCCGACCCTATTTTCTTGGGGGCTAGTGTATTATTGATATGTGATGTCATAAAAAGCTTAATTTTATTGAATCTTTCTATGCTTTTTTTTAGTTTTTAAGTCTTTCCCACCCATGTTCTATCTTAGCTGTTGTAAAAGGTCTTTCTTGGTTCAATCGATTTTCGATTGGCTATTCGAAGAAATATACTCAAGATGCATTTGGTTGTTTGAAATGTGAAATGGGATAATGAGTGAGTGTGGGTAATTGTTGACGTTAGGATCCGGAAATCAGGCTACCATGTGAGCTCGACACAGCTTGGTTGGAAGATCTTATGCCTGAAATTCCTCTGTGGGTGAAGAGTCCCGATTTTGATCGAGTGAGTATTCATTTTTCCATTTCATGTCGAGCGTGTGTAACAAAGTAGGCTACTAGGCTTTGTTTTGTTTGTCTTTCAATGTTGTCACAAAGTTTTGTGTCATATGCAGGTAGATTGGTTAAACAAATTTTTGTCTGATATGTGGCCCTCTTTCTTGACAAGGTTTTTTACATCTCCGTACTTGCTGATGCTTTAACCGGAGAATCTATTTTATCCAAACTATGATGTACAGGCTATTTGTAAAATACTTAGAAGCTCAGCGGAGCCCATATTTACAGAGTATATCGGGAAATTTAAGATACAATCGATTGAGTTCAAGAATCTTAGCCTTGGACATCTTCCACCGACCATACATGGTAAGCTCATTCTTCTTATATCTACTCTCACGGCCCTAAAAATAAGACATTTGGCGTTTTAACAGGTGGGTGCTCACGATAGATTAGGGACTCAACTATATCCTCTGACACTACTAGCACCAAATGTGCCAATGGAGGCAACACTCGAATTGCTGAAAGATACAAGTATTTCTGCTCCTCACAACAAGGAGCAACGAGGGCAAATCGTACTTGAGCTTACACATATGCACCTTTTAGAGAAGATCTGCGTAGTTTTAGTGGGATTCTTGAAGGATATGGTAGAAAAGTTCGTATAACTGATGGGGCATCTGGTAATGGAAGCCCGAACGGAGTAGGCTTACTTCTACTCTCAGTCCAAGGAGCACATGATGTAGAAGGGTCACGCCACAACAATCCATACGTTTTGATAATATTTCGAGGGGAAACAAAGAAATCAAAGGTGAACTTCATTGCTTTTTAAGTATCTCTTTACACCCTATCGTTTACAATTTCGGTTGAGAAATATCTGGTGTTATTTAGATGATTAAGAGAACTCGTAATCCGGCGTGGGACGAAGAGTTCCAGTTCTTGCTCGAAGAACTTTCCTTGGAAGAGAAGATACATAAAAAAAGTCATGAGCAAGCGCACCAGCATCAGCTTCCATTCCAAGGTATTCGAAACTCAGATAATTATTTACCAGATTCCTATGATCTCATCTTACAAATCTTAATTTTTCAAACTAGTTCAGATATACGTATCTCATATTTCTTCCTAACTAAAAATTTATTACATGTTTTAGGAATCTTTAGGACATGTTATTGTTAACATCAACCTCTCCGATGTCATTCACAACGGACGTATCAACCAGAAATATCATTTGATATATAGATTCAAAGAATGGAGTCATGCATGTCGAATTACGTTGGAAAACTATATGATAGAATCAAACAAGATTTGTTTTCCAAAAATAGTCTGAATATAAAAAAAAAAAATCACATAATTTCTCATCAATATATTTGTTAGATGTTTTATTATCGTTATTTGTTTTTTTATCATTTAGCTGGAAAATACCAATACTTTTACAAGATTTTAAGATTTTTTTATCAAGGAAAATAAACATAATGAGAAGAAGTAGTGACGAGGTCGAATTTAGAGTAATGACTAAGAGAATATGTGAGATTATGTGGTTAAAAAAGGTTTTAGAAGATATTAAGAAGCCGATAATTTTACCAATAAAATTGTATTGTGACAACAAATCAGCCATCGGCATTGCTCATAATCTTGTTTTGCACGACAGAACTAAGCACAATGAGATTGGTAAAAAAGAGGTATTCCATTTGTGCCAAGCATGCAACAAATTGCAGATATTTTAACCAGGGGATTATTAAGACCACATTTTGAGGATCAAGTCAGCAAGTTGGGCATGACGACCATCTTTGCACCCAACTTGAGGGAAAGTGTTGATAAATCCAGGAAGATCATGATCTTATGATTCAAGAGATTGATTGATTTAAATCCCATAATATATGAGACCATAATCTTTCCTTTTATCGTATTATTTTATCTCATGATTGTTCCAGTTCTCATCAAGTACAGATAATTGATTGTAACCAGGTTTTGAACCAAAATATGAAGGAAATTTTGACATACAGTTCTCCAAATGCACCCTGACTAAAAATACCAGGGGTGCCTCCAATGCCACTTGTTCCAGCTGTGTATACCCAAAGACATCAATTAAAGTAACACTCAGAATCTCAGGCAATCATGGAAAACAAATAAAATGTCATAGGCCATTCAAAGGCTTGATATTGATTAACCTGCTTGAGACTGTCCTAAGTTGCTAAAACTAAAACCACCATAACTCTGAGGAGGTTGCGCCAATTGAAATGGACTAGAAAGTATTGGCTTCAAATAAAAAGAAATAACATAATTATTTTAAAAAAAAAAAGATAATAAAAATTGAAAAACAAAAATTATCTCAACACACGAGGAAACATTGGGATATTGAAAACCATATACTGGATAATGCCATGTAAATCTAGGATTCCTGGGCAAAAAATCTTACTCACAAATGCACGTGGAGATAACTTGGGTATAAAATCAAGTTCTGATTACCCATCTATTAGAAATATCTCGAACCAATTGAATGCATTTTTAGCATCCACATCACCCTAAAATGCAAATTCCACAGGCAAAAATAAAAATAAAAAATTCAAGCATAACATACAAGTGTGCTCATACGAAGGCAGCATAAATTAAACTAGAGCTCCCAAACTAAACTATAATCCGGTCAAATCAAGCTCAACAAAGTTATCTTATTTAATACCCAGAAAGTTTTTGAAAAAACATTATGAGATGCAACCAGGCAGGGCTACCATATGCCCTCAAATGTACAGTGGCATGGGTCTATGGACATTCTTCATCACTAATGACGATAATGTTTGTAATTGACTTCAATTGATCCCATTGAAAAAGGAACACTGCGAATCTAAGGTACACACACATTTCCACCAAAACTAGTTGTTTGGCCAAATCCCATAGAGTTGATGTCACTTCGAAGTGATGGTGTGCTTGAGAACATATTTCCACCAAAACTAGTTGAGGGTTTACTAAACAGATTTGTTTGACTAAGCCCAGGGGCAGTTTGGCCATGCACAGAAGAGGTCTGTGCAAATGGAGAACTTGCTGGTGTTAGCATAGATATATTTGACTGGAATAATGGGAAGGAGTGTTGGCAAAGCCCGGGCCATTATTAAATGCAGATGAGGTTCCCTGTGATGATGTCAGGCCAAAGATAGATGGGGATCCAAAAGCTGATGTGCTGGAGTTGCCAAAAATATAAGGGGAGGTACCAACTCCAAATGTTTGAGCAGTAGATCCAAATAAGAAGGATGTTGCTGGTGTTAATGGGAAAGAACCAAATGTATTCAACGTTCCAAAACGGAAAAACCAAATGTGGAGGACGAAGATCCAAACCCTGAGCTGCTAAAAACTGGGGAGGTTTTTGGAGGAAGGTGCTGTGGATGAAAAAGGGGTAGCAGAGGAATGACGGAACGCAGTTGAGGAACCAAATCCAAGTGCGGTAGTAGACTGTCCAGCAGGAGCTGGCCCTCCTGGTTTTAATAAGAAAAAAATTATCGACAACGGATGTAACAAGTTTTTTAGGGATTCAAGATGTCAACAAGTGTCTGACAAGATTACCTTCATCTCCTAACTGGTAGTCCTCCCATCTAAGTTCTTCGTGGCTTTTATCCTTGTAGACTGGCATGGCTGAAATAAATTCTAGTTTGCAGGTAGGCTGCGTACCAGTGACTCCATCTGTCTCAGGAGTTGATGAGTAGGGAGCTAATCTAGTTCCCCCTTGTTGCCCTCCTAAGCAGACTGGCCAAAACCAGAGCCACCGAAAGTTGAGGTTGTAGTTTGTGCTCCTGCATAGGAGTTGCATGAAAGCAAAATATCAGTTACAGCCATAACGATTCCAAAACACTAAACATTATTAGCGCATTTGGCTAAATAATATATTAATTCCAGAAACCTGCCATCAGAGAACATGAGAACAACTTACCGAGAGAAGCATTTTGAACTCCTGAGGATGATGTTCCAAATGGGGTACTTCCAAATACAGCAATTGTTTGACCAAATGCTGGACTGGAACCAAGGTTCTAAAATTCGCTAGGCGCTAGTCGGACGCTAGACGAGCGCCTAGGCCGCCTAGGCGAAAGCATGATAAAAAATAAGAAATGTGTGATTATGATTTTAAAAAAAAAAATAGGAAAGGTGTTTCAAATTTTAGTTAAGGAAAGATGTTACAAATTTTAGTTATTGAGGACTAGGCTCATTTATAAGTCGATGGGTTGTCCATTAACTGGCCCACAATTAAAAAAATTGATTTTATCAACCCTAGCTGCCATACTGTCATTCCCATTCATTCCCTTCCAATTAGAAAGCCTCATCACACCCTTCATCTGCCATCCGTTCCAAATATCATGCTAGAATCTCATCATGGCTGTGGCTGTAGTTTCAAAAGTTGGAGCCCCTAACCGGTACAATTGTTCTTCCCACTACTTCCCCATACCACCGCCTAGGCTGGCCGACTAGCACATTTTCGTTGCGGTCAGCAGGCGCCTAGCGCCTATGCATCCGCCTAAGCCAAATTTTACAACGCTGACTAGATTCAACAGTAAAATGATTTGAACCACCGAAAGCAGGAGTTGTTGAGGAACCAAAAACAAGAGTTGTAGAGGCAACAAAAGCAGGAGGTGTTGCACCAAAAGCAGGATTTGTCATCGTGCAAAAAGCAGGAGTTGTCGTCGCGTCGAAAGCTGGAGCTGTGGAACAAAATTCTGGAGTGCTAGAAGTACCAAATGCCGAAGTACTTGATCCGAAAGGAGAAATCGACACACAAAACCCACAACTTGTGCTACCAAAGGTAGGGCTTGCAGTAGAACCAAAGGCCGGACTGCTGGTAGCACCGAAGGAAGGTGTACTTGGAGCGCCAATTGCAGGAGTACTTGATGAACCAAATGCAGGCTGACTAGGAGCACCAAATGGTGTCGAGGAACCAAACAGATTGCTGCAAAAAGCTGGTTGTGTTTGTTGAAATGAGCTTCCAAATGGACTTGTTTGAGTTGTATTAGATCCAAAACCACCAAAACTCGGTTTCTGACCGAATACCCCAGTACCTATATTTTCAACACAAAACATATTGCATAATAAGAAGACAATAGTTGAAAGAAAAGAAAAATTCAAAGCATCTTGGCATGAATCCCATTGTCTGCCAGATTCAAACCAATGCTCCTTTGACATAGTTGAAAGTGTCTATCATAAAAAAAAAAGGCTCTGGGACACGAATGGATTGGAAGGTGTTGTGGATGAAAAAAGGGTAGCAGAGGAATGAGGGAATGCAGGTGCAGTTGCCGAGCCAAAACTTGAGGTACCAAATCCAAGTGCGGTAGTAGACTGTCCAGCAGGAGCTGGCCCTCCTTGTTTTAATAAGAAAAAAATTATCGACAATGGTCGTAACAAGTTTTTTAGGGATCAAGATGTCAACAAGTGTCTGACATGAGTACCTTTATCTCCTAACTGGTAGTCCTCCCATCTAAGTTCTTCGTGGCTTTTATCCTCGTAGACTGGCTTGGCTGAAATAGATTCTAGTTTGCCGGTAGTCTGTGTACCAGTGGCTCCATCTGTATCAGGAGTTGATGAGTAGGGAGATAATTTAGTTCCCCCTCGTTGCCCTCCTAAAGCAGACTGGCCAAAACCAGAGCCGCCAAAAGTAGAGGTTGTAGTTTGTGCTCCTGCATAGAAGTTGCATGAAAGCAAAAGATCAGTTACAGCCATAACGATTCCAAAACACTAAAATTCATTAGCGCATTTGAGCTAAATAATATACTTAATTCCAGAAACCTGCCATCAAAGATCATGAAAGCAACTTACCGAAAGAAGCATTTCGAACTACTAAGGATGATGTTCCAAATGGGGTACTTCCAAATACAGCAGTTGATTGACCAAATGCTGGGCTGGATCCAACCGTAAAAGGAGTACTTGAAGCACCAAAAGCAGGACTTGTTGAGGAACAAAAAGCAGGACTTGTTGAGGCAACAAAAGCAAGAGGTGTTGAACCAAAAGCAAGAGGTGTCGTTGTGCCAAAAGCAGGAGATGTCGTCGTGACAAAAGCAGGAGATGTCGTCGCACCGAGAACAGGAGTTGTGGAACCAAAGGCTGGAGTGCTAGACGTACCAAATGCCAGAGTACTTGATCCGAAAAGAGAAGTCAACACACCAAACCCACCACTTGTGCTACCAAATGTAGGGCTGGCAGTAGAACCAAAGGTTGGACTGCTGGTGACAACGAAGGCAGGTGTACTTGGAGCGCCAAATGCAGGACTACTTGATGAACCAAATGCAGGCTGACTAGGAGCACTAAATGGTGTTGAGGAACCAAACAGATTGCTGCCAAAAGCTGGTTGTGTTTGTTGAAATGAGCTTCCAAATGGACTTGTTTGAGTTGTATTAGATCCAAAACTCGGTTTCTGGCCGAATACCCCAGAACCTATATTATCAACGCAAAACATATTGCATAATAAGAAGACGAGTTGAATGAAAAGAAAAATTCAAAGCATCTTGTCATGAATCCCATTGTCTGCCAGATTCAAACCATATCTGGATCGGGAATCATAAAACATTCAGAGTTTAAGAATTCCTCGATTTCAGATTTAGTGATGGAATTGGAGTTATATCTGTTGTTGACATGATTAGTGATTTTACATTCTTCTCTTCCCTTGTGGATTTCTTGTCTGCTTTTGGTAACTATTATATTTTAATCTTCTAATATAATATCATTTCTTGTATAAAAAAATTGTCTACCATATAAAAAAAGGTTCTGGGACACAAATGGATTGAAAGGTGTTGTGGATGAAAAAGGGGTGGCAGACGAATGAGGGAATGCAGCAGCAGTTGCCGAGCCAAAACTTGAGGTACCAAATCCAAGGGCGGTAGTAAACTGTCCAGCAGGAGC
Source organism: Primulina eburnea (assembly GCF_022965805.1). Lineage (NCBI taxonomy): Eukaryota > Viridiplantae > Streptophyta > Magnoliopsida > Lamiales > Gesneriaceae > Primulina > Primulina eburnea. Next base: position 21,143,211 of record NC_133114.1, read on the forward strand.
TGGCCTTCCTTGTTTTAATAAGAAAAAATTTATCGACAATGGACGTAACAAGGTTTTTAGGGATTCAAGATGTCAACAAGTGTCTGACATGAGTACCTTTATCTCCTAACTGGTAGTCCTCCCATCTAAGTTCTTCGTGGCTTTTATCCTCGTAGACTGGCTTGGCTGAAATAGATTCTAGTTTGCCAGCAGGCTGTGTACCAGTGGCTCCATCTGTCTCAGGAGTTGATGAGTAGGGAGCTAATCTAGTTCCCCCTCGTTGCCCTCCTAAAACAGACTGGCCAAAACCAGTGCCACCGAAAGTTGAGGTTGTAGTTTGTGCTCCTGCATAGGAGTTGCATGAAAGCAAAAGATCAGTTACAACCATAACGATTCTAAAACACTAAACTTCATTAGCACATTTGAGCTAAATAATATACTTAATTCCAGAAACCTGCCATCAGAGCACATGAAAGCAACTTACTGAAAGAAGCATTTTGAACTCCTAAGGATAAAGATCCAAATGGGATACTTCCAAATACAGCAGTTGATTGACCAAATGCTGGACTGGATCCAACAGCAAAAGGAGTACTTGACGCACCGAAAGCAGGAGTTTTTGAGGAACCAAAAGCAGGAGATGTTGAGGCACCAAAAGCAGGAGGTGTTGCACCAAAAGCAGGAGGTGTCCTCGTGCCAAAAGCAGGAGTTGTCGTCGCGCCAAAATCAGGAGTTTTCGTCGCGCCAAAAGCAGGAGTTGTGGAACCAAATTCTGGAGTGCTAGAAGTACCAAATGCTGGCGTACTTGATCCGAAAGGAGAAGTCGACACACCAAACCCACCACTTGTGTTACCAAATGTAGGGCTTGCAGTAGAACCATAAGTCGGACTGCAGGTTGCACCGAAGGCAGGTGTACTTGGAGCGCCAAATGCAGGACAACTTGATGAACCAAATGCAGGCTGACTAGGAGCACCAAATGGTGTTGAGGAACCAAACAGATTGATGCCCAAAGCTGGTTGTCTTTGTTGAAATGAGCTTCCAAATGGACTTGTTTGAGTTGTATCAGATCCAAAACCACCAAAACTCGGTTTCTGACCGTGTAACCCAGAACCTATATTATCAACACAAAACATATTGCATAATAAGAAGACAATAGTTGAAAGAAAAGAAAAATTCAAAGCATCTTGGCATGAATCCCATTGTCTGCCAGATTCCAACCACGCTCCTTTGACATAGTTGAAAGTGTCTACCATATAAAAATAGTCTCTGGGACACGAATTGAAACCCAGGTTACATAAAAATCAAAATGATTCTTCACAAATTTTGTGATTTATGCTAAATATGTGTTGGATCTATTGGAATATTACTATGATCACCTCACAATTTTTTCAACTATGATAATAAAAGAGAACTTTTAGATAAGATCAAAAAATCTACAGTATGTATGGCACGTTGATTTTCGAAACAAACACTTTTGTTGATACAAATTCAAACAGTTCCCATAGTAAGACATGGATTTGTTTGGTTGACTGAAATGAACACAGACCAGCTGACCAGCATGGGAAAAATGAATGAACAATTGCACTGACATTGATGGTGATGTAGAATATGATTGGTCATTTGAATTATACAAGGTGAGGTGAGATGAACATGTGGTTAAAAAAATAAATATGCAAATAAGGAACACCCACACACCCACATATATATATAATCACAAACCTATCGTTACAAATTCCTATGCAATAATTTTTACAATTGATGTGTTTCACATAAGAATATTACACTTGAAGTTACATGTAATTGTCAATTCAGTTATATTGCTTACTCGCAGTTGTGATTCATGTATTTAATAAGTACACTATTTTTACAAAAATTCTAAATTCATTGTTAGAATTTTCCATAATTTTAGCAAGTACGTTTTTAATCATTTATCACAAAGCAAACATCTATTGACGATGAAGTTCAAACTAAGAATAACGACTCCTTAAGTTTTCCATGTAATGAAACTAGATTTTGGGTATTCTTAAAAACAATGGACTTAGATATTTTTAGCTAAAGCGCATACCATTCTCTGAGATGTACAAACAAAGCTTGCCTATAGCATATAAGGCAAAACTTGGAAGCAATTGGTCATGTCTACTCATATCCCATGAACTCATCTATTGAGAGAAATAATGACTAGGCGTCAACTCCTCCAACCTCAACCTCGTTTCCTTCCCCCTCCCACTAAATTTCTATTTACTCACTAAAATATGGGAGACACGACCATCACATATCAACAGGAACCAGACCAACTCAGATCGCAGTGATCAATTAATGACATTGTTTTTGTTGTGTTTAGAAAATATATCAATGTAATAAAAACCAAATCTATAAGCTGATGAAACAATTTCATAGGTGGGTATTGATGCGCTTACCACCAAATGCAGAAATCGAGTTTCCAAAAGCCGAGCCCGAGGAAACACCAAATGCAGGGGTTGAACTTCCAAAAGCAGGTGACGAAGAAGCACCGAACACAAAAGTCGAACCTAAAGGAGAAGAAGATTGAGCACCAAATACACCAGTAGACATGCCCCCAAAGATGGAACCTCCGGTATGCGAACCAAAAGGGCTCGTGCTTCCAATGGGCTTAGGAGCAAAAGGATTGTCACTAGCATTACTATTCTCGCCAAAAGCTGGCTGTGACCAAAATAGACTGCTGGGTGATTGTCCAAAAGCTGTCAGAAGACCACAAAACTTAGCATGTGCAAGTATCAAACTGGAATTCAAATAATCTATAGTCTCATCTCTTAAAAAGGCACAAAGAGTGCCAATATTTTAGGGATTCCCATATTTTCTTAAAATTTGTATCTTTCAAAATTATTTAGGCCGGAATCATTCCATCAATTACTCTTTTTTATCCTATTTATATTACACTTCTTTAACCGATGAATGACGATAAATACTAGTTCCTTACCCATGTTTTCTCCACTCAAATCGCCATGGCATCAGAACCACGGCTCTATACCTTCCATAACAAAACAAATTAGGGTTTGCCAAGACGCAAAATAGCCGCAGAACCCTTCCTCGATTTGGCGTTGCGCGCGCACTGGTGATAGCCGCAGAACCCTATCCCACCGGTGGCGCAGTCGGCTGCAACGATGCACCAGAAACCCACCCAAGAAGCCCAAGACTCACTTTTTAGCAAAAACCGAGAGACGTAAAGGTGTATGCAGTGCTGGGTTTTGATACCATTGAAAAGCCAACACATAATTCGATGCTGCTGGGTTCACTCTTTTTTCTACCTACAAGCGGGCCCGTGTCATTTTTTAATATATATATATATTTAAAAAAAAAACACTTTCAAGTAATTATTATTTTTAAACAAAATTCACATACGGTTTTTTTAACTTTATAAAAGTAATTAATTTTCAATAATATTTAATCAAATTAATTTTTCATAAACTACATATTAAGATAAAATTATAATTAAAATAAGTATTATATATTAATTAGACATGCTTAATGGGTCAGTTCGGCTCAGAACTTACTCGAAAAACCCAGAACCAGAACCAATTCTTCCATACCAGTTCCGGAATCGGTCCAAAACCATATTTAAATAGAGTGGACCGATTCTTTATAAAAAAAATCGTCCAAAAACGGTTCTGGATCCGGTTCTGGAACTGGATCCGAAAAATCTGAACCGAAACCGGATCCCAAACCGAATTTTTTTTATTTTTTAAAAATAATAATAAAATAATTAAAAATTAAAAAAAATATGGACATATCCGTTGGGCAACAGTTGCCCAACGGATATTTTTGAAGGCCAAATTGCAAATATTTTTGGGGTAAATTTGCAAATATTTTTTTTTGCCTCTCTAATACGTGCTTGTTTTTCATTATGTTTACCCAACAATCACATTCTATATTTATTTGCAATCAATCTCTTTTTAATATTTTCAGCACAATTGTTATGTTGTTATTATTCATTATATATACTTATTAAATATATTTTCAATGGCGTCGTCTTCAAACCGCAATTTAGATTTTGGTGAAGATTTATCCTACATTCTTGATTTCGAAGACTTCGAACCTAGTCACGAGGAAGAACATGTCGCGGAACGTCCCAATGAAGGTGGTGGGAATTTTCAATCGTCATCATCCGCCAGAGAAAGCAACATTATGACGAACACGACGACAGGCCAAGCAAAGCGAAGCAAAGTTTGGGATCACTTTGACATTGAAAAAAACCATGTACGAATTGTAACGTACCGTACTTTTAAACTATTTAAAGTTTACGGAAAAATAAAATTTTCTTAAATATAAAATAAACTTTCAAAATTGCATTAAAATAACTTGCTCGTCTAAAAACATTTGCAATAAAAACAACCAAAATCAAGTTTGTCAAAATTAATAATCGTTTAAACATCATAAACCACTTCATGAAATCAGAGTATTAAAAATCGTCATGAATAAAATCTTAAAATGTGGGCGGTCCTCGGGTTTAGCCTCCTGCGCAATCCAAGCCTCATTGGTCCCCACCCCTCGTCTCCTCAAATTCATCCTCACCTGCATCGATCAAGTCTAGTGAGTCTAAAGACTCAACATGTATGAACTGGAGATAGCAAGTACTACATAATAAAACTACATGCATCTTTAAAGTAGGGCTTACATACTTGAAACTTGAACGTAATAGCGTAAACATACTTGAAACTTGAACGTAGTAGCATAAACGTAGACGTGCCATCATCATAAAACTTTTCTTAAACATACTTGCATCATACATACTTGAGCTTACATAATATCATTTTGCGTAGAGATATGTTCAAAGCAAGTGACCTATACATAAATGTACCTGATCAGACTAAACTACAGTACTGGGCTGACAGGGAAAATCCACTTCCACATACATGAGATATTCGGTCATGCTTTACCGGGTGGATTGGTCCCTAGTCATGCTTTACCGCTTTCCAATCCTGATCAAAACCCGGTCATGCTTTACCGGGGTGGAGAAGTCCTCGGCCACGTTCACCGACTTCCAAACTCGTTCATAATTTGGTCACAAGACATTTAGCATACCTCAAAAACATAAAAATATTTTCTTTTGCACGTCGAACATACTTGCTTGGCGTTGAGGGATTCGTTGGATCTCGCTTGGGGCCACTGCTGCACGTACTAACATGAGTTCAAACCATTACTGTAACGTACCGTACTTTTAAACTATTTTAAAATTTGCGAAAAAATAAAAATTTTCTTAAATATAAAATAAAATTTCAAATTATGGTCATCCATGAACTGTTCATCCAAAATTTTTGCAATGAAAATATCACCAACAAAGTTTGCCTAAGAAAAACACTTGTTTAAACATCGTAAACCTTAGCGTGAAATCAGAGTATTAAAATCGTCTTGCATAAAATCTTAAAACATGGGCGATCCTCGGGTTTAGCCTCCTGCGCAGTCCAAGACGGCTCATTAGTCCCCACCCTTCATCTCCTCAAAGTCATCCTCACTTGTATCGATCAAGTCTAGTGAGTCTAAAGACTCAACATGTATAAACTGGATATAACAAGTAATACATAATAAAAACACATGCGTCTTTAAAATAGAGCGTATATACTTGAAACTTGAACGTAATAGCATAAACATACTTGAAACATGGACGTAGTAGCATAAACGTTGACGTGCCATCATCATAAAAATTTTCCTAAACATATTTGCATCATACATACTTGAGCATACATAACATCATTTTCCGTAGAGATATGTTTCAAATATTATCCAAATATTTCGAATTTACTATCCAATCAAAGATATCAAAAAGTTCTAAGTTTTATATGTTGAAAGTTTTTCCAGAAAATTGACCGAAAATTTTCAGTATTTAAAATGACAGCAAATTTTGAGTTTTCAGATCTAAATTCGTTTCAAAATCGATCCAACCAATTTTTGCTCAACTTTGTACAACATACATGAATTTTTACACATAATAAATATAAAAACAAATACTATGATGATATCGATGCATAAACGAAAGAATATACATGTCTTTTGATATTTAATGTTACCGAAACGACGGCACCGAAGCGGGAAAGATGCGAGGGTTGATCCAGGACGAACGTGGCACGATTTCTTTCAAGAAAAGAGACGAAAACTTGCTGGAAAATACAGAGGAGAGGGGCGGCTGCTGAGAGAACTCAATAACCCTAAGTTTTATTTTAAAAAATAAGAATGAAGAGCAAGGAGAATGTGTGTATATGTGATAGCCGAAGTGTGTGTGTGTGTGCGCGCGCGTGAGTTATAGGTATAATTAGGGGTTAAAATGTTTAATCACCCAATTAACATGCTAAATAAAAAAAATTCTAATTAAATTGCTACTAAAAATGCTAGTTTAAATGCTAAAAAAATGTTAATTCACTTTAAAATTTTAAAATACCCAATTGATAAATCTCAAAAGTTTTAAAAATCTTAAAATCACTAAATAACCAAAGTAGGCTTTCTCTTTCGGTTTCTTAGAAATATGTCAGACTCCACTTCTTCTACTTCTAGAGCGTATATATGTGGCTCACCTGAGTATAAGTTTGTAGCGGCATGGTTTGATTCACCATCCCCTTTTGTGAAGAAACCTACCTCCCCCCGTATCTCGAAAAAAACAAAACAAAAACACAAACCCCCCAACATCGGCACCTCCCGAGCTTCTAAAAAGGATAAGGGCAAAGCTCGAGCTCCCAGCTCACCTTTATCTGATACCCTGAGAGCCGCCTGGTTTTCCACCATGGAAATAATCCTTCGCCTCGGGGCTGAGGAAGATCTTAGAGTTCTAGGAACTATTCTTTCCTCTTTCCAAATCAGGCTCTCTTGTCCCTCCAATCGGGCTGATCATCCCCCCGAGGGTTTCTTTAATTTTTTTTAAAGACCAAATACGTAATGGTCTTATATTTCCCATCCCTCTTTCTTCATCAAAGTGGCCCATTTTTTCGGAGTCCCCATAAACCAACTTCACCCAACTCTTTTAGCATAATAGTCGTCACTTACATTCTCTTCAAAATGCACAACCTTCTCATTATCCACCTTGTCCTCCATTATTTCTTTGTCTGCGGGTTTGGGGACAATGCCTTTTCTTTGTTTCCCCGTATGAGAAGTCGGTTCCTTTATGATATTCCTTCTTCACTAAAGGGATGGAAATGCAGGTTCTTCTACATCACCCTTCCCTCTCCTCCTCAGTGTTTGACTAGCTTCCTGCCCATCCTCCCTACTCAGCCTGATCTTCCCCGGGCTTATAAGTTTGAGGAGCCTTTTATCTGAAGTCAGGAGCTCGTGGAAGGGAAGAAGTTTTCCTCTTCTCTCCTTCTAACTGAAGAGAACTTGTTGGCTTACGGTTGAGTGCCCAGGCAGAGGAACCTTTAGACATGGTGATCGAGGCAATGGCTTCTCGCTCGGGTGCTCAACATAGTATTCTAATATTATTTTTTCCATTTTTTTGACTTCACACTTATTCTAATATTATTTTTTCCATTTTTTTGCTATCAGACAACTCAGAGATGCAAGAGGCATTCGCCAAAAGACGAGCAACTGAGGAGAAAAAACGGGCGGAAAGCTGCTACCGAGAAGAAGCTGCCGGTCCAGAAAGCAGCCACTGAGACTCAAGTATCTGAGGCGGTGGAGGTGGTCGTACTATGAGGTTCTACCAGAGTAGATAACTAGAAAGAGGTAGAGGCTGCTCACCACTCTGATTCTCCAGATGATTCCGTGGATCATATCTGTAGAGCCCAAATTCAGTACACGTAAAACCCATGCATTTATTTAAATTTCTTGTTTAAGTTTAAATGTATTTTAGCAATGCATGATTTATGAAATTTAATTATTATAAATTATTTATGTTTATGTTATGCACGTTAAAATGTTTTCTTGAGCTTCATGTTTCAGGCAATTATTCGATGCGGGATCGAGGAAAAGAGACCGACGAAGATTTTGGCGATTTTTAAAATGTGGTATTCTATTTTAAGTTAAGGATGGGGCATTTTAAAAGATTTAGTTAATTTTTAGCATTTTATAAGCCTAATTTAATTATTAGGTGATTTTATGATTGTAAACTTTTAAAGATATGACACTTGTACATATGTTAAACATATGTTGTACATGATCTGTACGTTATGTTGATATCTTTATCAGAGTGATTACTTTACGTTTCCGAATTTGTATTTTTTTAAAAAAAATTTAGACCCAAATTAATTAAATGATCCTAATAATGATTAAGAAGATGGATTAGGTTTGAGTCCCCATATTTATAGTGAGTTGTCAAGGGCTCATTGACTCTGCGAGTGGAGAAAGGACACCCTCTTGATTGAACTTGGGGAGTCCAAGAGGACATGGCCTGTCCCTCTAGCTTCTTCAATTTTTGTCTTAGATCTTCTAATTCTTCGGCCACAGTAATAGCATTGGACCCTTCTTAGGAACTCTCCTATTTTTCATTCTCCAGTCCATCTTGGGAAGGAGATTTCTCCCTAGGTCCTTCCTCACGGCGTGCTCGACTAATGCTAGGAGGTATCTTCTCTGCCATAGCCTTCTGAACAACTGTTGTTATCCATTGAGTTAATTGTTCCGGATTGACCATGAAAGTTTGTTGGGGTGGATATCCTTGGGGAACCTCTGAATATGAGAATTCCCTTCTGGAAGTGTCTCTCCGGGCTAATTTTCGAGTGGAAACAATATCTTCATCTTAGATTTGATTCCCACATACGACGCTAATGATGAGACCAGGTAAATTGGGTGTGAGATAGGTGGACAATTGCACCAAGTCGGATTGTATTCTTTCAAGATAAAGTTTTCCCTAGCTTTGGAAATATCTGCACGCATAAAACAATAGAGATCGTTAGTGGAGCGACAGATGATTTCCGACGTGGTTCTGATGCTCAAGTCAATATTTTATGAAGAGAGCGAGTATTTCGTTTGCAAGTGAATGTATATGAATGCCTTAGTAATAAGCAAACCAGGGTATTTATGGGAGGAAAAGTAAATATGATTTTGTTTTTAGTGCCCAGCCACTACTCAAGATGGGACAGATGGCCATGCTTCCGCTTAATTACACTACACTGTTACGTCTGATAGCTCATGCTTACATGGTAATATGAGATATTTCTTGGGGTATTACCAAAGGATTTTTCCAGTTGATCATTGTATGGACATAAAAGAACGACTATCTCTGTTTATCAAGTAATAGTTTGAAGTCAAATATTTTGAAAATAAAAGTAAATAACTCTAAATATCTTATACATGTTTAATTGAATCACACGAAACCCAAAAAATTTAATTGACAAAACAAAATTACTCCAATATTTACAAGATATTAATCATTACAAATTTGATTGTTAGAAATCTAACCATTATGATTTCGGCAGCTGCATGTATTTTATTACACCTCAACTACCATTATTTTGCACTCTCCATTTCTTCTACGATCAACTATATTTAAACTTAATAGCATTTTGTAATTCTCTATTTTTTTAAATATATTCATTTAGAAAAATGATTAAATATAATATTTCTTATTTTGGGGCCAACTACTTGAACAAAACAAATCGAATCGATTTGAAAAATATTAAATTATATTTTAAATTATCGAAATCAAGTCGAATTTTATTTTTCACCCGAACTCAACTCAATTTTATTTTATAGTTCGCTGGCTGATTGTCAACTTTAATATTTTATTTATTATTAATATAATATAATTATATATTGAGTAAATATATTTCTAACATTTAGTTCGCAAACATATTTAAAATTCTGATTCAATTATTCAAACTGAATTCCAACTAAAACAGATATCAAACTCGAGCTCGAATAAATTTAATTCGAGTTGGATTCAAAACTTAAAATATTATACAATTCGGAAACCAAATTAAATTACCATTTTATGACGATTAAACTATTATGCTCCGATATTAAAAATAAAATATCATTATAATATCTTTTTTGTGATACGTTATATCTATGAGGTCGGTGCTACTGGGCCCAATCGTCATATTCCATGTGGGTCCCAGAAAGGTTGATCCAACGGCTCAGACGTCCCTGCTTGTAGACCACGCTATTTCTTTCGCGCGCTTTAACGGCGCCGATTTTTCGCGTACTATAAAATAGAGACAAAAGATTATATTCTCGTCTGCTGTATTAATTATCCGATGAAAAGACTAAAAAAGCCCACGCTCAACTTGTTAGAAAAGAAAACGAAAAGGGCACATACGTCATTACAATACATCGTCCCGCAGTATTTAGTTTTTTTACGACTTTAAATATTCTTTTTGAGTGGGTCTTATGTGAGACCGTCTCACGGATCTTAATTTGTGAGAGAGGTCAACCTTATCGATATTTACAATTAAAAATAATACTCTTATCATAAAAAGTAATATTTTTTTTTATAGATCTCACAAATATAATCCGTGAGATCGTTTCTCACAAGTTTTTGCCATATACTTATTACTTAGTACATATTATTATTAATTATTTACTACTAAATATTTGGCGTTTTTCTTCATACAACTTTCGTAGATTTTAGTTTTCCAAATTATTAATTGTTCATATTTTTGTAATTAAATTTGGCGTGATTCTGGATTTCCGCCATTGATCGGAGCTTTGTCTTGAGTTTCATCGATCGTATGTATATTCATTTGCACACGAATAATCTTCAGAGTTTAGTGAGAATAGCATTTATTGAAGTGTGTACAAATATCGGAAGAGAATGCTTAGGAATGGTGTGTTGCCCGATTCCTACAATCCAGCTCCTGAGCAAGCTGAAGGTATTATCTTGAATATTTCTGTGGAGAACATTTTTTTGTGTATTTGATTTTGTTTTGCGGTAGGGTATGTCGTTTTTGTAATTTTTTATCCTCCGATTCTGTGCTGATGATCGTTTTCGTCTTTTGATGATCCAGAAGGTAGTTTTTGTAAAAAAAGTTCCAGAAAAATTTACGGATTGGTAAATGTTTGTTGCTGCAGATATGATGAGCAGGTTGAAGTTGGAGAACGGTAATGATAATGGTGGAGTGGGTGATGCAGTGGGTGCATATCCGAATCGGCCAGGTGAACCGGATTGCATATACTATCTGAGAACCGGAACTTGTGGATATGGGAGCAATTGTCGTTTCAATCATCCCTCTAATGGAGGACAAGTAAATTTCAATCTCAAAATGATATCTTTTTATTTACTGTGCTTGCGGTGTTTTATCTACTTAATGAAGTAATATATGGAATCATATTCGTTTCCTTTTATTGTTGATGATGGCTAGGATTATGGTGTTAGAAACACTGCTGAACTGCCAGAAAGAGCTGGGCAGCCTGATTGCGGGGTAAATTTGTATTGTTCTTGTTTTCTGGTTTGTCATTTTTCTGTGTTAGATTTTTAAATTTTTGGGTTTTTTTTTTCATTAATTATATTTAAATTCCTGTGTCTTCTTATCTTAAATACTGTTCTTAACAAAGCTCTTGATTAATCACTTTTCCCTTATCTTCTTATGGTTCTGCGAAGTGGTCACTTTTTGGACTTGATTTCCTTGTGAAGTAAATCTTAATAGATATGTCCGAATATTTCTTATCGCCTTCCTTTTATCAAACAAATATGATGTAGTTTCCAGGTTTATTGGGGCTATTAGGGGGGCTGTTTATGATAGTATCAACATTATACTCAAGTAGACTTTTTAATTCTTGCCCTAGTGTGGAGTGATTTGAATAGGACGGTTTACTGACATGTGTCCCTACTCCCTTGTTGTTTATGGTAATTTAGCTTGCTATATTCAGCAAGTCTCAAGTTATACGGGTGTTAGACAAAGAAGTTATTTTCAATAAAGTTAGTCTTGGATTTTTTCTTAATGTGAGAAATTTCTGTTTGTTGCAAATTGTCATTCAATTAACTATAATTAATTTGCACACTCTTGGCATTTGCACAGCAACAATGTTATTAAAAGATTTTGTTAAATAATTATTAATTAAATTTACCATGTTAATAAAAGATTTTGAAATTACCATGTGTATTTTTTTTAAGGTTAAAAACGATTTTAGTAGTTTTGGGGGCGCATATTCGGAGGTCCAAATGAGAACTTATAGGCTCCTTCTTCTCGATATATATAGAGAGAGAATTTGGGGCTACATATGTTCAGTTAATCATATTTTTGGACTTTCATAAGACAATGTTTGAGCCATCTGAGTTCTCTCTTCTTTCATATTGTAATAGAACAAATTGCTTGAGCCTGTAAGGAATTCTGAACCTTTAAATTTTTTTTTACTGAATGAAATCAACATGTTCGGGCCACTACATTAAACTTGTTGAAATGTATGAATGCTTGTTGACGTTCTCAGAAGATACCATAAACTTATATCTCTCCATATCAAAGATATTTATAGTGATCTCGATGACGTTCAGGAGCGATTTCTGACGTGGTATGTTTTAGTTATATTATTGTCTTCTGGGGATTAATCATTTGGCTTTTCAACCGATCCTCAATCTGTTTAATGGTTCTGATTTATATGATCTTCAACTCATATCAGTTCAAAACAATGACTGCCTTGTGTGTGTGTGTGTGTTATTTGTTTCTATGTCATCTACGAGTATTTATCATTTTTTACTTGAATCTTTTTCCCCTGAGTTAAGTTCTGTTTGTTTGAACGAGCATAGATGATTAGGTGTATATTTGAAGGCTGTGATTCGTCTTCTGGGACAAATTGAGTAAATGATAAACTGTATTTTTTGGACAAACCCTTCATTAGTTGTTTCTTCTCCTGCTTTTGTCCCTTTCCAATAAGGAACTTTTCATAATTCTTGCAAAGTAAGCATAGATCTGCATAATTCTTTGGTTGCTATCATTTACAGGCTCTTATAAATTGTTCCTATTGTCTTGCAGTTCTATCTAAAGACAGGTTGGTGCAAATATGGGTCATCATGTAAGTACCATCACCCAAAGGACAGGCCTGTAGACTCATCAGCCGTCCCGAATATATTGGGTCTGCCGATGCGTGAGGTACATGTTCTTTTTTGTCAAGTTGTACCTCTAAATTCAAAATGCTTTTGAAGGCTCAATAATCTAAATGGAATGTGATATGAAAATGCTTATTATAGAAGTAGTGGTTTTTGTGCGGTAGAGCTTATTATCATAATCTGTGCAAGTATACAGGATTCAAAGTCATGCCTTCATTATATGCTGACTGGATTATGCAAGTATGGATATGCTTGCAAGTTCCATCATCCTCAACCCCTGCCAACTGCAAATGTCTTACCTGTGGTAGGACCTGCAGTTGTGTCTTCGTCCGGTGCACCATCTGTTGGTGAACTTCCAACAGCATCCTTCTCAAATACTACTTATTTCCCCAGTCCTTCCATGCAACTTCCACAAAGCTACATGCCATTATTTCTATCTCAATCACAAGGCTGGAGCACGTATGTGGTATGTTCTATTGAATGGAAAATTATCAGTTTGTGGGATTTTTGTGAAATTTAATGCAACATTTTGTGTCCCAAGAATGTTATTTTGTTTTGCTTAAAATTTAATGAACTTTGCTTGGAAGGAAAGGTGATTAAAATTTGTTGCCATCAAAATCGTATGAGAGGCTATTGCAGCAATTCTAATGTATATTTATTCCTTTTAGAGTTCTTAACCATATTTCTCTAACCTATACACTATAATTTTTTTTAAAAAAAAAGTAGTTTTGTAGATCTACACTCTGGTTAGGCCATATATTTGTGATGTTATTTTGAACACTATTTCATAAATTTGGAAGACTCAGGACATTTGCAAAGTTGACAGTATCTCCATTTTGTAGAACTGAAAGCATTTAACTTTTCAAGTAGAATGCAACAAATTGACATTTTTCATTGTATTACATCTAAAGCAAATTATGTGTGGAACAGCTGTATGATTTCTTTGTCATGCAGCCAATATTTTCATAAGCACTCTCTTGATACATTTTAATCACTGTGCTAGCAGCTGCATTTAGTTGTCTGGGGTCATGAACTGTCCATATAAATTTTATTATGAGGTTTATATTCATAATTTGCAATTATTTACTTGGTCTCTTACCGAACACTAGGGAAATTTCAGTCCTCTGTCTATGACTACTGTCCATGCTGCACCAGCTCCCAATGGGAAGCTATCAGCATCTTATCTTCCGGAAAGGCCGGATCAACCTGAATGCCGATATTTCATGAATTATGGGAGCTGTAAGTATGGACAGGACTGCAAGTATAACCACCCAAGAGAAAAGATCTCGCAACTGACATCGAGTTCCCTTGGTCCACTTGGGCTTCCTTTAAGACCTGTGAGTTGCTTCATGTCTTTATATTTGCTGTTGGCATGTATCTATTGATATGAATAATTGACCAGCCTAAATGAATAAAAATAAGACATATAAATTCTTTGTGTTAGAATGTGTTCGTGAATTCCATAATAAAATACTGTCGGTTAGAAAATGGGGATTGGGTTTGATCAATTTGACAATGTCGATTTGCGAATCTGATTCCTCTGAAAATTGTACTTCAATTTCATATGTGTAATTCATTATTTTATGATGCTCAACTCTGAAGACATGATTGCATATGATGCTTGAATCAATTGTTCCTTGTGATGCTTGGAATCTTAAAATGAGTTCAATGTGTAAATCGTTATCCATTCTGTGCTTGTTACCTCTAACTGCGTTCATTTCCATTTCATTTCAATTTACATAAACCCATTACAGCTTCGCTGACTAGTCTAGCGTAAAATCATCCACAGCTGTCAGTTTTATAACTTAGATAGCAAAAATGAGTTATCCTCTATGATGTCACTATTTGATCCATGATCAAAAAACACACTTCATAATTTTGCAGAAGTCATATTCCCACTATATTTTGAGTTATTATGAAATAACCCAGTTCAATTTGAGTACTGAGATGAACTGAGAAATGTCTGTTTTTATGTTGAGCTTACAATGTAAAGCATGCTGCATGTGAGGAAATAGGAACTTTTAGCCTGTTTTGCCAAAAGTTTCTGCTGTATTTATTTATGTGGGATGTGATCATGTGAGCCCCGGCTCAATTGCTCAAACCATATTGATGAAATGCATAAAAAATTAGAGTTGTACCATTTTATATTGTCATTGGTAAAATAGTTCAATTGATCCTGTTTTAAAATGAATCGGTCATGGGTTCCTTTTACGTAGACATCAAAACAGGCTATCGGGATGGGCCGGCCCGCAACTCGCCATTAGGTGGGGCGTGTCGGGAAATTACTCGCTATTTGTACGTGTGTGAGATCTGTGATAGTTGTCGAAATTTTGAATGTGGAAATAGCAGTATATTTTTCTTGTCACATACAGCATTTGGTTGGCTTGCTTTGTTGAAAGTTAAATGCTATGAATTCTGATGGAGAGCTTGCATGAATCATACAAAGTGGCACTTTCCATGATTATATAAAAATCTAACGTAACCATGGATTATTAGTAGTTGTCATTTGAAAAGTAAAGAAAAACCGGATCATATCAGAGAGCTACACGTTCTTATGTTGTCGAAAATATGAGGAATGAATTCATCTCATAGAACATGGCTAAAAACTATGGAACGAGCAAAGATCATGATGCCATGTTTTAAAAATACACCAAACATAGTAGAGTCGATCAGTATGATGGCCAATCCTCAAATAATGTGGAGTGGTAAGTTGTGATGTCGTGGTGATAATTCCACAAAATGGGAACAAAAAACACATGTTTTACTCAGAAAAAAAGGCTGTGAGATGACTAAAAGCTGCGTTGTCAACAGTTGAAGTGCAAGGCATTATGATTCTTGCAACAAGACAATGTTCTGAAAATTTAATGTTGATTTGATGTCGTTACAGTTTGTGTTTAAACTATTTTGTGTTCTCTTGCAGGGACATCCTGTATGTTCGTATTACAGCCTTTACGGACTTTGCAAGTACGGACCTACGTGTAAATTTGATCACCCATTGGACGCCTACTCATACGCCTACAGTCTGACCATCCCACCTCTGGCAGCTCCTTATTCACCTTCCCTACTGTACCAAAGAACATCACCACTGGTTCCATCATCTGAAATGTCTCCCTCTAAATCATCAACTTTAAGTTACGGGATCAAGAAAGGCGTGACTAGGAGCGACGAGGATTGGCACTCTAATACTAAAAGCTGCGAAGATTCACCTGATCAGTCTAATTCTCTCCTGAATTCCTACAAAACACCTTGTGATATGATCCACTACGAATCTAGCGAATCTGGCTGACTGTTGTAAGCACGACTAGAATGAATACCAGCATCCATGTTATTGATGCTTATCCTTCTTCTCTGGCCTTTTAATTGAATGTAAATCGAAGTTCATTATTCGACATGGTCTTTTTGTATGTTTTTGATACTGTTCCCAAGCACAACACTTGATTTGTAGGTGACATCTTTGTCTCGATTTGCGCCATTCTTCTATGTCGTTAGATAGTAAATTATATCTATAATATTATCATAGTTTATCTACTTTTATTATAAATGATAGTATCTATATATTAAGTTCTTCTTTGTACGCAATACTTTTGAGTTTACACTATTTATTAATAGATTAACTATCACAATTTATCATATTTATAGATCAAACGAAAAAATGAGGTTACGAAATTTCTGTCATTTGGTTTGTTTACATAAACAATAGTATGTATGTTCGTACCGTATCTGGATCTGGATCTGGATCTGGATCTGCAGTGCACCAACGACATTTGGTGATGTGGAGTTTTAACGGGTTGTGTTGATTTGGACTTATTTTAAACTAGTTTTTTTTAGGTTTGATCTTGTTTTCTTCTCCGGGATTTCATCTCGTCTTCTTTTATCCATTTTCTTTTTTTTTTTCCTTGTTTTTTCTATGTCATTCAATTTTATTATTTTTACATGAAATATTATAACATACAAAGTTCGATTTTCTTGTTCTTTTAAATGTCTAATTCTTTTTCTAATTGTTTGGCTATCGAATTTTTAATTTGGTTTTGTTTGTTTGTATTTTTATTGTGCTATTGATCTGAAACTCTTATTAATTGTCTGTATAACTTGCCATTACCGATGCTACATTTAAATATCATCGTTGTAGGAGATTTGGGCGGTTTTCTCGCTTGTGGCTTTGTTTTAACATTATTTTAATTTTTTTAAGAAAGAAAATATATATTTCTGATCTGTATTAATTTAGTAGATTATGAATTTTCCTTTCATTTTTTCATAGTTTAGAAAATTGGTTGTGATGTGTTTTTAATAGTTAGTACAATATTAGGAAAAAAAAATGTTGTTATAATCTAATCTAAGATTAATTTTTTTAGTAAGAATCTTATTAATCACTGATAAAGGCTATCATTTGAATATGATTTTTGTACGAATTTTACATTTTGTAAGGTGAATATGGAGCTATAAAAAATACTTCAAGCAAACCAACAAGGAAATTAGGCTATTTAACCGTTCTCTTGTACATGACACAATTCGCCTGGTTTAGAATTTTGATTGACACTAATTACAATTGACGTCCTTAACTTATTGAGTTTTGGCTTATTGCTCTTGGATATTAGTTTAGATTTTTTTTTTTATTAATTTGTTGCATTTTATATGTAACAGACAAATTTAATGCATTTTTATCCACCATCGTGGAAAACTGAGACTAAAACAAACCAAAAATGTTATTGATATTTCGAGATTATTGATGGATTCTAGTTCAAATATCGAATTCAAGCCTAAGATTGGTATGCAATTTAATGGTCTAGACGAGTCTTGGAAGTTTTGGGTTGAATAGGGTGGGAAAATTGGATTTGGAGTCATGAAGCATTATTTTAACAAGAACAAAAACACCGGATTTATAACTTCGTATAAATATTTTTGTTGCAAGGAGTGTGTGGGTGTTCGTAATGAAGACAAAAGAGATTCATCGACACTCAATCCTCAGCTTGAGACTCGAACAAATTGTAAAGAAATAATGGGCGTCACAATTGTGTATAGTAAATATAAAGTTAGTGAGGTTATCAAAGAGCATAATCACCCGCTCCATCTTCAAAAAACAGTTCATATGTTGTCTTCCCAATGTAAAGTTACAGAAGTTTAAGCTTATGAGATTGATCTGGCAGAGGATGTTAGGCTTAAACAAAAATAAAATTTTCAGTTGATGAGTAAGCATGCAAGGGGAATAGATGGTATTGATTATACCATGTTGGATGCTAAAAATTATATTCGATCCAAAAGACAAAGTAGTATGGTATATGGGGAAGTTGGTTGTCTAATGCGATATTTTCAACAACAATTATCTAAAAATCCTTCATTTTACCATGCTAATCAGATGGATGTGGAAGAACAGATAACTAATGTTTTTTGGTACGATGCGAGAATGCTAATCGACTATGAGTATTTTGGTGATGTTGTGTCACTAGATACCACGTATTGTACAAACCGTGCATACCAACCACTTGCTATATTCTCGGGTTTCAATCATCATAGAGGAGCGGTGATTTTTGGTCCAGCACCTTTGTATGATGAGACTGCATCATCATTTAAATGGTTGTTCGAAACTTTTTTAGCGGCACACAAGAAAAAAAAGCCTCTCACTATCTTCACTGATCAGGGTCAAGCTATGGCAAAGGCCTTACAGGAGGTGATGCCTGAGGTATTTCATGGATTATGCACATAGCATTTGATGCAAAATGACGTCAAACACTTGGGAAACTTGATGAAAGATGGTTATCATTTTTTAACTGATTTTAAGAGATGTATGTATAGCATTGATGATGAGATCCCATTCGAGGAGGCGTGGAGTGTTATACTAGTACAATATAATATTCAAGAAACCACATGGTTGCAATCCACTGACAATATAAAGGAGAAATGGGCAGCTTGTTACATGAACAAAGCTTTCACACTTGGCATGAGGAGCATACAACTCAGTGAAAGTGTCAATTATGATATCAAGAGTTTTATGAAACCCGATTTAGATATAATGCAATTTTTAAGCACTTCGAACGGGTCTTGGAGGAAAAGAGGTACAATGAGCTAAGTTGTGAATTTTAGACACGCCAATAATTACCGACATTAAAGCTAGAGAGTTCTCCTATGTTGCGTCAACTTTATGAAATTTATACCCTACTACCTTTCATCTATTTCAAGTGGAGTTTGTTTTGTTCGCAGCTGCTTATATAAAATATAAAAATGAAACTCAACCATTATGTGAATATGTTGTCAGGCTAATTGATAAAGAATGAGAATGAAGGGTGACATTTAATCACAGCACACAGATGATTTCATGTAGTTGCCGAAAATTTGAGATGACTGGATTATTGTGTTGTCATGCTGTGAAAGTATATGATGTGCAGGATATAAAAAACTGCCAGAGCATTATATCTTGAATAGATGGACGAGAAAAGCTAGGAGTGGAGTGGTACACGATTGTATGGGCAATGAAGTCGAAGAAGATACTAAACGAGAAAGTACAGAACGGTATAGAAAACTTTGTATGATGCTCATTAGACTAGCAACCGAAGCATCCGTCCACCCATCAACTTTCTCTTTGGTGCATAATTCGGTATGTGATCTAACCAAGCAAGTCATGGAAATGTGTTTGACTGAAGTGAGCCAAGACAACAATGGTCGTGTCAAGACATCATCGATAGGACCTTCTATGATACAAGCAAAATGATTCAAGAAAAGAAATGGTGTGAAAAAATCAAGAAGATTGAAGAGTTGGGTAAAACTTCAAGCAAAACAAAGAAAAACAAATCCGAGAGTCGAAGTAAATTAACTACTGTTAATACTTTTTTGAAACAAAAATTATCTAGATTTCATATTTTTACAATCATTGTAGGACATCGGAACACATGATGAATTACCCGTATCTTGTTCAGCACCTCCGGTATCTCATGCATGTATTCAAACAACTGGAAGTCAATTCAATTCACTGAATTATTGATGGTATGAACTTTAATGATATCTAGAAATTTTTTAGTGGGTAAAAATCTTAAGCCAAAAAAAATATTAATTCTTATATGCTAAAATTGATTTTATAATATTTATTCTTATTTAATGTTGGCACATTTTGATCATCCACACTATTATCTTGAAGCCATGATTTTTATGGAGATATATCCAATAATGCTCTAAAGTAATTTTTTTTAAGAATAACCGATTAACATTGTTAATTGAAATGAAGTCTCAAAACGTATGAATTATTTATTTTTGATGGAAATGTGGTATTGAATTTTAGTTTTGATATTGCATAATGGAAATGTTCTAAATTTTAATTTAAGCATTAACATGTCAATAGTTTTATATTGTTAAAATTTTATTCATTGAAAAAAAATTAATAATAGTCATCAAATTCGGAAAAAAATTGATACGGGTTTTCACTGGTAAAAATTTAATATAATAATATTTAATTGTAAAATTATTAATTTAACATAAAAGAATTAAAATGTTTATATCATTTCATATAAAACTGTCCGCTAATGTTTGTAGAAGAGGAAAAAAAAGGAGGAAAATGGAGGGAAAAAAAGAGGAAAAGAGGGAAAAAAAGTGGGGAAAAAAAAGAGAAGACTCAAAAAAAATTAAAAGAAAGCAAGATTGAAAAAAATTGTCAAATGTTGAAAATTTTCATGTAGGCACACAACACCATTTGCTGTTTTACTCAACACTGTAGGGGATCCGGATTCGTTTGTATTACAGCCTTTACTGACTTTGAATGTATGGATCTACATGTAAATTTGATCACCAATTGGACGCCAACTCATACACCTACAACATGAGTATCCCTCCTTTGGTAGCTCCGTAATTACCTTGTTGAAATTATTTTGTGGGCTCACATTGTGAGAACCTGATTTTTTCC
Organism: Primulina eburnea; assembly: GCF_022965805.1. NCBI lineage: Eukaryota > Viridiplantae > Streptophyta > Magnoliopsida > Lamiales > Gesneriaceae > Primulina > Primulina eburnea. Next base: position 21,164,009 of record NC_133114.1, read on the forward strand.
CATCTTGTAATTAATAAGTGTAAGAGATTTTTAGCATAGGATTTTTTTGTATTTTATAAGGTTATGCTTAAGGAAATATTTGTTGGGAATCTTTGGTATCAAGTTAATGATATTAACTCTTATGCATGATTATTTTCGAAAATTTGAGTAAGGAATATACAAGATTTGGGATATCACACAAATTAAAGAATTAAGGTATGATATGGCAAGGGGATTTCGAAAAAACCATCCTAGATTAAATGCCAAATTGGTGAGGGTTAGATATTGGGAAGGTAATCATCAAACTTGCACCAAAACCGTTAGATCTAGCCACCATATTTTTTCAAGCCAAATCAAGGGCCATGAGATCAAGAAATCTCACAACTTAGGTAGATGGATTTTCGAAATTTGGCAAGGAGAATTGGAGTCAATATTGAGAGAGTCAAAGCAAATATTGGTATGATTTGAGTGAATTAAACATCATTCTCCTCCCTATAAATACCTCATCACCCCTTTCATTCTCCTACACCCTATTTTCGAAATTCTTGCTGCATATTTTCGAGAATTCAGCAACTCTCCCTAGCCGAAACTCTGCCCAAATATCGTCTCGAAGTTAGCCTAAAAATCAAGCCGAAGTGCTGTCCGAACAAGAAGGAGAAGCGATCCAATTCTCGAAGCCAAACACCTACGCTTCTAGCATAAATACATACTGTAAGTGGGCTGTTTTAAAGGTTTAAAATTTCGGATATATGCATATGTGATTTTTCGGTATTTTTGAAAATACAGTCGAGTACATATTCTTTCCTACTCCTTTTCTTGTGTCGAATTGTCATACTGTTTTAAGCACTGTGAGGAGTCGACTGTATATGGGTGGGAATCCCAACCATGACGTACCCTTACGCGGTGGGGGATATAACCGCTATACGGCCTCGCCTCCTTAGAGGAGTAAAAATTAGGGACTGACGTCAGTAAACCATAGAAAGTTGGATAAATCACAGTGGCTGATGAATGTTATGCAAGTTTATGAAGTATGTATGAACTCATGATCTATGATTCGAAAGTTATGCATGTTGTTTTATTGTGCTCGATATTCCCCCACTTGCTGAGTGACGACCATATCACTCACCCCTTACTTACTCCCCACCCAGATAAGAACGAAGAGCAAATGGGTGAAGAAAAACAAGAGCAAATTTGAGACGGTAGAAGATATCGAGTTATTCCAGAAGATTTAAAGATTAGTTTATGTTTATCGTTTCCGCACTATTAAAACATTTTAATCAGTTTATTTTGGTATTCAAGTTGTAAAGACGATTCTTTTATTGATTATGAGAAATAAACTGGTTTTGGTATATACTGTACTGCGAGGCTTGTTGTTTGACGATTATGTGATTGTTGGACAACGCCGGTGTCGACTAACCCCGGTCTCAGGGCGTGACATTTAAGTGGTATCAGAGCTGCCAGGTTCATAATCCGAGTGGGAAAAAAATTCGAATTTCAAAAAAAAAAAAAAATCGGAAATTTTCGGATTTTCGGCCAAACAGCGCCTTAGCGCGCTGCCGCGTTTTTCGCCGATTCCTGCCGTGTCCGGTAGTATTTTTTTCGATCGCCGACCTGTTCTAGCATTTTCTCGACGAAACGAACAAAAGCGCTCATTCAATTTCAGATTTCGTATTCAGGTAAAGCCGAAATTTCAGATCTAAGAATTTGGGAATAAACCCTAAAACGCCGAAATTATTTTCGTCCAATTGCCCTACCAATCCTACTCCGATTTTAAATTAATTTTACCCAAACGATACGCAATCCATGGGTAACGTTTAGCATCAATCAATTTTGGAATCTGATCAAGAAATCAAAAACACCCAATTTCGAAGGAGTGGACCGATTTTGAGCGAGTTCCGGCCAAATTAGGCTGTTTTCCGACCGATTCTGGTCATTCCGTCACCGGTTCCGTGACCCTTACCCCATCGCCGACATACGCCTCTGCTCCGACCGTACTCCGGCGAGTCAACACGGCGAGTCAACTCGGCCGAGTCAACGAGTCAACCCGCCAACATGTGTTCTTCAAAATTTTTTGTAGGAAACTCCGAATTCGGTTCCGTCAACTGATCTGAAATCCTCTCGATATACCATTCGAATCCATATGTTCTTATCTAAACTTTTCATTTTTGGAAAATATCTCGAAAAATCTCTTTCAACGCGTTCTCGCAGTGCTTATCGGAGTTTTATGGAATTTTAGTAAGGAAACAATTAGTATTGACCTATATTGTTGGGATTGTATTTGTCTGAGATAAGTTGACTTAAGCTTCTGACTTAAGGTGAAATATTTGATTTGGGGACAATAAATTATTTATGGGAAGAAAAAAAAACTAGTATGTGAAAATCTGAGATTAAGAGTTATAATGAGTTTTGGATATTCCAATATAGAATTTGATTTTGGGTCGATAGTTAACTATGTGGGCATTATGTTTGGGTTAGTAAAAATGTTAAGCGCTAACTTTAAATATGTAGGACATTGGAAGATCTTGTGAGAAAATATCATCAGGTTAAGGAATTTATATTATTTTGGGATAACAAGTAGGTTACGACCTTACGTAAATAAAATAAGTTATGAGATATTGATGGGTATCAAGGAAAGTATAGTACAGTAAGTTTCGACTTTTATGGTACTAAGAATGATTCAAAGAGAATGACATTCAATTAACTCATTTGTATTAGAGCATGATAGGCTCATGATCTTGATGAAAGTAAGATTTAGTAAAAGAATAATTATTTAAGATAACGACTAGGTTATAATTTTCGGGATTTAAGTCAATAAACTATAGATTGATACTGAGTTAAGTTTCAATATTCTATATGTGTTTTAAGTTTTGAGATAGTAATCGGGTTAATTTAAAGATAAGATAAAATTAGTATCAATTCGTATATATTCAGTGCCGACTTGATTCAAATCACTTCGGTAGATTCGACGTCATCCTAAGGATGAACTGATTAGCTAAGAACCGTGCAATAGTAGATGGCCAGAGTAAGAATGTCAAACTCTGAACCCCGAACCAAGAAGAAATCAGGTACCATGGTGATAGCAAGGAACATAAATACATTATTTTCTGTGACCCAGACTTGGAAGCCATACTATTGGGAGAAGAAGTTTACCTAGCAATGGTAAATAAAGTGCAAGAAGGAGAGGAGCGGAAGTTGGAAGATATTTCAGTAATACGAAAATTTTCGGACGTTTTTTTTTTCTCTAGAAAGGCTTCTTGGAATGTTCTCAGACTAAGAAGTAGAGTTCGAGATAAATTTGGTACTGGTGATGCATTAATCTCCAATACACTGTACTGAGTGGTTCCAAATGAACTCGAGGAGCTAAGAGAACAACTTCAAGAGTTGTTAGACAAATACAAATTAGACCAAGTGCGTACAGTCCTATGTGTAAGGAACAAAGATGGAAGTATGAGATTGCGTATAGACTATAGAGAACTCTATAAGATCATAATCAAGAATAAATATCTTCTTCCAATGATAAAAGATCTTTTCAATCAACGTAAAGGAGCTATAGTCTTCTCCAAGCTTGACCTAAGGACGTGCTATCATCAGCTATAGGTCAGAGCAGAAAACACCACAATGTCAGCATTCAGAATAAGGTCATGTAAGATCAAAATCAGGAGTATCAGTGGACCCAAAGAAAGTAGAGGAAATTCTAAATTAGCAGAAACATAAGAATGCAACAGAAATTGGAAGTTTCTTTGGATTACCAGGCTATTAGCTGAAATTTGTCGATGGCTTCTCTTCAGTAGGCGTATCACTGAGAGACTCGCACAAAAGAACTATGAATTCAACTGGAGAGAAAAATGTTAAAGAGCTTTCAAACATTAAAGTAGAAGCTAGCATCTACACCGATTTTGGTATTATCTGCTGAGGACAAGGATTTTACCATCAACACTAAAGCATCAAAGGAAGATATCATATGCGTATTCATGCGAGACAGGCGAGTCAACTAAAACCGCATGAGCAAAACTGTTCTACTCACGATCTCGAGTTGGCAGCAGTAATATTTGCTTTGAAAACTTGGAGACACTATCTCTTCGATGCAAAATGTGAAATCTTCAAAGACCACCAAGCCTCAAGTGTTTGCTCATTCAAAAAGAATTAAAAATGAGGCAAGAATGTGGATAGAGTTATTCAAGGACTCTGAGTTGACAATAAGCTACCACGCCAGCAAGGCAAATAAGGTTGTCGATGCTTTAAGTCGGAAAAATCACGGGTAAGATAACCATAGCATCACTCTCTGTACAACCATGTCTTCGGGAAACAGCCAAGTTAAATTAGATTCGAGACATAACACTAGAGAAGTTCAATGAACAAGCCAAGGAAATAAAGTCGTCAGAATTTCAAGTGGATCCAGGTGGAACCCTAGGGATGGGAGGATGATTGGGTGTGCCAGGCATCGACAATATTCGATAAGAAGTGATGTAAGAGACGCATAAGTCAACATCCCAAATCTATACCGTCAGTACAAAGATGTATAGGGATTTGAAAGAAATTTTCTGGCGAAGAAGGATGAAAATAGACGTCGCCGAGTTTATATTTAAGTGACAAGTATGCCAACAAGTGAAAGTCGAGCATAAATGACTGGAAGGACTACTGCGACCGTTAGAATCCTAGAATGGAAATGAGAACATATTTCCATGGATTTCGTTGTATAATTGTCAAAGTCAATACAGAGTCATGACGGGATACGTATAATCGCAGATAGACTCATAAAATATGTGTACTTTCTACTCGTCCAAAGGAATTATAATATTGACAAGTTGACTACTCTATACATGGATAACATTATACGGCTACATAAAGTGCCTACAATCATAATGTCGAATAGAGATCCAAGATTTGTGTCACGTCTGTGGTAGAGCTTTTAAAAAGCTACGAGAACAAAAATTACTCTTAGTACGGCTTATCACTCTCAAAATGATGGTCAAACAAAGAGAATGATTCAAATTCTAGAGGATATAATAAGGGCACGTTCCATAGACTCCATTTGAAATCTTTTACGGACGAAAGTATCGATCACCACTGTACTAGGACAAAATAGAAGAAACAATCATAACTGTGCTAGAACTAATCCAATAGACAATGGAAAGGTGGCCATCATCAGAGACAAACTCAAGGCTGCATAAGACCGGCAAAAGAGCTAGTCTGATCTTAAAAAGGTGACCAGTGGAATTCACATCGGGTGAAAAAGTCTTATATAAGGGTCTCACTAAGGAAAGAATCATTAGATTCAGTAAAGTTGGAAAAGTGAAACCTCGTTACGTAGGACTATTCGAAATTCTGTAGAAATTGGTAAATTGGCTTACAGAATAGCACTGCCACCAAACATGTCAAGAATCAACAACGTGTTCCACGTATCCAAACTAAGGGGTACATTCCAGACCCAAGTCACGTTTTAGAAGTAGAACCACTCTTGACCGAAGAAAACTTGGGAGAAGAACTGAAATACGAAGAAGTTCCTATCAGAATTGTGGACACCAAAGAACAATTTCTTAGGCGACGTATCATTCCCTACGTCAAGGTACAGTGGTCCAACCACACAGAGCGGGAAGCAACTTGGGAAGTTGAAGAAAAGATGCGAGAGGAATATCCCTACCTATTTGGAGACCAGGCCAACTCCAGTTTCGAGGACGAAACTTCTCATAAGGAGGGAGGGATGTGAGAACCTGATTTTTTCCCATCTTGTAATTAATAAGTGTAAGATTTTTAGCATAGGATTTTTTTGTATTTTATAAGGTTATGCTTAAGGAAATATTTGTTGGGAATCTTTGGTATCAAGTTAATGATATTAACTCTTATGCATGATTATTTTCGAAAATTTGAGTAAGGAATATACAAGATTTGGGATATCACACAAATTAAAGAATTAAGGTATGATATGGCAAGGGGATTTCGAAAAAACCATCCTAGATTAAATGCCAAATTGGTGAGAGTTAGATATTGGGAAGGTAATCATCAAACTTGCACCAAAACCGTTAGATCTAGCCACCATATTTTTTCAAGCCAAATCAAGGGCCATGAGATCAAGAAATCTCACAACTTAGGTAGATGGATTTTCGAAATTTGGCAAGGAGAATTGGAGTCAATATTGAGAGAGTCAAAGAAAATATTGGTATGATTTGAGTGAATTAAACATCATTCTCCTCCCTATAAATACCTCATCACCCCTTTCATTCTCCTACACCCTATTTTCGAAATTCTTGCTGCATATTTTCGAGAATTCAGCAACTCTCCCTAGCCGAAACTCTGCCCAAATATCGTCTCGAAGTTAGCCTAAAAATCAAGCCGAAGTGTTGTCCGAACAAGAAGGAGAAGCGATCCAATTCTCGAAGCCAAACACCTACGTTTCTAGCATAAATACATACTGTAAGTGGGCTGTTTTAAAGGTTTAAAATTTCGGATATATGCATATGTGATTTTTCGGTATTTTTGAAAATACAGTCGAGTACATATTCTTTCCTACTCCTTTTCTTGTGTCGAATTGTCATACTGTTTTAAGCACTGTGAGGAGTCGACTGTATATGGGTGGGAATCCCAACCATGACGTACCCTTACGCGGTGGGGGATATAACCGCTATACGGCCTCGCCCCCTTAGAGGAGTAAAAATTAGGGACTGACGTCAGTAAACCATAGAAAGTTGGATAAATCACAATGGCTGATGAATGTTATGCAAGTTTATGAAGTATGTATGAACTCATGATCTATGATTCGAAAGTTATGCATGTTGTTTTATTGTGCTCGATATTCCCCCACTTGCTGAGTGGCGACCATATCACTCACCCCTTACTTACTCCCCACCCAGATAAGAACGAAGAGCAAATGGGTGAAGAAAAACAAGAGCAAATTTGAGACGGTAGAAGATATCGAGTTATTCCAGAAGATTTAAAGATTAGTTTATGTTTATCGTTTCCGCACTATTAAAACATTTTAATCAGTTTATTTTGGTATTCAAGTTGTAAAGACGATTCTTTTATTGATTATGAGAAATAAACTGGTTTTGGTATATACTGTACTGCGAGGCTTGTTGTTTGACGATTATGTGATTGTTGGACAACGCCGGTGTCGACTAACCCCGGTCTCGGGGCGTGACACACATAATTTAATTAATTGTATATGGACAAACTCTCTAATGAAAGACCTAATAAGGTGATCTAATTAATTATGGGTTTCCAAAGTGATATGGTCCACCTTATGTGTAGAAACCCAGTTCAATTAAGTCTTCTACGATGAGTCGAAAACTGCTAAGATTATATAAGGTTATGGTTCTCGAGGCACAGAGAATAACATAGAATATATACAGTATACATATTCTAGATCTCTCCCTTTCTTCCATATGAGGCAAGAATAAGGTGATCGATTCTCTGCTGCCTTGGAAGATCCATAACTAGAACACTAGATTGATCAATGAAATCTGATACTCGTTTATTGTTTTTATATATTATGATAATTCGACATGAATTAATGGTCTGTTGTGATTTGGATTCAATCACATGCTTTGTATATTTATTCTTGTTAAATGTCCAACAATGATATCAGAGTCACGTTCATGTTGAATTATGAGAATTTTGTTTATTGATTGATTGAAATATTAAATTATGTTTTATGATTCGATGAGATTTTCCAGTCTATAATTTTTTTTTGATTCAGATATGATTTTTTAAGTTTTATGAATTTGGATCTTAATAAATTCATGCTATTTGGATAAAGAATTTTCTAATTTTACATTCAAAATTAAGATTTATTTTCGAAAAAAAAATGGAAATTCGATTTTTTTGATTCTAGGTTGGGCCACCGGATTCAGGGGCAAATCGGACGTACTCCGGCCACTTTCGGGCGTGGGTGTTGAGGGAAAATCTTGCCCATGCCCACACACTCATATCAATACCATCTATTGATCGAAAACCACCGCAACGTGATTGGATTTTGACCTGAAATTAAAAAATTTAGTTTCCACGTGATTTTTGTCCATTTTGTGTCGATATTAATCGATTTCTGGTAGAGTTTTGGTTGGAAAAGGTAAGGCAGTGGTCGCCGAAAGTAGACGACGATGGGTCATGGTGACCGGAGTTTGGCATGGCCGGAGGAGGAGCTGGCTGCAGTTTTCGTGTTTAGGGTTATGGTTTTGATTTGGGGATTTTGATTGAATTTAAGGCATTGTTTGGTTGTCCGATTTTAAACCAGATTTTGAATTTCAGGAATTTGACCTTTTATTAAATTTTTATTTCTGCAATTGTGATTTGTGAAATTAAATTCGACCATTTTAAATTTTAATTGCATGAAATAAAATGATATGGAATTATTCATTATTTTATTGCCTTTGTTTATTTCGGTAAAATATTTATGGATGAATAATTATTAGGTTCAAATATTTTATTTTCTTGCATATTCGGTCTCTATATTTTTTATTTGGCTTAATCAAAGTAAATTACATTTTCTTTTGAAAATTTTGAGTTAAATTAATAACTTGTATATCAAATTTGGTTAAATTTAAATTACATGTTAACAAAGTGATTTTTTGAGATATGTAGATATTGTTAAAGTTCAACATAAATTGTATTTTAATTTATTCGAAAATAGCCTGCCCAAAGGAAGACTATTTTTTTGGCCAAATTACAAACACAATAGATGATTTTAAAGTGCATATACTTTTATGCGAAAAATAATCGGACCAAAATAAAATTATTTTATAATCATATTTTAGGTCCAATATATCTTTTTCAAGTACATTTATATCTATACAAAAAATAGTCGGCACAAAAGAATGATATTTTTTGAGTAGAATACAGACATAATAAGTGAGTTTATATATATGCAGAAAATAATCACCCCAAAGAAATGTTATTTTTTGGCCATATTATAAGCGTGTTAAAATTGTGCGAAAATTAATCGGCCCAAAAGAATATTGTTTTCTTGACATATTGTAGACATATTAAATGATATTATATCGTGCAGAAAATGATTGGCCCAAATGAAGGTCATTTTTAAGCCAAATGTTAACACAATATGTGGTACTAAATATGTGATAATTTTGGATTTATCTATATATGCAATTGTAGGTCCAAAGAAAGGCATATTGTTGGTCAAATTTATTATCAATATTTAATCATCATGATATTTAATTGTACCACTTACAAATTGTGATTTTTGTTTAAAAATTGAATATCAATGTTGTGCTAGGTATTTTTTATGGGCCCAACCATCCGCATGCATATATTTTTGTAATTTATTTAATTTAAATATATGCATGGACTACAATTTATTGTGAGTTTTTGTTCTATTTTGTTATATCAACTTCTATATCTACCAATATGAACAAATTTCAGTACTTAATGGTTCAAACTTCAAGAAATGGAAAGAGAATGTTATGAAGTACTGGCTGCATGGATTTGGACTATGTACTAAGAGAATATCGCCTCGTACCTTTGACCAGCTCAAGAAACGTTGATCAAAAGAGTTCCTTGGAAACGTGGTAGCGATCAAATCGCATGACTCTGATGATTATGAGACATTCCATTCTAGATACTATAAAGAGTGCAATTCCTGAAAAAAAAGATGTCAAAAAGTTCCTTGCTCAAATAGCAGACCCTTTCGCGGGAAATGAAAATGTCGAGACAAGTACTATTTCGACTAAACTTGTCTCAATGCGGTACAAAGAGAAATAGAACACAAGGGAGTACATAATGGAGATGTCAAATCTTGTGACTCGATTGAAGCATTCAAGTTGGCATTGTTCGAAGACATACTCGTTCATATAGTTTAATCTCTCTACCTGCGCAATTTAATCAATTCAAAATACGATATAATAACCAGAAGGAAAAGTGGACTTTGAATGAGCTTATTGCACAGTGCTTTCAAGAGGAGGAGAAATTGAAATAAGATGTGATTTAAAGTGTTCATATATAGGTAATTACATCAATAAGATACAGACATGGATCAATAAAGAAGGAAACTATGAGACTTCACACCATGTGGAGCAATATAAACAAGATAAAGTGATCACTTGTTGTTAGGATCTGTTAATATGGATAAAGTGTTTAGAAAGATGATTGAATAAACACTTATGCTTTTTAAGATATTTTTCGAATGTGAATAAGTTCTTTGAGGAACTCATCTTGAAATCTTGTATGTCAATATTGACCAGTTTACTAAAATAGTGCGGAATTAAACTGAATGATAGATTTGAATATATTTTAGCTAGGGTACTGTACTGAATGAACAAGAATAATGCACACGAGGATTTTTATGGATATTTAGAGACTTTAAATACTCCTATGTCACTCCATTTCTCGTTCCTCCGAGGACATACCCATACTAACATATCTGTCTAACTTCCTCAATCACAATTACTTATGTAACCCTTAATTAGTAATTTATTTACCGACTACATTCAATTAGAACTTTTTATTTTTCTGAAATTACAGTCTAAATCCCAAAGTTCTCGGATTATTCGACTAAGCCTAAATTATTGCATTCCAGCCCCTCAACTTATCGAATTAAATGTAAAGCGGCTCCCTTAACTTTCAAATTTAATGCTAAGATGCCCCCGTAATTTTTCTAAACTTTGCAATCAAGACCCAACATGATCGAATTCTCAAATTTAGCCCCAAAATTTTGCATTTTAGGCCTCATAGTTTTCAAATTCACACAATTAAGCCCCCATACTTCCGAATTATAGAAAAATCACCCTCAATATTTTAGAAAAATTGCAATTAAGTCCCTAAAAATTTAAAATTATCATAATCCAGTCTCTAATTTCATGATTCCTTAAAATTCAACCCTCACTATCAACTTCGAAATTATCTTCCTACATAGTGTAGAATTCGAAACATGCATCCCTATTTTTCGAAAATCATATATTAATTTCATCATAAATTTAATAATTAAAAATAATTATTTAATAAAAACATTTTCCTTAACCAGTACCTTGTCTTCATTTCTCGTTCGAGGATCGAAAAATGCTAAAAGCCCTATATTAAGCAATCAGATAAAACTTTCTACTTAAACATATAGACATGCTTTTAGACATTTAGTACAATTAAAATAATTTAATTAGGCATTTATCATTTTCTTAGATTTGCATACAGTTGGATTACGTTATTGCATTTTGCACCTTACAATTCCTCATCCCCTCAATTATAATTTCGTCACTCTCCGAATAACTCCGGGTAGCGACTTTTCATCTCAATCTCAGTCTCCCAAGTAGCTTCCTCCTCCAAATGATTTTGCCACTTGACTTTGACCATTTGAATTGTGGGGACCCGGACGCTAATCATGTTCTTAATCAGTTTCTGGGACTATTTAATCAATTATAAAACAGGGTCTAAATTTTTTTTAAAATACAAAGCGGAAACGTAATGTAATTTACTCAAATTACATATTATACATGAACATATAATTCTTGTGTTATCTACACAATTAAACTAGGTTCAACTATATATCAAAGCTGAATCCTAAGTTGCTGCAAAGCCCGGATCTCCACACTATCTAATCTTCTCTCATCCTCTTCTTGACCCTGATCCAGTCCCACCTGTTGTCATGCACACATACAAAACAAAACAACAGCCGGATAACTCCGGTGAGATATGAATATCCCAGTATAAATAATGTAAACATGCAGTCATATAAAAGCATATACGAAAGCATATTAGAATTAATCATAACATGTCCCAAATCAGAAACATAAATCCATATCAAACATTCAATAATCATGAATGATATAAACACTGTAAATCAACATGTAAGATCAGACTCAACTCAACCGACACGTCGTCTCAGACTCGACTCAACCGACACGTCGTCTCAGACTCGACTCAACTGACGCGTCGTCTCAGACTCGACTCAACTCTATCCTAGGGATCCCGATGTCTGAATAATAGTAATTATACCGAATCTCAGTCGATAGGAATGAATCAATTCCTAAACGGCATCGATATAATACATATATCCAGTGACTGGGCGAATCAGCCTCAGAAGTGACGAATCAGTAAAGAATTATGCGAATCAGCAATGTCTGGGCGACTCAGCCGCAGAATTGACGAATCAGTCAATGATTAGACGAATCAGTCTATAGATAGGCGAATCAGCCAATAACTAGACGAATCAGTCAATAACCAGACGAATCAGCCGGTGACTAGGCGAATCAACCTATGACTCAACGACTCAGTAGTCAATACATGCAGTGGCTATAAATCAATAGACAATACCCATCAATCTCATCAATTACAAGAATCAATGTAATAAACTAAGTATGTGATTTAGGGAGACTCGAGTCAAACCTTACTCGAGTTGTGCAATCCCAACTCAACATTAATTTATACCTTTCTTTCGTCGGTTTCTGGCTCAGTCGAAGTCCTGAATTCAAAGCCTGTCTGGTACTGACAATATCAATAATCTCATATCAATATACTAGTCAACTCCATAACAATCTGATCAATCTGGAATTAATTTAACATCAACGGTATAACGGTACAATTCCAATATCCCCGTCTATACCAATTCACCAGATAATAGTTACAATCTATAACCCATATCCAATACATTCTATAATCAATCCATAATCCAAATCTGTCCGGTATCAACTGATTATAATCAGAAAATCATAACAATTCCATAATCAGTCTATTTCTTAATCTGACTTCGATTCTATGATGTCTACTATGTCAAGAACAACATATATGAGTTCCATTCAATTCTGACAATAGCATAATTTCAAAGCATGTCAAAACATAGTAAAACTTACGTCCAGTTGTAGCCTACGTTGCTAGGAACTCAGTACCGAAGTCGGAATCAAAATCGGACGGACGGATTGATCGCACGATTGAATTTTGAAATCACAAAAGCAAAAGTTTCCCCGAGCTTCCGTTTCTTTCTCCCTTTCCTTTATGAAGAAATGATTTTTGCATGTATATATATATATATACACCTCGCACATGCAATGAGCCAAGTGGCCGAGTGTGCCCATCGCACGTCTCGCGCATATGCGCGATTCCTCGCGGCGCATATGCGCGAGATGAAAAATCTCCGCGCGTGCTGCCCACATCGCCTCGCGCATATGCGCGCATAAATCGGCGCATGTGCGCGAGGGAACTTTCATTTCGAGGCACCCTACTGCCTCCTTCGCGCATATGCGCGCAGTCACTCCGCGCATATGCGCGAAGCCTACTGTCCAATGCGCGCATGTGCGCGCATTAGCTCGCGCATGTGCGTGAGTCCTTTGCACCAATACACACACTTTTCACACTTATGTGTATTTCGTGTCCCGATTAATCCTTTCATAATCATATCAAATTATAATTCAATAATTACCGATTACTGGGATTAATTTTCCGGGCATTACATGAATAACTTGTTCCGGATTCTCCTTTCCAGTCTGTCCAGAATTTCAGTAGGCTTTTCTTCGTATGACATATTCGGTGTCAACTGCAGAGGCTCATAATTCAACACATGTGAAAGATTCGACATGTACTTCCACAACATTGACATATGAAACATATTATGCACTTCAGCCAGATTCAGTGGCAGTGCAACTTTGTAAGCTAGTGTTCCAAATCTCTCGAGAATCTCAAATGGTCGTATGAACCTTGGACCGAGTTTGCCCTTCTTACCAAATCTCATTATATCCTTCATATGTGAAACTTTCACAAATACGTGGTCACCCACTGCAAACTCTAGATATCTGTGTCGCTTATCTGCATAACTTTTCTGATGGCTCTGAGTAGTCTTCATCCTATCCCGGATCTTGACTAGTAGCTCTGCGATCTGTCCGACAATATCTAGATCCAACTCTGCTCTCTCTCCTACATCATCCTAGTAATAGGTGATCAACACTTTCTCCCATAAAGTTCCTCGAATAGAGAGATAACTATAGATGCATTATAGCTGTTGTTGTACGTGAACTCCACTAGAGGTAATTTTGGTTCCCAGCTGCCTTGGAATTCGATCACACAAGCTCGGAGTACATCCTCTAGAATCTGAATCACTCTCTCAGACTAACCGTCGGTCTGAGGATGAAAAGCTGTACTGAACAACAATTTGGTACACATAGATTGATGTAGACTCTTCCAAAAAGAAGATGTAAACCTCGGGTCTCTGTATGAAACTATGGGTACTGGGATCAATGCAATCTGACTATCTCTCTGATGTACAGCTCTACGTACTGAGTCATGATGAAAATATTCTTAATAATTAGAAAATGTTCCGACTTCACAAGCCGATCGACTATCACCCAAATGGCGTTAAATCCTCCAACCGTCCTCGGTAGCCCTACCACAAAATCCATAGTGACATTCTCACATTTCCACTCGGGAATAGGGAGAGGCTTAAGCTTCCCTGTAGGCCTCTGATGTCCTGCCTTAACTTGCTGGAAGGTCGAACACTCAGATACAACACGCAAAATATCTCGGTTCATGCCTGGCCACCAGTACAAGGAAAGAAAATCCTTATATATATCTTTGTACTCCCTGGATGAATAGAGTATGTGGTACTGTGACGTTCTTTCATAACATCTTCCGTAAAAGAATCTCCACTAAGAATCCACAGTCGATAACGATAACGAACGATGCCATCCTAAACCGAATACAACTTTAGACCTTGGGACTCATCCCTCAGTCCCCACTTCTGCAACTACTCATCAGAAGATTGACCTCCTCTAATCATGTCTCTCAGAGTCGACTGAACTATCAAGGTAGAAAGACTAGGAGCATCGCCCTTGGCATACACCGTAAGCTTGAATATCTGAATCTCTGTCTGCAATGGTATCTAAACAGACAACTGAGTAATCACTGCATTCTTCATACTCAATGCATTTACGACCACATTAGCCTTTCTCGGGTGGTAGCTAATGTCGCAGTCATAATCTTTAACCAGCTCTAACCATCTTTGTTGCCTCATTTTCAGCTCTTTTTGAGTGAAGAAGTGCTTCAAGATTTTATGATCAGTGAAAATATTGCACTTCTCTCCATATAAGTAGTGCCTCCAGATCTTCAGAGCGAATACTACTGCTGTAAGATCGAGGTCATGAGTTGGATAATTCTTCTCATGCACCTTCAATTGTTTGGACTCATATGCTATCACTCGATCATTCTGCATAAGAACTGCACCCAAACCGACTTTGAAGCATCTATATAAAGAACAAACTCTCCTTGCCCTGCTGACATCGCTAGAACTGGTGCTGAAGTCAAAGCTTGCTTCAGCTTCTTAAAGCTCTCCTGACACTCTGATCTCCACACAAACTTCGCATTTTTCTTCGTCAAGGCGGTCATGGGTACCACATTAGTAAAGAAGCCCTGAATAAACTTCCTGTAGTAGCCATCTAGACCCAATATATTATGGATCTCTGTCACACTCTTAGGCACTTGCCAATCTCAAACTGCCTCGACTTTGCTAGGGTCTACCTCGACTCCATCTCTAGAAATAATGTGGCCTAAGAACGCCATTTTCTCTAGCCAAAACTCACACTTGCTGAACTTGGTAAAAATATTTTTGTCTTTCAACATCTGAAGAGTTGTTCTCAAGTGCCGATTGTGCTCCTCCTTGTTCTTCGAATAAATCAGAATATCATCTATGAAGACTATGACGAACTAATCCAAATATTGCTGAAATACGCGATTCATGAGATCTATGAAGATAGCCGTTGCATTAATCAACCTGATTGGCATCACCATAAACTCATAGTGCCCATAAAGAGTCCTGAAAGCCGTCTTTTGAGCATCTGGCTCTCTCACCTTCTACTGATGGTATCCCGAACGAAGATCTATCTTCGAGAAAATCGAAGCTCCCTGCAACTTATCAAATAAGTCTTCGATTCTAGACAAGGGATACTTGTTCTTTATGGTGACTCTGTTCAGCTCCTTATAGTAAATGCAAAGTCGTATAGTGCCATCCTTCTTCTTCACAAATAAAACATGCGCCCCATGGAGAAAAACTCGGACGAATAAAACCCTTTTCCAGCAACTTCTGAATCCACTCCTTTAGTTCTTTCATCTCCGCAGGTGCTAGACAATAGGGTGCCTTAAAAATTGGGATTTTCCCCAGCATCAACTCGATAGAAAAATCCACCTCTCGATCCGGTAAAATGCAAGAAACTTCCTTAGGAAAAATGCTAGGAAAATCTCTGACAACCTCAAAATCATCTAGCCTCTGACTGACTGGCTTAGATACTGACACAAGGCTCGCTACAAAAGCTTGGCAGCCTCTCTTTATAAGTTTCCTCGCACAGATAAAGGAAATAATGTGCGACATCTGCTTGTTCCTCACTGCCTCAAAAAAAATACCTAACATAAATATCCTTTCTGAATACAGTGGTGCATAGGTAGCTATACCAAAGATAAATGTCCTTCTTGCAGCAAATATACCATCAAAACCATTCAAGTCTAATAAATTCATGAAATTCTATCATTAATAACACATAATTCTAAAAAATTACCTCAAATGATCCTTGAATAATCTCGAAAATAACCCATTTACCCAACATGATTTTTTGAAAATCTCAACTAACCCCTTGCTTTTCTCGAATTTATCATTTTGGCCCTCGAAATTTTGAATTTTGCATAAAGGCCCACAATATTTTAATTTTTTTGTAATAACCACTTCATATTTCTAAGTTGATTCAATTCAATCCTATACATTATAAAGTTTACATTCCATGCCCAAATTTCTCAAAGTACAATGGCGTCCCTTAAATCCATCTAATTCATATCAAGCAACCTAGTTTATTCTGAGTTCTTTATCGCCCAAAGCAGCTCTACTAACCAATTTAACGTTTCACGTAATCAAAGAAATACAAAAATGTTAAGTAAATAGGTTACCAGTAATCAAAGTCGTGTCTGGCTCTGCCTCAGCCTCCTCAGTGTGGATCACATATTCTCTACTGGTAGTAGGTCTTTTATTCCTCGGGCAATCCGCAGCTTTATGGCCCTCCTCCTTGCAGATGAAGCACTTGAATGTTCCAAACATGTATTTACTGTAGTGGAGACGGTTGCATTGCTTGCATTGTTGCCTCTCCTCAGGCTTTTAGGCACCTTAATTCTGAGGTGGCTTTCTGCTGCCCCGGCTTCTTGAACAGACCTTGGGGCCACTGTTTCCCCGGAGCCCTATGAGGTCCTGAAAAGTGCTTCTTATTGGACTGAGAACCCCGCTGAGTCTCCTGTCTCTTGCTCTGCAACTCAAAGTCAATGCCTCTCAAAGATTGCTCAGCTTGATAGACACAAGTAGTAGCAGCCTCGTAATCTGCCGGCCTCATCAACATCACGTCCCTACGAATAGTGGGTCTGAAGCCATCCATACAATGCCTCAGTTTCTCAGCAGAATATCTAGCAATGAGGGGCACAAAATGGCAGCCCCTATCAAACTTTCTGATGAACTCAGCAATAGACGTGTTCCCCTATCGGAGACTCATAAACTCTCTAGTCAGACGTCCCCTGATGTCTGGAGTGAAATACTTGTAATAGAACATATCCTTGAACTGATTCCAAGTGAGGGTAGCTAGATTAACCCCATGCTCTGCTCCTTCCCACCATAGAGACGCCTATTCCCACAGCATATAGGTGGCACATCCGACCTTGTCAGCATCCACCTTGTTTAGTTATTGAAAATGTAGCTCGAGGAACCTGATCCAACCCTCAGCAACAAAAAGGTCGGTGGTGCCAGAAAATTCCTTAAGATTCAGCCTCCTAAATTTCTCATAAATGTCATGCTGTGCTCTCGGAGTCTGTAGAGCCCGCTCTATCAGCTGAGCTATGCCCTCAAGTACCCTCTAACAGGATATCCTGGTGGTGGCGGTGGAAAACCCTGTTACCTTCAAGATCACTATCCTGTCTATCATCACGAGGTGCTCGTCTGCGAGGCATAATACTTGAACAAAGTCAAATTCTAAACGTAAACAACATGAAATTTAATCTAGCTTTTAAACCATTTAACTTCAAAACATAAAAACATGTACTTAAACGTATTAATCATGTAAACATGCAAGTGAAAAAATTAAAACTTTAAACTTATAGATTTAAGGCTTGACGACTGAACTTTTGAAGCTGGCAGTGGCACAACCCTTTATAGGAAACCTTGCTATGATACCAACTAAAACGACCCTAAACATCTACTGATTTTTTTTATCCAGCAATCGACCGAAGCATAAACATATGCCAATAAATATAAAAAAATTTGAAACATGCTTTCAAAAATAAATCCGACTACCGAGTAAATCACTGCAATTGAAATTGTAAAAAAATGAATCACCCTACGAGTCTAAAAAAAAATCTAGAAAAACACTAAAATCTACCAAACCATAAACCCATTAAAATCAAAAACTGCTTAAAATACCGTTTAAACATATCCTCAAAGTTAATAATTGTGGAAATAGCACAAGGTCCTCGGGTTCTCGTGCTCCACCAGCTCAGTCAGATCAGTCATCAGCACCTCCTGTCCTCTAATACTCATGTTCACCTGCATCAAACACACTTAGTGAGTCTAAAGACTCAACACACCTTCACCTCCCGTCCCCTCATGCTCACCTATATCAAACACAACTAGTGAGTCTAAAGACTCAACACACCTTACCCACGATAACAAAATATACATATACATAACATGCAACAGTGAAAAGTATTGTAATTAATATATATTTAATTATCTTCCGTAAACATAAACATATTCATTTCCTGAAATCATATACATATACATTTCGCCCTTAGATGAATTCAGAACATTAATTGTGACTTTCGTATCAGCTGATTGTCAATCGATCAATATTAATATTATCATGGTACCAGGCGGTGGGGATATTAGTGACACTCTCACCCGTAAACCGAGTCTCGGCTTTACATGTCATCGTATCATTTCATACATGTATCGTATTAGTCATATCATTTCGTATTCGTATTAGTCACAATCAAATTCTCTAGTTCGAATTATTTTATGAGATGAGCTCGATTTTACTTGGGAAGCCAGTTTTGGGCAAACGAGGAGTTTTAAAAAGATAAAAAATATTATTTTTGGAAAATAATTTTTATAAACTTTAATGTTTCAACTAAATAAGAGTTATTGAGCCCAATTTAACTAAATTGAGTAGGCCCAATTGCTCATATACTTGGAAGCCCAAAACCTAATCCCACTAACATGCAAATTAAAATATATAAATTAGATACCTAGGCTCTGAAGACCTCACATCAGCCAATTTTTACAGACACAAAACACACACAAATTCGAAAATATCAAGGGAAGAAACCTAGGGTTCTTCGTCGCCCGTTCTTACTTCCTCGTCGACGATCACGTATTCGAGCGTTTTAAACGTAAAGGCACGTTTTCTAAAATTTTTTACGCATCATTAAAACCATAATATGCATGTTTTAACTTTTTTTGCATGAAAAATATTTATTTTTCAACTGTTTTCAAATTTTTGAACGTTTTTACATATATATGAACGTACTATGATTCCAAACAAGTACACTACCAATATTGGGAGAGATATGGATAGAATATGAAAAATTTAAGAGGAAACAAGGGCTGGACAATATGCTAAGTGCTGCATGTGAGTTGCAAGGAGAATCCTAGGGTTTTGGGATGGTTCATACACGATTCAAGGGGCGGCTCGGTGCATGGTTGCGTAAGGCTCGGCTAGGTGGCTGGGCTGGATGTGTTCAAGGGTAAGGAAGAGTCCTAGCAGGGATAGGACTAGAGTTCAGGCGCATGGGGAGAAGTCCACGCGAGTTGGGACTCCTCCCCCATGCTTGGGTAAGGCAGCTGCAGTCAAGGGGGCTCGCGGCTCTAGTTTGGTTCAATTCAGTGTGGTGCAGGAGGGTCTAGGTAGGGGGTGGTCTGTGCTGGCTCGAGGGTGGCTCGAGCAAAGAGTCATAGTTGAATTAGGAAACTCATAGGCGCATTTGGAGGACTCGCGCGACTTTTTTATGTGGCAGTAGGCTCGCAGCGTTGTTTAGGGACTCGGACTGGGTTCGGTTGGGTCTGAGCATGGTCCGAGGAAGGTAAGTGTCAGAGGGGATCATGGGTTAAGTACCGAGTAGGAGTCCTAGGTTGTCAAAGAAGCTCTCGCACAGCTTCGGGTCTATGTTCAGAATGATTTGCGTGAGCTAGGGGCTGGGTCCTAAGGTCAGGGCTGGTCAGGAGGGTCCCTAGGTGGGTTGTTCAGGGTTTGGCTTGGGTGTGGTTTGATAAAATTGAGAGATGACTCGGTGGGTTCATGCAAGGGTCAAAAATCGAGTTTAATAGAAAATGCCTTGAATCGTGGGTCCACAGAGGTGGATCACGACTCACAAGGATAGTTTAGGAAATAGAAAGTCTATTTTTAAAATATGGGAAGAAAAAAATTATAAAGTTTGAATTAATTCGTTAATTAAACACCTCACTTAAATAGGAAATTAAATCAAAAATCATGAACTTAAGCTAAATAAAATTAGAAAAAAATTAGATTTAATCTTGATTAATTATTTGGGATAAGCTTATGTCATTAAAAGTAAGAAAAACTCAAAATCGAGAAATATTACGTCGTCATTTTATACTTTGGTAATACGTAAAAGGTTGGCAGCGTCCCGAAGAGTCATAACGCATGTTATATGATATAAAATGATGATTTTTATGAAAATATGATATTTTATGATTTATGGTAAAGATGTGCTATTTTTACTGTTAAAAATGTTATTTTTGAATGTCATGATATTTTATGCTTTAAAAAAAAGGAAAGATATTTTGAGACATGTGAATTGACTGTGACAAAGGATAGAGGATATGTGGGAGATCTATTTTAAGAAGGAACAATGAACTTACAATTTTTATAGGAATATCGTGAAGGAAAAGGCCCCAGAGGGATCCTGACATGAATCCACCTAACTCCACCTCAAAAGCTAGCTCATGAGAGGAGGATTGTGAATTCATATATATTTTGCCCAAGACAACTCTTGCTAACCGATCTGGGACACATCATTCCCGACCCCTTTAGACTGCACGTCCTCGTGCCAACTCCTTCGTTAACCGGCACTCCAAGGCACTTCCAGGAATTCCCGACCCTTTTAGACTGTACGTCCTCGTGCCAACTCCTTCGTTAACCCGTACTCCAGGGCACTTCCAGGAACATGCCCCACACGACCAGTCAAGAGTATGGATCTGATACCATATGATATGAATCCACCTAACTCCACCTCAAAAGCTAGCTCATGAGAGGAGGATTGTGAATTCATATATATTTTGCCCAAGACAACTCTTTATAACCGATGTGGGACACATCAGAGCCAGTTTACGGAAAAGGGAGCCCGACGATCGTATTTCCATGCAGGTGTCTAGTGCCCATCCACAGGGTCCATGTGGAGCTGAATACTGATCAGTCGACCAGAGGATAAAATGCTAGTCACTTTCAAGGATCAAACTTCACTTAAAATGATAAAGGATTAAAAGCTTTACGATTAAATGATTTTACGATATACGATTTATTTATGCATAAAAGTATGATTTTTAATGCTTATGATTGTATATGTATTATTTTCTACTCGTCTTTAGAACGTGCTGAGTGATTAGACTCACTTAGTTGATCTTTTTAAGGTCAACTTAGGATTTTTGGTAAGCTGACAATTTAGGGATTTTTATGCCTTTGAGATTTCAAATGTTAAATTATTATGATTTATGGAAATCTTAAGTTATTTTAAATTAGTAGTTTTCAAGTTTATGATTTATTAAAAAAATAGTAGACGTTTTAGTTGGTATCAGAGCCAAGGATCCCAAAAGGGTTGTGTACTGTCACTCCGAGAAGCTCAAGAAGTCACACCTCAAGTATGTGAGTTTTACTGCCTTATATTTTATATGCTAAATTTTTTTTAATGCTTTTATGATATATCATATAAATGTTAGTTGCATGTTGCATGTAAAACATTAAATGCATGTTGGTTACGTGGTTTGGACGGCGTGTACAGAGATGCCTCCTAGAAGGATTTTGCGTAGGAATGATGAGGATAGACATGAGGAGGATAATCCACAGCCTCCACCTAATCAGGATGCTAGTACCCGTGTACTAGCCGATATAGCTCGTTTACTAGAGCAACACGTAGGAAATGGTGCAAGTGTTCGACCGAAGGCTGCATATGAGTGTTTTAGGAGGATGAACCCCAAGGATTTCCAGGGCACTATTGATCCATTCGTGGCTGAGGGATGGATTAGATCTTAGAAGTGATCTTTCGTTATATGGATATGGCGGACGCTGACCGAGTTCGTTGTACCATCTATCTGCTGAAGGACGACGATTCCTAATGGTGGGAGGGAGCGGAGCGAGTAGTGAACTTAGCGACACTGACTTGGGAAGACTTCAAAAGAGTATTCTCTGAGAAATATTTCACTTCTGATGTCCATTCTAGGCTTAAGAGAGAGTTTATGAGTCTCCGTCAGGGGGATTGGTCTGTTGCTGAGTTTGTGCAGAAGTTTGATAGGGGCTGTCATTTTTTTCCCTTTATTTCGAATGATGTTGCGGAAAACTTACGACACTTCCTAGATGGTTTGAGGCCGACTATCCGTCGTGATGTGATGCTCGTCGATCATACTGATTATACTACTTCTGTTTCCAAAGCTTTTAGAGCCGAGCAGTCACTCAAAGATATTGATTGTGATATGACCCAAAAGAAGAATCGTGCTCAGCGAGCTACTCAGCAAAATAAGAAGCCTTATACGGGACCACCTAAGCAACCGGATCACCGAAACCACAAGGACAATCACCAACAGAAAACAACCCGAAGACTGTTGAGAAACCACTGTGCAAGGAGTGCAATCGACCACATTATGGAAAGTGAATGTGTGGTACCTACAAGTGCTTCAAGTGTGGAGATTTGGGACACAAGGCCGGGGAATTCCCAAAGCTCAAGCAACCCACGACTGGAAGGATATATGTGATGCAAGCTGAGGAGGCTGAAGTAGAGCCGACACATCACTAATTACTGGTAACCTAGTTTTCTTACAATGCCATTATTGCAAATAATGTTAAAAATTGGTTATGGAATTGATTGGGATAATGAAGAACTTAGAGGAGAATAGGTTGCATGCTCTACCTGAACTGGATATTAGAGATGACGTTGAAAATTCTTGAGATAGAAACTCATTTTCCGAGATTATGAGTACCGAAATGAAGAGAAAAATTTAAGTTAGAGGGTTAAATATGTCGTGGATGAGGGAGCCTAAGCTTTTCAATTTTCAAGACAAGGAAAATTTCAAGGAAGAAATTATATTTAAAGGGGGATAATCGTAACGTCCGGAAAACTAACCTACGTAAACCACATGCATGCAAATTTTTTGAATTGCTTAATTGTTTTATTCAATTAATTTTAAATGCTTACTTGGTACATATTATGTGATTAAAGGTATGATTGCATGATTAAATGATTATATGGCATGATTTCATGAAATTGAAGGATTTTATCTGAACATTCAATAATAGGTTGAGGAAAAGAGACCGGGAACGACCAAGACAAGAATAAATATTTTTTACTAAATATTTTCAAGGCTTCTTAATATGATTAAAAATGATTAATTTTTTCTAAAAATTGTAGAGTTCGAATTATTTTATGAGACGAGCTCAAATTTACCCGGGAAGCCGGTTTTGGGCAAACGAAGAGTTTTTAAAAGATCGAAAATATTATTTTTGGAAACTAATTTTTATACACTTCTATGTTTCAACTAAATAAGAGTTATTTAGCCCAATTTAACTAAATTGAGTAGGCCCAATTACTCATATACTTGGAAGGCCAAAACCTAAGCCCACTAACATGCAAATTAAAATCTATAAATTAGATACCTAGGCTCTGAAGACCTCACATCAACCAATTTTTACACACACAACACACACACACAAATTCAAAAATATCAAGGGAAGAAAGCTAGGGTTCTTCGTCGCCCGTTCGTCCTCCCTCGCCGGCGATCACGTATTCAAGCGTTTCAAACGCAAAGGAACATTTTATAAACCTTTTTACGTATCATTCAAACCATAATATGCATGTTTTCATTTTTTTGCATGAAAAATATTTACGTTCGATGATTTAACATTTTGTCAACTATTTTAAAAGTTTTGAACGTTTTTACGTATATATGAACGTATTATGATTCCCAACAAGTACGCTGCCAACATATGGCGAGATATGGATAGAATATGAACAATTTAAGAGGAAACAAGGGCTGGAAAATAGGCTAAGTGCTGCACGTGAGTTGCAAGGAGAATCCTAGGGTTTTGGGATGGTTCACACACGATTCAAGGGCCAGCTCGGTGCATGGCTACACAAGGCTTGGCTAGGTGGCTGGGATGGATGTGGTCAGTGGTAGGAAAGAGTCCTAGCATGGCTAGGACTCGAGTTCAGGCGCATGGGAAGAAGTCCAAACGAGTTGGGACTCCTCCCCCATGCTCGGGTAAGGCAGCTGCAGCCAATGGGGCTCGCAGCTCGGGTTTGGTTCACTTTAGGATGGTTCAGGAGGGTCTATGCAATAGGTGGTCCATGCTGGCTAGAGGGTGACTCGAGAAAAGAGTCCTAGTCGAAGTAGGAAACTAATATGCGCATATGGAGGGCTCGCGCGGCTTGTTTCTGTGGCAGCAGGCTTGCAGCATAGTTCAGGGGCTCGGGCTGGCTTTGGTTAGGTCTGACCATGGTCCGAGTAAGGTAAGGGTCAGAGGGGATCATGGGTTAAGTGGGCAAATGAGTCCTAAACCGAGTAGGAGTCCTAGGATGTCAAAGAAGCTCTCGCGCAGCTTTGTGTCTATGTTCAGGATGATTTGCGTGAGTTAGGGGCTGGGTTCTTGGCTCAGGACTGGTCAGGAGGGTCCCTAGGTGGGTTGGTCAGGGTTTGGCTCGAGGTGGCTCAGGCTTGGTTCGATAAAATTGATAGATGGCTCGGTGGGTTCATTCAAGGGTCAAAAATCGAGTTTAATAGAAAATGCCTTGAACCATGGGTCCACGGGGGTGACTCACGACTCACAAGGGTAGTTTATGAAATAAAAGTTCTATTTTAAAAATACTGGAAGAAAATAATAAAGTTTGAATTAATTCGAGAAATAAACGCCCCACGAATAATTAAATAGGAAATTAAATCGAAACCCATGAACTTAAGCTAAAACAAATTATAAAAATATTTAGATTTAAGCTTGATTAATTATTTGGGATAAGCTCATGTCATTAAAAGTAAGGAAAAGTCAAAATTGAGAAATATTACGTCTAGGGGCAAAATAGTCATTTTACACTTGAGTAATATGTAAAAGGTTGGCAGCGTCCCGAAGGGTCATAACGCATGTTAAATTATATAAAATGATGATTTTTATGAAAATATTATATTTTATGATTTATGGTAAATGTGTGCAATTTTTACTGTGAAAAATGTTTTTTTTAGAGTCATGATATTTTATGCTTTAAAAAGAAAAGGAAAAATATTTTGAAGAAAGTGAATTGACTGTCGGATAGATGATATGTGGGGGATATATTTTAAGAAAGAACAGTGAACTTACAATTTTTATGGGAATGTTCTGAGAGAAAAGTCCCCAGAGGGGGCCCGTTTACGGGAAAAGGCCCCAGAGAGAGCCCGACGATTATATTTCCATGGCGGTTCCTAGTGCCCGTCCCCATGGACCATTTTGAGCTGAAGACTGATCAGTCGACCAGAAGATAAAATGCAAGTTACTTTCAAGGATCAAATTTCTCCCAAAATGATAAAGGATTGAAAGCTTTACGATTAAATGATTTTACGATTTATTTATGCATAAAAGCTATTTTAAATAAAAGTATGATTTTTAATGCTTTTGATTGTATTTGTAATATTTGCTACTCATGTTTAGAACGTGTTGAGTCGATAGAATCACTAGGTTTGAATGTTGCATGATTTGATGATATGAGGAGGCGCTGACGCTTGAGTGGATCGAGTGTGGCAATACACATCTGAGGTACATTTATTTTCTGCATTAGCTTTATAGTAAAATATTTAAAAGATTATTGTTAATGATATTATTAGAGACATTTTATGCTTTATTTTATCGTTAGTTGAACTTTTTATAGGTCGACGTAGGATTTTTGGTTAGTTGACGATTTAGGGATTTTTATACACTTGAGATTTCAAATATTAAATTATTATGATTGATGGAAATGTTAAATTATTTTAAATTAATAATTTTCGAGTTTATGATTTATTAAAAAAAATAGCATATAACATTTTCTTGAAACAAACATGCAATGTATTCTTTAACATTTACAATAAAAATCCATATTCATTCGAAATAAACTTTTTTAAACATAAACTTCCAATTATCAGGACACTGTCAGCACTGCTGATATAATTCAGGTGCAAAATAACCATTTTCCCCTGAAACCCTAACTTGACCATTTTACTCATGGAGCTTAGAACTTCGACCCGAATCCATCCAAGCATACCAAAACACCTTAAAACACACTTTTAAATTATTTCTTAGACCTAGAATCAAGCCCATTGTCTAAGTTTCATAATTTGTTTTACATCTTGGACCAGAGTCTCGATTTTAATTCGAATCAACCTGAAACGTAACCAAAGTTTCCCAAACTTAAACCATAGCTTAACAGCGCATAAGCAAGCCTTATACAGCCCCATTCAAATCATTTAGGACCATTGGAACCTCAACCTAACCCGCTTAAATTTCAGAACAAAAACCGAAACCCTAACTTGAACCCTTCGGCTCTAACCATTGGCCCTAACCCCAAGCCATCAAGACCAGGCCCTAACCACCGAACCTAGGACCAAGACCACCTGAACACCTGCCTGGGTCACCCAAAGCGAGCCAAGCACACAGAATCACAGCAAAACACACACGCAACCCAACCCTTAACTCGCGAGACCTAGCCTCTAGCCATGGCCATAGCCCTTGCGACTAACAACCCATGGACCACCCAGGCCTTACTCAGATCCATCAAGACCTGAACCAACGCTTGGAACGAGCCCATGCATGGCTTCCCCTTCACCCTATCAAAACGAACCACAAAGCTCCTCAATCGAGTGATCCGATCAGCTCTCCCTACAAAACCGATTCCAGATATGTTTCTAGCACTTAAACATCTTCAAACCCGCTATGAATCGAGCCTCTAACTACGAGAACATGGCAGCCCCTTCAAACCATGCAAAAACATGAGAAGCACAAGAAGAAAATGAGATTTTTCCATGCATATTCATTCAAACCGTGAATAAATAAGTAGATCTATCATATACTATGCAAGATCATTCAAAAATACATAATATGGTGTGAATGAAGAGAAAGCGAGGGCGTAGGGCGTCTAAACGCTCGAAAATTTACACAAACGATAAGGGGGACGAATATCGGAGGGACGTAACAACGTGCCTTATGAATTCCCTTGAAAACCCGAGGCACAAAGGCCTGCTGTGTGTGTGTGTGCAGCCGTGAGGGAGGGGGGGGGGGGAGCTTAGGGTTTGAGTGAAAGTAACTAGAGAAAAATAATGGAAGAATGGGTCATATTTTAAAATATCGAAGGGTAGTGATCCTGAACCAAAATCCTACTAAAACTTGCTCATTAGGCCCAAGACGCGTATGTAAAATATTTCGTTTCGATAAGTTTGTAAAAATATTACCGGATCCTTCAAAAAATCCTTAACTTTGCCAAAAATCGATTACCGGTTTAAAATATGACTCGACATGCAAAAATATCCTAAAATCCCTATTTTTCGAAAATCACATATTAATTTCATCATAATTTGAATAATTAAAAATAATTATTTAATAAAAATATTTTCTTTAATCAGTTCCCGGTCTTCGTTTCTCGTTTGAGCATCGAAAAATGCTAAATGCCCTATATTAAACAATCAGATAAAACTTTCTACTTAAACATATAGACATGATTCTAGACATAAATTTAGAGTAATTAAAATAATTTAATTAGACATTTTATCATTTCCTTAGATTTGCATGCAGTTGGATTACGTTGTCGTATTTTGGACACTTCATTTTTAATATGCTTTATGAGTTTGTCTGTAATAAAATATTCAGAGGTGTGCAACAATTTCTTTATATAGTAATTCCAAGTGGTTGGAAATTTTGTAATTACAGGAGTCACTTTATTTTCAAATCTTTGAATCTAGAAACTAAGACAAGAAGTTCATATACAGATCCATGACAGAATTATTATCATCCATTTGAAGCTAGCTAAAAAAATTTCATGCTTGTAAATGTATTTGTACCTTGTTTCTCAGATGTGTATTTGTTCTCCAAGGCACTCCAGATTTCCTGTGGGGATTTGATTGAACGGGAGAGCTCATATGATCGGTCTGATACAACCTTTATAAGAATGTATCATCTGCAGCGAACTTCAACCTTTTCTCGTTTCTTACGATATGCTTCGAGCAGGTCTTGATTCAACAAATATGGAACCCCGATCGAATTCAGTGACTATGAAAAACAATTTGTCCTTCCAACGGGTGACGTTAGTCTAATCATCAAACACAAATTTCGAACGAGCAGCCTGATCAATTGCAAGGAAACAAAAACCAATATTTCTTGAAGATCGTTAGAAAAAATAAGTTCTAGAATGTAATTAGTTTTTATCGCAATATAAATAAATCACTTCTTGATCTTCGACTCTCTTAGTCACTACGAATGCCCTCGATCAATCTTTTCTTAAAGATGTATATGTTGTTGTTGGGGTAATGACAATTTATTTTCAAGAACTTCAAAACCAAGACAAAATTTATATATAGACAACAATATATATCTATAATTTTTTTTCAAAACAGATTTGAGAAAATAAGTACCACACAATTCGTAAATAGAGTTATATTTATAACGCTGAAACATGTTCTGCCAAAGGATGTGATTGTCCGCCAAATATTTTGACTATTTGAATAGACAGACACATTTTTCGAACAAGCACTTCTTTATTCGAATCCTCTCTGGAGAGAGTCTATTTCAATTCAAAAGACTGCATTGGTTGATTCCAATTTATTAAGTCACATTATATTATTTAATTACTAAAAATACTAGTAATAATAAAAAAATCCGAAGTAATATTAATTAATTTTGATTTAGTCCCCTAGTGTCCCCAGTTCTTAACTTTGACTATTAATTACAACAATGGATATTTTCCTTGACACTAGTCGACACTCAAATATAATTTATTTGATGCATTTTCAATTATAAGTATTTCATTTCTTTTTTTCTTTTTCGAATGTGAGACTTACTTTATATAGTTATCACTAATTATTTCCGAAATCTAGCTGACTGTTGTAAACGCGACTAGAATCACTACCGCCATCGATGCTTTTCGTTCGTTTACATGAACAATGGTGAGCTCTTATGTTCTTATAGAAATCTATCATTATACATTATACTTTAAGGTCGCGTTTACTTTTAGGGATTATAGGGTGACTATTAAAATAATTGGATATGATATAGAGTGATTGCGAATATATAATAATTAGTGCACCAACACACGCGATGTATGCATGTGTGTAGTTTTTTTTCTAATTAATTTTATTATATTAAAATTAATGTTATATCATAATTATAGAAATTAGTAAGAGGTCATATTGCAAATTTCAGAGAGAGAGTATTACAAATAAATTGCAATGAAAATTTCGAGAAAAAATATTGCTGTAAAGACAATTTAGGAAACAGAAGATGATATATGACAATTTTGAGAAAAATTGTTGTTGTAAGGGCAATTTGATAAACAAAAGATGATGTCTTTTTTTTTTTATCTTTATTTGAGAGATTTTTTATTTAATATTATAGATATTTTAGTTCTAAGTCAATAAGAATGTCCCTTTGATTATTATAGAATAGAAGAGAAAGAAGGGTTATTAAAAAATTTCTCATTTTCTTTTCATTTATATCAATCATAGATTATTTACCCTCACTCAAATTAAAGATTAAAAATAATGCACATATCCAATTATTAACGGGCCTTTGGATTTAAGATTTTTTATGTGTAAATTGTTGTGTTTTTTTCGTTCGCAAGCGTACGGTTGTCAAGTTTTAATATAAGATTGTAGACTATCTGTAAGGTTCAAGATTTTAATTAATTCACGTAACCTGAATGCATACAATCTAGGGTTTTTATTTAATTATGTGTTTAATTATTTTTATGCATTTAATGTATAATTATTGCATGATAGAATTTATTTCACGAAATTTTAAAAGTTCATGCATTAGGGTTTTTAGATGCATTTCGCGCTCGAACGAGGAATGGAAATCGGGGAATTTTTAGGAAAATTATTTTTATTACATGATTAATTTTTATTAATTAATATAAGATTTTTTAAATGTATTTTTTCAAGAAATGTACCTTGTTATGTATTTTTACCTGCCAAAACATATTTTTCATGCTAGCCATGCTAGGACTCTTCCCAACCCTTGACCACGACCAGCACGACCACCTAATTAACCTAGCCCCAGCCCAGCCACGCGTCATACCAGCCCAACCCGAGCCACTTTCCCAAAGGTGTTTTCCTTTAATTATTCATGTTCCAATCATATTTCATCCTACGTTTGGCAGCGTACTCGTTGGAAATCATAATACGATCATATATACGTAAAAACATTGAAACTTTTGGAAATATTTGACAAAACGTCTAACCATCAGACGTAAATATTTTTCATGCAAAAAAAATTAAAACATACATATTATGATTTGAATGATGCTTAAAATGGTTTAGAAAACGTGTCTTTGCGTTTAAAACGCTCGAATATTCAATCGTTGGTGAGGGTACGAAGATGGACGATCGGACGATGAAGAACCCTAGCTTTTCTTCCCAACCTTTACTCGAAAATTTGGTGTGTGTGTGTGTGTGTGTTCTGTGTGTTTTCGGCTGCAATATGGCTCCCAAAAGACCTAGGAGTCCTTATTTATAATTTAATTATCATGCTAATGAGTTTGAGTTTTGGGCCTCAAAGTATAATAGTAATTGAGGCTACTTAATTTAATTAAATTGAGCTCAATAACTCATATTTAACTAGAACATAAAAGTTTATAAAACTAGTTTCCCAAAATAATATTCTTTATCTTTTAAAAACTCGTTGTTTGCCCAAAATCGGCTTTCCGGGAAAAATCGAGCTCGGCTCGTACAATAATTCGAACTGTAACATTTTTAAAAAAATTAAATCATTTTAATCATATTAGAAAGCCCTGAAAATATTTAAAGAAAAATATTTATTCTAGTCTTGGTCATCCATGGTCTTCTTTCTCCTGCCTATTATTGAATATTCGGGTAAAATCCTTCAATTTCATGAAATCATGTCATATAATCATTTAATCATGATACCATACCTTTAATTGTTGGAAACGAAATTCCGGCGTTTGACAAAAGATCTAGCAACTGAATTTGACTAACTGATCGACGTAACTGAACATGTCATCAGTCAACTGATCGCTACAACTGAAGTCTATTCCATCGTCAACTGATCTTTACCACCTGATCTCTCAGCTGTACACGTCATCAGTTGAAAGCGACAACCGACAAATAGTACAGCTATCTGCAACTGGTAGTGGCTCGCCGCATTTCAGAATGAACAGTGTACGATTGTCAGAATATATCGACGTGGCAATCAACGGTTAGAATATTCAAATATCTTTAATGTTACCGTTGAGAGGAAAGCCTATAAATAGTCGAAGACAACAGCTGAAGAATATCCGACTCTCTGTTATCTTATCTTACTTGTTGTTACGCTGCAAAAATATCCACTTACATTCAGAAATCAAAGCTCACGTTTATCAGTTATATCAGTAGTATTCTAGACTACGCTCTTGAGCTTATATAGCACTTTGTAATCGATTGATAGATTTTATAAGTTGTGCTAAGATCAGTTACGATCTGTAAAAGTGTTGTATACTAAGAGTTTCAGTATTGGCAAAGTAATAAGTCCAAACTGAAGTGGGCCAGTACACTTTTTTGTATTTGATCAAAGTCTTTTAGTGAATATCCTATCTTCGTGATAGAAGGGGTGACGTAGGAGTTATTCAAGTCTCCGAACATCCAGAAACAAGTTGTGGTGTTATTACTTTTAGTTATCATTTTCAGTTAGATACTCTATCTTTCAGTCAGTTAGTTTTCCGCAACTGTTTATTCAGTTTAACTGATTGTTATTGACCGACGGGATATTTAGATTCAGTTTGTAACACAACTGAAATCAATTTGTCGAAGAATAATTTTAATTGAGCAGTGTTTATTCAACCCCCCTTCTAAACACTCTTCACCCGATTCACCGATCCTTTCATTAATCATATAAAAAAATATCATGCAAGCATTTAAAATAAATAAAATAATTAAGCAATTAAAATAATTTGCATGCATATGATTTACGTAGGTTTGGTTTTTCGAACGTTACATAGACGGGATATAGCCCTTTTTGTAATTCCCTACTAATAACTCTTCTCCTTTGATCACCTAATTGGGTCCACGATCGAAGACTGTCTTCCTCGCTTGGATTGTACTAGAAATCTCAAGCGATTTATGCGTTGAGATTACGTACTCCGAATTTCCAAAAACCGAAGACAGTTCAGCGTCGGTGACGCAGCGGTGGAAGAAGGTACTTGGCCGAATATTTTCTCAATTTTCTTCAAGGTGGCCATGACTTTGCTTGGTTAGGAGGGAGGAGAATTTTGTGTGCAAAAATTGGTCATGTATTATGAGTCCTAGTAATGTATATATAGAGTGAGACTCCTAACTCTCCCACAAAGATTCTAATAATTTCATTACATTTAAACTCCCATATAATTAATATATAATGTATTTATTGACATTTATTAATACATTATGTAATAATATCATATACACATTTTATATCACTATATAAAATATATACATGTATATGTATATTGAATAAAATAACAATTATTTAATTTATAAATAACTCCTTGGTTAATTTAATTATAGACTCCTCTAGAATATTTATGAGAATTTGTGCATGTTAATAGTCACCACTACTAACACAATCATTTAATTAATAAATTCCAAATTCACTAAAAAAATTATTCCGAACTCATTATAACCCTGATCGACGATTTGAGAGCGCCGATGTAAGATGACTGATTCAACTAGGAACATGTTTAAAATATATGGTAAGCTTCTTAATGAGTTTCATGATCTTATGTTGAGAGGCATACCTCGTTGTACTATTATATATTCAAGGACTGTACTTTATCTATGTAGCTTGCATGTGTATAAAGTTAAAGTAAATTTCATAGTTGGATAAAACGGTAAAATATTATTAAAATAAATATTGTTTTACATTAGAGTCAATAAAGTCCAAGTCACAAATTGGATTGCTGGGCACACTCTAACAGAATAGACACGTCCTTGGGCTATAGTTTCCTCAATAGATTGTGTTCTTTCGTTCCAACCATATCGGATTATTAAAAATAATCCCTCATGTGTGCATTCATTTGATAGATTCATTTTCTCTTCTACACACATATTACTTCTTTACTGTATGTCGCTGCTATCTAGAGATTCAAGTGCTACAATCTCTAGATCTTGAGTCATCGTATCTTAGGGACAATTGCCGTGAAACCTTAAGCATGTTAACATGTGGCAATTTTTGTCTTGCGAAGAGAAAACATTTCTTGCCTCGACTAATTCTGCAATTTAAAAACATCTATAGCAGTGAAGAATAAGCAAAAGCGTACAAGGAGAAACAATATCTCATATAAAATGATTATGTCTCATGTGCAACGGTCTGATGGATTTTCCCGTGAGTCTATTTCATACTTGCAGTGAAATTTTATATTTTTAACATAAAAAATAATATTTTTCACTCAAATCAACATATATTTCACCATATAACTCAAATTTACATATATTACACAATATTTTTTCATAATATAACTAACAAAAATGATATTTTTAGATTGAAAAATAACACTTTGTGCATAAAAAATAATAGGCTGACTCGGGTCTATGATCTGTCTCGTAAAGTTGATCAGCGAGACTCTCTCATGAGATTTTTTTGTATATATAATAAATATAATTGAATAATATATATGGACCCCATATATATACATATTGGATCTATATATATATGTATGAATGATATTAAGATAATTTAATTTTGGGTAAAATTGGAAAGATCTGCTTTACTTAAATTGGATATGATTGAGAAGATTTTATAGTTTGGGGAATTTAGCACGTATGGCTCTGTGAATAGATTAAAAAAAAAGGTACTAACTTGGGTGAGGTCTCATTCATTTTTGTTCAAATCGTGCAACAATCTATACCGGTTGGGGCCAATGAATTTTCTCCGGGAAAGCAAGTTAAAATATTTTCAACTATATCATATTTTTAACAATTCTGTTTTATTTCAGGAGAGTTGTGAGACGATCTCACGAATCTTTATCTGTGAGACGGGTCAACCCTACCTATATTCACAATCAAAAGTAATACTTTTAGCATAAAAAGTAATATTTTTAGTATAAAAAGTAATAATTTTTCATGGATGACCCAAATAAAATATATATCTCACAAAATAAGACTCGTGAGACCGTATCATAAAAGTTTTTGTTTTATTTCAGATCTTAATATACGAATGACAAATATTTACTAGAATTATTTGCAAATTAATTTTTAGAATACATGTGATTTGTCTTTCTTCAAAAAAAATATTTTAACTATAAACAGAGATACAAATTATTTAAAATTATTTATTTTATGTTTTTGCTTGTAATTGAATAGGATCCAACTGGCTGTCTCAGCTCTTCGAAATCATATTTAGACGACCCACAACCAACGGCTACGAAGAACATGTTTCATCTTTGCCCCAAGTAAGTTTATAGTTAGTATCAAACCAGGGCGAACTCCATAAATACCACGAGAAGCGATACATACATACATACATACACACGACCCAGATAAGCTTGAGTTGGTATATAGAGAAGAGTATTCTCACTTGGCTATAAATGCCAAGCAAGTTGTGTAAACCTATCACGGACTTCTTCAACCTTCATTAGGATTTTATATAATTTATATAATTTGCTTTATTGTAAGGGAAAATTGGTTTTAAATCCCCAAACTCAAACTCAACTTTACTTTAACTCCCTACACCTCAAAAACTTTGCCCAAACTCCCTAAATAGTTTAAAATTGACAAAAATACCCTTATTATTTATAATGATCTATTTTCCTGGGTGAAATGGTATCAGAGACGAGTTAAAATTATTCCAAACACAAAATTTATTATTATCAAGTAATTAAATGTTTGAGGAGGAGAATTTCGAAAAAATTATGAATCCGAACTCAGGTTCGGAAAAAATAATTTACAAGAACTATTTCAAAATTTTGGAATATACACAAGAGTATCTAACCTTTGTTAGATATCAGGAGCAGCAAGGGACGCTACAGCACCCTCAGGTAAATTTATGATTCAAACAAAAAGTTTTTTGGAGATAGTACCAAATTCCTCTAAGCTCTCTTCAGATCTTAGGAAAATCCAGAAAATGGTACAAAATTATGGCAATATGCTATACTTTGTACCTCAACGAGTTGAAAAAATCCTTGAAAACCAAGAAGAAATTCTTGGAATATTAAAGGATATTCAAAAAAGAATTCAAAAACTAGAACAACCACCAAGTTCTAGTAAAAGATCTTCAGGAGGAAGGTTACCACCATCATTTGGTACTGAACCTTTGTTACATCAACAAGGGAAGGCCAAAGTAGTGTCAAAACCTTTGACTGAAGAAGAAAAGATGATCAATCTAATTAAATTTGTCTCAGAAAAGAAATTAATCTGATGACAACTTTAGAAATGATTGGTCTAGAGGATCTACAATAGCTTTTGTAATCCTTCGTAAATCTCAAAGTAGTAGATCTGAAGATGAACACAGCAGGAGGTGAACCACCTGCTATAGCCTGGTCATCATCTTCTCAAGAGCCACCAAGAGAAAGTGTGGGATCTCAGAATATAAATATGAGAGAATCTCAACCCGATTTCCATACTGGTGAAGCATCACACCCAGCGGGAACAAGGACAAGGAAAAGTCAAATTCCCTTGACTAAACACCCTACGGGAAATTTGTTTTAGAACAAATACATCCTTCTGGGGTTATGTTTAACCTAGATATATTAGATTTCAAAAACAGAGAAGATCTCATAGATAATTGAACATCAGCTATGAGAATAGCAGCAGGAACGCTTGATCTCAACAGAGAAGGATTCATTAAACTTCTGGAAATGAGTCTTATGGGATCAGTGAAAATTGCTTGGGGCATGACTTCGATAGAAACCAAAGAGTCAGTCCAGGTCGGAGAATCTCTGAGCGAGATAGCCGGAAAAATGGCTACCCTATTTAAAGCACAATTTATAGGGGTAGACTATTTTAACATTCAAGATACAGAGAAGAGGAAGAAATATACTCAAGCTCTGTATAGTCTTGAATTACATGATATATGTTTAGTGGATGAATACATTATGTTATTAACTAAATATAGATGGAATTCAGGAGTCGAAGAAGATATAGCGATGCAGCTATTCTTCGCCAAGATGCCAAGTCCCTGTAGAGAAATGATCATAAGGGAATATGTACCTGGCAATCCAGATACATTGGCATCAAGAGCCTCTTTCCTTAAAAGAAAATTGGCAGAATGGTGTCATTTGGCGGAATTCAAAATAATTACAAATTTTTAATGGGTATTAACAAATGTACTCCTTTGTGTTGTAAGAAAAATGATCTTCCAACCATTATTGGGAGTAAACCACAAAAGCATAAGAGGAAAAGTTTTAGGACTCATCCTTATGCTAGAAGTGGAAGGA
Organism: Primulina eburnea; assembly: GCF_022965805.1. Lineage (NCBI taxonomy): Eukaryota > Viridiplantae > Streptophyta > Magnoliopsida > Lamiales > Gesneriaceae > Primulina > Primulina eburnea. Next base: position 21,200,759 of record NC_133114.1, read on the forward strand.
GTTCTTGGAAACCAAGAACAGTTTGGTCTAAACAAAAAACCAGATCTTATAAATCTGGACAAAGAAGTGGACCATCAAAAAGTAGGATATCATCCCAAGCATCGAGTTCATCTCGAAGCACAGGAAGAACACCTACGAAGAAAACTTTCAGAAGAGCTCATACTCGGGCTAATGAAAGTTTCAAGGATTGTAATTGCTGGACATGTAGAGCAAGAAGTCATATCTCGATTAACTGTCCAGAAAATGAAAAAAGAGGTATTAAACGCTTCGATACAACCCCGAATATTAAAGAAGCAGTTTATTATCAAGATCTTAATCAGGTATACCGATTTGAGAACATTGTCTCAGATGAAAGTACATATGAAGAATAAAAAGTTTTGATTCAGGGAGAATCTGATGGAACTGAATCGGAATCTGACTGAAAACGAGGTGTTTCGACACGAAACACATGATTATTTATCTGGTTTCTTCAGCCAGACATCAATATCTTATAACATGGTCCAAAGGATTATGAGAGAAAATCCTAGTCTACAAAGATATCAAGGATTCTCTGCGGGACAGGTAGAAAAGTTCTTAGGAAGTCTAGGCCTAAGAAACAGAAAACATCATCTAATCTATAATGTTTCTAGAAGGGAAAAGGCAATCCCAATGGAACTTACAGGAAATAGAACGGAGATACAATTAATTCCTTCGGAAGTAATTAAGGAGGAATTACAAAAACTCAAGATAGAAGTAGCAAGGACTATGTCCTGAATTTATATTGGAGCAATACAGATTATGATAAAAGCTATTTTTAAAGAAGGAATAGATTCACCCATTGATATTGCTATGTGCAATAAAAGAATGGGGAACCTTCAAGATTCAGTACTGGGAACTATCTCAGGAAATCTCTGTGCAGGAAAGATTTTAGGATTGATCTATCTGAGAATTGCCTACAACCTGGCAGATCGAGATTTTAGCCGAGATACCTGAGATATTTTGAAAAGTTGCTCAGGCAATTTATCCAAAAATAGTTGAGTTTCCTTTAATACATGAAGTAGATATCTAAATACAAGACAAGCCGATTCTACAAAGGAATCAAAGTCTTAGATTGGAATTAAGAAAACTATCTTTTCAAGGAGATAGAATTACAAGTTACAGGTGGGGAAAAACACATGTCCTAGAAACCCAACAGGAGCCAAAAAGCTTTTCTACAATAGGAAAGCTTAGATGCCCAGAAGGGTGGAAAGAAGTAGAAATATTATTTGATATTACAAAACAAAAGAATCAATTTCTTTGTAATACCATATACTATTTAGAACAATCTATGATAGGAACTTACCAAGGAATGATCAATATCGGAGAATTGGAAGTTCATATCAAAGAAGATCCAGGAAAAGAACCAAATCGATTGGTTCTTGGACTAGAGTTTCTCGAGGAACACAATCCTTGGAAACGTTTAGAGAATGGAATGGAGTTCATGGCAGATGATAAGATGTGGAAAATCCAATGACCACAAGCACATTCTCGATATACATTCGAGTAAGAGTGTTGTATGAACAATATAAGATAGAATATTTTGCTGCTTATATTGACTCAGGTGCTGGAATCTGTACAGCCAAAGAGAAGTTTTTCCAAATAATTTGGAAGAAAAATTACCAAAGATTGCTGGAAGAGACTTTTCCAGAAGAATCTTAATCTTATGTAAGAAGATTAAGATGACATAAATCATGATTGGCGGTGCTAGACAAACAACTTGGGACAAGGTAAAAACACCACCAATTTATTTTCATGATACAGAAGCTGGCATTTTGCTAGGAAATAATTTCCTACAAATGTTCAAGTCTTATACTCAAGAAAATGAGACTAGACGATTAATGTTGACAACACCCTGTGATCATAAAATCATAGTCCAGCGATTAAGTGAGGTATTTTACAGAAAATTTCCAATTCAATTTCGCAGCAAGCGTGGTGATGAAGAAAACTTTTGAACCAAAAAATGAAGGATTCTGGACGGTTTGGAAAAACAATGCTCTAATTAAGAGCAGATAAAAAACTACAACCAGAAGATATAAAATGCCTTAAGATAACTCTACATAAGAATGAAGTAGAGTTTGAATCTAAGGTATCATTAAAAGATGGCAAGAAAAGGATCAAGAAAAATTATAATGAAGATCCTTTGGCATGATGGGACATAAATCAACTCAAATCCTGCCTTAAAATTAAGGAAGACAAAGAGTATGAATTTTTCCGTTGCAAACCTATCCCAATGAACATAATTGATCAAAGAGATATGCAGATTATAATCAAGGAACATTTGGACCTTGGTTTAATCAAAGCAGGAATTTCACCATATAGTAGTCCAGGTTTTCTGGTAAGATATCATGGTGAGATAAAACGAAGAAAACCCATATTGGTTATTAATTATCAAGAAATTAATAAAATTCTGGAGTTTGATGAGTATTTTATACCTAGTAGAGAACATTTGATTAGTTGCATATGCAATGCCTAGATATTCTCTAAGTTTAACTGTAAGTCCGGATTTTATCAAATTCGGATGCATGAAGAAAGCAAGAAATTCACATATTTCTCCACACCCCAAGGACATTATATTTGGGAGGTATTAACAATGGGATTGGCTAATTCACCACAGATATTTCAAAGAAAGATGAATAATCTATTTAAAGTTTTTTTTCAAATTTATGTTTGTCTATATTGATTATTGATGATGTTTTAATTGGATCTAAAAATATGGAAGAACATATTAAGCATTTAGAGATTTTCTCTGATTTTTGTAAAAAAGAATGACTGGTTCTATCAGAAAAGAAAGCATTTATTGTCACAAGAAAGATTGAATTCCTCGGAATTGAAATCGATGAGTTAAGAATAATTTTGCAAGAACACATAGTCGAAAAAGTGCATAATTTTCCAGAAAGTCTCAAAGACAAGAAGCAACTTCAAAGTTTCTTATGAGTTGTTAATTTTGCTGGGATGTTTATTAAAAACCTAGCAAAACATAGAAAAGTGTTTAGTCCATTATTGAAAAAAGATGCTAGATTTATATGGACAGAAGAACGCGCAAAGAGACTAAGCCAATTAAAAGAGATTTGTAAGAATCTTCCAAAAATGGCTATTCCCCAAGATGAGGATGATCTAATATTATATACTGTTGCCAGTGATAGTTGGTAGGCAGCAGTTCTTACTAAGCTCACACCCGACGGAGAACAACCATGCATGTATTGTAGTGGTTTATTCTCAGTTGCAGAATCCATAAGATGGCATATCAACGAAAAAGAATTTTATGCAGTAAAAGAGCTTTTGAAAAATGGCCATTATTTTTACTTGCAAAGAAATTTACTTTGAAAGTTGATAATACACATGTGAAAGCTTTTCTGAAAAATAGGATTGAATCCAAACCAGAAAAGGCTAGACTTTTAAGATGACAAGCTTTAAGTCAAAATTATAGTTTTGATATAATTATTATCAAATCTCACGAAAACATTCTTGCAGATTTTTTAACAAGAGATGGACAGCGTTGACATTGATGCTATTATCAAGATGCAGAGGCATTTGAGGGAACGCCTTGAAACGCTTCAAACCGAGTTTAACAAGTTAGCACTAAAGCAGAAATTGCGAGAAGGCTTCAACAAGCGGATAAGAGAATTGTCTCTGACCTAATCACAGGATGTTTACCGGCATACACCCAGATTGGTGTGTAACGCAAAGGCCTATCCTCCAAAGTATCGAGAAGCCATTGGTTTCTCGAATGGAGAGTTTTCGAGTACATGACTCTATACCTAGAGCAGGAGATTCAAGTACCCCTAGCACAAGTGTTAACTGGGATCATCGTCTAATGAGTCGGCCAAAACAAAAATTGAAACTCCAGATTCCCATCTCGAGTCTCAAGTCAACCCTTCACCTCGGGGATTGAAGAGGGATAGATCAACCTTAGACCCAATACTGACAGGGGCAAATCTAAGGTTGGTACTAATGAAGCTGCAATTTCTCCATTCCAGGTTTACCAACAAACTTGGGAGAAATTAAACACAAGAATTGTCATCAACCCAGCTATAGTTCGATTTGATGTTGCAGGAAAATATCCTAGGGTATGGATGAAACAAAATTCATATCCAAAAGAGGTCAAAGCTTGGTATGAATTTGGGGCTCTTGCCTTAGTTTATACTATTTCACCTAGCTTCCTGGAGATTTCAGAATTACCAAAATTGATACAGGAAGCGGTACATAAAACTTGGACAAACAATGTTCATTTGTACAGAAGAGATATTCTGGAGTTGTATTTTTTCAGTGTAGCACCAGAACCAGCAGGGAATGGCTTACACGAAGCCTTTCATTTCATCAAGCTGAGCATGCCAGATATGAATACCCAGAAATTCATCAAGGATCCTCCTACAAACGAAACACCCCTAGTTTCTTCATTTAATGAAGTTGACATATCTACCAGGAGAGCATGAGGAGTTTGGGTCTGTCTAACAGAGATGGAAAAAGTCAAGTATCCATTTAAATTTTATCAAAATTCTGTCAATAAATCTTTCCTGCTAAATACAATGGCAGGAAAAACAACGAGTTTTGCAGAAGATCAATTCGAAAAGAAAAGAAATCTTATGTGGAACAGCAAGCTGCCGGCAAGTAAAGAGACTCGTCTAAAATTATGTAATATGGAACATGTAGGAAGATAGTGGGAGAATATTTGCCCAGAATACCAAAACCAGAAGGACCACAAGCACGTTTTCCTCTTGGACACAGAAAATTCCCCGACAAAGCTGAAGTGAACATGTAACTATCCCACTACCAAAAAGAAGAACCACCATGTGAGTGGAAGACAAAGACCACCAATAATCGGTGGTAGAGGACAAAGAACATTGGATTCCCTATCTTTAAAGATAAAGGAAATCCAATAAAAAGACAAAAGTTAGCGGGTAGGTGACTAACGCACTAAAAAGCAAGAGAATCTATACCTAATTACATCTATATATAAAGAGTAAATGGGAACCAAAAAATAAACAAAGCTGGAAACAATGAATATGTATAAAAAAAATTCAAAGTTTACAAACGAAGAATCAAAGCTACAAGAAAATAACTGAAGGTTTTCAAAGAGCTATATCAAGTGCTGAAAGAAGCAAGGAACGAGATATCAGCTGATATGATCCAGACGCATATATACTATTTATGATCGGAGATCAAATCAGAAGAACAAGTTATTTCTAGATTTATGATCTAGGAAAAATACAGAAAAGTGGAGGGACCACTCAACCACTACAGAAAGTGGTCCAAATGCAAGCTCTAAAGATTTATCAAAACTTGAAATCCGAATTTCAAATCCGAAGAAGCCTTCTATAAAAAGTAGGAAGAAGGAAGTTGAGATCATCAAACATTTCCTCAATTTCTTTAAAATATAAGTTGTAATATTTTCTTTCAAGTTTATGTATTTTGTAAGTTCAGCTACCATCAGTAGCTAAACAAGTTTCTCCTCATCTACACGAGGTTACTATGTAATAATAGATGTTTGTGTTTGAATAAAAGAAACCTTTTTCTCTAGTCCCTCTCATGTATTATTTTCAAATTTTCATCTTTTATTATACATCCTAAGGTAGGAAATGAATTAGGGTTCTGCCAAGTGCTGCTGAAGGAATCTGCGTCGGTAACATCTGTTGCAACTGCGTGGTTAGACTGTGAGGAGCAGTCTGTAAAATATGGTGGATACAACCCGGTGGCACTCCGGTCAAAGAGGTAAAAGATTTAATTTATTATACGGAAGCATGATGAGCCTTTTATATAAAAAAAAATCGATTATTTGAGCATGGTATATGGAAACCTTGCGTAGTCGTATATCTTAAGGCTATATGTCGTTAAGAACAGACTCGATAGTTATAACAATGTCACGTACCAAAATTATAAGATTTAAGGATGTTTTTGAAAATTTTAGAAAAATAGGGAGTTTAAACAAAGAAATAAGGGAAGGGGGAGTGAGGGGAAAGTTAAGTTTGAAAAAGTTGAGTGATTTCAAATTTTCCCCTGTTGTAATCTCGTTTTTGGAATTTTGGATATAAGGTGAAATTTTGAGTTTTTTTGTGCATGTACCAACGGCTACTGAATAGACATATTTAATTGCAATTTGACTCCCAAAATTGCGAACATTTATTTTTTTACCCAACAAATCAACTATAAATACAAAATCACTTTTGAACATTTTCACACATCAATTTTCTCTCAACTTTATATTTCTCTACAATCAATTTTCTGTCTTTGCTATCATTTCTCAACATCTATTCAATATTTTTTGTTATAATTTTATCTACACTAAATATTCTTTAATTATTATTTACTTGTTTCGTAATTCACTCATATAAATAATTTGAATTTCAATGGCGTCATCTTCAAACCGTGGTGGTGGAGATGAATAAATTTCTGATTTTAGTTAACATTTTGGCTATGACTCCGACTTTGATGAAGTCGAACCTAGCCACGAGGACGAAGAAGCCATGTAACTCCCCAACGAAGATGTAGGGACGTCATCATCCACCCGAACAAACAACATAATGGCAATGAGCACGACAATAGCCCGAGCAAAGCGAAATAAAGTTTGGGATGACTTCGATATTGAATAACAAGGTAAGAACAACTCTTTTGTCATATGTAAAATTTAAAAAACCAGATATTCTTTCAAAACGAGTGGTGATATCGACACTTTGAAAAAACATTTAGTTGAGGTACATAAAGTTGACCCTGACGCTACAATCATTCGGCTGGAAACCAACACAACAACAAATTAATCGTTCAAGTGGTAAAACTTTCACAATTACAACAGTAATTTCTCGAAAAGTAGTCATAAAATTTGTTAAATGTTGTGAATCTTATATAATAGCTGAACAAGAAGGTTTTGTTAAATTTACTAGTAATATTCAACCTGATTTTCACAATATTTATAGAAATACTGTGTGTAAAGAATATAAAGAAACACTAAAATCACATCTTTCAAATATTTCTTGTAGTGATAGTTTGACAAATTTTAAATATGAATTTTATCTTCTTGTTATATATAATTGGATTTATGAAACTTGGACTAAGAAAAAAAGAATTTTAGCGTTAGATTATTTAGAATCATCACACAACGCATACAATATAGCTATATATGTTTTAAATATTGTTAAGATTTATGGCATACAAATAAAATAATTTCGATCACATTAGATAATGCGAGTGTCAATACTCTTGCAATTAAATATCTTAAAGATTCATTAAAACCGGCTTTATATGGTAATTTGCTTCATGTTAGATGTGGATATCATATTATTAACTTATGTGTTAAATATGCGTGTGAAAACCATATGTCTATGTAATAGAAAAATTCAAAGTATGTGGGAAATAATTCGATGAAAGAAGACATGGGCGTGATTGAAAAATACTAGTTGAATCAAACAAGATTAGATTTTAAAAATTCCACATTCTGTTGAAACTAAATGAAATTCTTTATATCACTTACTTCATATTTTGTTACGTTTTCTAAATGTATTTACTCCATATTACAATATATTCCGGTAAAGTCTTTAATTTTGACTGACGATGAATGAAATATTTTGAGCAACTGTGTTTCTTTGTTAGAAATTTTGAAAGAAACAAACGAAAAAATTCACTGACATTAACTACCCTAATTCAACCATGTTTCTACCTTTGCTATTCAATATGTTTTATAAGTTTATTAAATATCGTGATAATACAAATTTTTAAAACATTGTGAGAATATCATAATTGTGCATAGATTAGCAAAATTACTTGATCATATTCAAAGTCAAGGTGGGTTAAATTTCTTTGGAAGAATGTCGACGGTCAAAAGAAGTCAATCATGCATTTTCTTCAAGAATTATTTGGTTTGTACGCTAGTGAACAATGTGAACCAAGTGCGAAGCCGAATGAGAGGCTGTGGAACGTCAATTACCTCTTACTTTAAATAAATAATAATAGATTTTTTTTCAATATCTTCATAAAGACCAAACCATACCAAAACATAAATCCATATTTAAAAAAATCGATATTCGCGATAAAAATCTATAAATCGTCAATCATAAAAACATACGTCAATAATACTAAATCCTGCGTCTAAACTTTAAAAAGTGAAATATAAATCTCTCTTTAAAATAAAACTCAAAATTTTAATCAAAATTTTGATTATCATAATATTGCGGAAAACATAAAGTCTTCGGGAGAAGACTGTCATACCCGATCCACTCAAGCATCCAAGCCTCCCTCAACATCATTCTCACTCGCAACCATTCAAACAAAGTGAGTCTAACAATTCAACACATTCCAACCGTGATAGAATATAATACATGTACAAAACACATGCATTTAAAAGATATTTTTAATAAAATACTTCCGACTTAAAATCGCTAGCATACCATTTTCATAAATCATTCAAAATATTCAACATCATATAGCATTTCCTCATCTTTTATCATAAAAATCATTTTCGCTGAAGTTTGATACTTGAAAGTGATTATCCTTTATTATTTATCATCTATTCGATTGATCAATCTATAATCCATGGTACCTGACGGCGGGGCGTCAACAACTCTCGTCACTAGGTCATGGTCCAAAATAAAGTAAGTTAATCGTCCCATCTTAAGACGAATCCCCCACCAATCATCTGAGTCACAATCAACTCACATCGTTAATAAATATTTTTCCTTTCTTTTTATTTATAAAATAGCATATCTTCCAAAAATCCTAAAATAAGCATTTTCGAGAAAATCTCTTAAATGTAGCATTTATCGTAAAAACATCATAAATTCACCATAATCATTTTAAAAATCATTTAACATGTATTATGACCCCTCGGGACAATGTTAGGACATTCGAACTACCTGGGACATAAAATGATCATTTTACCCCTAGACCTCGAACTTCACGTTTTTGACTTTTTCCTACGTTTCTTGACTCGAGCCTATCCCGAACATTGTATAACGTTATTTTTTTACTTCTACTAATTTTCTTAAACGTAAACTTGCGCCCTTCGATTTATTCTGTGAGGGCCGGGGCCGAAGAGGGCGGGAGGTGATCGCCGGTGCCATGAGGTTGCACGGACAATGAGCGGCTCCTAACAGGCTTCTAGGTGGAGGGAACATGAATGAACCGATCCCACACCGGAATGAGAGGGATTCTGAGACTGTTCAATGTAATGGACTGAACAGTTGAAGAGGGCTTAAAAGATTTGATATGTACTACTCATATCAAGAAGGTGCATCTTCTTTTCGGTAGCTCATCACATAAGAACTCCAAAGTTAAGCGTGCTTGACTTGGGGCAATTTTGTGATGGGTGACCCCCTGGGAAGTTTCCTAATGTGCGTGTGAGTAAGGACATAAGCATGCTGAAAAGACTCATCTTGATACAGTGAGGACAGTCGTCGAATCTGGGGAGTTACATATTCAACTGATAAACCGTAACCCCGTTTATAGCCTAAATTGGCTCGAAACTTGATAACGTTTTCCCAAACTCGAACCACGACTTACTAGACCCTAGTTCACCCTCGTGAGCCACGGTCCAGCCTCTTCCCTCAGCCCTAGCCAACCGCACGTTTTCCCTATGATTTACATCACGGCCCAACTTTATCCTGAGCCACCTTCGACCAGCCCCTAACCAGACCAACTCTAGCTCCTTAGATACCCTCCTAGGACCCTATTGGACCACTCACGCAACAGCTCCCATGCAAATCCCACATGCGCCGTCTTTTTCCCTTTTTTCCCGAAACGGAACCCAACACATGCAATACACCCTAACCAAGGCTCGGCACTTTTCCCTCCCGTTCCAACCCTTTTCGAATCTACATGGGTCTCCCTTTAGGACTTCTAAACCTCATCTCCCTTCCTCTTAACGGCAGCGAGTCCCTAGGAATCATAATGCAACTTAGGCGTGCATTAAAAACTTTGAAACTTTAAAATAAATTATTCAAAACATTAATAAAACTTGATCATCATGTTTTTCATTCAAAATAACATAAACGTGCATAATATAGTTTGAATGATGCAAAATGAAAGGTTTAGAACGTGATTTTGCGTTTAAAACGCTCGAAATACGATTATCTGTGCAGTGGAATGTCGGTGACGAACGGGTGACGATTTCTACATTTTTTCACGATAAAAACCCGCATTAGGATGCAAGAGAGTCGGGTGATCGTTGTTAGAAAGAAGAACGAGGAAACAAATCGAAGAATGATGGAGAAAAAAAAAATTGAAACTTCCTTGCAACCCTTCTCTAGTTTCGGCCGTTGTGCACCCTTTTCATGTAACTTTGTGTGTGTGTATTGGTGTGTGTGCGCGCGCATTGGGACTCTTTTATATTTTTATTTTATTTTTATAAATAATAAAATGTTTTTTAATAACTTAATTAATAGACTTAATCAACCCTAGTTTTTAATTAATAAATTAGACTCGTTAATATCAATAATGATGAATAAAATCATTAGACCTCAAATTAAAATATTTAAAAATATCTATTTCCAAAAAACACTTTATAAAATATATAAATTCATGCTTTCACTTAATAATTTAAATTTATCCTTACAATGCAATAATTCTTAAAATATTTAAAATAAATATTTTCTTAACTAAAAATAAAAATTTAGCTTTTAAACCTTTAAACACCTTAATCGTCTCCGTTCTTCCGTCCTCGTCCAACCACCGATATTCGCCTAAAAATCTTTAAATTATGAAATCAAGCAAAACTTCACAATTAATCCTTTAGTCACTCAAAATATATCATTCACGCATTCAAAATCATTTAATTAAAATATTTTAGCAATTTAATAATTTTCATGCATACGGTTTACGTAACCAGATTTTTGGACATTACAGGCCGAGATTAAAAAACAAAAGTGGAACACTCAACTTCTTTCAAAGTTTGAAATGACAAAAGTTCACGGGAAAATCAGTGACAACAACAATTTATAATGAGATCCAAATTAATCTAAACCAATATGTTGAGACTTGAAATTTTTGATATTCTTCATTGGTTAAAAATAAATTCTCAACTTTATCCAATGTTAGTAACAATTGCAATAAATGTCATAGTCGTTCAAAGGTCAAGTGTTGCTTTTGAATAAGTATTTTCAGTATGTGAAAGAATTTTTGATGAATAAATAACTAATTTAAAGCCATAAACATTTAACATGCCTACAAGATTGGTTTGCAGCCGAAAAAAATAAAAACGCTGTAGCAATCGACGAATTTCAAAGCTCAAGCTCCGACGAAGCTCCAGAGTATTCAAAATATATTTTAATAAATCGTAGTAAATTTTATATGTTCAATTGTAAAAATCAATGTTTAAGTTATTTTATTTTTATTTTTATTATTAGTCAGTATTGTTTCCACTCAAAATACTAAATAAAAAATTTCATTAATTAAAGTAATTTTATAATAAAATAATAATAAAATTCGGACCCGTAACTGATTCATTCAGAACCGATTTCAAACTGGTTCCGGAACCACCCTACCCGGAACCAATCGGAATCGGAACTGGAACCGTTAAGCATGCCTACACAAGTCTACACAGAGTCAAGTTATAAATGATAGCCGATACAATAAACTGCATTTTCTAACATCCCCTCGCTTCTTGTTTCAAATGTCAGATAATTGCAAATGTTGAAAATTTGGCTTAGTTTATTTTAAGCAAATGTTGATATAGATTCATTGACCCAAAATATTTTTCTATGATCAAACACTCGAATATTTTACAAATGTCGAGACGTCAAATTCGTGCATGTATGTTGGGACAAAATCCAGTGAGATGAATGGACGAATTCCAACACCAAATAATTTACCGAATGGTACCTGACCCTGCACAAGAACGGCAATGCGTTTTGCAGCTAAGAATGAAGAGATGACATTCCTTTTATTGACCTGATAAGGTTAAACAGTAGTTCTTTAGCCATGCTGAAGCAGATGTCAAGACACGAAGCTCACCATCGAGGAGATCTTTAGCAAATTTTCTCCTCCGGACACTGTTTTCTTGCAGATAGGGAGGAGTCGGTTCTAACAACTGAATGGTTGCATTAAAAAAGTCATTCCAAGTCCATTTCATATCCGTACACACAGATTAAAAGGATACCAATCAAAGTTTAGTGAAGAAACGGTTATTCTCATTTCTAAAACTCCTATGCACTTTTTATTTCAGTCATGTTTCTTCTCAAAGGCATTTCCCCTAAAAACTTGTTCCGAAGTTGCAGATTCTAAACATCCATCTTTTATTTTTAAATCTGGCTATCCAAATGATTTTCTTTTTATGGAACAAAAAGCAGCACAGCTTATTATGACAAACCATCGAACACTAAACATATTCCCAGATTTTGAGCTTATGTCGGACACGTGTTTTTGTTTTAAGCATTGTCAAGAATTGAGTATTGACTATGCTATCATCCTGCTCTCCTGACAACAGCACATAATCTTCCTTCTTCAAATGGTAGTGAACAGAAAAAGAAAAGTTAATCATACAGTCTTTCTATCCCCCTAAATCAGAAACTAGAACAGATTGTCACCTTTATATGAGCCTTATGTTCTTCAATTAATTGAGCCATTTTTACTAGTAAAAATTGATGTGCTTCAATTTCTCTGATCCTGTTCTTCAAAGGATATCGAGCAAGACGACCATCATTTTGTTCAGCTTCTTTAACCATGGCATTGATTTCTGGATGATGAATATTTCATTTGAACTTATAGAAGCAAAACCAATACTTCACAATAGAATGTAAAATAGAAACTTGTTCACAACCTTGCCGAGAATTTGAACTCACGATGCGACCAAATGCACGAAGAGCTTGTGGGATTCCCTTCCCCTTCTTACTTCCAGCCCGTACTTCTCTACAGAATCATTAGAAATTAGGGGCACTGTATGAGAAGATTGAATAAAATATTAATGTTCATTAATTTATTAAAGTACATGATTCACTATAAGTTTCTTCCATTATTTAGGAAGAGATACCCAGAGAGAAGGAAACAAATCTCTAAAATCTGTCTACAACAATATGTAGGATACAATCAAGGAAATAGTCAATGTAATCTACAATTATTAGAACTGAAATCCCGAAATTTCCAACCAGCATGAAAGCAAAATCATTGTTTACACAAGGTTTCTAATAGACAAAATTTATTTAAATCATTCAAATGATCAAGGCACTCAGATTCTTAGAAAAAGCTCGGCTCAAGGTATTTACATAAATTTCATCAGCCATAATGGGTAAAAATAGTTTGACAAATGAGAAGTTTATTAGCTGATAAAAAAACCAACATAATATAAAAATCCATATGCTCCTTCACATATTTTGCAACTATATGGACAATTATAAAAATTTAGAAAGCAGGGTCAAGTATCCTACAAGTCTACTTAAAATTTCATCAAATAGTTATAGATGGAGGAACAAAGTAAATGAACTATTATATATTTTGTCAATAAACAATAATTTTAATCCATTAACTTGATATCTGTCAGAAAGAAAGAGGATTTAGTGCTTCTCGACTGTTATATTATATGAGACTCGGTGACCATGTACCCAACTTGATTCTGAAAATATTTCCATCAGAGGTAAAATCATTGATCTCTTTCGTGTTTCGTACACGATATCTTTCAAGAAGTCCCAACTTCCATGCATTAAAGTGGTCATCATGAGGTATGCTAAACTCAACTAGAACCTGAAAATAACTTGTCATTTTATCAGAATATAATGAAATAGATCTAAAGACAAAACAGTGAGTAAATATCCAAATTAGAACAGTATAACTGTTGTGCTGTAACTGCTAACATTTTGTTAAGTTTAAGAAAATAAGAAATAGGATGAACTTAAAAGGGATAAGCCTCATGGTATTTTAATGGATGCGATTTTTTTTATCGCATCAGATAGGAAGAAGAAAGAGGAAACTAATGCATCAGGAAACTCGCACATACCCTTGAGAATTCATTTAATTTCTAGCTCTATAAGCTAGCATTATTCCACATTAAGAAACTCAAACCATTTCGGACCTTGAAACGTGGAGAGTGGTGATATATCTTTATATGTAAGGAAACAACTCTGCTGCCGTACAAATATAGGAACAAACTAATGTAAACGAGAAAAAATAATATGTTTAGTACCTTATACAAGTTATGAATATAACCTTTTCTTTTATACTTAATAATCAATAAAAAAATTTAGGGTAACCTGATCGTAAATGTTGTGAGGAACAGTGAAGCCAAAATCCAACAGGAGGGTAGCATTTGAAAATCTACCATATCTTATCAGGATCTGCGTGCAACATTTTGTCAGTTATAACTAAGAGATTTGATTTACAGTATTAATAACAGCAGGTGAAAGCTTTTTAACAAACACCAAACCATAGAATTTCCATGGGAGTAAAATTCAAGCACTGTGTAGAGAATAAAGAGTACAATATTGCATCAAACTATAAGAGAGACTCGAGGAAACTTTTCAAACTGATTTGTTAAATGACAAGGATAGCAAGAAAAATATACTATTAGAATGGTCCATCTAAAATCTTAAGAGTTATCGGGCATTTTCGGTTTATCATTATAATTCTAAGAACCAAGTTTTGTAGCATTCAACTAATTTAAAAATAAGCATTTAAATGTAATTTTTTTCAATATCAAACCTCATGGAAAAAAAAAAGATCAACTCCTAATGATTCTTAGATAGAATTTGGAATACATTTTATTTGGCAGTGGGCCTGTTTACCTTTCTTAGACTTTGTGATGCCGGTTTTGTTAAAAACACAGCCAATATATTGTCCATTTGCTGTTCATCTTTAATAAGATTGTTAACGGTGTCTCAACAGTAAGTTTAACCCATGGGTCACCATAGTAGCACAAGTACAGTTTTTACAGAGAAAGAACTGGGTAAACTGATAAAAAGTGACAAACAGCTCAATACATCATCTTCAATTTGCATGTCAATAGATTAACTAATAAATGAACCAGGTAGATCTGGCACTAAAAGAACAGTTAAATTCATAAAAGCTTGCAATTTAACTTAGATGCAACAGCAATATGCTTAAGATGGACCTGATCACCTGGAGCATAGTCACGATCAGCTAAAACCTGTACAGGAATAATGAAGACGCTCAACATGGAAGCCAACCCAAGCACTTTAAATATGATTATAACAAGTTAAAGTATGAACATGGTGAACATGTTCATGATTGCTAAAACTGAAAGTGAACCCTTACATGCCTAGTGACTTTGGTGGAGAATTTAGAATAGTAATGAACTTTTACATGTTTTCTGAAAGAACTGAAGAATAAGGAAATCCAGTAAATGATTTGTTCGAAATAAAAATGCCCGACAGAGAATCCGTTGAAGACCACTACTTGAGGGTCAATAAAGGAGGTGGCAATAAAAAGATAAAGGTATATGAGAAACAAAATATATGGAGGGCCTATCACGAAAGGGCTTTGCATTTCCATGCTGCAAGAGATAGCCGTGTAGATTGACCATGACATGATTAAATTAATCCACTTAATACAAGCCAAATGAAATCAAGGATGTACATATTTGTGATAGCAGTGTGACTAGAACCAATGTGAACAAAGATACAGCATGTACATGCACACGTGCGTAAAGTCGTAGGCAGATGCATGCACATTTCTATATATATGTGAATGAAGAAATTATAACATGTATCTGTTGCTGACTTGCTGTGCTTCAGCTCCATAATACATTTTGTTTTAAAGATAGTGCTGACATCCATTTCTAGCATGGGGCACGGTATAGGTTTGAATATCCAGTTGGGTGTTTACAAAAAATTATATTTAATTATGTGCCATAATGCCGCAAGAGAATTGTACTCGTTCGGAGCTTCTACTTTACAAAAAAGATGTAAAAATTTTATAAAACTATGAGCCTGTTGAATTTATAAAATTAAGACGAAAGCAACATAATCAAAGAGATATAAGAGCAAAGAATAGAACAGAAAATGCAATGCATAATAATGAAACTATAAGCTCCAATGATCTATATGGCAACTTTATTTCATCACTACTTTTTTTCATCATTACTCAATTCAATAAATCCCAAAAAGGGCGCATGGAACTTTCCAATCCCTTTCTATATGGTTTAACAACTGTTTCCTTTTTGTGAGTGCATAAAATGATTTTTGAGCATGTGCTAGTGGTGAGAAGCGATGTGGACAAGTGATAAAAAAACATGCCTCTGAATGTTGTTTAAGTTCATCGCTCAATACATATGCTTCTGAAGTTCCATCGTGGTTGAGAAAATCTGCAAAGGGAATCTGAAAAATACTTCAGCCTCAAATACTTAATTTAACCATCATGCATCAGATAATTCTTTTAATTAACATCATGGAAAAGATAGAACATAGAACTCATGAGAAATTAAATAACAGATACCAAGGATACACCCCTTGAGCTTTCCCACGCACGAGATGTAACTGAGACGTAGAGAAAGAATTATCACAAGAAGTTTATTCAGATATGAAAAAATGCAATACCAACGCACGGTCGACTTAAATGATAAGCCATGCAACAAAGTAGTGTAAACAACATTCCAATTTTAATGTCAGAACTGAATTACTGCCATCTACACTGGCAATCAACACATAAAAACCAGCTGTGAGGGTAAACAACGGAGTAGGTCCTAGACCATGCAACACAAGTTTCATATATTAATAACTCATTTTATCACAAGAAAAGTTATATTCAGCCAAATACCCAAGTGGTTGAGTACTTCAGAAATTAAGAATGCAAAATAGCTGAGCGTTTAGGACAGCTACTAACAAATGAGTGCATTGGATTTCGCAGTAGTAAATACCAGTCAAGCAAGCCCAATATTAGAGGATAGATAGTAAAGAAGTAACCCCTGATAATTGCTCATGGCTGATGTATTGTAGAACTATGGAAGAGCAAGGGGTGAGCTTCAGCCAGTAGCTACCCATTCATACCACTAAGAACTGAATATGTTTGTACCATATAGCTTCTTTGATAACTCATCAGCAACTTAGAACTTAAGCTTAAACCATCTTACAGCGTACTATAGTTAAAATCTTTAGAATTCAGAGAACGAGATTAAGTGTAAAATGAAGAGATAAAAATACGAGATTATTCACAAAAAAGGCAAAACCAAAAGACAGAAGTGATTTAATCCCAGGATAAATAA
The DNA here is from genome assembly GCF_022965805.1 of Primulina eburnea. Lineage (NCBI taxonomy): Eukaryota > Viridiplantae > Streptophyta > Magnoliopsida > Lamiales > Gesneriaceae > Primulina > Primulina eburnea. Next base: position 21,217,905 of record NC_133114.1, read on the forward strand.
CAAAATATTTTGTTTGCAGTATTATGCTTAATTTTCAAATTAATAGTCAAGGCCTTACTAAACTAATATTATGTGACCTTGCTACCAGAAGTGTTCTAGCCTAGCCGATAGAAGTTGATCGCATGTGAACTAATGACGACGGCTATGCTAGATGTTTATTATATTTCTATTAAATAATACCGTCAAATATTTATATCAAAATATTACTCTTTCATTCTCTGTTCAATGTTCTTCTAGGGCTAACAATAATAGGTCAGTTTTCTTTAAACAAAGAAAATTACTTGTCTGAGCAGAAACATTCAAGTTTAACAAGTTCAGTCAGTAACTTGTCCTTTGGTTCATGTTTTTCAGATGAATAGGTGAGGAGAATTGGGTTTACCCTCTTCTATCAGCAAGTTCTGTTGGCACTTATAGTATTGTCAGTTGGCTGATTGCTTCAGATTATAGAACAAACAATATAAGGAGAAATAATTCTCTTATTTCTTATTCTTTAAAGTCATGGATTAGTACACTTTATATAGATCAAATGAGTAAAATCAAATCCCACTAAATCTGGAAAATATCCTATCATACCAATAATATAGGATAATTGTTCAAAATTGAGCCTATCAAATCCTAACTACTTCGACACTCCTCCTCAAGTTGGTGTGAAAATATCCATCATCCCCAACTTGCTCACTTGTTCTTCAAATGTTTGTTTGGATAGGCCCTTAGTCAGGATATCAGCAACTTGTAATAGTCTTGGAACAAAAAGAATACAGATAACTCCTTCAAGTTTATCTTTTATGAAATGCTTGCCAATTTCAATATGCTTTGTTCTCTCATGAAGACCAGGACTGTGAACGATGCTAATGGTTGATTTGTTGTCACAGTACAGCTTGGTGGGAAACTTCATAACCATTTTTAGATCCTCCATGACTTGTTTAAGTCACAATACTTCACACAGTTTTGTGTCATGATCTGAATTCTACCTTTGTGTTGCTTCTTGTAACTACTCCTTGTTTTTTGCTTCTCCATGTTACCAAGTTACCCCACACAAATGTTCAAGAACTAGAGGTTGGTCTTCGATCAGTGACTGATCCTGCCCAATCAACATCTATATATACTTCTGCAACTTGTAATAGTCTTGGAACAAAAAGAATACAGATAACTCCTTCTTCAGGTTTATCTTTTATGAAATGCTTGCCAATTTCAATATGCTTTGTTCTCTTTTGAAGACCAGCACTGTGAACGATGCTAATGGTTGCTTTGTTGTCACAGTACAGCTTGGTGGGAAACTTCATAATCATTTTTAGATCCTCCATGACTTGTTTAAGTCACAATACTTCACACATTTTTGTGTCATAGATCTGAATTCTACTTTTGTGCTGCTTCTTGCAACTACTCCTTGTTTTTTGCTTCTCCATGTTACCAAGTTACCCCACACAAATGTTCAAGAGCTAGAGGTTGGTCTTCGATCAATGACTGATCCTGCCCAATCAACATCTATATACACTTCAACTTCTCGTTCATTAGTTTTCTCAAAGAGCAATCCCTTCCTTGGAGTTCTCTTTAGATATCGTAGAATTCGATATACAGCTTCAAGGTGTTCTTCACACAGCGAGGGCATAAATTGGCTCACCGTATTTACTGTGAAGGCAATGTCCGGACGTGTGTGCGACAAATAAATCAATTTCCCGACCAATCTTTGATATCTTCATGTATCCACTGCAGTGCCATGGTTGATATCTCTTAGCTTCTTGTTGGCTTCTATAGGAGTATCCGATGGTTTGCATCCACTCATCCATGTCTACATCAGGAGGTAAAGAATGTATTTTCTTTGAGACACTGTGATTCCCTTTTTTGACCTTGCTACATCCATTCCAAGGAAATACTTCAACTGCCCCAGGTACTTCATTTTAAACTCTCTTGTTTAGTTATTATTTAACATGTTTGTCTCTACTATATCATCATTTGTCAGTATTATATCATCAACATACCAACACTGAAATCTTTCCACTATTGGACCTTTTTCTGAAAAGAGTATGATCCGATTGTCCTTGCCAGTAGCCTTGGCTTCTCACAAACTTTGTGAACCTTTCGAACCATGCTCCGGGAGACTGTTTCAATCCATAGAGTGATTTCTTTAGCTTGACACATTTGGTCTAAATCGATCAGTAAATCCAGGTGGTGGTTCCGTGTACACTTCATCTTCTAGATCACCATTTAGAAAGGCCTTCTTCACGTCTAGCTGATTTAGTGGCCAATCAAGATTAGCAGAAGCAGAGAGAATAACTCGAACTGTAATGAGATTGGCTACTGGAGAGAATTTCTATGTAGTCAACTCCATATGTTTGGGTGAAGCCTTTGGCAACCAACCGTAGAGTTTTTGTCTAGAGCTCTCATCTCCTCATAAATCGCCTCTCCATTCAGGGATCTCTAGAGCTTCCTGTACATTCTTAAAAATACTGATGACATCTATCTGAGAGACAAACGAACATTATGAGGATGACAGTTTTTTATAAGAGACAAAGTTTGAGATTGGGTGTGTTGTGCATGATCGGGTACCTTTTCTCAAGGCAATGGGAAGATCAATGTTGTTTCCAGGAGTGGTTGAAGCATCATTTTGAGTTTCAACATCCAGTCCACGAGTTGACTCATGGCATTGTTGAATGACAGGGTCCCCCTTTTCTTTGAATCTTTCTTCCTTCTATAAACCAACCATTTAAACTGTTTCTCACTTGTCTCCACTGTTATGTCGGATTAATTAAAGTTTGAAATTTCATAGTTTCCTAGTTCTATATTAACATCAGGCTTGGTTAAGTGGTCATCTTCACTATCTCTAGACTCCCTCTGAAGATTAGGCGTGTAGATAGACTTGCCTTCAACGAATGTTGCATCCATGGAGATAAAAAAAAAATAAAAAATTGGTAACAAGGTCAAAACACCTGTACCCCCATTGTTTGGCAGGATACTCAACAAAGATACATTTTCATGTCTTTGGGTCCAGTTTCGAGATACCAGGATCAAAGTTATGAACAAACACTAGACTATCAAATATTTCAGAAGAGTTTTAGTTAGAAGGCATGTATTGGAAAAAGAATTTGAAAAACATTCACGGGGGTTTTAAATTCAAAATCCTAAATGGTAGTCTATTTATCAAATAGATGGCTGTTGAACTGCTTCTTCCCAAAGATACTTAGGCACTTTAGTTTCAAAACTAATTGCTCAAGCAACTTCAAGGAGATGTTTGTTTTATAGTTCAACCACACCATTTTATTGAGTTGTATGGGGACAGGAACTTTGGTGAATGATCCCTTGCTCTTGAAAAAACTTGCCAAGTATATTGATAAAGTATTCCCGCCATTATCACTCCGAAAAATTTTGATCCTAGTGTGGAATTGAGTCTAAATCATTTGGAAAAAAATTTGAAATATGACACCTGCATCAGACTTATCTTTCAAAAAGAAAACCCAAGACAGACGTGAATGATAATCGATAAAAGATACAAACCACCGTTTAACAGTAAGTGTTTCTACTTTTCATGGGCCCCAAACGTCACTGTGAATCATTTTAAATGGCGAGGACTTTTTATAAGGTTGAGATGAAAAAGTAGCCCGATGATGTTTTGCTAACCAAAATATTCAAAATGCAAAGTAGAAATATTTTTATTTATAAACTTGGGAAACAATTTTTTCAAATAAATAAAGTTCGGAAGACCTAACCGACTATACCATAATAAAATATAATCAACACTTGAGTAGGAAACAAAATTGAGATACTAGTCTGGATCACGTCGACCAAGGAAGGAGTTGTCAGTAAGAAAGTAGAGGCTGCCATCTTATTTAGCATTGCCAGTCACCGAGGCCAGGTCCCGAAATTCATAATGAGAGGACAAAAATATGAAAGGACACGAGAGATTAAAGGTGGGTGAGTTTGCTGATTGACAAGAGATTATACAATAAAGGGGGAACGTGTAACACATTTGTAAGAGTCAAAGAAGAGGAAGTAACAACGGTTCATTTCCCTACAACAGATGCAACAAAGCCATCAACAAGTTTAACTTTTTGGTTTCCTGTACACGGGACATATGAGAACACTTGCAATGAACCAATCATATGATTTGTTGCTCCGGAATCTATAATCCATAAATTGTTAGAGGTCGAATTAGCAACATTTGCACAAGGATAAATACTTGTATGGGCCAAGGAACATGAGGGATTGGATTTATCACGTCTAGAATCAAACAATATGAATAGTTGCTCTAACTGATCCTTGGTGAATAGAAGGGAATATGAAGAGGGTTAGGGCATTCCAAAATCTTCGCCACCTGCTTGAAGAGCTCGACCACCAGTATTCGATCTGTTGGTGCCAAATTTTTTCTTAAGATAGGCTGGTTTCCCATGTATTCTCCAGCATGTTTCTATAGTGTGCCATGACTTTTTGCACTTCTCCCAAAATGGTCACCCATCAAAACCTGTCTCTCGGCTCACAAGGGCCGAACCTTCAGACAACATGGTGTGTTCAGAATGTTTCAGCATCACTTGGCGTGCTTCGAGTTTCTTCATGCCGAACCTCGGAAAACACCTCCTGAAGGCTGGTCAGAGGTTTTCGCCCAAGTACACGTCCTCGAACCTCATCCAGATCTTTGTTTAATCCCGCAAGGAAGACAAGCATCCTGTGTCGGTCTAGTTTTTCCTTGTAGCGGGTACAGTCCTTGCTACTCTCCCACTCATCCACGTCAAGGAGGTCCAATTCTTGTCATAGAACTATCGACTTCTTATAGTAAGTTGTGACGTCTTTGTTACCTTGTTGCATACGCCATAACCGAGAATTTAGTTCGTATAGTTGAGAGTAGTTTTCAGAATCAGAGTAGGTTTCTCGCAGTCTCCCAGACCTCCCGAGCCATGGGTAAGAACATGAATGGTATACCGACTGCTGGCTACATCGAGTTGATCAACCATGCAGTGACCAATGAATTGTCGAAACGCCACTGCTGGTATCTCGGGTCAGTGGAAACCGAGACTTTCATTTTGTCGTTCATGAATCCTAGCTTTCCTTTTTCATCAATCACAAGCCGGATGGATTGTACCCACTCCGATTAATTTTTCCCATTCAATCTGTGGATTGTTATTTGAAGAGAAGAATCTGGGGGCGTGACATGCGATTAGGTTCCAATGTCACTGCTCTGGCGCCTTCACTACTAAAACCAGTACCGACCATAGCTGCTTTGAAATTCATGGCCGATTCTAACCTAGACACTCTGATACCATATATAACAATATGGCACAATATGGCAGGCCAAGAATATAAAAAGAAATAATTCTCTAATTTCTTATTCTTTAAAGTCATGGATTAGTACACTTTATATAGATCAAATGAGGAAAATCAAATCCCGCTAAATCTAGGAAACACCGTCATACCAATAATATAAGATCCTAGTCCAAAATTGAGCCTATCAAATCCTAACTATTTCGACATAGATAGTTGAGTTGCGCGTTCTGCTTTTGCAGGTGGTTGGTAGTAAGCTGAGTCATGGTAGCCTGTTTTCATGACTCAGATACTCAACATTTCGCTCCTCTTCTCGATAAATTATTTTTAGTCAGCTATTCAGAAATCTGTATATGGTTTTGGAATTATGGAAATTTACAAGTTACGTAAATTGAACAATGATTGATACGTAATCAAATGGCGAGATTCAGCTAAGTTAAGACACAATTGATAAAAGATTTGTTTGATATTATTTTGGGAATCTGTACATTATGCAGGCTTCATATTCTTTAGGGTACGGCTCTGTCCACACTCTCATCTTAGAGAGTTTAGGAGAGTGGCAAAACTGGTGATAAATGATCAAATATTTCTGGTTCCACAAATAATGACAATCTTTCGTGTGACTAGCAGAGGAATCATTCATCACTGATGAACTTGAGATAGAAGGTTTATGAGCAGTTCTCACTTGCAATGGTGGCAAGGAGATGATGCACTTCGCGGTATCTTGCTGCAGAATCCTATTGAATCCAAATCACAGGTCACTTTTTCTCTAACAAGACATGTTCTAAACCAAGGACAGAAAAGCCCAAGGTCTTATACCAGTGATGTCCTGTGTTTCAAAATTGTGTTTGACATGGTTACATGAAACAGCAAGACACAAATATGCCCACTTACATTGGCAGGATTGAGTCATTTTAAAGAAACAATCAGTTCACTGGTGTCCACCGTAACCGGTACTGACAAACATGAGGATGAAGAAATAATTTCTTTGTGGTTCTGACTATTTTTGGATTTGGTTAAGCTTTGAATGGTTTATAATTACTTTGTTCCCGTTATGACTTGAAAATGTCGTTTTGAGTGGTTTGAGCAAATTTTGTTATTTAGCTCCTATGCTTATTCCAGGATCCTAGATAATATTCTTAAAGACACTTAAAGAAAACATCAACACATGAAGAGTTGACATGTAGAAAATCAATTCTCTTCAACTATAATCAGTTACATTATTATGTTGTGCCCGAATAAGTTCCTGAAAAAGTAACTCTCAACAAAATGTCAAAAATCTCTCATGTGGCCAACTAGCATCTTGCTCTTCAACATAACATTTTATCATTACCTCAACAATTAACCTCTATTATGTTTCTGCCATCAGCATTATCACTCCATGGAGACACAAACAAAGGCATAGCAACAGATAAACACTACCTTACAGTTCAATATAAATAAGCCGAACTTCTGAGTGATGACATGATTATTATACATGCAGAGGTAGAAACATTTATTGATTTTAGGTATGGTAGAGTGCTTTCAAAAGATTTCAAGAATTTTTTGCAAGGCCATTGTGGCGTCAGCGTGCAGCTCAAGAAAGGAATATGTTAGAACCAAATAAAACAGGACTAAACTTATCAAAGATGCACATCCCGCTACTCCTATGCATGTCTTTTGGAGCAGTGGAAATCCATGAAATAAAAAATCTCACCTAATCCATATGCATATGCGAACTCTTGTAGTGTGATATCTTGAACACCATAATGAAATCCATCAAAAGTCTGCAAGTAAAACTGTCAAATGTATAGAGAGAAAAACATATTTCTTATTCTCTGAATAATGATGTTTACAAAGATATATATACACAATAACTTGGAGCTAAATTAGGAAGATCTAATATCTAATCTTAGAGAATATTTCCTTAATCTAAATCCCACAAAATCTGTGATAAATATTGGCTAAATAATTACAATTATACGCATAATCTTATTTTTATTTTGAAAGTGAATTTACCACACTCCCACAATATGGACTCAATTATACTGGGACTAGACCAAATGGGCCTGAAGAGCCCAAACCTCCTATATCTCGAAATAACAGGAAGAATCTAATTGAGAGAGGGATTAAATAGAGAAATTTCTTAGGAGACATTCATTCATTTGTTCCATTGTTAAGGCTACCTTGTGCTAGGGCCAAGAGTTACTCTCTTTTAAAGGGATTAAACCCTTGGCTGAGTAAAAATACTCAGATTATCAGATTGAATTTTGATTTCTATTTGAGGTTGATTCGCTTGGAAATATAGTTCCTAACATACAGAAAACGAAAACCAGGAAAAATGAAAATCGGATTAAGCATATGAACAGAAAAAGAAAATGTTGTGATCTCATTCGTAGCCTTATCTCTATCATCGAGTCTATATATTATACTCAAATTTGATGATACCATCGATATAAAAACACAACAATATTTTGGATGCACAAGTGATTTTTGGAACTAAAATTAAGTAAGAGGACAACATAAAAAAGTCACCAAATAAGTTGTGTGCACAATCAATTAACAATGTTCAGTCAACATTGGTAGTTACCACATATTACTAATTAAGATCCAGAGTGTCTTGGATTATCATAACTCACTTAACAGAGCAAATTTAATTATTCTAGTGAAACGTTAAGTGTTTCACTTTCAGGAAGGATTGTTGAACAGTCACTTGATTCAAAGAGTACTACTAACGTTTTCATCAACCACAGAGCTGTTGCTCAAGAAATCATAAACGAAACACTGTGAAGCTATTGGGGGAGCTATCAGATAATAATCAATATTGCACCATAAAACGAAAAAACTAACAGCTTTAATGGCAGTGAAGTCCTTCCCAATTTGAGTTTTTTGTTTGAGTGTTTCTCTGTATAAAGCACTGGGCTGAATCATTTCTAGCTCATCATTACTCCAGAATACCTAAATTTAAAAAGAAAATGATGTTCAAAATTATCAATAAAAGCATGCTCGTTAACCAGAGTTAGAATCAGAACAGCCCAAGAATTATCTTTAGACGCAACTATGAAGAATTTGGAGTTCCATTGTTTTCCAACAAGCACTAGAGAAACACCAACTTATATTATCTGAGTTAAATATAAAGAGAAACAGAAATGATTGAGTTTCTTGGGACAAAAGGATCGAAATTTATAAACTGATGATTTTAAACGGACATTGTAGGACCGAGCGCTTGCCGCTTTACCAAAAGCTATAGCTAGTAGTAATGGTGCAACTCAAATCTTTTAAACCGCACAGCAGCTCAAGCACCACGGTTCGATTACTCTACCAAGCAGGGATAATTATTGTACCCAACAATCTCCCTCCCAATAATTGCACTCCTTGTAATCAATGGGAATCGAACCTGTGACCTTGGCTCTGATACCAATTGTAGAACCGAGCGCTTGCCGCTTTACCAAAAGCTATAGCTAGTAGTAATGGTGCAACTCAAATCTTTTAAACCGCACAGCAGCTCAAGCACAACGGTTCGATTACTCTACCTAGCAGGGACAATTATTGCACCCAACAGACATTCGTCTTCCTAAGATTCACGAAGCATTAAATGCATGTTATGCACCTTGCCTTTGAGTAACAATAGCTTTGAAATATTGAAAAGACATAGTACAACTATACGGAAGTTTTCTCGTTAAGAATACCAAAACCATAGCAGGAAGAGTACTCCACTGTCGAAAAATTGAGACAAAGGAACTGCTGTTATGGACCATGCAGAAGAAGCAATACAGAAAGAAGTAGATTGCATTTTCTTTATATAACTACTTATCTGGTTGGAAACATGTGGTTTGATAAGTTTGTTATCAAATTTATTTTTTTTTTTTGCCTTAGAGAGCTCCAGAATACACCGATAATGGTGAAGGAACGCACCAATTTTAAAAGAGAATTTTGTGGGGTACTGGAAACCCGACCTCTCTTCACACCCACAAAATATGATGGTTTGAAAGAGTTCAACGTCTTGGAAGTTTTGCAGAAATCCAACCATCTTTTATTCAAATTAATGTAAGCCAATGAAGATTAAATTAAACCTTCAGAATAATAGTTAGAATAAATTTTTGTGACTCCTCCCACAAAACATGCAGATATGCCAAAGATCACCCGCACTAACTGCAAGTGCATACCAATTGAAAACTGAAAACTTCAATGAGAAGAACTGCATTTTGTCATCCGTTAAACCGTACGGGAAGGAAATATCCTCAAAATATACCACCACAATGAGTCCAAAATAAGCCAAAAAATAATTAATGCAATTTAAGGCCACAGCCATAGCTGAGACCACCATAGAAAAACTTTATATTCTCCAGTTCATTGCCGTAATCCTCCGAAGGGTTTTTGTTACAGATCTAAGTGTATTGAGGTAAAATAATATGGGCCCTATGTATTAGATTAAGGCTCAAGAGTTTCAAGTAATAGGAAATCTTGTAATGATCCGAATCCTTAATTGATTAAATTAATAATTAAGACATGATTAAAGAGTTGTTAATTAAGCAATATTAAAAAATTCATTAATTGAAGTTCAACATGTTGAGATTCACTGAATTTAAAATGGACCACTCAATGTACATCAGATTACATTATCCCCAAAAATCCAACTAGACGAATGAGATTATAGCACGTGGCAGATAAGATTGAGTTCGAATCTTCTGAACTGAACCGGATGCAGCCTATAAATGGAAACTAGTTTCAGTCGTTTCCAACACTGCTTTCCCTCAGCTACTCTCTCTCAAGTTTTAGCCAAATATCTTAGGTTTTCTATCAAAGTTCTATGGCAGTTAGTGTCGGGAAGCTTCGGAGCTAGTGTTGACTCGAGGAGGGGTCGGTGAACAGGGACATACAGATCTATACGTCATCAGTGGGCTGACGACACGCGTGTATATTCTAAAGCCTTAAATAGTGATTTAAGGATCATTAGGAATAACTTTGAAGCGTGTTTAGTGATTCTTGATCTGACATGATAGTGATTATGTTGATATTGTCTAGGTTCAGAATTGTAAACTTTCTGTCAGATTATTTTAGTTAAGTTCTCACTGAGATATCTAAGCGTAATATACACTTATATGTTGCATATTTATCTGTTGCATTATACATGTTTTACTGCTTTCACATATTATTCATGACATATCACGTTGGATCCGATATCTTTTAAGATATACCACGTTTGTTGAGGTCGCTCGGCCCTGTTCTGTATTGTGAACGGTGGGGTATCGAGAGCTATAGTGTCCGACAGGACCCGCGAGCTGTGATGACCCTGGACATTGTAGATCTACGTTTTGATGAAGAATGTTGAAGTCAAAACATGTCTAGAGAAGATCAAAGACTACACACTCAGACGCCTCTAGATTGAACATGAGATTCTTGACTTGAACCTCGATATTTGAGCGTATTGCGTTTCACATTCATCATATCAGTTTGTATACTCTTACATTCTCATATTGGGTGATTGTCGCTCACGTCCTTGTTTTCATCTTGGACACCTCATTCCACGGAATAAGTCTTAGGTTGGACAGTTCGGACGGCCAGAGCAACGGCTAGACCAGTTGGATTTTCGGTGGTGATCCGTCGTGGAGCTTTTATTTTGTTTCTCGTATTCTCGTGCATGATTATGATTTTGATTTCATCGTATTAACAATTAAGACTGAGATTATTGTTTTGTTTTCATTTAGGTTGTAAGATGATTAAGTTATTTGGTTTCCGCTGTTTAATTGCTTATTAATTTGTTTAGTGGCTCGGGTAAAGGGACTACAAATCTAGACGTAGGGAGAAGTAAATAAAATGTGAGGCAAGTGAGGGAGACATTCATTCAGTTATTTTGTTGAGTGTTTTTTTTCTCTGGACATGATAATCGATGCATTGAAAGGTAAGATGTTGAAGATGGCAGAAGATAAGGATACGAAGGTGTTGAAATTACATGAGACTATAATATCAATAACCAAGGCGATGAAAAAATTTCCATGTCTCGTGGATTTGGAGGAGCCATCCTTGGAATTATTGGGTACATGTGCAGTTAAGAGGAAAGAGAAGGGGTTTAACAACCAAATTGTAGGTAAATCTGACAGAAATGCTTACGATAGTGAGGAGAAAGAGAAATCAAACTGGAAAACTGTCAAGGAGGAAAACTTGCTGATCGAAAAGCAATTGCAACGCGATGATGAATCAGATGAATCTGGACTTTCTAGCTTTGTTCCAGAAAAGCTCTCTTACTTATTTGGCATAAAGAGTGGAGGATTTAAGTTTGAAGAGATTAACATCATCTCTATGGGTGGAATTGGATACGCATCTGGAGATTCCATTGATTTCATCCTTGTAGCACGAAACATCAACTCGAACATAAACAAGCTTGTTTCAACAAAAGTAAGCCCAGAACGATCCATGCGCTTATATGGAAGCTGCTATTTGTATTGGCATATGTTTGCGAGTCATCATCAAATTATTTGCGTTCGTCAGATAGTGCTTAAGATCCAAGGATTCATGTGGAAGGAAAAGAAACCACCAGATAAGGCGACACGTTCATGGGCATGTCTATGGGTGAGTTGTCATAGACAAAATTGGGCCCAAAGAAACGATAAAGGCTCATAAATTAAATGGGTATAGCACCTTGTGTCAAATAGTAGGAGGCAGACAAAAGAAGGCGAAAACAGAATGGAAGGGAATTGCCGTAGACAAGATGAGGAACAACGGGTGTCCAGGAGAGAAAATTCACTAGGGTTCAACGGAAGATAACCGATTAGATGGATTGTGAGAGTTGTGCAATATAAAGACACAAAGTTGTCTCTCTGTGTATCGCGACATTGTTGCAAAACCAGCATACTTAAGAGTTGTTCCTCGTAAGAATGGAGACCTGGGCAGATCAGATTTGGTCTGTGAATGACGAGGGATATGTGTGAGGCCCGGGGCCGAAGAGGTTGGGGGGTGATTGTCGGTGCCATGAGGTTGCACGGACAATGAGCGGCTCCTGGCAGGCTTCTAGGTAGAGGGAACATGAATGAACCGATCCCATACCGGAATGAGAGGGATTCCAAGACTGTTCAATGTAATGGACTGTACAGTTAAAGAGGGCTTAAAAGATTTGATATGTACTACTCATATCAAGAAGTTGCATCTTCTTTTCGGTAGCTCATCACATAAGAACTCTAAAGTTAAGCGTGCTTGACTTTGGGTAATTTTGGGATGAGTGACCCTCTAGGAAGTTTCCCAGGGTACGTGTGAGTGAGGACATAAGCACGCTGGAAAGACTCGTCTTGGTACAGTGAGGACAGTCGTCGAATCTGGGGCGTTACAATATGTGGGCTATGTCATTACTCATTAATAAGCCCATAGATGAGACTTGGACAAGAAAATTAGGTCCGGACCCAATTACATTTTTTATGGTTTTGGAAGTTATTCATAGAAGTGCACCTATTCAATTTGTCACGTCCACGAGAGAGAAAATTGGAAGACGGTGGAATCAACTCATTAGCGCGTTTTCAAGTTCCCACGAGGAGGGTTAAACAAGGTGCTGTGGAAAAGGGAAATCCTAATGAGGTGGGGAGTGGCAAAGAAGATGGGACTCTTAGGCAGCATGGTTTTCATGAATGTGCTTTGTGTTTTGCTGTGGGGTCCTCTCATCAAGATTGTCATGGTATCCTTATTCAATTGTGTAATGGAGCAAAAATATCCATAGCAAACTTCCCCAAGCAGATTTTTTTTTTGAAGTTTCTTGACAACAATTATGCTAGATCTCATTTACTTATTGTTGGTGACAGTGACTCGTTTACGAGTTTTTGTGATAGACCAATTCTGTCGCCGATGTCTTCTAGTCGTAAGAAATGACACCACCTCCTTGCATCGATTTCTATTACACATGCATCTTTCTAACCTTGGTCATGTTAGCTCGAATCTTAGTCAGGATACTCAGTCCTAATGGAGAGAGTTTACTTGGTTATAGTGGAGAGCATTTGTCTTTGATGGATGTAAATATTGCTTCTGGGAGTGCAGGGAAGTATATCTCAGTAGACATCACAAAGCTTATCAGTTTTAATCCCATACAAAAAAGTACAGAGTTGTACTCATCTATGTGGGGTATATATCTGAATGGTTTTCCAGCAAGAAGCAAAATTTCTGCAAGGCATAAAAGGTACAAGAAGTTTATCAAGATTACCAAGGGAACTATACAAGGAGTGTCAGGTTATTATAATGAAATTGAGGATTGTAATGAAGGTTTGGTTTTTCTAGGTTATGAGATTGAGCCAACTATTATGCATGAGCGCTTGTGTATACGTTCATACTTGTTGCTCAAACAGAGATGGAACAATGATTTGTGGTTTATGATCACTTATTTGAAATCAAGTTACCACCTCGGTCTTCCTCTGTTTTTGTTTCTGGTCTCTCTAGCTTAATACTTTCGCACTTCAGTTTAGCCCCTAGCCTCCTTCCTTCCACTCTTACATCATCCTAAACCCTCTCCGCCTTAGACTCTCACCTTTTTATTTCCTGTCGCGTATCATCATGTTTCGACCGTTTGAGAGCTTGCACGGAAGAAAGGTAAGTGACGAAAGTGTGTTTATCGAACACAAAATATTCAAGATGCGTCTGGGCTTTCGGGGTAACTCCATTTGGTGGGAAGAACGAACCAGGAAGAAAAGCTATATGGTGGATTTCGACCGCAACGAGGCGCGATGGCTAAGCCAAAGATTTCACGATTTGGGCAAATCTCAGTCACCAGCATCGGTTTTTCTCCGGTACAGGGGAGGTAATGCATTTCTCACGTTGCAAAAATTTGTTAACAGACGGGGAAGTTTCATCGAGGTCTCCAAATTCACATCACACGGTAGGAAGCAGAATACAATTGTGCCTAGCGGATATGATTCAAGGGGATGGCAGAAGATAGCTATGACATTGGGTAAACTAGTGGCAGGAAGTTTACAGAGAACTGAACCAAAGGTACAATTCGTTTCAAAGCCAATGAGAGTCAGGGACTTTCCTCAAGACGATACACAAAGTACAAAGGTCAGTAACGTCCACAAGCTGCCAGAATCGAAAGTACCGGCGCTAAATTGGTTAGAAGCAATTGTCATCACAAAAAACAAGGTGAATATCTCTTGGGACAACATTCAGAATGTCATTCAGAAATCAATCAACAAGCAAGTCAAGGTTTTCCCATTCCAAGCTAATAAGGCAGTGTGGTGGCCCTCAAATTCGGAAGACTTTGATTACTTCACCAAATTGAGAAGGGGTTTTTTTGAACATGGGATCGGTTTGGATTTTGACGCATGGAGACCGGAAATAAATACAGAAGAAAGGATCTTCAGTTGCTGTGATAGCTGGATTCTAATTCACGGGTTGCCTTGGAACTGCTGGACTCCGGAAAACTTCAAAATAATAGGGGAAGCCTGCGGGGGACTGCTGGATATCAACGAAGATACAAGACTTTTCCGTAATCTGGGAGCCGCAAAGATTAAGGTTAAAGGAAAAGAGGGAGGGTTCATTAGGGATAGATTGAGCATCCGGTTGGAAGGGAAGGATAGAGAGATCCAAATTCAAGTGGAAACTTACGATCCGGGGGCTTATGAGCGTTACCAAAGACAAACTTATGCACAGGTTGTGGTAAATGGTAAGAGGACTTTGGCGGGATGGGGGAATAACAACATCCTGCAGTGGAATGCAAGAGGCAAGGGACCTATGAGATCTTCTCCAAAAGACAGCAAACAGCCGGCGGATTTAGGAAATCACTCAACCAACTCTGGTACAAACATGAATCAGCATCATCATGAGGTATTGGTGCGGGATAGTCTGGAGACAAATCGATCTACCGGCCTGAAGGATAACAACAGCTTCAAAGGGGTCTTCAATGATAAAGTAACAGCAAGTAAGGCGAGCAAAGCGATTAGAATATTGACAAACATTATTCCTAAGGCTACTGAAGAATTCAGAAAATCACCGATCCAGTCGATGACGATTGATAGCATTGCGGATGATCATAATGGGGAAAGCAAGGGTAACATCAACACTTTATTGTCTCCGTTTGGGAAAGTGTATTACAGGAAAAATTTCAAAAGGAATCATGAGCGGGAATTGGGCCACGAAGATGAGAGGATCGACAACTCAGCTTATGGATTAGGTGTCGAGAGTGAGTATGAGGGGCTGTACGATTCTGATGATGGAGCAGCAATGAAGATTATTGACTCTTCAGATGATTTGCTGGATAATGAAGTAGACTCAAAAGTTGATGCCACTGAAGGAATGATGCTGTCAGATGATTCCACGGCATGCAAAGATAAAGAAGCTTCAATCAAGGATCTGTTCTTAACACCAGAGAAAGAGGAGGATTGCGCTGCGCCTAAGCCACCTGACAAACGCAATTCTGATGTGGGACAGGTACTAACCAATTTAACTACTTCTTTTTTTAATCACTCTGCCAAAATCCATTCTCTTCTTTCTGCGTCTTTGGTATTGGGATTGTCTAGTGGCCATTTAGGAGGTGAGGGGAAGGAATTAGTTGAATTGCCGGGTCAGGATCCAGAAGTGAACAGTGGGCGTGATTTGGAAAGTGATGGGAGTGCTAGTAAGGACGTGCGGTTTGTTTTGGAGGAAGGAAAGTTTGATGATAAGGGACAACCAAATGCCGGGCTGATGAGAAGAAAACAGAATAAATTGAATTGTGGAAGTACCCTCGTTTCAGGTTATTCATCAAGGGGTAAGGAGGTTATTTTATGAAGATACTCACTTGGAATATTAGGGGAGGAGGGGACTCGAAAAAAAAAGGAAATGGTGCGCAGGATAATACAGAAAGAAAGGCCTGACATCGTGGTGATTCAAGAAACAAAGAAAGAAAAAATTGATAGGCGTTTTGTGGCTAGTTTGTGGAAGTTTAGATTTGTTGATTGGGTCTTTCTACCTTCGGAAGGCCGTTCGGGGGGTATTTTAGTGATGTGGGATCCGAGGGTCGTCGAGGTCGATGAAAATTTGATAGGGGATTTCTCCGTTACTATTCGGATATTGGTTAATGAGACAACCAGCTGTTGGTTCTCGGCGATCTATGGTCCAGTGAAACCAAGAGAGAGGGAGAGATTTTGGGATGAGTTGGCTGGATTGAGTATTATTTGTGAGGACAACTGGTGTTTGGGGGGAGATTTCAATGTGGTGAGGAATACGGGAGAGAAAATGAACAGCTCCTCAAATACAACGAGTATGCGTTGCTTTGACAAACTGATTGGGGAACTGGGTTTGCATGAACCGCCCCTTCTCAATGCAAAATATACATGGTCCAATTTCAGAGCCACACCGATATGCTGCCGCTTGGACAGATTTTTGTTCAGCAGTGGGTGGAGAGATCTATTTCCTAATTTCAGACAATCCGTGCTCCCAAGAATCACTTCGGATCACTTCCCGTTGAAACTTGATACTACTAAATCGAAATGGGGGCCAATTCCTTTCAGATTTGAAAACGTCTGGCTGGCACACCCCAATATCAAAAACCTAGTGCAGGTTTGGTGGAACGAGGGTGTTTACCAAGGGTGGGAAGGATACAAATTCATGACTAAGCTGAAAAAGTTGAAAGGTGATTTCAGATTATGGAATAGAGAAGTCTTCGGTAACTTGGATTTCAGTTTGGGAGAGTTGACTGCTAGGATTAAGTCTTTGGATGAGCTAGAAGGAAATGGGAGATGGTCTGAAGATCTTAGGATACAGAGAAGAAATCTTCGTTGTGAGCTTGAAAAAATGACTTTTAAAAAATATCAGATGGAGAGCCAAAAAGCAAAGCTAAGATGGTTGAAGGATGGAGACCAAAATTCAAAATTTTTCCACTCAATGCTTACCAACAGAAGAAATAAATCCGTAATAGATAGGTTGGAATTGGATGATGGGTCTGTGATCGTGGATGAAAAAAAGATTGAGGAGCATATTGTCAATTACTTTAAACATCTTTATAGACGATCAGAGGGGTTCGAGGGAGGTTTGGAAGGATTGGAATGGAGCCCTTTGGATAACAACCAATCACGTAGACTGGAGGACTCTTTCTCGGAAACTGAAATAAAAACAGCAGTGTTCGAATGTGACGGGATTAAATCCCCGGGTCCGGACGGTTTCACCTTAGCCTTCTTTCAAAAGAATTGGGAATTGATCAAGGGGGATCTGTTGAGATTTTTTGCAGAGTTCTTTGAGGGAGGTGTGGTAAATGGTATTACAAATGAAACATATATTTGTTTAATACCGAAGAAGCATGAATCGCTTAGGGTGAAAGACTTTCGCCCAATTAGCCTGATAACCAGTTTGTATAAGATTTTGGCAAAAGTTTTAACAAACAGATTAAAGAAAGTCATGACGAGTACGATCGCCGAGAACCAATGCGCATTTTTAAAAGGGAGACAGATTTTGGATTGTTGCCTTGTAGCCAACGAGGTGGTGGAGGAATGCCGAAAAAGAAAGCAGAAAGGATGGGTTTTAAAGGTAGATTTGGAAAAAGCGTATGATAACGTCGATTGGCAATTCTTAGACTTTGTGCTACAAAAGAAGGGTTTCGGAGAAAGATGGAGGAAGTGGATTCGTGGGTGTGTGTCCAATGTCTCTTTCTCGATCTTTATTAATGGGAGACCGAGGGGGAAGATAAAAGGGGAAAGAGGAATCCGTCAGGGAGATCCATTGTCACCATTTCTGTTTAACTTGGTTGTGGATGTCTTGGGGAGGATGGTTGATCATGCTAAGAATTTGAATGAGGTGAGAGGTCTAGTGGTGGGTAAAGGTAAAATTGAGATATCACATATTCAATTCGCGGATGATACGCTTTTCATGGTTCAAACAAGGACGCAAGTGATAGCACTAGTGGAATTGATCAAATCATTTGGGAAAAATTCTGGACTCAAGATAAATTTTCAAAAAAGTGTTATCTTGGGGATTAATTGCTCAAAAGAGGAAATAGGCGATATGGCGCAACTTATTGGATGCAAACCGGATGTTTGGCCGATCTTGTATCTAGGATTACCTCTGGGAGGTAAGCCTTCATCATTTGAGTTTTGGGAACCCGTTATATCCAAGATGTCCAAAAAATTGTCGAATTGGAAGAAATCGTTTTTGTCAAAAGGAGGCCGTCTTACTCTCATAAAATCGGTTCTTTGTGCAATGCCTTCCTATTACATGTCCTTGTTTAGGGTTCCAAAAAAGGTTACTGTAATTCTGGAAAAAATAATGCGTGACTTCCTTTGGGACGGTTTGGACGGGGATAAACATTGTCATCTTGTGAGTTGGGAGAAGATTTGCAAACCCAAGGAAAGAGGAGGATTGGGATTGGGAAGTATCGTTTTGAGGAATAGAGCATTGCTTGGTAAGTGGTGGTGGAGAAGTTCAAAGGAGAAGGGCAATTTGTGGATCAAAGTAATAACAAGCATTTACGGTCACCAAGATAATGGGTGGGATTTGGGATTGGCCAAAAGTGGTACTTTTAGAAGCCCATGGAAATTCATTTCTCGTACTTTCCCGGCAATTCAGCTAATGTGGGGCACGGTTTTGAGGGGGGGTAATTACATTCGATTTTGGGAGGACGAGTGGGGGGGTGGGGGTGGTCCTTTCAAAGTTCGTTTCCCCTCTTTGTATAGAATTTGTTCTGTCTCAAACAAACCTATTAAGAATTTCTTAGAGATCACCACTCATCAGGGTGGTCGTGATTATAGGTGGGATGTGCGGTTTAGGAGGAATTTAAATGACGCAGAGTTGGAAGAGTTTGTTATTCTTGCGGGTGTGTTAGATACGGTTATGGTTAGGTTAGATGTGGAGGATTACAGGGTTTGGTTGGGGGAATCCTCGGGTTTGTTTACTGTCAAATCCTTTTATGAGTCTTTCTTTCCTATTCAAGCATTTCCTATTTTTCCTTGTTACGATCGTATTTGGAAGGTTCCTGTCCCACAAAAGGTGCAAATGTTCTCGTGGTTAGTGGCGTTGGGTAAATTACCTTCGGCGGATTTGTTGCAAAGAAGATGGAAGACATGTGCCTTGAGTCCTAACTGGTGCACCTTATGCCAATGCGACGAAGAAACCCAGGATCATATATTACTACATTGTCAGTACTCAAGGAAATTATGGTCGTTGGTTATGCAAGAAATGAGTTTTCAATGGGTGCATCCACAGAGGGCGGCAGATTTATTCATTAGCGATCCAGGTTTCTCTAAGGGTCGCAGGGCTAGAATTTTATGGTTGGTCATGATTCATTTCTTATTCTGGAGCATTTGGCTAGAGAGGAACAAAAGGATCTTTAACGACACGAAGGAAGACGTCAGTGTCGTTTGGGAGAGTATCAAATTCAAAGTGGCGACTACAATCACAAGGATTAATGATTTTCAACATTTAGCGATTTCAGACGTCGTCATGGATTGGAATTTTGTAATGAAGTGAATTTCTTTAGTGTTCGGAAGTTTTTATTCTCGCGGATTTCTCATCCGCTTTTTTTGTAATCAAAAAATTATCTAATAATAAATGTTTCTTATCAAAAAAAAAAAAAAAGTTACCACCTCGGGTGCATGATAATCAGGGAGTGCCATCAAGGCTGGAAAATTGACCCATCGCCAGTTAGGGCATCGATTTGTATGGTTGAAAGCTTGACCGTGTCAAAAGAGCACAAGAAAGAATTGAACTTTGCTATTGCAACTCAAGCTCTGGTTCGATCATATTTTGAGCTCATGAAGGTGGTAGAAAATATAAAGAAGAGTGTGGTTGCAGCTGAAATGAAAAATGACATGCACGGAAAGAGAGGGCTGAAGTATGAGTATCAAAATGGAAGAGAACTTTCTCTGGTGTCATTATCTACCACACAGAAACAGAGAATGCTTTACTAGATGGTCCAGAAAGTGAAGACGCAGACTATGATGAACTAGAATTGGATGTTGAATAAAGCCATTATCAGCAAGTGAGGGAAAAATAGGTGCTCAATACATAGAAAATCAAGTTCTAAAACTCAGCCTTGAGGACAAGGCTGCTTTACAAGATGCCGGTATTGTTACAGACCTAAATGTATTGGGCCAAAATAATAAGGGCTCGAAGATATTAGATTTAGGGCCAAGAGTTTGAAGGAATAGGAAGAATCTAGACGTAGGGGAGAAGTAAATAAAATTTGAGGCAAGAGAGGGGACATTCTTTCTGTTATTTCCTTGAGTGTTTTTTTTTTACACTAGCTTCGACTAGGGAACTTACTGGCAGTTGGCTAGGGATTTGTTTACAGAGTTTATCTCTGGGAAATCATTTCAATTCCATTTGCAATATAATTTTCGTTCTTTAATTGTGGTTGCAACAGTTCTGTTAATAGTAGAAAAAAGAACCATGAACAGAAAGGAAGAAGGGGGAAATTAAACTCAAGAATTAGGGAGAAATAAAGTTCTCTTCCTCCTGCAGTTCCTCATTCAGTGTGCTTTGGACGGTCATAGAAAAAAAAAAAACCAGATAAATTGAAACTGCTGGGACTACAACATGATAAAAACTTGTATTTAAATCTATTTCGAGATGGCAGATACAAACCAGGTCAACTTCTAAAATAAAAACCTAAGATCCTAAAAGCACACAAATAGATAAATGCAATCACCGTGCTGTGCATCTTCTCAGCTTTAGGTAGGCGACTAACATAAGGTGCCCATTCAGAATTCTGCGATACCAAAGGACGCAACATATCAAATCATTCTTTTTTTTATAAAGTGCATATCCAATCGTTCGTAAATGACCACTCAGGAACACCATTCAAGTAGAGTAGCTTAATCACCCGTGCCAACTTCTGCTCGAGCAAAATTAGCAAAGCAACTTTGGCAACATTACCAACTTTATCTCCCAGTAAGCAACTGATTTCTGGAGGGAGATTATCTGGGGCCATTTGCTGCAGAGTCAAAATACATAAATTAAGTTACCCTGATTTAAAACAACAACTACATTATCGAATTGTTGAGCGGAGTATACTGCAAACATACCACACTGTATGGAACCTTCAGAATGCAGTCCCCCGCTCTTATATAGTCAGATGCATACAATGATCTGCAATACGAAACTGGAGTTCAAGGACTGAAACAAGAACACAATAAAATTCAAAAATTTGGTGTTTCTGAGACCTTCCAAACGAGGATGTTCCAATGGCAAGTAGCGACGAAATCTCCCTCCCAGCCTTGCGCTCCAGCCAAGGTAGAAAATAATTGCACTCGTCGTCTACACATAGTGATGCCTTGGACGGAGAAAGGGAAGTAAAATAATGGGTCGGCGTGGTAAAATTGCGGAAGAGAATGGAGAGTACAGGAAGTGGAGTTGGAAGCCACGAGGTGTTTGTGATAGGAGCGCAGTGAAGAATCATGGCTGTTTTGCATATGAACTTTACATCGTTATATTTACATGTTGGAAAAGCCATCGGACAGGAGGACCACTATGACAGCATACTCGATCCATGCAGCTCGAGTTTGAATTAGTGAATAATTAGTGGGAAAGTAATTTTTATATAAACAAAAAATACATGTTTATAAGGTTTATTGAATAGTCTTCTTATACGCCCCGAGGTCGAGGCGTCGGTGAATTAAACTTAAAACAATAAGCCTCGTAGAAAATAGCCCAAACCGATGTAATTGATAAAAATTCAATGTCTTTACATATAAAAATGCAAATAACGTGGAAGCCGTTTCTTAAAGAGGAAAGCGTAAAATGCGGAAACTAATACGAATAACTGGTACAACCAAGGACTTGGTCTTCATATCTGTCGATTTCTTCATCGGTCCCAGAATTGATCTTGTTCAATTTCTCCACATGTTACTCATTATTATCTGAGGAGGGACGTAAGGTGTCACGCCCCGAGCCCGGACCCGCGACTACGTGACTGCACAATGAGATCCTATAGCAACTACTTCGTATTCTTCCTCGCTTTACGTAAATGATTAACTCAAGTTGCTATAGAAGTCCATTGTAAGCCGTTATAAACTCATTTTAAATCTTTGTTTTTTTCGATGTGAGACAAGGGTATCACAATCACCCCTCCTTCAGAACGCGACGTCCTCGTCGCGCCCTGACCCCTCGATCCACCAGCACCGAGAATCTAGAAGTGACTCCTACAGGTTCAAGAGGTGGCTCCCATGCACGTAGCACTTTGCCCCGCAGGTTCAAGAGGTGGCTCCCATGCACGTAGCACTTTGCCCCGCATAGTACTTATTTCCCGGTGTTCCATGCCGGTGACCGGCTCTGATACCATTCTGTCACGCCCCGAGCCCGGGCCCGCGACTACGTGACTGAACAATGGGATCCTATAGCGACTACTTCGTATTCGTCCTCGCTTTACGAAAATGATTAACCCAAGTTGCTATAGAAGTCCATTGTAAGTCATTATAAACTCATTTTAAATCTTTTTTTTTTTTTCGATGTGGGACAAGGGTATCACATAAGGAGGTGAGATTTAATCATGCAATCATACATTTAATCATATAATAAATAGCATGCTAACATTTAAAATCAATTAAATAAAAATAATTAAGCAATTAAAACAATTTTGAATGCATGCAGTTTACGTAGGTTGGTTTTTGAACGTTACTTACAAATTTTAGTATTTTAAAGTCTAATTTAATTTATTAGGATATTTAAAAAATTTTAAGAGTTTAAATTGTTAATTTTAAAATTTAGGATTTATTCTTTAAATTGGGGTAAAATATTTTATATAATGATATTTATGCCATAATTAACTTATTTAATTATTGTTTAAGTTGTGTTAAGATTTTAAGTATTTTATTTATCAATCTTCAAAATAATAAATATAGGAGATATTAACCTTGAAACGGGGATTTAAATTTTGTAAATTTGGCACCTAATATTTTTAAATTAACGGGTTAGATTTTTAGTGCATGCTTAAATAATTGATTAGATTTTTTTTATCTACCTAAAACATCTAATCATTGATCCCTTTAAATCTTCTACTTCTTCTACTATTTATTAAAGCAGAGTAGGCTAGAGTAACTACATTGGCCTGTTTTTTAAAATGCCTAAAATACCCTTCACCAACACCACATCACTCCACGTTCTTAAACGCAACTCTCAGATTTTCTTATCTTCAACTTCCCACACAGAGTGACGATCTTCTCTGCTCTGAAA
This sequence comes from Primulina eburnea, assembly GCF_022965805.1. Taxonomy (NCBI): domain Eukaryota; kingdom Viridiplantae; phylum Streptophyta; class Magnoliopsida; order Lamiales; family Gesneriaceae; genus Primulina; species Primulina eburnea. The sequence continues at coordinate 21,241,242 of NC_133114.1, forward strand.
ATTTTCTCTTCTCAGAATTTCGATGCGCTTGACCCCGCTTCAAACACCTTCAAATTTTTGAAGGTTTGATTTTTATCTCTTCCTCTATTCTGTACTATATTTTAACACCTATAATCGTTTTCCACTTTTTTTTATTTATCGTCTGAATTCTAGAATCTCGACAAAGGATGCACGTTTTGATTGTTAGCTTGAATTTCCCCCTTACGAATGTTAATTTAGGTTTCCCCCTTACGAATGTTCTCCAATTTTTTATTCTAAATCAAGGTTTTATATTTTCCAATGGATGATGAATCACTGTGAAACATGATTTTAATTAATAGATTAATTGAGATGCAAGGATGATGCATTTCGCTGGGGAAGATGAATTTCAATTGCTACGTCTTATGGTTTTATATTTTGTCCAATTCTTTATTCTCTCAAATTTTTTTCATCTTGGTTATTCGGTATTCTTAGACTCATTTGTGATTAGCGCTGTAAATTTACTATCATACACTAAGATGCATTTCACGCCGCTCACAACTTGGACCGATCTTCAACTATGCCTCAAACCCATCACAATTTTGAAGTTTTATTTTTCCTTTTTCCCTCTGTTCTACTATGGTTTTTTTCACATTGAGATTTTTTCCTACTTTTCTTTGTTTATTGTTTAATTGTATCTTTGACATTGGTTTCATTATTTTATGATTTGGGTTCTATATTTTTTACATTTGATGTTGTTCATTTTATCTGCGAAAATCACCTCCTCAATAGCCCTGAAGATTCAGATACCTCTTCAAAATCCCATATGAGTTTTTCATTTACTTCAAACCGTATGCTACTGAATTTTTATGCGTAGTTGTAGACTAAGCAATTGAACAACTGAATGTGCTAGAATGAGTTATCTTCCCAAAAAAAATAGAGGAAGAAAAATTTGGTTAGTTTTGGTCAAGTTATGAGAAAAAATCTGAAGGCATGTAATCTGAATTTTTTTGAGTACTTATAGACTAAGGAATTAGGCAAAATTTTGATATTGTCAAGGTATTTGAATGAATTTATTATATTACCGAGCTACGAAGATAATTGTCATATGCCGACCCTAACGATTTTGTGTCATTTATTGGTCTACACCAACCGTATCATGATTCCGGGATAGAATTCCAGAAGCAAAGTTCCCCTCAATTGGTGGAAGATCTACATTAGTAAGAAAAACATTTAACTTCAACGGCAAAACTTCAAGCAGTCTGTAAGTCTTCATTTTAACCATTATAGAAGCATCTTAATCTGCCTCTTCTCATAACCCAATGTGATTTGCCACAGTTCTTGTATGTTGTCACACATTTTCTCAGAACTACAAATTTTGAAAATCTGGACAGAGTTCTGTCATTGTGATTTCTGTAAACCATAAAAAAAAGCAGAAAAAGAATTGGAAATTAAACAAATGATTTATTTGGTCCAACGATCAAGGGAAAACTGCAAAAATTTTCGTCCAAAGGTTGGAGATCAAAATCTGGTCAAAGTTTCAAATCATAAATTTTAATTCTGTATAAACATTTAAGTGACTTGCAGCTTCAAAAATTCCAGAAGAGGCAACAAATTGATGTTATCTTTTACTATTTATTAAAGTTAAAGGCCATATAAAAATTTTATGGTGTCTAGGAATTGTATTTTGCTTACCCCACGTTCCTTTCTTCTTCACTCAAATATTCTGTTCAAACCATTGGTAGCGTAACTGTCAATTTCAATATAATGGTATCGAATTCTACTTCAAAATTCCAATTGTATTGTGTTAAGTTAGATTTTATATATAGTATTCAAGTATCAAGGATTGAATTTATATTTTTGATTTTTTAAGTATCAAGGATTGAATTTATAATTTTTATTTTTTAAAACTATATATATAAAACTACTATTACATCTTTTATTATTTATTAAAATTTGGCATGCTAGAGTAACTAAACGGTGTCTTGGTTATCTTTTTACAAAATTTTGATTTTTTTATACCTTTCTCTTTTTAGTAATGTTTTTACCCCTTACGAGTGTTTTCCATTTTTTAATTTTATCGTTTGAGTTCTAAAATCCCGAAAATATGATGCACATTTTGAATGTTGGTTTCGGTTTCAACCTTATGAATGTTTTCAAATTTATATTTGTAGATCAAGGTTTTAAATATTGTCCAACTCTTTATTCTCTCATTTTTTTTCATCTTCATTATTCGGTGATCTTAGATTCATTCCTCATAAGTGCTTTCAATTTACTCTCATCAAATTAACTGCATTTCACTACGCTCACAACTTGAAACTGCCTTACGAGGCGCCACCTTTCATACGCGTTCAAAACTAAACCACACCTCGAGACCATTTTTAATATTTGGAATCGAATTTTGTACCATTTAACATGATTCTGCATTGCATATGTGATAAGTGCAAGATTTTCACTTAATTTATATTAGAATCCATTTTGAATTATGCTTGTTTCGAACAGAATTATGCGGTATTTGGTTTGTTTTTGTTGTCATTCCAGGAATGAAGAAAATAGTGGAACGAAGCCATTTGGACCAGGAAAACAGAGTAGTGCGCAGGCGAGAGCACACGCAGGAACAGAGGTGCGCGTGTGGCCGCGCCACTCCACGCGCAGCCGCGCGCCCACACACGCAAATCATCAACCCGAGAGGCGCGCGCGGCAGCGCCACTTCTCGCACGACCGCGCGCGCAGGAGCATAGGCGAGGACAGTAGCCTGCGCGCCACAGCGCAACATCATGCGCGACCGCGCGCCCACAGACGAACATGGAATCCCGAGAGGCACGCGCGGCAGCGCCACTTCTCGCACGACCGTGCGCGCACACACAATCAGATGAAAGTTTCCACGATAAATATTCACAGTTGAATTTATATTCCTGAATTCCTATTATTGAATGGCCAAGAACACTTAGATTATTTTATTCCCCCTTTCCCAAGTGACGAATAACTGTATCTATCAACTTCGATTCAATCATTCCTAATTAGAATCTAAGTTTCATAGATAAATGCAAACAATGTTCTTACTAAGCCTCGCTAAAGTTATACGCCTTCCGAACGCTATAAACATTTAACGATGCGTCTCTAATGATCTATAATTCTAGTCCCTCTCCCGAGTTGTAGAACTAATCAGACAGCATACAATTTATGGCCAGTAAATTGCAGTCAACTCACTACAAAGAAACACAATTAAATAGAAAGGAATTCAATCATATAAATAACCGAGTCAAATTATCGTTTCCACAAAGCTACGTCATTCTCTAGACTAGAAAGTTAGTTCATGACGAAATCTAAATAAACGCAACACATGTTTGAATATTTAAACATCGACACAGTAGAAAATAAAGATGAAGGAATCAGATAACAAATCGGAAGTGTCGTCTCTGTCCCCGGATCCGTCTTGCTTTTGTTCCCTCGTGTCTTTTTCTCCCTGGACTGCTGAATCTCTCGTCGAATTCTTTCTCAAAACTAGTAAAAGATGCACATGCATTGCATGTGCTATTATTATTTTTAATTTGATCAAATAATACTAAATAATTAACACGAAATTATTTTCGATTTAGAAAAGTTGTTCGATTTAAAGGAAAGTTTTATTGTGATTTTTTTCTATTTAAAATATGGAGTGACTTGAAAAGGTTTTAAGTATGGTAAGAAGGGTAATTATGGAATTAAATATTTTGGTGTCCTCAAAAGTAGTTATTCTAAGGCCCTCACACTTAATATAACAGTATAGATGACGGCTCCCCCCTTCTGACCTAAGAATCGCGCTTTTATAATTTGCTGGAACGCGGCGCGCGCGGTGGCGAGAGCACATGTAGGAACAGAGGTGCGCGCGCAGCCGCGCCACTTCACGCGCAGCCACGCGCACATACACGCAAATCATCAACCCGAGAGGCGCGCGCGGAAGCGCCACTTCTCACGCGACCGCGCGCCCACAGACGAACATGGAATCCCGAGAGGCACGCGCGGTAGCGCCACTTCTCCCGCAACCGCACGCGCACACACAATCAGATGAACAGAATGGCACGCGCTGCAGCGCCACTTCTTGCGCCACCGCGCGCGCCGCGTTCCAGTAAATTATAAAAGCGCGATTCTTAGGTCAGAAGGGGGAGCCGTCATTTTGAGAAAGAATTCGACGAGAGATTCAGCAGTCCAGGGAGAAAAAGACACGAAGGAACAAGAACAAGACAAAGAACGACGGATCTGGGGACAGAGACGACACTTCCGATTTGTTATCTGATTCCTTCATCTTTATTTTCTACTGTGTCGATGTCTAAATATTCAAACATGTGCTGCGTTTACATAGATTTCGTCATGAACTAACTTTCTAGTCTAGAGAATGACGTAGCTTTGTGGAAACGATAATTTGACTCGGTTATTTATATGATTGAATTCCTTTCTATTTAATTGTGTTTCTTTGTAGTGAGTTGACTGCAATTTACTGGCCATAAATTGTATGCTGTCTGATTAGTTCTACAACTCGGGAGAGGGACTAGAATTATAGATCATTAGAGACGCATCGTTAAATGTTTATAGCGTTCGGAAGGCGTATAACTTTAGCGAGGCTTAGTAAGAACATTGTTTGCATTTATCTATGAAACTTAGATTCTAATTAGGAATGATTGAATCGAAGTTGATAGATACAGTTATTCGTCACTTGGGAAAGGGGGAATAAAATAATCTAAGTGTTCTTGGCCATTCAATAATAGGAATTCAGGAATATAAATTCAACTGTGAATATTTATCGTGGAAACTTTGTGAAATCATTTCTCTAGATATTTTATCTCATTATTATTTCTCAATTCAGTGATTTAATTAATTCATTGTTTTCAATTAATTCGTTCAAACAAACCAACCTTTTATTTGATTTTCTTAATAAAGTTGAGACTATTTTAATTACGAGCACTGATATACATTTTTATACACACTCCTCGTGGGATCAATATCTGTACTCTAACCAGTACTAAAACTTGACACCGTACACTTGCGGTAGTGAAAACACGCAATAATATGTCTTTTACATCTATTAAAAACAAAAATTTTCACTTTAATCTTCTGCTTCTCTAGCGCTTTGTCTACTACTATTTCTTCACAACTTCCAATAAATTTTTCATATTTAGTGTTAGATTGATGAAGATTCTTTAAATAGTTTAGGCAGCGGGTTCTTCACTCAGTATATATTAGGTTATGCTTTATGTTGAATTTGATGTAATGAGAATATATTCTCTCTTGCAGATATCTAAATACTGAAATGAAAGCCACGAGTTCGGGAGATCATATATCACACAACAATGTCAATAACATGTTTTATATCCAAAATGACGTCGCAAATCAGCAACAAAGGTCTTCACATGTATGCTTTTTTTCACACCAAATTTCAAGAAAAAATTTTAATACTATATTGTGGAAAATTTTAAAAAAAATTATTAAAATATTTCTATTTTAAAAATCAATTTCATTCATGATAAATCATTATAATAATACAATAGCATTAATATATATAATTTACAATAGCTTTCATATTTAGACAAAACTGATGATATATTGGAAACATAGAGCCTCAAATAGTTTACGACATTTCCATGTACGTACATGCAAAAATAATCATTAACCACTCCAATCTCGCTTTTGTTCTGAAGTGTATTCCACTATTATTTTTTTTATTTTCATAAGTACATTAACTATTGGTCTATAATTCTATGTAGGACATGACAAATTATAGCTCCAGCTCTTACATCATCGAAAGGCACGCATAACGAACATGAAAGGATACATTCTATGACCCAACAACGCTGATAATCTTACCTTGCTCAACGTCGATCAAATTACCAAATTAGAATAATGCAATTTACTTCATCCAGTTCTACTTCAAACCAGCATGGTATAATACGTAGTTCAAAAAATATTTACATGGTCTATAATTGATACTTTTGATGTGTGCTAGATGCAAAAAAACACTTACAAACTGAATATATTGTTCAACAGGTCAACAAATAAATTGTAGATTGACTCAACGTACCAGACAACGATCAATGAATGAGGATGCAAGGAACATGGAATTGGCTCGCCGTCGTACAAATTATCGAAGTAGACAAGATAATGAAAGATTATCAATTCCAGATGAGTCTAATCTTGGTAGTAGTGATTTTGTTGCACCAAATACATTGATTCAAGAATCAACTCAGAACATCGGTGAAAATCGTAAGTATTTATTACAATATTTGGAATTATATCCACAATGTAAGGTTAAAACAATAATTTATTTACGTTGAACTATTGTACAAAATATCCCAAATACTACTGCGAAGTTTAAAAAAGCTCCACATACATGACAGTTGTTGATGTGACTACAGTGCGACAAACATGTCGCTCAGAGCCAATAGCTTTTCATACTTTAACATCAAATTACGAGCATGGAAGTTCTAGCACACGTCTACCAAGGCCAAATTCTGTTCATCAAGGTATACTAGTATATCCAAATAAATAGTAGATTTAGTATATATGTTTTACACATTTATCTATTATCAATGGGTTCAAACAAAAATTAATAATTTAATCAAAATATTTTTTTTTATCAGAAACTAGTTTTTATTATATTAATAAAGATTGTTACAATTACAGTGGATGAGTGATCCACACACATCAGATTCTAGCAAAATAAAGTTCGTTACAATGTTCCTCAAGTCCTCGCCGCGAAAATGTTAACAAGTAATGAACTTCCAGTCCCTAACTAACTCTGATAATGTGATATGGTGAAACTGAGGTATGATTATTGTCCAAGTAGCGACTCTGAATCTGATAGTGTTCCATAACTCTTCCCAAGTATTGTCTTTGTCCCTGAATATTCTGTTATTACGTTCCATCCAAATAGACCAAAAAGTGCAATGTACAACTAAGTACCAGAAGTTCGTCAGACTCTTTCCTTTTAGGAATCCCGGCTCGGTGATAAACATGTCTTGCGCTCTTCTAGGAAAAACGCACTCGAACCCCAAATGGTGCACAACTTGTATCCAGATTTGAGTCGTGAATGAGCAGTGCAACAAGATATGATCTTGAGTTTCCTCACTTTTCTTGCATAAAGTGCACCACTGGGGGGACAAAACAAAGGCCGGCATCTGCTTCTGCACTATGTCACAGGTCTGCAATTTCCCCAAAGCCACGATCCAACCTTAAGTGGTATTGGTACTTTCCAGATATTAGAATGGTAAGGGAAAACACCAAAAGAGTTGCCCTGAGTGAATGAATCATATAGAGATGAGACGGAAAAGACTCCAGAAGGATCTCCTAACCAAACCCGGACATCCGCAGAACCCACACACAATCTAATCGAATCTAAGACACCTAAAAGAGTACTGAACTCCTCCAACTCGGAGCTGTTTAAATCCCTTCTAAACCTTAAATCCCACTGAAAAATAGACTCACCCTGAGACTCGATGATGGAATAAAAATGGTTGATTGGTTTGTTTACAAAGGATGAAAGACGGAACAAACTAGGAAAGCACTCTTTAAAAGACACAAACCCCCCCACCCCTATCCTCCCAGAAACGCAGAAAATTCCCCCCCTTAAGCACCGTCCCTATTAACTGGTGACAAGTCGAGTGAGCACGAGAGATAAACTTCCACGAGCTTTTGTAAGTAGAATTCTTTGCAAGGTTCACGTCACACCCATTAGCTTGAAACCCTTATATGCTGCCCACCACTTTTTTCCACAAAGGGTTATCTTCCACTGCACATCGCCACCACCATTTTCCTAAAAGAGCCAAGTTCCTCAGCCGTATGTTAGCCAAACCAAGTCCGCCTCTCGCTAGAGGCTTGCACACTTGTTCCCATCCAACCACATGACAGTGCGTCTCCCCATCCGCTCCATCCCACAAGAAGTCCCTCATTAATTTTTCCATATGTTTCGCAACTTGAGACGGTATCTTAAAAAGAGACATGAAATAAGTTGGCATTGCGCTCAGCACAGATTTAATCAATGTCAATCGACCTCCTCTTGAAAGGAAAGACTTCTTCCAATTAGCCAATTTTTTTGCCATTTTTGAGACAACGGGTTCCCAAAATTCAAATTTCGAAGGGTTTCCTCCCAATGGTGCCCCCAAATACTTAATCGGCCATTGCTCTTGCTTACATCCAAGTTCTTTCTCCATCTCCTCAACCTCGTAATCCGAGTGATTCAATCCTAAGACCGCTGATTTTTCAAGATTGATTTTCAGCCCCGATTGCGCACAAAACAATTTCAACAACCCCACCGCTTCCCTTAAATGTGTAGCAGATTGTACAAGAAAGAGGGTGTCGTCCGCGAATTGTATGTGAGAAATTTTGATTTTGTCCCTTCCAACTACAAGTCCTCTCAAAATGTTATCCTTCTTGGCCTTGTCTATCATTCGGCCTAAGCCATCAATCACGAGGTTAAAGAGAAAAGGAGATAGTGGGTCTCCTTGTCTGAGTCCTCTTTCACCTCTAAACTTCCCCCTAGGTCTTCCATTAATGAAGACCGAGAAGGAGACATTGGAAATGCATCCCTTAATCCACTTCCTCCACCTTACCCCGAATCCTTTCTTAAGAAGCACAAAATCTAAATATCGCCAGTCGACATTATCATAAGCTTTTTCCAAGTCAACTTTCAATACCCACCCTTGCTTCTTCTTCCTTCTATGCTCCTCCACCACTTTGTTGGCAATTAGACAACAGTCCGTTATCTGTCTTCCTTTGACGAAAGCGCATTGGTTTTGCGCTATTGTGCTGCTCATCACTTTCTTCAATCTATTTGTCAGTACTTTTGCCAAAATTTTGTACAAACTCGTAATGAGGCTGATCGGTCTGAAATCTTTAATCCTCATCGCTTCTCTTTTCTTTGGTATAAGGCAAATATACGTTTCATTTTTTTAGTCCGTTGATAATTCCTCCCTCGAAAAATTCATTGAACACTTTCATGAGATCCGGTTTAACGTATCCCAATTCTTTTGGTAGAAAGCCAACGTAAAACCATCCAGCCCCGGAGCTTTATATCCATCACATTCAAACACCGCAGCTCTGATTTCATCCTCCAAAAATTTCTCCTCCAATCGTGCTGCCTCTGTCGAAACTAAAGGGCTCCGCTCCAATTCGTCGATACCCGTTCCATCCCCTTCCGAAGTCCTATACAGATTTTTGTAGAAACCCACAGTTTTGTTTTCGATCTCTAATTCTTCTGTTATGACCGATGCGTCCTCCATCTCAATCTTTTCAATCGTTGCTCTATTGCTTCGCCCAGTCAGTAATGAGTGTAAAAACTTAGAGTTTTGATCCCCTTCCTTGAGCCATTTTAATTTGGCCTTTTGACTTTGAATTTGGAGTCTTCGGATGTTTAAAATTTCCAGCTCACATCTTGCCTCTCTTCTGTCATTTTTTAAATTTGCTGACCACTGACCCCGCTCCTCTTTCGTGTCCAATTCTGATATTTTATTTTGCAACTCGGTGATTCTAATATTGACATTGCTGAATACCTCAATATTCCATTTCTTGGTCTCTATTTTGATATCTTTGAGCTTTCTCATGAAATTATAGCCCGCCCACCCTTGAGTACCGCCCGAATTCCACCATGTTTTAACCGAATCTTTGAAATTGTGATGCAACAACCAAGCATTTTCGAATCTGAAAGGTGCAGGACCCCATCTCACTTTCATAGTGTCCATGACGATGGGATGGTGATCCGATGTGATTCTAGGTAGCACCGTCTGTCTGAATGAAGGGAAAATGTCCTTCCACCCCCTTGAAATGAGAAACATGTCTAATCTACTGCATATCGGGATATCCCTGAAGTTTAACCAAGTGAATCTTGCATTTAATAAAGGAGGATCGTGTAGATCCAATTCCTCTATTAGCTTGTCGAAACAATGCAGACTTGTGGTATAAGAATTGCTATTCATTTTCTCACTCAAGTTTCGAACCACATTAAAGTCACCTCCGACGCACCACAACTCTCCGCAAATGGAATGTAGGCCAGCTAGTTCATCCCAGAAAAATTCTCTTTGTCGTGGCTTACACGGGCCGTACACTGCTGTGAACCACCACCTGATTTCATCTCTCCACTTGATTTCAATAGATACCGAGAAGTGTCCGATCAAATTGTCACTTACCAAAACTACTCTAGGATCCCACATTAATAGGATCCCGCCCGATCTCCCCTCTGCCGGTAAACTGATCCATTCCACGAATCTTGATTTCCTTATACTAGCAACGAACCAACGATCCACAACAGTTCTCTTAGTCTCTAGAATTACAACGATGTCCGGATTTTCCTTGCGGATAACCGTTCGAACTAGTTCCCTTCTTCTCGGTGACCCTCCCCCCTAATATTCCACGAGCAAATCTTCATAACAACCGTTGTGATCCCTTGGAACTCGAACATTTCTCATAATTGATACCCCATTTCAGCCTGTCAAGTTCTCTGCTTAAGCTGCCCGATGGCTTTTTAGTTTCCTTGATAGATTTGTATTCTGAGTTCACATCCCCAACTTTCTTTGCAACGATAGAAGTGACCTTCACCGACTTACCTTTGGAAAATTCAATCTCGGAACCCGACTTGTCACGAATGCTTATTGACACCCCCCTAAGAACCCTCTATACAAGCTAAAAGCACAGAAAGACGCGGGGAGAAGAGAATGGAGTTTGAGTGAATGAGGAATAGGCGATGTTTGAAAACAGGAAAGTACCTGGCCCACTAGAGGTGTAGTGTTGTCGAAGGAAAATGGAACTTTGTTGACCTGTTTTGCATCCTCCTGGAAAAACAGCTCCTGAATGTCTAATTCTTCTGTGTCATTGCCTGCCAAGGAATCCGGGTAAGACGATAGTTGACTCCCCGAATCTGAAGAAGCAGATGTGTCATCAAAACATTCATCTTGGGGGTCATCGAAGTGTAAATCATCATTATCTTCCAAATGGATTTCCCCTTCCATGATTGCTTCCTCCCTGTTCATTTCATCCGCCTTGAAATCCCCTTCTGCTTCAGTCCTATCCGCGCCATCCTTGAGAGATCTGCTATTTCTTCGGCAGTAGGTGTATCCGAAAGGAGGCAATATTTTGGTTGTCCTATTGTCATCGTGATGTTTGTCCCTGTCCGCACTATCTTTGATGGGTGCTGAAGATATTGTGGATCGTCTAAATTCTTCGATTTTTTTTGGCAGAACTCGTTGTAATATTTTTTCCACATTTTTTTCCATATTTTGAGCTGCTTTCGAGCTTTTTCCGGGGATCCCTGTTTGTGCTGAAGTCGAATGCATATTTCCTTGCTCTTCAGTTGGCTTGTCCTTTTGACAGTAGGTAGAATCTCCTTCTGCATTAGTGATCCTGTGGATGTTTGAATTTCCCCACCCCGCCGCCATCTTCTTGCCATTAACCACGACTTGGGCGTAGGTTTGCTTGGCATAAATTTCATAAGCCTTTAGATCGAAGGATTCCACAGAGATGGTGAGCTCCAGCTCTTCCCCATTTATTCGTATCATCAATTTGTTGTGGATAAACCCATATTTGGTGCCTTTGACCTTTATCTTGGCTGCCCCCAAGTCACGGAAAAATAATGTGTCGTCACTGATCTCCACCAATCCTCCGCATTGGTCCCCAATAATTTTGAAGTTGTCAAATTCCCATAGATTCCAAGGCAAACCCGAAATTTTTATCCAGCTGTTGCAACACTTAAAAACTGTATCCGACGAGTTAATGTTTGGTCTCCATTCCTCGAACACTAGAGACACCCCGCTGTCAAAAAATCCCCTTTTCAGCTGAAGGTAACGAGACAGTTCCGTCAAGTTTGCTGGCCACCATACTGCTTTATTGTCTTGGAATGTGTATAATATGATTCTTCTCTTGACTTCGTTGCCTAATATCAGTTCAATCTGCTCCCATGGTATGTTGACTCTTTCTTTGGTGACGATAATAGCTTCCTGCCAATTCCTCTCGCATCGCTTCGCATCGCAAGCCTGTGAACTCTTCTGTAGACCACGTTGGAAAGCCCGTGCTTCTCTTTGAAGAGGCTTTTGATCTCGATTATCTTTGATATGGGCTTTTTCTTGATCGATATAAGCTTTAGCCGGTCTCTGAAAATTCACTGTCAATAATTTGGTGAGTATGTTTGAAATCCTTGTCCACCCATGTGAGTTTGCACCGCTTGGCACAATGATGTTCTGTTTCCTCCCCATCGAAATAAATCTGGAGATTTCAATGAACTGTCCTCTCCTATTAGCAAATCTTTGTAACATTACTGTCGAGTTTTTTCCCCTGAAGCGATAGAATTCCAGGGATGATTTTGACTTATGTAGTATTTCCTAGTGTAGAGCTGACCCAGGCTGCCTCTTCCCTAGCTAATTCCAGAAGATAAGTTGCATTCCTTGTTTTTTCCGACCACAAGATCGAGAAGCCTCCGTTAACCTTCCTAAGTGAGAAAGTTTTAAACTCAATCTTAACCACATCTCTTAAATTGTTTTAAATTGCTAAATAATTGTTTCACCAAAATTTTATATTTGTGACATACATAAGTATTTTATTTAAAAAAATAACATTTTATTGCTTCTGCCAGCAATTTCCTCTCTCACGTTATACATGTAATATTTAATGACTTCAATGAGATTCCATCAACTCGGTGTTTGATTTATAATTTTGTTTTAAATGTCAACATTTTTTGCATAAATATTTAATAATTTAAATGTTTCAGAATTTGATTTAAAAATTAAATAGGAAGCATCCTACATTAAATATATTTTTAAACATGTAAAATTAAATTTAAACACATTGTACATTTTTTAATGTCTTATTTCATAGTTGTGTACAACAAAAATTAATTTATTTAAAATAATTACTCATATTTTTCAAAGACACATATAAATAATAAAAATGTTATTTCAAAATATGGTATATTTTTTTAACGTAAAATATGAAATACCTGACTTTTTTATTAGAGATTATATGCATTTCATAATTTTAATAAACATATAGGATCAACAAAATAAATTTTGTAATTTTTGCAATATACATTATACATCGTCATATATTTGAAAAATAGGTTACTTTTAAAAAACAAAGTTTACAAATAATTTATAATAATAAATTTCTATTATATAATTTATTGGTTCACTCTTCCAGCAACAACTCTTTTTAAAATTGTTAGTTTGAAGATTAATTTGAAAATTTTTGCAGGAAACATTTTCGATGAAAACAATGTCATTACTAACATTCAACGATATCCACGTCCACGTCGATATCATAACCTAGCAAGAAATTTCGGTGAACTTGAGATAAATTATCGATGACAATTGTCTAACCCAAGAATTTGTATACGCAACCAAGCTGTACTGTTTCATGGTGAAACATCACAATTCTGCTGTAGAAATGGAAACACAAATTTGGATCTTATCCCTTCTCCCATTGAATTGCAAGAGTTGTATGTTGCGGATAACGAGGAAGGCAGACATTTTCGGCGGTTCATAAGGGCTTACAATCATGTTTTCTCTTTTACATCAATGGGAGTCAATATAGATGAGTCCTTAACAACCAGTGCACATGGAATTTACACATTTCGTGCCCAGGGATCAATGTATCACTCAATTGGAAGTCTTATAACAAATGAGAATTGTAGGCCACGGTACATGCAGATGTGGATTGTAGACATAGATCATGATATCGACAATAGATTTCATGAAAATCCAGAACTAAGGCGAGAAATGCTGCTTAAGATACAAAACATTCTTGATCAACACAATCCTTTTGTGCACGTGTTTCGAAAAATTGGCAAATGTGAAGACATACCTAACTGTAGGCTCATCATCAGGCAACAAAAACCTAATGAACGTCAATATAGTTTACCAACAACATCTCAAGTTGCGGCCGTCATTGTTGACAACGAGTGTCAAGAAACTTCGAGCAATCGAGATATTACTATACAAGGAATCGGTGGAAATCTTATCAGCATTCAAGATGTAGTTGGATATTATGATTCTTTACAATATCCCCTCCTTTTGCCATATGGTACATATGGTTGGGACTTAAATAGCCGAAATATCAATGGTCCCCGATTAACATGCTTAAATTACTATGCGTATATGCTACAGGTTAGTGAGAAAACATTGTACTTTATGCTTTATCTTTTTATTTTAAAAAAAATTCAAACTTATAATTACATCAATTCTCATACAGTGTAAATTATCTTCTTAACCAGGTACGAGAAAATTCACCATCTTTGATTCTTAGAGGAGGTCTTCTATTTCAAAAATATGTGGTTGACAATTACGTAAAGATTGAAACACAAAGACTACGATGGATACGTTCAAATCAACGTGATATACGTTCAGAACTTTACCAAGGATTACAAGATTGTTTACATGGAGGTGAAAATAATGCAGGTACGATAACTTACTGATTTGAATATTGTACGATAACTTTATGATTTGAATATTATTTTTCACACTATATGTTACAACTCACATCTTATACATACCTATCATATACATTATACAGGAAATGTTGGTACCAGAATCGTTTTGCCATCATCTTTCGGTGGTATCCCAGGTGATATGTACCAAATGTATCAAGATGCCATGACTTTGGTAAAAACATATGGAAAACCTGATATAATGCTTACAATGACATGCAATCCGAATTGGAATGAGAAAAAAAATCAAGTACTTCCTGGGCAATCACCTCAAGACTGTCCAGATTTGATTACAAGGATATTTCGGTCAAAATTTGAGGAATTTAAGAAAGACATTGTCGATAGAGGGGTTTTAGGTAAGGTCCGCTCTTATTCGTACATCATTGAGTATCAGAAAAGAGGGCTTCCTCATGTTCATATGTTGGTCATATTTGAAAATAATGATAAGTTGTGTACTTCCGACCACTTTGACTCAATTGTGCGTGCTGAAATACCTTCACAAACAGAAGGACCCAACTTACACAAAGCAGTTGTCCACCATATGATACATGAGCCCTGTGGATATATGAATCCTAATTGTCCATGCATGGTAAATGGTAAATGCAAGAAGAACTTTCCGAAGCCATTTGTGGAATACACATCTCGAGGAAATGATTCATACCCTTTGTATCGAAGACGTGAAGGTGGCCAAGTATCAATTCCCAAGAATGACGATGTTTTCATTGATAATGGTTGGGTTGTCCCGTACAATCCCTGGCTTTTATTAAAATATGATTGTCATATTAATGTTGAAGTATGTGGAGGGATTAAGTGTGTCAAGTACATATACAAGTACATCCATAAAGGTCCTGATCGGGTCGCACTAGAGTTGAGAAATGGACAAAATTGTGAAGAAATCCAACAGTACGTGGATGGAAGGTGGATTTGTGCGCCTGAAGAATTGTGGCGAATTTTCTCATTTGAGTTCAGTAGTATGTATCCTTCAGTCATTAGGTTACAACTATATACACCAAACCAACATTTGATTTATTTTGACCCCCAACAACGCGTAAGTGATCTACTTGCAGATGATGACAACTCGAAGACTATGCTTACCGAATTTTTCAAAATAAATTGTGATCCTGACTTGACTGGAAAGTATTTATATCGAGAATTTCCACAATATTACATATGGATAAAATCTGGAAAAAAAATGGATTCGTCGAAGAAGCAACAATAAAGTGGTTGGAAGAGTATATGTTGTGTCGCCATCTGAAGGTGAGAGGTTTTATCTTCGTATCCTTTTAAATCATGTCAGGGGCCCAACATCTTTTCAAGATCTGATGACTGTGAATGGAATAACATATTCAACGTTTAAGGAGTCTGTTCAAATGAGAGGACTTCTCAAACAAGATGATTATGTAATTCAATGTCTGCAAGAAGCACGCTCTATTAGAATGCCATCTTCATTTAGAAGGTTATTTGTATCCATACCGGTGTTTTGTCAACCAACAACAGTTCGAGAAACCTGGGATGAGTTCTATCCTAGCATGTGTGAAGAATATGGCATAGAAATTTCATCAATTAACTTAATCATTAATAAGTTATTGCTTGAGATACGAAGGTTGTTGCATCAGTACAAAATGAAACTTGGTGATTTTGATTTGCCATCAATAAGTGCTGAGTTTTTAGAAGACGCACCACTACCAAGAATAATTGAGGATGAGCTTTCTTATCATATTTCTGATGAAGATTTGAGATCTATTGAACGTTTGAATGCTCAACAGAGGATTGCGTTCGACACCATCATAGAAAGTATTATGCATAACCAATCAAAACTTTTCTTCATTGATGGTCCTGGAGGCACTGGTAAGACTTTTTTATACCGCTCAATCTTGGCACATTTAAGACAAATGGGTAAAATAATAATTGCGGTAGCAACATCTGGAATAGCTGCGACATTGTTGCCAGGTGGAAGAACTGCACATTCACGTTTTCAAATTCCACTTAGACCAACCGCATCAACACTTTGCAAAATAAAAAAACAGACAGAACTTGCAGATCTAATAAGGCGTGAATCAGCTATAGTATAGGATGAGGCTCCAATGGCAAATCGCTATGCTTTTGAATCTGTCAGTAAAAGTTTCCAAGATATTATGGAAAATCAAATAGCATTTGGATCGAAGACAATGGTTTTTGGTGGCGATTTTCGACAAGTGTTACCGGTTTTTAAACGAGGGTCAAAGGCAGAACAAATTGCTGCAAGTATTTCAAGGTCAAAATTCTGGAATTGCGTAAAGATAATACACCTTCAACAGAATATGAGATCTGCTCAAGATATTGAGTTCTCGCAATTTCTCTTGCGCGTAGGTGATGGATTGCAACATACTGTAAATCGTGATTTCATAAAATTACCGATTCAATTATCATACCATGGGAAGGTGAACGATCAATTCAGATGTTGATTGATTCTGTTTTTCCTAACATGATAAATCATGTTAACGATGAAAACTATATGGTTGATAGAACAATCATCACACCAAAAAATGTTGATGTGGACAATATTAATCAAATGCTCATTCTGAAGTTTCCTGGAGAGGAAAAAGAGTATACCTCTTGGGATAGTGTAGAAGACGACAATCACAACCTTTTTCAAGAAGAATTTTTGAATTCCCTTAGTCCAAGTGGTTTGCCACCGCATAAAATCAAATTGAAAGTAGGAAGTCCTGTCATGCTCTTGAGAAATGTTGCGCCTGAACTTGGTCTATGCAATGGAACAAGATTAATATGTCGCTGTCTTGGTAGAAATTTTGTAGATGCTGAGATCATAACAGGTCCTCACAAGGGTACCAGATTCTTTCTACATAGAATGCCCTTGAAAATTGAAGATAACTCTGGATTACCGTTTGAGTTGACACGTTGATAGTTTCCCATAAGACTTAGTTTTGCTTTGACAATAAACAAATCACAAGGTCAAACAATCCCGAATATTGGCATATTTTTGCGTAACCATGTGTTCAGCCACGGTCAGCTATATGTAGCACTTTCGAGAGGAGTCTCACAACATTCTACAAAAATCTTGGTAAAAGACGGGAATTTAGAGCGTCAATATGGTGTATTCACAAGAAACGTGGTTTTCAAAGAGGTATTGCTACCTAATAGAGAAAGATAAAATGTAAGTAAATCAGCTCTCTTCATTGTAACTTTTTTCAAAATACAATATGTACAAATATTTACAATAATCGTTAAATACATGATATATGTTTCAATGTTAGAATTTGGGGGATGCTAATAAATTCAATTTATCTCTATCCATGTTTATCTGTTTTCTCATCCTCTATCTTATCACGTCTCCCAAATAACCATTTTTGGCATGGATATTACAATTTCTATATTTATTGAATCGATTTTAAAAAGTATTTGGTTAGTGTCTAATGGACAAACAGATTATTTATGATTTTTTGTTTTTTGGTTTAATTTTAATTTTTTATTTGCTTTTGACTTTGTGTTTTTCTCTCAAAAGCTGAAGGATACTGGTTGCAAACAAGTTATTTGTAGAAATGACATACTCAATTCAATGGATCAGATCTACTCGCCTCCATCTTCATCTGGTTTTTTTTTAACAATAAATAATTTTATCGTCTATGATTTATTATATTGCTTTATATTAGTAATCGTATCAAATTCGTTTGTTTGTAGAGTTCAACACAAGCAAAGGAAAAAAAAAATTATATGCTAAAATTAATCTTTTTATTGTATAAAAATAATTTCTTCAATAAATAAAATTTATTGAAGAACGATTTTCATTTCCTTTTTTTTAGTTTATAAAAATAATTTCTTCAATAAATAAAATTTATTGAAGAACAATTTTCATTTTCTTTTTCCTCATGTTTAGCGTATAAAAATTATTCTTTTTTTTCTTTGATTGTGTTGAACTCTACAAAATAGCTGGTTGTGTTGAGACGTTCGACTCCAGCCATCCTCTCCTTAGTGTCCTTCGAACGCCCCAACTCCAGCGCCTCCTCCACAACGGCGGTGGTTTGGCTGCAACACCTTACAATGATTTCAATTTTTTTCCTCTTTAAATTTATTTTATTCTGATTACTGCTGTAACGGCGTATTATTGTTCGTCTTTTATTCGCTTTTCTGTAAGTGGGTTGGTGTGATACATAAAAATAATTTAATTTTGATCAATTTCAGTGGTCTTATATTTTTTATACTTGAAATTTTTGAAGATATATGTGTAAATGTTGGATTTATGTTACGAAATTAAGCTTATTCTAATATACTCCACTATTATAAAATAGCAAATTAGAGATGTCTCTATATATATCAGGGCACAATATAATATAAAAATTAATCGCCATGCTCCTGTTTGCTGGCCACTCATAAGTATGTGTACAGAGAAGCTAAATTCATAGAAGACAAAGAAGAAGAGGAAGAAATTGATGGCAAGTACTGCATGCTTCATGATAGTAAGCAAAAATGATATCCCCATTTACGAAGCTGAAGTTGGTACAATTCCCAAATTATGATTCTTTTCAATACCCCATCAATTTTAGATTATTTTTTTCAAATTTCATTTTCGCCATTATGGCATCACACAATATGATTTATTCTGATAAATTTGAGATCTGAAGAAAGAGGATGCTGCTCATCTACACCAATTCATATTACATGCTGCTTTAGACATTGTTCAAGATGTGGCGTGGACTACAAGTGCTATGTGAGAAACCTACTTGATTAATTTGGGAAATATTTATTGTTTATTGATTTTATTTGTGGTGTCGGCACTCTCATCCCTTTTTTTTTTGGAGTAGGTTTCTGAAAGCAATTGACAGATTTGGTGGTGTCTGTACATGTAACTGCAGTTCATATCCTTTGATTTTTTTTTCACTGGCTCAATCCTGTGCATCCTTTTTGGAAAATGTGTGGATGATTATGATGATTATTTTTATTACTGTATAATATGGGGCGATTAGAGGATCTGGCTCCCAATTATATGAATAAAATGTCAGTTTTTATGCTTAAAATATTCCAGCTACAAGCTTTCTCATGTTGAGTTGGATTTCATTATTCATGTGGATTTTGATTTATCTATTTCCCCATTGGTATTAGTGGGCATTGATTATATCGAATCAGTTTAATAAGCGTCATTGATTCACTTTATATTTTTCCTTCACCAATTCTGTCGGTTATGATCCTTCCGAGTTCCTATCCGGAGCATGTGCTTTGATAGTCATGTTATAATCTGCTTATCTTTTCTCCTAATGAGGATGGGGATTTCTGCCTTTCTGAGATTTAGAAGTTCAATATTGTCATGTGTGGATGTAGGTATTAGATGATCTGAAGGAGGTTAGAGCATATGGAGAAGAAACAGTGGATTAAGATATGAAAAGATTATTTTTGTATATATAAAATTGAGAGTGAATACCTCTAGGTTTGCATGTATTAACTATTAAGTGTTGTTTTATATCTACCTCTTTTCGTTTCTCGATGCGTTCTTCCAACCTAAAGATGGGGAAATTGTTCTTCTTCTGTGACTAGGGAGTAGCGTTTCTAAATAAAGTACAAAATTCATCAACATCTCATCCCAAAAACAAGAAGAAGCATTGTGAAGATAGTTGGCTTGATCTATGAGTAATACGATGAGGTGGTAGATTGAACATCCTCTTTATTTAACTGGTAATGGTACATTGTTGCCACTCTTTGCATTTTACTCAATTAATATACAAACATTATTAAGGTAAATACTCAATGAGAAAATACATGCACTTTGAAAAAATCAAATTAGGCATTGCATTATATACTTACACTTCAGGTGCTAAGTTGGGTTAGGTACCAACTGAAAATATGATTCACATATTGAACGTAACATAAAAGTTTAGAAAACCTTTAAGAAATGTAATTCATAGAATCAAAAATTAAAGATAAAGGAAATTAGATGTAAAAATGTTTTTATACTATAGATTGATGAAGGATCGAACTAGATGTTAAAGTTGTTCTTCTGCCAGCTGTCTTGATGATCCACTTCACTCACTTCACAATATTTTTCAAAGGTTTGATTTTTATCCCTTTCTCTTTTTAGTAAAGTTTTTACCCCTAATGAGCTATTTGGTTTGCTTACGAATTTAATTTATTTGTAAAATAAAAAAATCTCAAAATGTAGTTTGAAATTTTTTACTTGGTGATAATGGACTTTTAGAGTAGTTGTTTACCTTACATATTTCTTTATTCTGTAATTTCTTCGAGAAATAAAATTCAACTGCAATTTTTGTATCTTTTTCCTCATGTTTAGTGTATAAAAATTATTCCTTTTTTTGGTTGTATTGAACTCTACAAGATAAGGCGGTTGTGTTGCTCCAGGAATAGAAAATGTTGTTTGAGGTTCTTCGTTAGATTTACTCATCTTCGTTAGATTTACTCAAGCAGAACTGTTAATACGCTAGAACATAGAGAATTTAACTTATGCATACAATGAGTAAAGATAAATACTTTATTAATTGTTTTTGTTCAATTTGTAAATAGATTTAAGAGACAAATTTGAGGTTTTAAATTCAATAAATTTTAGTTCGATGATATTATGATATCTTTTGGAATAACATTTGACTATTTGTTTACTTTTTTTACGTTGAAATTTATCATTATTTCACTTACGACTTCAAAAGAATAATAATTTTTATGATGAAAACCTATATTATTTAAGGTAACAAATTGAGTTTGACAGATTTATTTAAGCTTCGGAATCCATTTCATTTCATGATTCACGTAAAAAATGTTTCCGTGTCATGTTATTGTAGTATCATGAATGTTTAATATATTAGCTCAATATATTCATGATACACGCAACGCATGTGCCTGGGTGGCTAGTATTAAGAATCCTACCCTTCCCTACTTTAAACTCACGCACAAATAATAACGCGCACACAAAAAAAAATCACCTAAACTACACACACCGGCAGCCGTGACTTCTGGTGCCTAGGATTCTTGAATTTTTTGATCTTTTCTTGGTCCTATCATCACCAATCACTCACCCACGCGTAGCACAGTTGATTCACGCCATTTTTGCGCAAGGTAAACAGCCGAAACGTCGCTCCGATCGCCCACCGACTTCCCCGTAACGATATTTGACGGTTCGAGCGTTTAAAAACACAAATGCATGTTTTAAACCTTCTTTTATGCATCGATCTTGTCATATTATGTATGTTGATACAAATTATGCATGAAAATTCATTGTTTATATGCAAACATGCAATTGAAACAATCGAAAACGCTTTCTGAAAATTTTGTGGCATGTTTCATACGTATTCTTGAGTTTCTGGATTAAATCCTTCGGTTGGATCCCTCTGGAACATTGCTGCTGGTTATGGTTAGGTTTTAGGGCGTGCTTTGGTCGTGGTTGATGACTGGTAAAAGGTTAGAAGTGGCTGGTACAGAAGAAGACATGGGCAGTAATATTAGTGCAGGTTACGTGCATGTAGCTAGGGGCTGTAAGTGTTGGATCTTTTTGTTCAGCGTATGGCTGGTCCAGGGCCCTTGGCTATGAATTGGGCATGTCTTAGGGTCCTAGGATGAGTCTTGTGGTGGCGGTTCATGCTTTGGCTGGCCAGGAAAAGCGCTGGAACTAGAACACTACAGCTGCGCAGGTTGGGGTTCATTTAGGTGCTGTAAGTCCTCGGCCATATGGTTTCAGTCAGGGGCTGGGTTGGGACTCTTGGCTATAGTTTAGGCAGTCTCTAAGGATCCTAGGATGAGCCTAGTTATGGTGGTTCAAGGCTTGGTTGGATGGTGAAAGCGCTAGAACCAGAAACTCGAAAGCTACCCAGAAATTGGCCTCACATGAGGGGCTGTCACGTTTCTGATTTTTTTGGGGCTTAGGCGCTAGTTCTGAGTAAAAACGGGCTTAACCATGGTCTTATGTTATTTCTAAGGGTCAAGTCTATGGCTTGGTTCGGGTTCGATTCGATTCCATTCGAGTCGGTTTAAGCATGAAGTCGCTAGAAGCGCATATGGGTCGTAGCACGTTTCCTTGGGACAGCTTTGTGTTCTAGGGATCGTAGGTTGTTTTAAGTTGGTTCAATTATTTTTTGGGGATAATTTAGGCTCTTGGACAATAAATTAGGGTGTTGGCTGAGTATGGTTCGAGTCCCGAGTCGTTCGGTAAATCGTAAGCTATTTTAATTAATTCGGGAATCGTACTCGTCCGAGTGCATCTTTGGGCCTAGGTTTAATTAGTTAAATTTTTGAGGTTGGTGCAGCATGTCCAGAGTGTTCCAACGAAGCCCTAGAAGTTTTTAAATATGATCGACGTGCAAAAAATATTTTAATTTGATTTTGGAGGTATGCGAATTGTCTTGTGGTCACCCAGTAAAGCATGACTGGGATTTATGATTACGGGATTAGAAAGCGGTAAAGCATGACCGGGACCTCTCCACCCAGTAAATTACGATCGGGGATTTATTTATGTGGGAGTGGACATCCGGCCGAAAGGCTGTGGTGATCTTTCCCAGCCTAGTACTGTGGTTAGTCTGATCAGGCGATTTATGGTATGAGCCACTTTCTTTGAAACATATTTCTACGCAAACTTATGTACGATTATGTATGATATGATGGAATAACTTTTATGAAAATGTTTATGCATCTATGGCACGTCTATGCTTTTGTATGCTCATTTTTACTACGTAGATTCTACTTTCAAATGCATGAATTTTATTAAGTATTAAAGAAAATTGGTATTTGTAGTTTATGCATTTTGAGTCTTTAGACTCACTAGACTTGATCGATGCAGGTGATGATGCTTTTGAGCAGGCAGGAGGTGCTGACCTGTGAGCTTGCTCGGACCGTGTGAAGTGCAAACCTGAGGACCGCCCAGTTTACGAAATGATTTATGCATGATAAAATATTAAAATACTCTGATTATTTTTAGACTATTGGCAAACAAATTTATCTATTTTTAGCTCATGTCTCTTGAACGATACTGGATTAGTTTTTTTATTGCATTGACTTTAATTAATTTTATGCATTTAAAAATACTTAAGATGTAGTTTTTTTTTATTATTATTTTAAAACTCTCAAAAATTCAATTTGATTTATTTAGGAAAAAAAAAATTATTTCCGCATATTTAAATAGTATAAGAAAGTACGGAGCTATAGTTGGTGCTCAGCCAGGGCTAGTTGGGTCTTGGCTAGGGACGTGGTTAGGTCCTAGAAGAATCCTAGAAGGGCTAGGGCTCGCGCTAAGGGGCTGGAGAAGAGTCCTTGCATGAAAGGACTCTTCCCATGCATGTTTTGAGGGTGGCCGAGAGTTTTCAGAGGAAGGATCGATAGAGGGCTGGGCTAGGTCGTCTAGGCTATGGCTCAGGGTGTTCCAAAGAGGGTCAGGAAGGTTAGGACTCGAGGGTCGCTCGAGCCTTGGGCTGGGGAAGAGTCCACATGAAAAGGGACTCTCCCCCAAAGCATGCTCGATGTTGGTTTTACGGGAGAAAGAGGCTTGCGGCTGGCCTGGGTGCGAGCCAGGGTGGTATGTCAGGGTCCAAGGGAGATGGACAGGGGTCAGGCCAAGGGTTGGTGCAGGTGGGTGCACAGTGGCTGGAGCAAAACCTGGAAATCGTGAGGGATCACCATGTAGGAGCGCATGTTGTTGTCTTGGGTTCAGGGGGTTCGTGGGTTCCAAGGCTTGGGTTGGTCTGGGCTGGGTCTGATCGTGGTCTAGGGATGGTTAGGGTCAGGTGGGCTCGGTGGTGGCTCGGCTGGAGGTGTCCTAGTGTTACTAGGAGTCTATAGACGTGGGTTCAAGCCATGTGCAGGTTGGGTCCGGTTCCCGGATTGTTTGAGAAAGCTAGGGCTAGGTTCTATGGGCTGGGCTTGGTCAGGAGGGTGACTAGATGGGTTGGCTCGGGTTTGGCTCGAGGTGGCTTGGGTGTGCCTCCAGTAAATTGGGAGATGGCTCGATGTGTTCTTATAAAGGTCAATTTCGAATTTAATAAGACTAAAATTAGAACCATGGGTCCACGGGTGGGGTTCATGGCTCACAAGGTTAGAATAAATAATAAAGATATTATGTTTAAAATTTGGGGTAAAATAATGAGTTTTGAAATTATCCTGGATTTAATCGTCTCACGAAACGTTAATTAAAGAATTAATTGAAAAACCTAGTTTTATGCTTTATAAAATTATGTAAAATTATATTTAAGCTTAAATAATTATTTAAGGTAAGCCCATTTCATTAAAAATGAGAAAAAGAAAAAATCAAAATTTTTTACATCTAGGGGCAAAACAGTAATTTTACACTTAAGAAAATACGTAAACGCTTGGCAGTATCCCGAAGGATCATAATGCATGTTAAATGATATTTTATAATTTATTATGATGATTTTGACAATAATATGTATTTTTATGATTTTTGGAAAAGCTGGGTAATTTTTACTGTCTAAAAAGCTATTTTTGGAAAGTTATGCTATTTTATGATTTAAAGAAAATGAAAAATATTTTGAAGAATGTGAATTGATTGTGACAAATGATATATGATTCTTGAGGGATCCGTTTATATTGATAACGGTGAACTTATAATTTTATGGGGATGTCGTGAGGGGAAAAGGCACCAGAGGGAACCTATTTACGAGAAAAAGCCCCCAGAGGGAACTCATTTGAGAGAAAAGGCTCTAGAGGGAACCCGTATTTGGGAAAAGGCCTCCGAGGGAACTCCGACGATCGTATTTACATGGTGGACCTTAGTGCACACCCCCATGAGCCTTGTGGAGCTGAGGACTGATCAGTCGACCAGAGGATAAAAGTTAGTCACTTTCAAAGATCAAATTTCACCCAAAATGATATATGATTGAAAGATTATGATTAAAATGATTTTAAGATATCTGATTCATGATGATAATTAAAGCTATTTTTTAATGATTTTTAAAATTATTTATTTATGCTTAAAGCTTATTTCAAACGATTTTTGAAGGATTTATTTATGCTTAAAGTTATTTTAATATAATTTTACTATTTAATTAAAGTTAAATGATTTTAAATGGTTTATTTATGTTCAAAAGATATTTTAAATAAAAATATGATTTTAAATGCATGTGATTGTATATGCATTATTTGTTAGCCATCTTTAGAATGTGCTGAGTTTTTAGACTTACTAGGTTTGTATAATGCATGATTTGATGATTTACGGGAGATGCTAACGATTGAGTGGATCAAGTGCAGCAGTATACACCCGATGGCCTTTATGTTTCCACACTAGCTCGTTAGATAAATGATTTAAAGATTATGTTAATGATTTTTATTAAAGATACTTATTATGCTTTATTTTTATTGTTAGTTGATCTTTTCAAAGGTCAATTTAGGAAGTTGTGGTTAGTTTATGATTTATGATTTTATTTATGCACTTGAGATTTCATATGTTAATTTATTATGATTGTTAAAAATGTTAAGTTTTTTTTATTTAGCTAGTATTTTCGAGTGTACGATTTAAAAAAAAGTCGAGGTTATCTGGGGAGGGACGTAAGGGGGGTGAGCGTCTCGGAAAACACTCAGTGAGTGATGGCCAATCGAATACAGGATAATGTATTATACATATATTTAAAAATGATTTTTGAACATAACATAATTCAACATAATTGAATGAACAAAATGAAAAACTAATTGAAAAATTCTTATCAGATCAAAACATATCGGAACGGAAACTTATTAGATCTTATTAGACATAAGAAATTATAATGATCAGGGGTTATCCTTGATCTTGGGCTCTCACTGGGGCCTTCTCCTGTAAATGAGCTCCCTCTGGGCATTTTTCCACATCTAGGCTCCTTTTGGTGCCTTCTCCCATAGACAGGCTCCATTTGGAGCCTTTTCACTCACTTGCTTTCCTGATGCACAATTATTTGAATCATATCATATAGCTTCAAACGAATCAAATCAAATGGAACAACACAAAAATAAGCGAAGCAGACAGACAAAATTGAAACAAATAGACGGAAGGGAATGGATCGAAGTAGAACTTATAAAAAAAAACAAATATAAAAACAAATGGTTTACACCAAAACATGTAGTATACGATCGAATTTTAAAACATAAGTAATCTTTAAAACATATATAAGCCCACTTACAATTGTTAATGGGTAATTCGAAACCCACTTGAACTTGGACAAACACGAACCATATATCGAACAAGCCTTAGACGGCACATGGTCGAGCTTGTGGACAAAATATTTTGAGCCTTTGGACAACACTTTGAGTCGATTAAATAGCACTTGGACGTGCCTAGAAGATGAACGCAATGGCCGCGACTTGCCTTCCTTCTTTTCCTTGGTATGGCCGAACTTGTGAGTGATTTGGGAGAATTCTTCGGTAACATTTCTTCAGCATGTAGGGCTGTATTTATAGGCTGAAAATGGTCCAAGTTACCTCCAAGTGGTCAAAGTTTATCCACAACCAAGGGCCACCTTGGTGCCCTCAATGGCCATTCCTTAAATCTTAATTATGTCCAATTCTAGCTCTTCCCATGGCTGAATTTTTGGCTCCTTTAAGACATGAATGAATGAGCTTTCTTGAGATAAAATCTTCAATGCTCGTGGCTGCTCCCACTAAATCAGCAAAATTAGTGGGTTTGTATACACCTAGGCTGACTGTATTCGACTGCTCAGATCTTCTTGAAACGGTTCATCTTCAAAGTCTCGTCCGCCATGATGGTTGAGACATAAGTTCTGAGGTCATTGAATTTGATGTATACTCTATCACTATCATATCTGCAGTTTGCTTAAAGCTCTCAAATTCACTTAGTTTTTGCAAACGGAATTCTGCCAGATAATACTGCTTCAAGAATTCTCTTTGGAATATCTGTCATGTAATATGTCTAGCATCATCTAGGGCTAGTGAGATGGTTTCCCACCATTTGCGCGCTTTGTCTTCGAGGAATGGCACTACCACTTATACTTTGAGTTCTTCAAAGATTTCCAGTAGATGAAGTTGGTTTTTCACATTCTTGAGCCAGTTATGACTAACTTCTGGATCCAGGTTTCCATCATAGGTTGTGACTCGGTTTCTTAGAAGGGACTCATAGTGGTATTTACTTCCACGTGGATGAGGTTTCGGTGGTGGTTGGTTGGCGTTGGCATTTGGGTTCACAAACCCTTGTAGCATTACAACTACAATAGTTGCAATTGTCATCATGTCTCCTTGGCTAAAGTTAACTCTTGGTGGTGGGGGTGGAGGCAGATTCTCATTTTCCTCCTCGTTGCGGTTGGCATGGCGTGAGTTACGATTGTTTATTTGTTTTCTGCCTTTCATTTCCTATAGGCGTAGAGTTTTCTAAGTTGTTTATCAGAAAATATATGATTTTAGTAAATTAGAAAGTAATTAAGGAATAACAAAAATATTTTTCATTAATATTTCAAAATACATATGGTCAAGTTGGTACATAGTAAAAGTGAGTAGCTCAATTGACCCTAATACAATCGATCTTATTCTAGGGTTCCTATCCTAATTATCTAAGACTTCTCCATCTCCTATAACTCCAACAACTTCTTCTTCCACATGATTCTCCTCGGGGTTTCCTTCGAGCTCTTCTTCTAGGTCCTCCACATTGATCATATTGTTCTGTAGTTGATCGATATAATTTTCTAGAAGTGTATTGTGGTCGTTTAGGGTATTCACGTGTTCTTGAAGCTCTTGGATTGTTGATTGGTTTACTGCTTAATTGAGTTCGTGCTCTTCTATCTTTACTTGGAGTCGATAAATTGCCTTGTCAAGCTTGTGTTCTCGATCTTTGAGTGCCATTAACCTTCCTTGGGATACTTAAAACTTTTCCTTTGTGATTTCATGTTGTCTTTCAGCTTCCATGTGGTAAGTAGTATGGCGTCTAACTTCTTCACACAGTCTCTTCTCTTCTTCTCGAGCTTGGTAAAGGTCATCTTCCAAGCATACATTATTCCCATCCAGTTGGAAGTTATCTCGTTGTAGTTGGACGTTCTTTTCCTTTAATGCCTCATATGTCGCATCCTTAATCCTGAGTTGTTCTTGAAGTTCGCTGATGATAGCTTGAGCATCCATGTCCTAGAGGGTGAAAAAAATTTAACTTCTTGTTAACGTAATATATTCAAATTTATTCAAAAAAGAATGACAAAGTTTTTATCTAAAAGGAAATATTACACTTTATTTCTTTTCATATCATATTTTTATTACAATCATAATACTAGTCCAGTATATCAAGTCTTCATCACTATCTTCTTCCTCTACATCCATAGACGTTTCTTCTTCTTCCATGTTTTCCACGGCGAGGTGCAGATAGTTATTTTGTTCTTGTAGCCTA
This sequence comes from Primulina eburnea, assembly GCF_022965805.1. Taxonomy (NCBI): domain Eukaryota; kingdom Viridiplantae; phylum Streptophyta; class Magnoliopsida; order Lamiales; family Gesneriaceae; genus Primulina; species Primulina eburnea. Next base: position 21,269,927 of record NC_133114.1, read on the forward strand.
TCCATAGTGTCTTGAAGCTGGCTATGTAACACCTTTTCTTGCTAGCAAGGTCTTCATGCTGGTGACGAGAGCGATTTTCAAAGTCTTTCTCAGTTTCAATCATTTCCATCAACTCTCAGTTAAGGGCAACTAGTCGTATCACATGAGATGGGTTAAGCGGGTTTGGGGCCAGATGTCTTTCAACTCGATCAAGATGATGGGTGAGACACTGCACATCAGTCAGAAGTAGGTCCTTGGTCTCCATGAGTTCATGTTTCTCTAGTTTATCTCTAGCAAGTTAAGTCTTTAGGTTTGCAATCTCACGAGTTTTGTTGTCAATGGTAAGCTGACGCATGCGAAGGGCGGCTTGAGCACGAGTACAAGGGGTGGCCATCTCCTAAATAAATCGAATAACAAGGCTCATAATCAGAATACTGGCAAAAAAAAAAAATCGAAGTTACTACATTAGACAAGTAAAATATTTGGATCAATCAAAATTTTCATGGGATTTTCCAAAATTGGAAAGTTAAGAATTTTTTCCATAGACTGAAAATATATAGTAATGGACGTGATCGAATTTTGAGATTTCTATGCGAAGATATAGGTCGCTCAAATATTCCAACAAATGGTGATAGCTCGAATTTGAAAATTTAAACAATGGGAGTGACTTTGATTTCTCGTAATGATTTGTGTAGGGAGGCACGGGTTCTTGCTTAGTCAAATTTTGTCTATCAAACTCTCAGCCGGATTATGAACATGGCGGCTCTGATACCACTTAAATGTCATGCCCCGAGACCAAGGCGTTGGTGACACCCTGCATCGTTAAACAATTAAATTGAAAACAATAAGCCTCATAGCACATAACCAAAAACAGTATAATTGATAAAAATGAACAGAATGAAGAACTAATTGAATCAGACACAGAGCATGTCAAAAATTCTTAAAAGATCAAAACGTATCATAACGGAAACTTATTAGATCTTATTAGACACAACACATTATAATGATCATGGGCTATCTTTTATCTTGGGCTCTCTCTAGGACCTTCTCCTGTAAATGGGCTCCCTCTAGGGGGCATTTTTTCCACATTCAGGCTTCCTCTAGGACCTTCTCCTATAGACAGACTCCCTTTGGGGCATTTTCCCTCAAAGGCTTTTCCGATGCACCATTTCAAATCATATCATATAGCTTCAAAGAAAGAGAAGAGACATAATTGAAACAAATAGACGAAACAAAACAGATCGAAGCTGAACTTAGCAAAATACAAATACAAAAACAAATGGTTTATACCAAAACATGCAGTATAAGATCGAATTTTAAAACATAAATAATCTTTAAAATATATAGATGCCCAATTAAAATTGTTCAATGGGTGATTCGAAACTCGCTTGAACTTGAACATATCTTGACCGAACACGAACCATATTTCGAACAAGCCTTGGACGGAACTTGGTCGAGCTTTTGGGAAAAAAAATTAGAGCCTTTGGACAACTGCTTCAGTCGATTAAGCAACATTTGGACGTGCCTAGATGCTGAACGCAATGGTTGTGACTTGCCTTCCTTCGTTTCCTTGGTATGGCCAAACTTGTGAGTGGTTTGAGTGACACCATGTTTGCCCAAAAGTTTTTCAAAAATCTTATTGAAAAATGGGGCCACCATCATTAATGATAGCTCGTGGTGTCCCAAATCTATTAAAAATGTTTTTCTTCAAAAATTTCAGTACCACTTGAGCATCATTCGTGGCATATGATTCCACCTCCACCCATTTGGAGATAGTCAACCGGAACAAAAATGTATTATTTTTGTGAAAGATGTTGGAAACGATCCCATGAAATCTATCCCTCAAACATCAAAAACCTCGCACTCAATAATTTTATTCAAAGGCATCTCATGATGATCAGAAATGTTACTTGTGCGCTGGCATCTATCACAAGCAAGTACAAATGAACATGCATCTTTGAAAAAAAAATGGCCAATAAAAGACACATTCAATTACCTTGGTTGTTGTTCGTGTTGGTCGAAAATGACCACATACTCGCGGTCATGATAGTGACTAAGAATCTGCCACATCTCTTCCTCCGCTACACATTTCCTTATCATGGCATCGGCACAAATTTTGAACAAGAGAGGTTCCTCCCAAAAATAATATTTTACGTCCGTAAAGAATTTCTTTCTTTGGTGAAATGTTAGATTTGGGGGGTGTGAGCATGTAACAAGAAAATTAGCAAAATCTGCATACAATGGACAATTTTGCATCACTAACAACTGTTCATAAGGAAACCAATCATATCTCATCATTTACACATTTTTTTCTAATATGCTCAAGCCTAGAAAGATGATCAACTAACACTTTCTCTACCCATTTTTTATTTTTTTATTTCGAGGTCAAACTCTTGAATAGTAAAATCCACCTAAGCAATCATTTTTTGGCCTCTTTCTTAGCAAGCAAGTATTTGAGTACAGAGTGATAAGTAAAAACAACGACTTTGACAAAATAAGGTATGAATGGAACTTATCGAAAGCGAATATCACTGCAAGTAATTCCTTCTCAGTTGTTGCATAATTCCATTGCGCTTCATCTAAAAAGTCTTACTTGCATAGTATATGGTGTGAAATACCTTGTTCCTCTTTAGGCCTAGAACAGCAACAACCGCAAAATCACTAGCATCACACATTACGTTAAAGGGCAGATCCCAGTCAGGTACCACCAAAATAGGAGCTGTCACCAAACGCTCATTTAAGTTCTCATATGCCTGCAGACAGTTAGAATTGAAATCAAATGGCATATCTTTCATAATTAAATAAGACAGGGGCTTAGTAATTTTAGAAAAATCTTTATTGAAATGCCGGAAAAAACTAGCATGCCCTAGAAAGCTTCTAACCCCCTTTACTGATGCCGGTGGAGGTAAATTGTTGATGACTTCCACTTTTGCCTTATCCACCTCAATCTCTTGTTCAGAAATCTTGCGTCCTAGCACAATCCATTCTTGTACCATGAAATGACATTTCTCCCAATTCAACACCAGGTTTGTCTCCTCGCACCTTATCAACACAAAGTTATGATTCTGCACACACTCATCACATGTTAGACGAAAAATAGAGAAGTCGACCATAAATATTTCAAGAAAAGTTTCAATCATATCATGGAATATAGCAGTTAGGGGTGTTCATCGGTCGGTTCGGTTCGGTTCGGTTTCGGTTTTTTATTTCGGTTTTTTCGGTTTTACAAATATATAATCCGATATCCGAACCAATTTTCTTCGGTTCGGTTCGGTTTTCTACCGAAATGGTTCGGTTATTTCGGTCGGTTATTTCGGTTTTGATACAATTATTTAAATTAATAATATAAATATATTATAAAATATAATATGTTATTTTTTTAAATGATTTCTTAGTAAAATATTTAAATATAAAGTACAAATGAATTACATAAACAACAATCAACTAAGTATTATTCAAAATAATTCTTCATTCACTAATATCATCTCAATAAATAATATAAAATAAAAATAACATTATTAATTTAATTAAATTTCGGTTTTTTCGGTCGGTTCGGTTTTGACATTTATAATCCGAAACCGAACCAAATTAATTTCGGTTTTAACATTTATATCCGAATTATAAAATTCGATTTTCGGTTCGGTTTAGTGTTCGGTTTTTTCGGTTTGGATTTTCGGTTTTTTCGGTTTTATCCGAAGTTTGAACACCCCTAATAGCAGTCATGCATCACTGAAACGTGGCAGGGGCATTACAAAGACCAAAGGACATACGTCTGAACGCAAAGGTGCCATAAGGACAAGTAAAAAGGGTTTTTTCTTGGTGCTCAGGTGCAATAGCAATCTGATGAACCCCAAATACCCATATAGGAAACAATAAAATTCTTGGCCTTCTAATCTTTCTAATATCTAATCAATAAATGGAAGGGGAAGTGGTCTTTACGGGTGGCATCATTCAACTTTCTATAATATATTCACACTCTCCACCCCGTAACAGTCCTAGTGGGAATAAGTTCATTTTTCTCATTAGTGATCATAGTAATCTCACCCTTCTTATGTACACACTGAACAAGACTTACCCATGAACTATCCAAAATAAGATAGATAATGTCTGCACCAAAAAGTTTGATAGTCTCAGCCTTCACTACCTCTTTCATCTATGGGTTGAGTCTCCTCTGAGGTTGCATGAAGGGCAAATACTTCTCTTCCATCAGGATTTTGTGCATGCAGATTGATGGGTTTATTCCCTTGATGTCTGCCACCTTCGAGGCAAACGCTTTCTTGTGTTCTTTAAAGACCTTCAGCAGTTTTTCCTCCATTGCATATGTCAAACATCATAAATAATGACATGTAATTTGTTATTCTCACCTAAGTACACGTACTTTAGGTGTGGAGGCAGTGGTTTGAGCTCAAGTGTCGGCGGTTATTCAATGCTTTACTTCTGAAGTGTCAAATATCTGCGATCCCCCAAATCCTCTAATTTCATCCTTATCGTCTTCTTCCATGGATGGTTGGCATTAAAGTATGCCACTATTTCAGTTTTTTCTTCATCCAATTCATCTTCCTTCAATTCAATAGTGAGGGTGGGGTCCAATGGATCCTTCATAGAATTCTGCACAAAATTACACACAAGTGAATCTATAGAATCATCTCTAAAACAATCATTAGTGTGTAGTGTGTGCTCAAGATCATTGTAAACATCAAAATTGATTTCTCCCTCTCCCTCTCCCACTCTCAATCTCAACTTCCCTTCTTGTACATCAATCAGAGCCTTGCCAAGTGAAAGGAACGGTCTCCCTAGGATTAAAGTCATCTCCATATCCTCCTTCATGTCAAGCACCACAAAATCTGTAGGAAAAATGAACTTGTCCACTTTCACCAATACATCATCTATGACTCCTCGTGGATACTTGACATATCTGTCTACTAGCTGCAAAGACATCCTTCTTGGCTTAGGCTCTCACAATCCCAGTTTCCTAAATACAGACAAAGGAATAAGGTTAATACTCGCACCAAGATCACATAAAGTTTTATGAAAAACAACATCACCAATCATGCAAGGAATATAAAACTCACTGGATCCTTGAGTTTTGGTGGGATCTTGTTTTGTACCAATGCAGAGCAATTTTTGATTAAATTTACAGTCATATGATCCTCCAGCTTCCTCTTATTTGCTAAGATGTCCTTCAGAAATTTAGCATGACTAGGCATTTGCATCAAAGTATCAGCAAAATGAATATTAATGTGCAATTTCTTAAATCCTTCAAGGAACTTACCGAATTGGTCATCAATTTTAGCTTTTTTTAATGCTGCAGGAAAAGATGGAAGAATAACAATTCTAGGTTGTGTAGTGGGTGCCGGTGAAGAGTTAATAGACTTACATGTGGACGTGTCAACCGCTTCCTCTCTTTTTCCCATTTTTCCTTCCCTTTTTGTTCAAGTTCTTTTCCATTCCTCAATGTTATTGCCTTTAATTGTTTTTTCGGATTAGTTTCAGTGTTGCTTGGCAAGGTGTTCGACTCTCTACTAGCGATCATCTTAGCCAATTGCCCTATCTGATTTTCCAACCCTTTTATCGATGCATCTTGGTTTTGTAGTTTAATTTCTGTGGAGAGATAAATTTCGACATCATTTGATCCAAAATAGACTTCTCCTCTCTCGGCTCAGACTATACGTCAGTTGCTTTCCATACTGTTGTCCTCTATGTGGCCGAATTTGACTGTTTTGACCACCTCATGAGAAGTAGGGATATTGCCTCCATCCAGGATTATATGTGTTAAAGTATGAATCATTCCGGACGATTTTGAGTTCCACATGATTCACTGGTGCCTCATCTTGCACGTAGAAAGGATTACTGTCTTGATAATCCTTAGCAAAAGGTTCCCTTCCGCATTTATCACAGAATGTCTCTTGAAGACGCATCATCGTCCCACTCACATTCAAGCTATCTATCTGTTTATTCAGTGCTTCTAATTGTGCATTGAAAGCCGAAAAATCATTTACCTGGTGAACTCCTGGACTTCTCCTCTAATTATTTCTCTCAGATTGAGAATGATAACTGCTAGCAGCCATCTCCTCCAACAAGTCATATCCTTCTTCAGCAGTTTTTCTCAAGAGATTTCCATAGGCCGCAACATCTATCATGGCACGATTCGAATATATTAGACCATAATAAAAAGTTTGGACAACTAACCCAAGAGGCAGCTCATGATGTGGGCATCTTCGCAGTAAATCTTTGTAGCACTCCCAGGCCTCATAGAGTGACTTTTGCTCGAATTGAGAGAAGGATGTTATGTCCTCTCGCAACTTTATGGTCTTTGATGGAGGGAAATATTTCATTATGAATGCCTTGGCCATAACTTCCCAAATCCTGATTGAACCTACAGGTAAGCAATTCAATCGAGCTTTAGGCTTGTCATGTAAAGAAAAAAGAAACAAATGCAATATAACAGTATCATCAGAAACTCCATTAAATTTAAAAGTATCACAAATTTCCAGAAAGTCTGTGATGTGAGTGTTTGGGTCATCTAGCACAGTTCACCCAAATTGGACAATATTCTGAATCATCTGAATAATGGCTGGTTTGATCTCAAACTGGTTCGTCCTGATGGTTGGTCACACTATGCTTGGACGTGCTCTATCAAGCGAAGGCTGTGCGTACTCCAGCATGGGTATGCGCTTGGATCCTCGACTCGTAGGTCTTCATGATGCTCTTCCTCACGCTCATTCATGTTCATCATGTCTTTAAGCCTCTATTATCTTTGTCTGCGGAGGCTTCTTTCAATCTCGGGATCAAATATCTCAAGTTCAGTTTTAGAGACTTTGACATGCACTGAAAGAGATATCTGCAAAGAAATTGAAGATGTCAATTCAAATAAAATAAAATAAAGAATGCCAAAGTAAATGAGTGAAAATAAAATTGTGGATTAATAGTCCCTGGCAACAGCGCCAAAAACTCGATCGAGCAAAACTTTCACTGTGAAATCCTCGGTGAAAAATCAATTAAATTCAAGGTAGATATAATCACAACTGCACGATGTCAAATAATAATATAGTGTACATGAGTACGAGTATCGTTCCTCAAGAGACTGTATTTCACAATTATTATTTCCAATTATTAAACTTTTAGCAATGATGATTTGAATTATTACTGACTACTAGAATGTTTAAATAATAACTCGATGAAATGATTCAAGGATTAGATGATGAAATGAACAAACTTAAATGATTAATTAAGGATTCAAAGAAAAATGAATTTGTTGGCAATCTCGGTTCACCTTCCCCTCGTTAATTTAATTAATTTGATTCGACAATGATCCATGTTTTTGACAAGATTTCCTAACCAATCAAACATGCCCTCTCAAGTTATGCCAAAGTAATCCAACTAATTGAAGTAATTTAATCTCTTTAATTATTTATCAAAAGTGAATTACGTGTCGCTCTATAAAACCCCCTAGCTTTCGACCTATTGGACTATGACTATCAACATATATTATATTTCATATCTGTAAGATCCAAAATACGATTACGCAAACCAACTGCATGAAAATCTATGAAAAATACAAAACGATTAATTAAATGGTTATAATGGCATGAATTAATAATGATGTGCATGATTAAATGTTTAATATAGGATATTCTGTTAGAATGCATAAAACTGTGTTTTAAATGTTATTCGAGACGCGATCGAGGAACGAATACCGGGGACCATATGAGAGAAAATATTTTTATTAAATAATTATTTTTAATTGTTTAATGTGTGGTGTATTTTAAATGGAATTTTTGAAAATGAGGTGTTTTTATACTCCGATTCGTATTTTAAACCGGTATTCGATTTTCGATGAAAATAGGAACTTTTTGATAACTCGGCTAATATTTTCACAAAATTTCATAAAACAAATGATTTAAATATCAACTAATGGGCATAATGTGTCTATTATACTTGGTTAATAGGCCTAAGCTTGAACCATGTGTTTTAATTAAAATAAAAAACCAAAAACCCTAACCTTACACACAACTACACGCCCCACCCCTCTGAAAAAAACAAGGACTCTTCCATCAGCCAATCAACACACACCACACGTATATGGAGAAGGAAATTCGTGATTTCTGAAAGAAAAATTCAGCAAAGCCCTCTCCATTGATGTCCCTCGCATCACAAGTTATTTTTTGTGCGTGAAATACGCAAAGGCACGCCTTAATCTCATTTTTTTCTCATCTATCACATCATATTATATGTTTGATGCATGTTTGCATGAAAAAGCTATCACCCTTTGGTTTATTTTCGTTTTTTTGCCATGTTAGTTTTTATGATTTAAAACTTATGTTATTGATGCTTAAAGGGGCTGTCACAGTAAAGCTATGGGAAGGGATTTTTTTCATCATGTTTAAGGACCCTTAGGTGCATGTGGGAAGGATGGACAAGGAAGGTAATCAAGATGAACAAAAATATGGGGTGACGGTAGGCTAGGGTTTTGGCTAGGGCATCCTTGAGGGCCACAGCTCTTAGCTGCTGATAGGGCGTGACCAGGAGACCTTAGGGGGCTGCGTGATGGTCCTAAGAAGGCTTCATGGTGGTTGGCTCAAAGGCTAGGCATGACCCGTGCCTAGGAGAGTCGCATGAGCCTTCCTAGGGCACGGGTGAAGGGATGGGCGTGTTATGGGTGCTAGGGTTGGTCAGGGGCTGGTCCAATCGGTTAGGTTTGAAATATTTGAGGGTGGCATGGACTAGGGTTTCGAATTTTGTGGGGAAAATTCAGTAGGTGTCCTAGAGTTGGTCCAAGGGTTTAATGGGCTTGAATTGTGGTGTGTATGGTTTATTTAGGTGTTAATAAGCTTTGGTTCAAATTTGAGAAATTTTAGTTAAGTTTCGAGTCTATACGAGTCAAAATCGGGATGTACATCTAAGTTTAAAAATGAATTCAAAATTATTCGAGAAGCTTAAGTTTACATCTAAGGAATATTTATGGGCATATTTTAAGGTGTTATGTTAAATTTGGAATGATTTAGGTCGTCGTTTTAAGGTCGAAGGATAAATTGGGAAAGTTAGGGTTTCAGGGCAAAACGATCATTTTACACCTAAAAATTGTTAGACATCCTGGTAGTGCCTTGGATGTTGTAATGAATATTTAAATATTTATTTTAAATATTAATGATATTTTTTGATGAAACTTTAATGCTAAAAGACATGTTGCATTCTTAGTTTAAAAGAAATGATTTATACGTGCATGATTTTTATAAGTGATGTAAAAATGAAAAGAGGAAGGAGATGAATTAATTGTGACTAATACGATGATATGTAAGGCCAAGGCTCAGTTGACGAGTGAGAGTGTCGCTGATGTGCCCGCCGTCCGGTACCGTGGTAATACGTAAATGGATCCATCGACCTACGGCTAATACGAAAGTCACAATCCAGGATCTGAATTCAATAAAAAGGGAAACATATACGTATATGATGAAACAAAATATGATATGATATGTTGAAAAGAAAATGTTAAAAATTATAGTCATAAAAAATATATAATTAAAAATATTTTCAGCGCTGCTTATGACTGTATACGTAGTACTTGCTATCATGGTTAAGATTTACTGAGTCAATAAACTCACTAGGTGTGATCGATGGAGGTGAGCATGAGATTGATGTTAGTGGAGGTCTGGATGGTTGAACTAGCTGGACTGAAAGTGTACACAACCCGAGGATTGTCGCTAGTTTTTCGAAAATAAAAATATGTTTTTGATTTATGATTACTTAAATATTTTTATGACTTGAGATGTTTTTGAGAGGATGTTAGAGTTAATTTTATTTTTGAAATAATGTTGGTTTAGGGTGGTTGACGTTTACGATTTTATCATTTGAATTACTTTCTTTTGAATTTTTAAATAATAGTTGGTTTTATATATATATATATATATATATATATATATATATATATATATATATATATATATATATATTTTAGGAGCCTGCTGTACCTGTTTCAGTAATCTAACCATACCCTCCAGATCACTCGGGTGGCTGGGTCCCCTGGCGGTGGTGGTGGAGCTCCTCTGTCCCTTCCAGAAATCTCATCTTGCCTATCAATATGGGGCGCACGTTTGGGAGGTATATCTGAATACAGTCCAATTTAAAATGTAACCCCTCATGCAATTAATTTAGTTTTTAAAACAGTAAATTCCTAAATCGTAAAAGCAGTTAAACATGAATAGCAAATCATTGTAAAACATAAATCATGTAAACATACAGGTGATAACAGTCAATCATTTAAATCCTTTAAAACATAAAGCTTACAGATTTGAGGCTTGAAGACTAGGCGGCAGAAGCTGGCGGTAGCACAACCCTATACAGGACCCTTACTCAGAGTTCAGCACCTCCAGTCTCCTCAGCATCAAACTCATCTGCATCACACACGCTTAGTGAGTCTAAAGGCTCAACACACCTGTACCAAGAATAACAAGTACGTATATATGGTACACAACAATGAAAAATATCATACTCAACATATTATTCATTAACTTAAAAGCATAACATAAACGTGTCTTGTAAAATCGTATCATGTCAAATCATGTCATCTTGTGTCATCATATACGTATACAGTTTCATTTAATTGAATTAAGTTCATTAGTTGTGACTTTCATATCAGCTCTATCGATGGATCCATCTACATGTAACCACGGTACCGGACGACGGGGATATCAACGATAGCATTACCCATCCACTGAGCCTTGGCCTCAGCTCATCATATCTCATGTCATCGTATACATATACATCGTCAGTCACAACCAATTCTCATCCTTCAAAAATATCTTCATATTCACCACTTAATAAAAACATGCATTTTACGTAACTTTTCCTTAAAACAAAGCATGCATCGTTTTTTCTATAGTTTCATAAAAATCATAAACATGATGCATAAACATTTAAAATATCATAAATTTGTGCTCAAGGCGCTGCCATGACCAAAATTTCACCCCGGGTGCAAAATGACCATTTTGCCCCTGGAAACCCAGAATTTTCTGTTTTACGCCTGAACCTCTAAAATTGACCCGAAGCTTACCAAACCCCTTAAAATGCCCCAAAAAATATTTAAAAGCATTCCTAGTTGTAAAATTGAGCCCAATATAGAACTTAACCGATTTGTTTTAAAACTCGGACAGGAGTCCAGTTTTAACCCGAACCGACTCGAATCTCAACCAAAATTTTCCCAGCTTTTTACCACACCTTAAAAACACTCAAAAGTCCCTAAACCCACCTAGACTCGTCCCTTAAACCATTCGATCAGGCCTTACCAGCTGCTGGAAACCAGCCCATTCCCCTTTACGCCTACCCTATTATACTACCTCCCGATTTTGCGTCTTAGCCCACAACTGATGGAACCAGGCACGGATCAGCCTTTCCTATACCACCCTAGGACTCCCTTGAACCTACTGCACCCATGCCATCAGCCCCATGCATCAAGCGCATATCACTCGATCACTACTCTCCCCAAAACACCAATCGAACCCAACTCGTCCCTTGTGGCTTCTAGGACAAGACCAGCAGCGTTCGTGCATTTCCAGTCTATGTTTCAGACCCACCAGAGTCTGTCCAAGGTCTAGAGTTTCCCTTGCACCACCAGTCTCCAGCTACCCATCGATCTAAACAAAGAAAGCGAGAAACCCCTAGCCGCTACACATCTCGGCCTTCACTCTAACCCCACCGAACCTTACACCAACCTCGTGACTCCACTAAACTGCTCTGAACGATCCATTAGCATCAACAAAATGGCAGCCTCCTTGCACAATTAAATAAAACGTGAGAGTTGAAACAAAAAGAATACAATAAACATAAGTAAATCGAAGATCTTCCATGGACAAGCTTGGATAAAAAAATTTCATGCATGAGCACAATCATCAGTATATAAAACATGTATGATGTACAAAAAATGATATAAAGCGTGCCTGATGATTGTTTTGTGCACAAACTCGAAGGAATGCACACCCGACATGGAAAATATCTTGAGTTTGAAGGAAAGAAACCACCGAATAACCTTTTTGCCGCACTCACGAGGAGGCTGGTGAGTGGATGGGGTGTGCGGCTGAGTGAGAGGGAATTACGTTTAGGTTAAATGCGTTTTAGGGTTAATTAGTATTAGTTAAATAGTTAGCAACTAGATTAATGGGCCCTAATTGCTAATTAAAAGTTTAAAAAAGGTTTTAGGCCCAACAAACTTAAAAGAAGGCACATTAAATCCAAACACAATCCTGAAAAATATTTTGTGTTGGAAAGTGTTTGAAAAAATTAGCCGAACCCTCAAAAAGTCCCCGATTCGATAAAATTTACGTACCGTTAAAAAATAAATCCTGCGAGTAAAAATACCCAATGAATCCCATTTTTGAAAAATAACTTTAGAACATCTTAAGATAATTAATAAAAATTAATCGTATAATAAAGATAATTTTCCTGAAAATTCTTCGGTCTCCGATCCTCGTTCGAGCACGAAATACATCTAGAAACCCTAATGCATGAACTTTTAAAAATTCTTGAAATAAATCCTACCGTGCATGCATTATGCATAAAATGCATAAAAATGACTAAACATATAATTCAAAATAAAACCCTAGATTGCATGCATTCAGGTTACGTGAATTAAATTTGTTACGCCTTAAACGCATACAAATCTCGAGGATGAGATTAATGTTTTTAATGCTGTAACATATCCCAAAGTTTTTGTTTTGATGATACCAGAACTTGGCTTAAAAATGCACTAATGTTTTATATTGAGGCATGCAGGAAATTAAGATCAAGGTTACGTTCGGAAGCTCCGAAATTTGGTTCGGACGTTTCGAAATTGTGCCAATCAGAAGCAAAATAGAAGCTGTTCGGAAGCTGCGAGGAGCAAGTTCGGACGTTCCGAAGAATGGATCGGACGTTCCGAACACAAGCAATCAAATCGCTTCAATCCGGAGATAATTTGATCTGACTGTTGATTGAGTAGATTTCGGACGCTACGATGGACATGATCGGAAGCTACGAAGTGTTGAAGATTTCAAATCTCCGGAACGCGGGAATGTTCGGACGATACGAACTGGAGTTCGGACCTTCCGAAGTTGTTCATACACTGTCTGAAAGAATTGTTCGGAAGAAACGAAGTTTGATCGGTCCCTCCGAAGCATATGTTCGGACCCTACGAAGTCAAGAACGGAAGATCCGAAGTCATTCCAGAAATTACGCAAATTGATCGGAAGTTCCGAAGCATAAACAGAAGATCCGAACCTTGGCGTCCAAGACTAGTATAAATAGGCCTTTGAGGATGCATTCTCAATCATCCCACTCCATTCTCTCTTGTCTCTTACAAAGCTTTCTACTATCTCTTGTGTGCGTTGATTAAAAGAGTTGTAATATCAAAAGAGTTGTAGAAAAAGAGTGAAAGTAATACTCTCGAGTGGGTTGTAAAGTTCGTGGCTATCCTTGGAGCCCTCAAGGCCAAGTAGACGCATCGAGGCGTGGTTGTAAAAGCTAGCTTGGAGCTCCTAAAGCCAAGTCGTTATAGTGATACCTCGATCCTCATCGAGAAGGGGAGACGTAGACGATTCTTCGTCGAACTTCCATAAACATCTCTATCCCTATTTACTTTACGCATTTACTTTATTGCATTTAAATTACGCATTTATTTTACGCACTTACTTTACGCATTCATTTATCGTACTTATTTGTGATTGTCCCTCAAGTCTTCCGCTTGCAATTTTTGCAAACTCGTTTTAAAAACGCTAAAGGGCCTTAAAGAACCTATTCACCCCCCCTTAGGTTCTTCAAGTGGTATCAGAGCCAAGTTTTTCAAAATCTTTTAAAAATGGCCAATCTAGCAAGCGAGTATGCCCAAGGACAATCCACAAATCGTCCCCCTCTTTTCAATGGTACTAATTACGGATATTGGAAGAATAGAATATATCTATACATCCAATCCGTCGATTACGACCTTTGGAAAATAACGGTGAAAGGTCCCTATATCCCCATGAAAACGGTGGATGATAAGGAAATTCCTAAGGGAATGGATGACCTCACCAAGGACGATATGAAACTTATCTCTCAAAATGCTAAAGCTATGAATATTCTTCATTGTTCCCTAGATATGAATGAATACAACCGAATCTCGGCTTGCACCTCCGCCAAAGAGATTTGGGACAAATTGGAGATTTGCCACGAGGGAACCAATCAAGTCAAAGAAACGAAGATAGATCTTCTCCAACTCAAGTAAGAGACCTTTGAGATGGAACCCAAGGAGGATATCGACACCATGTTCCGGCGGCTCACCCAAATCATCAATGAGCTTGCCCAACTTGGTGAGAACTACCCAACTTAACAAGTGTGGAGGAGAGCCCTTCGAGCACTACCGACGGAATGGGATGCAAAGCGCACGGCTATCATTGAATCCAACAAGGGAGATGTGGCATCCTACGACCTTGATAAACTTCATGGGACACTAAAGACCCATGAACTTGAAGTATCTACCCGGAAGGAGACAAAGAAAGATGACGACAAAGTAAAGGCGAAAGGGATCGCCTTGACCAGTCAACTTGAAGATAGCGACGATGAAGAAATGGCACTCCTCACTAGAAAGTTCAAAAGATTCATGCGGAGTTCCAACTTCAAAAAGAAGGACAAAAAGATTGAGAAGGAAGTGACATGCTACAACTGTCAACAAAAGGGTCACTATGCAAACGAGTGTCCCTCCAAGAAGAAGGCCGGCAAAGACAAGAAGAAGGCCCTTCTAGCCACGTGGAGCGACAGCGACAACGAAGAGGAGTCTACCCTATGCTTCATGGCAAAGGAAGATCATCTGACCGACTCGGATGACGACGAGGTACCCTCTTACGATGAATTACTCTCCGCTTACACTAGTATGTACAATAAGGCTAAGTCACTTAGAAATGAGAATAAACAACTTAAAACTGAACTAGAAGCTAGGATGCATGACAACACTAGGCTCAAGACAAACCTAAGAGACTTAGAGAAAGCCTTCAACAAGTTCAATGTGAGTAGCGGTAAACTAGAAAACCTCTTGAGCATGCAAAGGTGTAACTTCGACAAAGGAGGTCTAGGATATGAAAAGAAACCAGTCAACTTCGCTAGTCTTATCGCAAAGGCAAAACTAAGAACACCACCAACATGCACTTACTGTTGTAAGATAGGCCACATAAGACCTAAATGCAAGAAACTTAGACACCAACACAATAAGAATAGTTATTGGAAATGGATCCCCAAATCCCCAACTACTACTAACCTCAAAGGACCCAAAGAAACGGGTACCAACTATCAAACTGTATCTCAATCTTGTAGGGACAAAGGGGAGACAAGTCATCGAGCACTTGGTATCTTGACAGTGGATGCTCTCGACACATGACGGGAGAAAAGAAGCTGCTACAATCCATTCGACCAAAAGAAAAGGGATCGGTGACCTTTGGAGACAACAGCAAAGGGATCATAGAAGGCATCGGCTCAATAGGTATATCTAACTCTACTGTTATTGATGATGTACTTCTTGTGAAAGGACTTAAACATAACCTCCTAAGCATTAGTCAATTGTGCGATAGGGGTTATGAAGTCAAATTCACACCACACGATTGCACTGTATCACTCACAACTGACAAATCCATTAGTTTCAAAGGTTATAGAAGTGAAAATGTTTACAAGGTCGATTTAAAGATTTCATCTTTTTCAAAAATGAAAAGCCTTGTAACATTAAATGTTGATGACAACATTCTTTGGCATAGACGACTTGGTCATGTTGGGATGAACACCATAGAAAAACTTTTAAAACTTGACCTAGTTTCCGGAATGCCAAAGCTGAATTTAAAATTAGATTATTTTTGTGATGCTTGTCAACTTGGTAAACACACAAACGAATCTTTCAAAAATAAAAATTTTGTATCCACTTCTATGCCCCTTGAATTACTTCACCTAGATTTATGTGGCCCCTCGAGGACAACTAGTCTAGGAGGTAAATCCTATGCTTTTGTCATTGTGGATGATTTTTCACGTTTTACTTGGACATTGTTTTTAGCCCATAAAAGTGATGCCTTTGATCATTTCAAAATTTTTGTCAAGAAGGTTGAAAATGAGAAAAATCTTTTGATCAAACAAATCCGTAGTGACCACGGAACGGAATTTCAAAATGAAAATTTTTCATTTTTTTGTCAAAACAAAGGCATTGGTCACAACTTTTCTTGTCCTAGAACTCCTCAACAAAACGGTGTCGTTGAGAGGAAGAATAGGACCCTAGTAGAGATTGCAAGGACCATGCTATGTGAGCATTCTCTACCAAAATATTTTTGGGCTGAAGCGATGAGTTCTGCTTGTTACATCATCAATCGCGTATCAATAAGGCCAATTCTCAAGAAAACTCCATACGAACTATGGAGAGGGAGAAAGCCTAACATTTCTTACTTCCGCGCTTTTGGATCAAAATGCTTCATCCACAACAATGGTAAGGACAACCTGGGTAAGTTCGATGCTAAATCGGACAAAGGTATCTTTCTTGGTTACTCTACTTCTAGCAAAGCATATAGAGCCTTTAATAAACGCACTTTACTAGTTGAAGAATCTATTCATGTCATATTTGATGAAACTAACCCTTGCTTGCCTAGACCTGTTGTTTCTGATGATGATGATATAGATATCCTTGACGAAGAGTTGGAGTCCACAAGCCTAGATGATGTTCCTAAAGATCAAGAGGACGCATCTCTTCCGAAGGAGTGGACTACGCACAAGGATCATCCCATGGACCTCATCATTGGTAGCCCATCGAAGGGAGTATCTACTCGCTCTTCTAATATGTGCAATTATCTTGCTTTTCTTTCTCACATAGAGCCTAAGAACATAGAAGAAGCTTTACTTGATGATTCTTGGATTATTGCTATGCAAGATGAACTAAATGAATTTAGAAGGAATAAAGTTTGGAATCTTGTACCTAGACCCACTGATAGACCTGTCATAGGAACTAAATGGGTATTTAGGAACAAGTTAGATGAGCATGGTACAATCACTAGAAATAAAGCTAGGCTAGTAGCTAAAGGATATAGTCAAGAAGAGGGAATTGATTATGATGAAACTTATGCCCCTGTTGCTAGACTAGAATCCATTCGCATGCTACTTGCTTTTGCTTGCTCTAGAGACTTTAAATTGTTTCAAATGGATGTTAAAAGTTCTTTTCTTAATGGTGATTTGAAAGAAGAAGTGTATGTTGAGCAACCTGTTGGTTTTGAAGATGTGCACTTATCTGATTATGTGTATAAACTTGATAAGGCTTTGTATGGTTTGAAACAAGCTCCTAGAGCTTGGTATGAGAAATTGTCTACTTTCTTGCTGTATAATGGTTTTTGTACGGGTAAAGTTGATATTATCTTGTTTACCTTGACTAAAGATAATGATTTGCTGATAGTACAAATATATGTAGATGATATTATATTTGGTGCTACTAATGAACACTTGTGTAGAGATTTTTCTAAGCTTATGCAGGATCACTTTGAGATGAGCATGATGGGCGAGCTCAACTACTTCCTTGGTCTCCAAATCAAGCAATGCAAGGATGGTTTCTTTGTCAACCAAGGGAAGTACATCAAGGAGATGCTCAAAAAGTTTGGGATGGAGTCTTTCAAAGCCTCATCCACACCTATGAGCACGACAGTCAGACTCGACAAAGATGAGGGAGGTAAACCTGTTGACCAAAAGTTATTTCGTAGCATGATTGGCTCCCTACTCTATGCGACTGCTAGTAGACCTGACATTATGTTTAGTGTTTGCTTGTGTGCACGATTTCAATCATGTCCAAAGGAATCACACTTATTCGCCTTAAAACGCATTTTCAAATATCTTTCAAATACTCCAAATCTCGGATTATGGTATTCTAAGAACTCATTTTTCGATTTAAAAGCTTACTGTGATGCCGACTTTGGAGGATATAAGGTGGATAGAAAGAGCACTAGTGATACTTGTTTCTTTTTGGGAAATTGCTTGGTGTCATGGTTTTCTAAAAAGCAAAACTGTGTTGCACTTTCAACGACCGAGGCCGAGTATATGGCTGCCGGTAGTTGTTGTGCACAAATTCTTTGGATGAAGTATCAATTACTCGACTATGGTGTTACTTTTTCAAAAATTCCAATCTTTTGTGATAATACAAGCACCATATGTCTAACAAAGAATCCAGTTCAACATTCTCGTACAAAACATATTGACATTCGACATCATTTTATTCGTGATCACATTGAGCAAAATGATGTTGAACTTCACTATGTTGACACCAAGAATCAAATTGTGGTGAACTTGGCATGATTGAGTTGTAAACATTGGTCAAATACTCTCGTACATATTTGTTAAATTGAGGGGGAGTATTATTAATGTGAGCATTATAATGTCGGATAATACAAATTAATTGTATTTATCCATAATTATGGCTCAACATTCATTTATGTGCTAAATATTTTAAATTTTAGGTGTTCCTCATCTTGGCTACTTCGGAATCACCGTTCCTTATTCGGATGCTTCGTTTCACTTCGGATCCACCGAACGTGTTCGGATCGTCCGAACCTGACCATAGGTTCCAGAACCTCCGATTCACTCTTCGGACCATCCGAACACTGTAGTGACTCGTTCCAGAATCACCTACTAGTTGAGAACTAAGCATGCAACTAACTTAATTAATAATAATCAGAGATAACAGCGGAAAATACCAACAAATGATAGTTATACAACCCAATCGAAATCAGAACAACTCAAAATATATTCGGTACAACCAAATCGAAATAGAATAGTACTGAAAACTAAACCAACCAGATACTCACTGACCTCCTCCTACTCTTCCCGAGCTGTCCAACCTGAGGCCTGCCCCGTGGGAATGGGGTGTCCAAGATAAACAAAACCGAGGACGTGAGCGATAAGAACGCCCAGTACAAAAGCATGAGTATACAGACCTATATGAAATGCACATGCTATGATCATGATACCGGGATAGTCAAGAAACAGGAGTCACAAAAGGATCTCAACAATGCTCAGTCTAGAGGCGCCAAGTGGATAGTGCCGCGCGGTCCAACCTCTGGGTCACTGCATCCACTGCAAGAACAGACGTGGACCTAAAATGTCCCGGACCACCGAAGCCCTCCCGACCCGTCGGCCACTGTGTACTCTCGGTGTCCATGCGTCCACAAGACAAGACAGGGCTGAGCGGCCCCACAAGATATAGCTTATCTCGAAAGAGATACAGCTCAACAGTAAAGGCTATCTCGAAGGAGATACGGCTCAACATGAAATGCAACGTGCAGTAATAAACGTGACATAATAGCATGCATCATATGACATATATCAATGCACCACATAATCATGCAACACATATAAGAATGTATACTCGACCAGGATATCTCGGATAGTACTTTCGTACCTCTATCACAGCAATCCTAATCCACTGGAATAACCAGACAACAGGTCTAGTCCAAGCCTATTCATCAAGTGAAAACCATCACTAAAACTTATCTACCAGACTTAACTAGATAATCCTGAGATAATACTGATACAATTCCAAACCTTCGTCCGTCGCTAGCCCACTGATGCCGCTACCTCCCAACTAGAGCACAGCTCCGCTACAAGACCAGCAGCTCCCCGCTAGTGCCCGAACCTCGGAAAAAGACTAGAATCTCACAGAAACGACTGAAATGCTATGGAACTCTCTGAATTGGCGAGTCACAAATGAAGCCTCGCGCCTCTATTTATAGCCAATGTTCGGACGATCCGAACCATGTCGGAAGCTCCGATCCGGCACACTTCGGACGGTCCGAACTCTGATCGGACGATCCGATCCTTGCATGCCTTCCACGAGTACAGCCACCTGTCTCGGACGATCCGAACCCCAATCGGATGATCCGAACCTTACCACGTGTCCAGAACCCTTCCACGTGTCCAGCCACCTGTCTCGAACGGTCCGACACCTGGCTCGGACGATCCGAACTCATCGGACGATCCGAACTCATCGGACGATCCGAACTCATCGTACGATCCGAACTTGTTCGGTCCTTCCGATCCCACCGAAAATATAATTAATCCGATAATTAACTCAAATTAGGAATCGGGTTACTACAAACACACATCGGATCGTCCGAACCTCCTTCCGATGTCATTTAATGTTCGCGCCTTCCCAATGCCTGACTGTCGGACTTCGGACCCTCCGTTTACTTATCGTAGCCTCCGTTCTAGGATCGGAATGTCCGATTGTTAATCGGATCGTCCGAACGTCTTGCCAGATAACCGATCTGTTCGCATTCCGGACCTTCCGAACTCATGTTCGGACCGTCCGAACAGGGCCTATAAATAGGCGTTCGGATCCTCTGATTCATTTGTTAATTCACATCCTTCTTTCTTTCCCCACACAAAACACCCACTACTCACTATGCCTCCGCGCCGTAACGCAGCTGGCCGAAATGTTCGCCCTCGTCACGGTGCCTTTCACCATGATCTTAACCAACCACCCAACCCTCGTCCTACCCCACCTGAATTCGAAAACCGTAACATTCTGCCTGGTCATACCCTTCACACCGAATACCTCCGTGCGAATTCCTTCACGTTGATTACTTTTATTGAGTCTCAACGTTGGGGAAATTTTTTTCTACCTTCCGTACCCGATCTCATCTACCCCTCTCTCATGCATCAGTTCTATGCGAACTTTTCCCTAGTTCTTGGTGGGGATGACACTCGTGTTGTTACCATTGTTCAGGGTCGGTTCATTTCTTTTTCTACCGCCGACCTCTCTACTTGGTTCGATCTTCCTCGAGACGGACCGAGTACGTTCTTTTCTCAGTCTTGGACTGAGAATGACCCCACTTTTGATCGAGTCAGTGCCTTGACCACCATCTTCGGTCGTCCGCCTACTCCTGCCGATGACCGTCCTCATGCGAAGGACCTTCCTCCTCAGATTCAGCTTGTTCAAATGCTTATCACTTCTTCCATTGTTCCTCGCAGTGGAGACCTCTCCACTTGTAAGTATCTAGATCTATACATTCTCTATTACTTAGTCTCCCAGCGCCCTTTTAACCTTCCCCGTTTTCTTATGTCCGCCATGGAGTACGCGGCTACTTCTACTCGCGTCTCTTTTCCGTTTGGCCGGTTCATTAACCGGATTCTCGCCCATTTTGACATTGACTTTGCCGGTGAAGAATCCGTGTCTATTTCTCCTCACGAGACTATCGACCATGATACCGTTGTTAAGATGGGACTCTCTTGGAATCCCGTCTTATCCTCTTGGGTCGTCGACAAGGATCGCATCTTTGCGTCCTATGGTCCGACCGAACACTTTTATGTTCCCTTCAGTCTTCTTCCTCCTCACGTTCAGACGAGAGGATTTCCCGCTGGTCCTCCTACTACGGGTACCACTCCTACCCCTTCGTCTGATATTCCCTCTACATCCCAGCAGCGTGGTCCCGACCCTATTAGCACTCCTTTGTTGACCATTGATGACCTTCCTCATGGCTTCACTCCGCCTGCTCCCTCTGGACCCTTCGATCGGATTTTCGAGTATCTCGAGCGATTGGAGACTCGTTTCGACACTCGTTTCTCTCTTTTGGAGTCTGCCTTAGAGCGCCATCATACTGAGACTTCCTCGCGTCTTGATTCCATCGAGGCTGAGATGAGGAGCCATAGAGAGTCGCGGGATGCGGATTCTTAGCTTATGTTTTTGTTATTTTTGTTTATTTTATCTTTATGCATCATTGTATAAAAGACTTGCATTTATTAGTGGATATTTTACCTGTTTATTTGTCTCTCTTTATGCTTATGTCTTTTTGATTATCGCAAAAAGGGGGAGAATTTATTTGGTTAAAATTGCTATTAAATGGTTATTAAATAAATTCGCCTTAATTCAACCTCTTAGATTTGTTATTTGATTAAGGGGGAGCTATTTAATAACATTTAGATTATGTTGATTATTGTTTCATGTTGATTATTGTTTCTCAATTTTTAACCAAGTTTTGTGATCATCAAAAAGGGGGAGATTGTTACGCCTTAAACGCATACAAATCTCGAGGATGAGATTAATGTTTTTAATGCTGTAACATATCCCAAAGTTTTTGTTTTGATGATACCAAAACTTGGCTTAAAAATGCACTAATGTTTTATATTGAGGCATGCAGGAAATTAAGATCAAGGTTACGTTCGGAAGCTCCGAAATTTGGTTCGGACGTTCCGAAATTGTGCCAATCAGAAGCAAAATAGAAGCTGTTCGGAAGCTGCGAGGAGCAAGTTCGGACGTTCCGAAGAATGGATCGGACGTTCCGAACACAAGCAATCAAATCGCTTCAATCCGGAGATAATTTGATCTGACTGTTGATTGAGTAGATTTCGGACGCTACGATGGACATGATCGGAAGCTACGAAGTGTTGAAGATTTCAAATCTCCGGAACGCGGGAATGTTCGGACGATACGAACTGGAGTTCGGACCTTCCGAAGTTGTTCATACACTGTCTGAAAGAATTGTTCGGAAGAAACGAAGTTTGATCGGCCCCTCCGAAGCATATGTTCGGACCCTACGAAGTCAAGAACGGAAGATCCGAAGTCATTCCAGAAATTACGCAAATTGATCGGAAGTTCCGAAGCATAAACAGAAGATCCGAACCTTGGCGTCCAAGACTAGTATAAATAGGCCTTTGAGGATGCATTCTCAATCATCCCACTCCATTCTCTCTTGTCTCTTACAAAGCTTTCTACTATCTCTTGTGTGCGTTGATTAAAAGAGTTGTAATATCAAAAGAGTTATAGAAAAAGAGTGAAAGTAATACTCTCGAGTGGGTTGTAAAGTTCGTGGCTATCCTTGGAGCCCTCAAGGCCAAGTAGACGCATCGAGGCGTGGTTGTAAAAGCTAGCTTGGAGCTCCTAAAGCCAAGTCGTTATAGTGATACCTCGATCCTCATCGAGAAGGGGAGACGTAGACGATTCTTCGTCGAACTTCCATAAACATCTTTATCCCTCTTTACTTTACGCATTTACTTTATTGCATTTAAATTACGCATTTATTTTACGCACTTACTTTACGCATTCATTTATCGTACTTATTTGTGATTGTCCCTCAAGTCTTCCGCTTGCAATTTTTGCAAACTCGTTTTAAAAACGCTAAAGGGCCTTAAAGAACCTATTCACCCCCCCTTAGGTTCTTCAAAATTCCTGGACCTTACAAGAACAGCCCCCATCGATATACCTATCAGGGCAGTTCTAGTTGCATATTCAACTGAACATCAGCAACTTCCTCCAACGGATCCTTCAAAGAAGACTATCACCGAATCTGGCGAGAAACTGAAACAAGTTGGAGTCAGAGCACCACTCATCACTATCACCAGTCCAACTACAGTGCCTTTTGCTCGACCAGAAGGAGTGGTGATACATGAGAAAGTGGATTCAACTATGTCAAGGCTGAGAATTTCTCATGCCCTCACTGACCCAAAAGGTAAGAGCAAGTTGATTGAAGCATCCCGGACCAAACAACCCGATTCAAACTCATATTGATTTGATATGGGAAGAAATAAATGAGTTTTCTGAATCAAAGTTGAAAGTGCATAATGAATGGGTCAGATTTAGGACTAAAGTCTTTGCTAGGAAATTGCAGAAAACATCAGTTTTGAACAAATTCATCGCCTTGGAAACAACAGTCCTAAAGACGGTTAAAGCTGCCATGATTGCTCAAGCGCTGGAGAGGAGGAATTATTTCTTTGATCTGATGCGTGTCAAGAAGCTAACTGATGTCACAGCTCAGCTACGCATGAACTATGATCCTACCAGTCCAACTGCCTGCAAGTAGTTTTTCACCAGCTAGACTCGGATCTATTATCATTGCAGATGAATATCAAAGATTGGGAAATGGATCAACAGTTGTATATTCCAGTAAATTCCCAAAGTTCACCCTCAGAGGAGCATGCTGAACCTTCAACAAATATGTCAGAGTCATCCAAGGAAGCAGCTGCTAAAAAAAAAGAGCAAGTAACTGTATCTTCTTCCAAGGATGCTCAACCGTCATCTTCTTCTCCTAAATCTCCTCCAGCGGGTCTTCAACTATACACCAATGCTGAGTTATCATTGGCAATTATCGAGTAAGTAATACAATCAGTTGCCACTGACATCCAGCTGAACGTTTTAACCGATAAACCAGTTGAATACCAGAACATAACTGAACAATCAGCCTCAGAGGCTGTTTTACAAGAAGCCGAAGAACTAGTTCAATCGGCTGCAACGACTGAACAAGTAAATCAAGCTGACATGGCTCAGTTGCACTTAGACCAAACAGAAGATGTGACAGTGCCAACTGAAGTGCCAGCCGATAAACCAACCGAAGAGCCTACCAACTTAACTGCTGCTCAATCTTCCACCTCTGCTGAAGACACCCATTAGAAATCAGTTGAAGTACTATTCCATCATTATATCAACTGAGATTGAATCAACAAAATTAGCCTAAATTATTTTCGATGACGAAGACAAGGAGAAAGAACATGATCCATCTGAATCTCTGTCTCCTGAAATATCAGTGACTGCTGAAATTATTCTCGAAGGAATTCAGTCCAGTTTGCACACTCTTACCTCAACCATTTCCGATATGAAGTTAACCCAATTTTTGCACACATTGAAGATTGGTTCTCCAAATGATAGTACTTTGAAGAGCCTTAACCAGGTCACCAAAGACATTAATAACTTATTCTTCCTAGTAGATCAGTTGAAGAAGGACAAAGTGACGGTTCTAGCTCTTTTCCAAACTCAAAACATTCTTATCAATCGGATTGATTTCATACAAATAAGCATGACAAAGCGAATGGAACTGATGCAGGAACAAATGATTAATGCTATATCTATTGTCACCTCATAAGTCCGTACATTATCCAATAAAGTTGGCGGTGTTGACAAAAAAGGGGAAGAACATAAAGAAGAACATCAGCAACATCTATCTAAGAAAAGACCAAGTCAACCAACTGATCAAGTACCAGCTGATAAAAGAACCAAGAAATAAAGAACAGTTCAGATCAGTTAGAAGACAATCTCTACATTCAGTTATTAGTCTTGGCATATTTTCAGTCAGTAGAAGATTCTTTTATTCTGAT
Source organism: Primulina eburnea (assembly GCF_022965805.1). Classification (NCBI taxonomy): domain Eukaryota; kingdom Viridiplantae; phylum Streptophyta; class Magnoliopsida; order Lamiales; family Gesneriaceae; genus Primulina; species Primulina eburnea. The sequence continues at coordinate 21,294,995 of NC_133114.1, forward strand.
ATTCTTTTACTCTTTCATTATTGGTATGAATCTGTACAGTGAATGATTTTTTAATAAAGTATTATTTTATCTACAAAAGTTCAATTTGATCAGTTTATAAATTCTAAGTCTTGTCAAACACCAAAAAGTGGGAAATTGTTGGAATTATAATTTCGGAGTTTGACAAATTGAGCGTGAAAAGATTGAAGAACTAATCAAGACAACTGTAGATAACTGAACTGAAGATGTGTAACTGAGAGTTTCCCAAACTGAAGATTAATGCGCATGTTATTAAAGGCAACTGAGTTGTTCAAAGCTAACTGAAACTGTATAGTCAACTAGATGATCAGTTAAGACTGATAAGTTACACAATAATTAATTAATCCTATCGGCTCTAAATAGTCAACTGATAAATCAGCTTGGCACGTCATCAGTTAAAGAGTGTAACCAAAAACCGACAAATTGTACGAGAGCATACTGCAACTTATAGAAGGAACACCGCAGTTCAGAAAAGCTACAATGTATGATTGTCAGAAGCATGTTGACGTGTCTAACAGATATAAAGATTCAAACACATTCATTGTTACCGTTGGAGAACAAAGCCTATAAATAGTCGAGAAGATCGGCTGAGAAAAACTCTAGAAGCACGTACATTCATTCTGGAGTTAAACAACTTGTAAACTCGACCCAGGCGTTACACTTCGATCCAAAATTCTATTTAGGTTGCGGTGTCGAATTTTGGGTTACGCTGTGTGTGGTGTGTCGAAATCGATAGATTTAGTATGAGGAACAGGTCGAACCAAGAAATCGATCTATACTCGAAGAAGATGCTAACCGAATTTGTGATTCGAGCTCGATCCAACCAAAAATTTAGTGGTAAAAATCAAAATAATAAGTTGAGTTCTTACTAATACATGATTATCTCTTTGGATTTCTTGCAAATCGATATCTTGTAGATTCATTGTTATAACATAGAGTGAGAAACCAAACAAATTTGAAAAAATTTGACAAAAAATGGTGATGTGAAGAATGGTACAAAAAGAACCAGAAATGAGAAGATTGGGAAGAGTGGAGTGAAATGTAAGTCGTGTGGAAGATGGAGAAGAGTGGCTGTTGTGAGATGTAGGTCGTGTAAGTATTTTAGGTTTTTTATTAATTTAATTTTAAGTTTTATTATAGATAAAATTAAAATTAAAATTTAAATACACTAATATTTGACACAATTAGGTTTTAAATCAAGGATAAAATATTAAAATACACTTGCCTCTTTTTTTTTGAATAAACACGTGTAGCAGGCCCGATTTCCTCATTTTCCCATATAATGCCTACCCCGGAAATGTCCCATAATATAAAATTTATTCATAATGATCGATTACAAGAAAAACTGAATTCAACGTTCAGATATAATAACATTTGCATATAGCAGTTTGATATCCATCACTGTTTCATCTTCATATCCATTAGGGCACCCAATTGTTGAACACCAATGTGGTGTTAATACCAATGAACACCCATCCACTTGTGAATTGTAATGTAGGCGTTCAACTTTTTTTTATTATATATTATTTTATTATTATTTTTTTAAAGAGAGTGAATGTGGTGGATCAAGCATTTATTATTTGTATATAAAAATAATAATAATTTAAATTTTGTAAATAATTTGAAATTGAATTTATATAATATAAAATAAGAATGAGATGAATGAGTGGATATCGAGACATACAAATAATGAATGTTAATGTTAAAAAGAATGTAATAGAAAATGTGTTAATATAATATGTATGTGGCATGTAGATCCTACGAGTTTGTTGAGGTGATGAATGTTATAATAGTAACGAATGCCAATGCCCTTACAAATTTTCTAAAATTTTGTTGGGCTGTACACTACTCTTGATTCCTGCTATTGTTGGTATATGTTAAATTTTTTTGTTGTGCTCTCTCTTTCGTATGTGGTCTTTGTCTCGCCCTCTTTCGTCGCCACAATCAACTGCCCATTGGTTCTCATTACTTTGTATCTATATATCTATAAAATAAAATTTATTAAACTCCCGTTGAAAGCACAGAAACATACAATTGACACCCGGTATTCATTCATTCATTCCCTCTTCTCAATCTAACATAAGCAAAAGAGCTTTTTGATGCAGGTTTTTGGTTTAGTTGTAGCATAATTTCTAGTACTTTTTACTGTTATGGGACTTTGGCTGTCGGTTTTAGCTAATATCTTGTATACCCTTTTGCAGAAAGGGATCTGGGTTGGCTTTCAATGTTTTTGTCATTATCTTGAACCCGAAGATTTTCTTGGAGGAAACTAGATAGATCTGAAAACGTGTCAAGAAAAAGACCTATTTGGAATTTCTATGTTTTCTTGCAATTTCTGAGTTTTCGGCTCGATGGTGTCATCTTTATGGTCGGAGATACCGTTATCTTCAGAAGCTTCTAGATTTCTGGCCTAAGATTGTGTATTACACCCACGTTTTGTCTTGATTTCAGAGTGATACTGGTTGACCCATTTTGATGGTTAAAAGTGGCATTGTTGGGGGGAATGGGGTTTTCTACCCAATCGTTGGTTTTGCTTCATGCGTGGCTTTTATTTACTTGTCTTTTGGGGACTTGTGGATCGATATTCGTAGTGACACAAAGCTGAGTTTTGTGGAAAGAAATGGCAGCCAATTCATCGTGGATGGTAGGCCTTTCTATTTTAATGGATGGAACTCTTACTGGATGATGGATCATGCTGTTGACGTATCAAGGAAACATAGGATCAGAGCAGTACTGCAAGCTGGAGCTAAAATGGGACTCACTGTGTGTAGAACTTGGGCTTTCAATGATGGTGATTACAATGCTCTACAAATCTCCCCTGGCCGGTTCAATGAAAATGTTTTCAGAGTAAGATGAAATTTTTGTGTTTATCTGTTTTATTAGAGTATGATGAAGCTCTTCAGTTGCATAGAGTCTGACCTTTGCTTTCTGAACTTGATGATGGTCTAATGTTTTTTCCAAGATTTTGTCCCTAGTTTATGTTTATTTTTTTAGTCGGGAATTTGTTTAATGCCATTTCAGTGATAATAGCTACATTTTCTGTGATCGAGGTAAATAGTCTATCTAATGTGGACTTCATTTTATTTGTTTCTGTGAGGATGTACTGTCTGTTTCTCCGATATATTACAGTTAGCTGAAGTTTAGGAAAATTGATACAAACTCTAGGATAGTTGATGAATCCTCAAGTTCATCACATTCGATATCTCTGAATGTGTAAATGTTCAGAAATTAGGATTACAATAATGAAGTGCTAGACTACCATTACATGCACCATCTTGAAACTTAACTTTTATGTGTTTGTTTCCCTTTCCTCTGTTTATCAGATGTGTTTTTGATGACGATGGCCCACGAATTCTCGGATACAGTAGTTTAATAATGTTATCTTGATTTGAATGATCTTATGTACGAATTCCACATGCAATTTCAGGCCTTGGATCATGTTATTGCTGAAGCTAGAAAGTACGGGATTCGGCTAATCCTATGCTTGGTTAATAACTTGCAAGCGTATGGTGGAAAGACTCAATATGTTAAGTGGGCCTGGGAAGAAGATGTTGGCTTAAGTTCTTCTAATGACTCGTTCTTTTATGATCCGACTATCCGACACTATTTCAAGAATTATATTAAGGTAACTTAATTATTGATCATCTGTTCTCTCTTAATATTGTAACTTGTTAGGTGCCGCTTCAAATGGTCTTTAAAAAACAAAAAAAATCGATAGTTTAATTTGCTTACCTGGAAGCTGCAAACTAGTGAACATAATGTGTGTGATTTTGGAGTTTCTTTTCAAATTTAGAATGTTATAAATTGTGCTCACATCATGGAGCCTGCAAATTCTGATGATCTCATATGATTCTAACATATCAGCTCTTTACCTAAACTCAAAGCTCCTTAATTTTGGTCAAAAACAAAAATAATTTGAGCTTGGAAAACGTTGTGTTGTCTACTATTCTCATTTGCTTTCCTATATAGAATTTGAAACCTCATATTGAAGCGTAGTCCATCAAGTTCCATTCCGCACTTGTGATATTTATCGTCACACGTAAATGCGTTTATAATCTTTAGTCTTTACCTTCAGTAGTGATGAACTACAAATGCTGTCTTTAGATGGTACCAAAAATGGATACTCTCGAAAGTGTTGACTCATGTGATGCCTCAAGTTATTTTGTAATAAAACTGAATTACCTGATAACGAAAACCTACTGTAAAATAAAGAGCTTATTCCAAAAAAAATACTGATGGGAAAGCCTGAGAGTTTATTCATTTTCAAATAAGAACACGAAACAATTTGACCACTGGATTTCTCTCATCTAACTATCAGGTTTTCTCCGCCCCAAAATATTACAGTCACATTTTAGCCATCCCAAATTAATTTCTACTATCCTTTATTCCCCTCTTTAACTATTGATCATCAGCCTATTCTTATCATGTGGTTCCTTGTATTTTTTATGTATCCAGAGTATGAAAAATATATTATGTTTGACTATCTTTAACCTCCCATCACTGGGAAGAATAGTGAAAATTCTTGTTTTTCCAGAATTAATAAAGCCAGACGCATACTCTGATTTCTATTAACTTACACTTGAATCTTAAATTCAAAGTGCTGTCTCTTAAATTTGTAAGTTATCTTAATTTTCACGTCTTTAAATTCAGCCTAGAGATGTTATATAATTTCAGTAATTCTTCTACGGAGTATTGCAGTGCTACATTGAAGATGATATATATATACAATACATACATATTTATGTAGTGACAAATCAGTTTAGAATGACCAAGAACGAAATAGTGAAAAAACTTGGCCACCGCTCGCATATGCATACCTTTCCTTCTTTTTAAAAGAGCTGAAACTTAACCAAAAGGATCGAGTTTTTGCTTTATTTGTCTTTCTTTTTTATTGGCAAACATGAAAACTGAAGAATATTTAGCTCGGCCATTTAATTGTATTTTTATGATTTCCTCTCTGGCAGACTGTTCTAACAAGGAAGAACACCATCACAGGGATTGAGTACAGGGATGATCCAACAATTTTTGCTTGGGAGTTGATTAATGAACCCCGCTGTATGACTGATAAATCTGGTGATACACTTCAGGCAAGTACAATGTTGTAAATGGCGTGAGACGGTGACGTGGAAGTCACCGACCGCCTATTGCCTAGGCGGTTGATTTTTTTAGCAATTTTTTATAGGTATTTATACATAATAATGTAATGTAATCACAAATAATCATCATTTTTATGTAATATATGTAATTGAATAATGTTTATTCATAAAAATTTATATAATATAATACAGTATAGACAAAGTGCAAATAAATATAAAAATGCAAACTAATAAGATGATTAAGGTTGTGGCTGATAGCGGCGGCGGTTGGAGGCAGGTGGTCACTGTTAGCAGAGGACACTTAAAACCAATAATAAATAGAAAAGTGAGAATATGTGTTTTTATTATATTTAGGGTTTTTAAATTATTGACTTTGACTGATTTTTAAAATTATTTGACGTTGACAGTTGACTAAGATTTTTAAATCATTGACTGCCTCGGCCGCCTGCTCGCTCACTTTGCCCGCCTGATAGCCTCTGACCGCTTATAGAGACTTCCTTGGAGAAAGGCGGGGCTGTGGAGGGCCGCCTACCTCCTAGACGGCTGCCTCAGCCGTCATTTAGAACGTTGGTCCGCATGTAGTTAACTTAGTAGGAAAGCTCTCAAGTATTTTTATTCGAAAACATGCGGTGTACTAAGGATGATCAGTTTTGAGCTTCCTTTAACTTATTTTTGGCTATGATCTTCTGCATGTCGAGTCAAGATATTTTGTTCTCTGGTAAAATTATTTTGATCCGCTCTTTTTGTGCCGTGACGAGCAATGGCTATTGTGACACGGGATGCTCGTTATACAGATGTTGAACAGCTAATGGGGGTTTGGAGAATGTACTATCTTTTATTAGATTGCAGTCAGTTTGGAAACTAATCTTGTTAAGTTGTTCCAAAGATGCTCAAATGTCACTTTCCAATGCCAAAAGTTTTGAGCTACCTCTCTGGACTAGCATGTAAAACATTATTTTCATGTCAGTCTCGTGTCATAGTTCTCGTCATACAAATAGTTGAATAATATCTTGTCCATCTTATTGTGATGCGCCAATCCAATCCGAATGTGAATGGAAATTTTGAGCAACCTATGACCTGAGATTGAATAAATGTTGTATGCTTCTTATCCAATAGAGACACGGGTTCTTGGCACAACCCCTCCAGATCTCTTTGTTTTTGCGTCTGTTCCATCCACGATCCAATCATAGTTTCTTTACTTGTCACGCAATTCTTGTTTACGTTATTAAGGTTTGTCTGGATTTAAATGACATCTTGTGTAACTGCAGGATTGGATAGAAGAAATGTCAACTTTTGTGAAGTCAATTGACAGGAAACATCTGCTGACCGTTGGTCTTGAAGGATTTTACGGACCGAAAAGTCCTAAACGGTTAACTGTCAACCCAGAATTGTGGGCATCTGATGTAGGAACTGATTTTATTCGCAATTCGAAGATTTCAACCGTTGATTTTGCATCTGTACATATTTACCCTGATCATTGGTGAGCTGAGCTATTTATCTGCACATAATATGTTCCACGATTTTATTTTTACCTATTGACTTGAAAGTCTGGATTCGCCCCTTCCTGTTTGAAGGTCGCATGATACGGTATTCGAATCTAGATTAAAGTTTGCCGCCAAGTGGGTGCTATCTCACATCGAAGATGGTGACAAAGAGCTGAAAAAGCCAGTCCTGTTCACAGAATTCGGCTTATCCAACGAGAACAAGGATTTTGACCATTCCCAACGAGAGAGATTCTTCAAAGTCATTCTTGATATCATATACAAATCTGCCAAATTAAACCAGTCTGGTGCAGGGTCTTTAGTCTGGCAGTTCCTGGTTGAAGGGATGGAAGAGTTCAACGACGAATTCGGGATCATTCCATGGAATAGAGCATCAATGTATCAGTTATTCACTGAACAGTCTTGTAGACTCGCGAGAATTCAAGGGGCTTTACCTTCACAGATGGAGTACTTGAGAAGACTATGTGCCGCCCGGAGACTGTAAAAAAGAATACAATACATATCTTTACTCTGTTAGACGAATCATTAAAAATCTATATGTGAGTGAGTGAGTGATATATGTTTGAATGTTTTGTTGGTTTTGGTTGATTGTTTCAGAGTGAAAGAAACAAGAATCAACATATAGAGGTGCATGATAATCATCCCTATGAAAAAATATGTGATGAGATTTTTTGCTGCATTGTTCTTTGAATCTGTATCGAAGATAAAAGCATGAACGTTCTACCATGCTAAGCAAATCGTTCCTTTTTGTAGCCAATTAAAGCGATAGAAATTTGGTACTTTTGCCCAGTAAATGAATCAGTATAGTTAAAAAAAAAATCTAAACAAATACGTTCGGCGTGTTCTCGAGAAAAAAACGTGTTATTTAATCTATATCATAAAAACACTTAATATTTAAAATGATGCGATCCTTAATAATCCCAATTAGATAAACCGTAGAGAACACTTCATCAACTCATATATAAAAGGTAAAAAAAAAAAAAAAAAGTGAAATGTGGGAATTTTTAAAAATAACGTAGAACATCAATCATGCTGGAGCGTCCCACAAAATCTACCGAAATTAATCAAGCATTCATCAAAGCGGGCTTACTGTGTGACTCAAATCAATTGTGGCATGGGTTCTTTGCATGTTCATCTAAGAAATATGGTCATGATTTTTTGACAGTGAATAAAAAATTAAAAGCAAAAACTTGTGTGAGACGATTTCGCATGTCGTATTTTGTAAGACAGATCTCTTATTTAGGTCAGCCATTAAAAAATATTACTTTTTATTGTGAATATCGGTAGGATTGACCCGTCTTAGAGACAAAAATTCGTGAGACCGTCTCACAAAAGACCTACTCAAAATTTAAAAGCTGAAATACGAAATCAGTAAACAGGAAGTGTAAAAGCCATATTTGGGGAAAAAAATGCTGGGAAAATGCCCACCTTTTCTCTTACCAAAAGTCCACTTTTGTATCATTAGAATTAACTCAAGTTAGAAACAACCTCATAATAAAAAAAAACACATATAGATTTGTTTGCTTGTGACAATTAAAACAAATATGTAAAAGGCATGACACGTGAACACCCCAGATTTTGACAATTTCATATGCAAAATCATCCTATTATCTTCTATTTTAACTATAGTATGAATTTTTGACAATATTATTATTTCAGAGAATGTTCAAATCTCTCGAGCCTTCTAAGTGCGTATGTTGTATAATAATTGTAAAAGAAAATCAGAATTTCATTCATTAACCACAAATAAAAATATGATAAATGTAAAAAATCACAATCTCAATTTTTTCATTAATTTAATTTCATATACCTTTATAGATGGAAACAAAATCAAAATCTCATATTCATTAATCACAAAAATCAGAATCTCATACACTTTTATAAATGTAAATCGAAATCTCATATTCGAAATTACTAAAATACAAGGATGACAATCGACTTACACTGTTGAGCTTGACCGTGAATTGTCTTTTTTGAAATCAGAAAGAGAGGCCATAGATGAGCTGATGGATTTGCTAGGGGGAAGTTTGGTGGATTTTTATTTTTCTGAGAAAAGAGTCGATGAATTTGGTAGATGGAGAAGATACGATTATTTGGGTAAAGAAAATTATATATTTATGTAAATAATAAAAAGGAAAATATATAAACTTGGCTTTATAGGGAGTTGAAACTAAAATTATGGTGTTGTCAGTTTACCCGTAAAATCCTTGTGTTCTCGTTGTTGATCCAATCAGTTCAAGTATGTGTTTAATTTCAGATAATAGAGAAGAACGTGTTAAATTTTGTATCAACTGTGAATTATTTCACTATAGTAATATTTTTTTTTTGGGTGTACTGTACGATCGTATGTTTCTTGTCTGCTTTTGAAGTTATTCAGTCATGGCCTCATTGTTGTACTGATATTGAATTCTAAAAGATGGAGGCATGATCAGCAAAATATGTCCAGTGTTATCCAAAATCACCGTTCTCTCAGGATTCCAAAATAAAAAATGTTTTCTGATTCTGTGCTGAAAAAGGAGTAGATTTGTGGAGTGTTATCCACATCTTACATTCTTAATTTTGCCAAACAATTAGGTGTAACAATTGAAGATATTCCTGGAATTGGCCATGAAGAAAGAATCTTCAAAGAAGATATCTTGGATTATGCTGAAAGAAAAGTCATTCTCAAGGAAAGCTCTGAAATCCTCAAAGAGATTTCTTCAGCCGAACAATTTCTAGATCAAAAATCACCAAACGTTTCATCCGCATATTGATGAGAGTACGAAGATAATTGATCCCTGCCCCTGAGATACATTATACAATGTTTGAGATAGACATCTGAATTAAGTAATAAAATGTGCTCTGTAATCTTGTCACATTACTTAAATATGCCTTAATACGAGCCTTTCTGTCATGCCCCGGGTCTAGGCGTAGATGAAATTTGACATTGTTCACCAATTTCATTGAAAACAATAAGTCTCATTGCGAATAGCCAAAATCATTCTATTCATAAAAGAATATTATCTTTATGCATACGAAATGGGAATAATGCGGAAGTTGTTCTTACAACGAAAACTGCGAAATGAGAAAGCTAATACAAATAATGAAACGTCAACTACTTGTTTTCTCAACAATTACAAGAAATTTTTTTTAAACCTCCCATATATAGGCCAATACATACATACATATATATATATATATATATATAATATTATTTACACCATTTTAAAAATAAAACATCCAACAATATTTGAAAATCAAAGGAAATCCTAACTTAAAAAATGACAAAAGCTTGTGTGAGACGGTCTCACGGGTCGTATTTGTGAGACAGATCTCTTATTTGGGTCATCCATGAAAAAGTATTACTTTTTATGCTAAGAGTATTACTTTTTATCGTGAATATCGGTAGGGTTGACCCGTCTCACAGATAAAGATCCGTGAGACGATCTCACATGAGACCTCACTCTAACAAAATTGCTAAAACTAACAACCTCTCAAAACCACTCAAAATCAAAATAAAAGTCTAGTGCGGGAAACAAGCGATGGTCCTCGAGTTATGTGCACCTTCAGTCTAGTCAGATCAACCATCAAAACCTACATTATCATTATTATTATATTCACATGCATCAATCACACCTAGTGATTCTAAAACTCAACACATCATAATCTTTATAACGAGTAATACATATACAAATCACACACAACAGTGAAAATAATTTTATGTAAAATAACATTTCATGAACATGCATAAACTTAAACATAAACATTTTCATATCATCGTAAACTTATTCATATTCATCATATTCATATTCGTATTCATCATATTTATATATGTATTCATTTTCGTTGAATTCAGATCATTAATTGTGACTTTCGTATTCGTATTCGTATTGAGGCGATGGATCCATCTATATGTAACCACAGTACCGGGCGACGGGGATATCAGCGACACTCTCACCCGTCAACTGATCCTTGGCCTACGTATTAATATATCATCTTATCAGCGTATTAGTCACAATTACTTCATTTCCTTCAACATTTCGTATTTTCATCACTTACCAAATTAAACATGCATATAATGTTTTTGTTTTAAACCAAACATGTCTTTTAACGTTATCGTTTCATCATAAGATTCTATAAACATGCAAAATAATCATATTAACATATAAAACGCCATTCAGGACACTGCCATGACGGTTACTAATTTTCGGGTGTAAAATTAGCGTTTTACCCCTAGACGTAAAATTTTACGATTTTGACATTTTCTTAATTCCGTTGACTCTAGACCATCTCAAATAATTAACTAAGCTTAAATTAAATTTACCATAATTTTATTTAGCTTAAATTCTAGGCTTTTTAATTATTAATTAATTATTAATTCTTAATGTGTTTTAACCTCGAATTAAACCAAACTTTACTATAAAATTTTCAACTTAAAAACTTATACTTTTAATAATTAATTATCCTTCGTAAACCATGACTCGACCCACGTGAGCCATGTTTCGAATTTTTAGCCATAAACCCTAAGTTTCGAACCAAACTAGGACACCTTGAACCATTCTCACTTTTTCACCGAGCCAAGCCCGAGCCACTCCGAGCCATCTTTAGACCAGACCTCCCCTGGACCCTCATGAACCCTCTAGACCACTAGAACCCCTAGGACTCGAACCATAGCCATCGCCCAAAGCCCTTACACCAGCAAAATCTGCAGGCCGAGAACCCCTCCTGAGCTAGGACTCTTCGAACTCGCCTAGAAACTTAACCAGCGAGCCAGCCACGAGCTTGCCCTGGTCGCAACCGAGCCAAGCCATGGAACTTCAACCCTTGAACCCGATCATCTAAGACCCAACAATCCAATTTCGGTTCCAGCATGTTATCAACTCGTGTGCTGCTTGTTTCATGTGTCCTAGGACTCCCTAACTCGTGTAAAAACGATCCTTGATCAATCCCTAATCATGGCAGCCCTTTATGAACATACTAATCATGTTTTGGAACATAAAATCATGAGTTTAGCACATGTATATGCATTGTTAGATTAGGTGCACGTCGAGCCAAGTGTTGGCCGAGTGTTCACAATGAGACTCTATGTATAAACAGTTTTTATTTTAATAATATTTGAAATTATTATTTTGGCACTTCTTTATCTGTATACCCATGCTAGTTGCATAGATAAAGTCTTTGAATATACAAATAGTAGAAAGAATATGAGATGCTCATATGATGAGTATCATGAGACTCATATTTGGAATACTGTATATTCTAAAAAGTTCCTAGTCGATTCAGCCGCCGCTAAGAAGGATATAGGCCGCTCGAGTTCGAGACTAGTATCTGCGATGTGACTACCATGTTTCATTGGTAGGGGACATTGTGATGTCTGATCATGTAGATAGGTGCTCCTGGTAGAGTGCACTGAACAACCCTCCATAAAGGACTTTCCAAGTGGTTCTCACTTATCGAGTGGAAACGTTCTAGTTTATGGTTGTACACCATTAGTCCTTATGACCCGGGACAACATTGAGACTCTATGTGCTAGCATTACACTTTGACTTGTTTACCGACTCCCATGGGGTAATCAGGTGGCAAGGTTGGGTGTTTTGTCGAAACAAATAGGAGTCGATGCATTGTAGTCGGGGATTCACCGCTTACCTTCGTGTATGGATATCCTATGTGATCTCATGTATATGTAGTTTGAAATCTCTGATCAGAGTATGGTGGTAATTAAGAAAGGGGTTTATTAGATTACACCATCGATGCAACTACGACATGACACATAGTATCGATTCATTGACAACTCTCGATATACCATTGGTTGTCGAATTGATCGAGATATATGAGTTGAAGGGACCGTACTGTACGCTAACCATAATATAATGGTTCTTGCAGGCACTATCATTTGATACCTAGGGAATCACGTAAGCGATGCTGCTAGGCGTTTAACATGATTGGTTGGGTACTATCAGACTTGAGTTCTGACGTTCTTATTATCAAGGAGTTGATAATTAAGAATAGAGCAATTGGGGTATGCTCGTATAAGGACATGTTTAGTCCGAATCACATGGAGATGTGAATCCACGACTAGTTGTATCAATGAACCATTGAGGGCCACACAAGTGCTAGCTTTCTAGATCCCGTTGAGAAGTAAAATAGTTCAATGTGTTGAACGGCTTATAAAGGAGTTTATAAGCGTAAATAAAAATAGAAATATGACTTCAATAAGGAGAATGTAACTTTTAATTTGATGAATTGTTCCTAAATTAAAAGTTGGCCGAACGAGTAATGTATTTGAAAATTGTGATTTTCATATACATTATTATGGACTAAATTGAATTAATTTAAGTGTTGAATTAATTAAACACTAGTGGACCTAGTAGAGTCCAAATAATTAAATAATTCAAGTGTTGGATTAATTAAACATCATTGGGCCTTGTAAAGCCCAATTAAAATTAATTATTAAATTAGTGGGCTTGAGTAAAATCAAGTAAATGTTAAATGGTCTCAAATATGTTTGAGACATTTAAATAAAAGTCCATGAGCCTTGTAATTGTTACAAGCCCAAGTAAAATGCATGCTTGGAAGGTAAAGGGTTGGAGACAACTTTTAAGTTAATGGCATGGCATGCACATGCAACTTTTTGATTCAACTTTTTCCACAACCAAGAAAAACACTCCTCCTTCTCTTCTCCCCTCATGTTGGACGAAATTGTGTGCCAAAATTCTCCCAAAAATTTGTTCTTCAATAGTTGAGGAAACAATATACTTCTCAAAGAAAAACGCCTTACATTTTCTAGTGCAAGTGTAAGATGGTTCTAGCTAGTTGGTGGTGGGCTTAATATTTGAGCAAGGAGTGCTCAAAAGAGAGTTTGTAGATTGTCTACCATTGAAGAGCCTTGTTGTTTACAACTTGGTTGGAGCCAAACATCAATTTCAAGAGATTGATAGGTATAGTTTCTAAACACTCTATGTATGATATTTTGTGTTTTTCGTATATGCTACACACTAGTACATTAGGGTGCTCGGTTTTTCTTTTCAAAAACAAATTTTGAAACTTCTGTTGCGCTTCCGGGTACCTAAAATCGATCCCTTTCAAGTGGTATCATGAGCTAAGGATACTATTTTGTGTAGCATAAACATAATATTATATTGAGGGCAATTTCTAACCGCATGAGATGAATTTTTACAACAAAATCAAGGCCAAGAAAATGAGATTTTCAGGCAGCATGTTGCTGCCCATTTCGGGCAGCTCGGGCTGCCCTTCTTGCCCGAACGCCCCATGTTTTTTAAATAAATAAAATATTTTTGTTGGCCGGAATCCCGCGACGGAGCTCTGGCGACGATGATGATGACTAGGGTTTCCAAAAGTGTTTTGGATTATCAAAATATCATGAGCCTTGATGTTGTTGGGCCATTAGATGGCTAACATATTTGTGAAATTTAAATGGACCAAGATGTTTTTGGTGAAAAATGATTTTTTGGGTCCTTAAGTTTAAATTTTAAAAAGTTGCAAATATTTTCTCATGAAATAAATAATTTATGTTGGACTTTAATTATTTATGCTAAATGGTGATTTACAAGAAATTCGGTTATAAATAAATTAATTAGAAAGTAGACAAAGGAGTTTGTATACTTTGTTAATTTAGTTTATAATTGTGGAGGTTAGTGATTGGATCAAGATATATAATATTGGATCAATTAATTATTGTGATAATTAATTGATGGTGTATGATATGTGATATTATGCATGAAAGATGATAAAAAGCCCAAGCCCAATTTGCTAGGTGTATGCTAGGATATTTTGTGTTGAATGATTGCAATAATTATCAAATTTAAAGTGAGCTTGGTTTATGGCCTGTTCCCACCCCATGAGATGTATCCCTATTTGCCATGGATATTTATTTGTAAATATTAGTATAGTGGAAGATCAAGATTGAAAGATGGTGGCCTTGATGATTATGAAGATCGAAGACATGTAAATATTGGAAGCTTGCATCCCTTGCATTTCCCTAGGATTGGACCTAGGCCCGTGCTTAGCTCACACGGGCCATTAGTATTGGGGCGATTGATCATCCTGGTTTTGTTTACTGTTTATAACATATGCATGATATGTTATAAATAATGCGTATGTGTGTTATTATTATGATAATAACAAAGTTGCATGAATCCGACAAACATACAATGAAACATGGCGAGCTTTTAAATAAAATTAATGATGAGACCTTTCAAAATTAAAAACCCTCATTTTGAATAAGATTCAAAATTAATATCAAGCCCGAAAAGGAGAATTATAAAGTTGTTTATAATTTCCATGTCTTCCATCGACAATGGGTGCATGATGAACGCTACCCGTGCTTGGGGCTCGGCTCATATTATTGGGGGGGCCCTGGGTGCCGGAAAGCTGTGACATCCATTGACATGGTGATGTGAACTACGTGGAACTCCTATGATTTCGGCTCATATTATTGAGGGAACTCATGGAGACCGTCCATCAAGGTTCAACATTGATGGGTAAGGCTTGACACGTAAAGATGAACGACGTCATATTATTGGGTCCTAATCAAACGTGAGACAAAAGTTTACGTAGGGTTGCATGGAGATGAAATTGGAAACTACCTTTTAGGAATTGTGATTGGCTGATATTATTCGGAATCATAATTCGCTAATTGGACCTTGTGTACCTACTGAGGAAAGAAGTTTCCCGTTTTCACTAGAGGGTAGTGAAAAATGTCAAAACAATGGGAGCGAAAATTTATAAAGTAAAAGTCCATACTTTATATCTTACTAAATATTTTAAAATAATCATTAATATTTATCTGTTTTACTTTTAAATACTTTTTGACAATGTCTTTGATTCGCAATCTGCTATCTGTAATACTCGACAAACACGTATTAACCAGACCTAATTACCTCAATTGGCTAAGAAATCTGAAAATCATCTTGAATTCGGAAAGGATAGCATATACACTTACTGAGTCGCCCTTTGTTGAGGCTGCGACTGACTGCACTCCTGAGGAATTACAGACTTACAGGGAATGGTGTGACCATGACTTGAAAGTCAAGTGTTATATGCAGGCTTCTATGAATGATGAGAAGTCGGTTCTTTATGTGGATTCTTCATCTGGTACGAAGATTGGTCCACATGGGAAGTGAAAAAGCGTTCTTTCCAACGTCCCAAGAAGAACGTGCCCTTGAAGAAGCAATCTCCGAGTCCTGCTGTGGCAGCCATACCAGTAACGGCTGACAAGACTGTTGACATATGTCATCACTGCAAGAAGCCTGGACATTGGAGGCGTAATTGCAGGGAATATCTTGCCCAGAAGAGTTCTGGAAACGGTATGTTGTATATTGAAGTAAACATTTCAATTAACTATACTTCTTGGATATTGGATACCGGTTGTGACTCACATCTCTGTAATGAGTTACAGGTGATGGGAAGAAGTAGAATGCTTAGGGAAGGTGAAACCTTCTTGAGGATGGGCAATGGAGCAAGAGTTGCTGCCAAGACCAAAGGAGATGTTTACTTGCTGTTGAACAATGATTTTAAGTTAATTTTAAGATATGTTTTGTTTGTACCAGATTTGGTGAAAAACATTGTTTCCATTTCTATGCTAGATAAAGATGGATATTCTTGTTTATTTAGCAAAGGTGTTTGCAACATTTACAAGAATGAATGTTTAATTGGTACTGGGGAACTTGAAAACGATATCTATAACTTAAAATTGAAAGATATTCCACTAAACAATGTCCAAGCTATAACAACAACAAACAAGCGAAAACAAGATACTCTAAATTCGGCACAATTGTGGCATGCTCGATTAGGACATATTTCACTAAGAAGGATGAACAATCTAGTGGGAGTGGGCATGTTTGATATGTCTGATATTAATGCTCTCACGAGTTGTGAATCCTGTCTGAAAGGAAAGACGACCAAAATTACCTTTAAGGGCCATGTGGAGCGAGCCAAAGGGTTATTGGATTTGATCAATACCGATGTGTGCGGTCCGCTTAGCATCACCACTAAACATGGACATGCCTTCTTCATCACCTTTACCGATGACTTTTCGAGGTATGGGTATGTGTATTTGATGAAATACAAGTCTGAAGCCTTTGAAAGGTTCAAAAAATTCAGAAGTGAAGTAGAGAAACAGTTGGGACGAAGCATCAAGACACTTCGATCGGATCGAGGTGGTGAGTACTTGAGTGCCGAGTTCCAAGAGTATCTTAGGGAGAATGAGATTCTCTCGCAGTGGAATCTGCCCGCTACACCGCAGCTGAATGGTGTTTCAGAGCGTCGTAACCGGACTTTGATGGACATGGTTTGGTCTATGATGGGGTTCACAGAGTTGCCGCCATCCTTTTGGGGATATGCGCTTGAGACAGTGTCACTGTTGTTGAAAAATGTCTATTCAAAGGCAGTTGACAAGACACCATATGAGATATGGATGGGTAAACCACCCAAGTATTCTTATCTTAGAATATGGGGGTGCCCTGCTTATGTGAATCAGGTAGTGGGAGATAAATTGGATATTCGATCCATTTTATGTTACTTTGTGGGATATCCAAGGAATTCTGTTGGATATTATTTCTATCATCCCCAAGAAATAAAGGTGTTTGTTTCTAGGAATGCAACCTTTTTGGAAAAAGAATTTCTATTGGATAGAAAAGGGGAGATGATAGAACTCAAAGAGGTCCGAGAGACACTCACAATTATAGAACCCACACCCGAAGAGCCAAGAGAGGAGATACAAGCTCCTAGAAGATCCGAGAGAGTCTCGAGACCACCTATGAGGTATGGTCTGCTTCTTGAAGAGGGCCATGATGAGCCTAACCATGGATGTGATCCAATGACCTTCAAAGAAGCGTTATCTGATGCCGATTCATCCAAGTGGCTTGAAGCGATGTAATCTGAGATGAATTCCATGCATTCGAACCAAGTGTGGAATCTCGTGGATCCACCTGAGGAAATTGTTCCCATAGGGTGTAAATGGATTTACAAGAGGAAACTTGGGGCGGATGGGAAGGTATTGACCTTCAAGGCACGATTGGTGGCAAAAGGATATACTCAAAGACAAGGAGTTGACTTTGAGAAAACCTTTTCTCCAGTTGCAATGTTCAAGTTCATTAGGATATTGCTAGCCATACCTGCATGGTATAACTATGTGATCGAGCAAAACTTGCACTGTGGAATCCTCAATAAATATATGTTTTATATGCTCAAAATAATCGCAGGTGCACGATGTCAAGTTATAATATAGTGTACGTGAGTACGAGTATCGTTCCACTGAAGACTGTGTTTAACAATTATTATTCCAGTTATTAAAACTTTAGCAACGAAATTTGAGTGATTGTTTTATCACTAATAACATTTAATAAAACTAAATAAACAAGTTCGAGAATTTAATGATGAGATATGAATGCTAGATTAATTTATTAAATTTCAATGATAAATGAATTTGTTGGGAATTCTGGTTCACCTACCCCTTATTAATTTGTTAATTCGTTCAATCGTGTTTATATCCTTCCGACAGGATCTCCTATTCAATTGAACACACTCTCTCGAGCTATGCCAAACTAATTCTACCCAATGAAGTAATTAAATGTCTTTAATTATTTATCAAGAGTGAATCGCATTTCGATTTATGAAATCCCCTAATTTTCGACCCTTAGGACTATGATTATCGACACGTATCCAATTTCATATATCTATGTAAATTGTAGATCCGCGGATTATACTACTTGATCCTATCACTAGTTATTCTCTCGAACTCACTCGTGATATTGAAAACGTCGTCAAAGTTACCTACGCTCTAACAACACAATAAAACAATAGTATAACCAAGAACAAATCACAAATTGAAATATAAATTAACTAAATCAAAGTTTGGGGTAGGATCCCCTTAAATCCCAACAAATATAAGAGTTTAGCTACTAAAGTTCATGATTGAAAATCAACAAAACAAAGTTCAAATGATAAAAACTAAATAATAAATACTAGAGTTGGCGAAAAACGCGAAGAACGACGCCCGGAAAACTTCAAATCTTCAATCCAAGCGCAAAGTGCTCTCCAAGCTTGTGCTCCTCCTCAATAATGTCTGGTAAAACCTCCAAAAAGTCGTCCACCCCCTTCCATATCAGCCATACCTCCGAAAAAAGGAAAAAATCGGATGCAAAATCTTGCCAAAATTAGGTGGCGCTCGGGCGGTAGAGAATTACCTCTCGAGCGCCACACTCTCTGAAAAACACTTGGGGCATGCGCTTCTCACGCTCGGGCGGTAAAGAATTACCGCCCGAGCGCCATATGTTCTGTATCTTGGCTATTCGGAGTATTTTCTTGCGCCCGGGCGGTAGCAAATTACCGCTCGCGCGCCGTACTTTCTGTAATTCCCCTCGGCAGTCCACATCTCGCGCCCGGGCGGTAGCAAATTACCGCTCGGGCGCCAACTTTTCTGTACATCATCTTGTTGGCTTAGAACTTGGCTCCGAGTTCCGTTTTTCCGGCCGTTTTTCTAGCGAATTCGTCACATCAAAGTGAGACACGATCACATGCAAATGTTTACTCTAGAATGAACAGAATGTAAACAAAATGTACGCATGCATAATGCAAACACACACAAACTAATACAATAAAACACGTAAAAATCACACACATCACTATGAGATATGGCAGATGGATGTCAAGACAGCCTTTCTTAATGGGAATATTAAGGAAGATATTTACATGTCTCAACTTGAAGGGTTTACATCTGTCGGAAGTGAGCATATGGTATGCAAACTTCAGAGATCTATTTATGGTCTAAAGCAGGCATCTAGGAGTTGGAACCTTATATTCGATAGTACAATCAAAGATTTTGGTTTTACTAAGAATCCTGAGGAACCCTGTGTGTATAAGAAGGTCAGTGGGAGTGCTGTGACATTCCTGGTGCTCTATGTTGATGACATTCTACTCATTGGGAATGATGTAGGAATGTTGCAATCAACTAAAATATGGTTAGAGAGTAAGTTCTCGATGCAGAACTTGGGTGAAGCATCTTTTATATTGGGAATACAGATCTATAGAGATAGATCAAGAATATTGCTTGGTCTCACCCAGTCCACATACATTGATACCATCGTGAAGAGGTTCTCGATGGATGGGTCCAAGAGAGGACATCTACCAATGTGTCATGGCGTGTCCCTATCCAAGTCTATGTCTCCCAAGACTGATGCAGAGATAGTGGCGATGACACACATTCCGTATGCATCTGCAATTGGTAGCATCATGTATGAGATGATATCTACAGGTCCTGACGTGGCTTTCGCACTAAGTGTAGTGAGTAGATATCAATCCAACCCTGGTCTTCCACATTGAAAAGCTGTGAAAGACATCCTCAAGAATTTGATAAGAACCAATAAATTGTTCTTGGTCTATGGGGGTGGAGAACTGAAATTGGAAGGCTATACCGACTCTAGCTTCCAAAGCAATATCGATGACTCGAAGTCAACCTCTGGATTCATATTCATGCTCAATGGTGCTGCTGTCTCTTGGAAGAGTTCCAAGCAAAACAGTACATCGGATTCCACCACTGAGGCAGAATACATTGATGCATCAGATGCAGAAAAGGAGGCTTCTTGGATAAGGAATATCGTCCAAGAGTTGGGCGTCATTCCTAATAAAGTTGCTCCTGTCCCGGTGTTGTGTGACAACACGGGAGCTATAGCTCAAGCAAAGTAGCCAAGGTCTCATTAGAAGTCCAAACATCTATTGAGAAAGTACCACATCCTCTGAGAGATTGTGGAAAGAGGAGATGTCTCGATTGACAAAGTCGGCTCCGTAGATAATTTTGCTGATCCGCTAACTAAGCCTTTACCCGGACCATTATTCGAGAAGCATCGCGAATCGATGGGTTTGAAGCATATGGGTAGTTGGCTCTCTAGTGCAAGTAGGAGATTGTTAGAGTAGGTGCACGTCGAGCCAAGTGTTGGCCGAGTGTTCACAATGAAACTCTATGTATAAACAGTCTTTATTTTAATAATATTTGAAATTATTATTTTGGCACTTCTTTATTTGTATACACATGCTAGTTGCATAGATAAAGTCTTTGAATATACAAATAGTAGAAAGAATATGAGATGCTCATATGATGAGTATCATGAGACTCATATTTGGAATACAATATATTCTAAACAGTTCCTAGTCGATTCAGCCGCCGCTAAGAAGGATATAGGCCGCTCGAGTTCGAGACTAATATCTGCGATGTGACTACCATGTTTCATTGGTAGGGGACATTGTGATGTCTGATCATGTAGATAGGTGCTCCTGGTAGAGTGCATTGAACAACCCTCCATAAAGGACTTTCCAAGTGGTTCTCACTTATCGAGTGGAAACGTCCTAGTTTATGGTTGTACACCATTAGTCCTTATGACCCGGGACAACATTGAGACTCTATGTGCTAGCATTACACTTTGACTTTTTTACTGACTCCCATGGGGTAATCAGCTGGCAAGGTTGGGTGTTTTGTCGAAACATATAGGAGTCGATGCATTGTAGTCGGGGATTCACCGCTTACCTTCGGGTATGGATATCCTATGTGATCTCATGTGTATGTAGTTTGAAATCTCTGATCAGAGTATGGTGGTAATTAAGAAAGGGGTTTCTTAGATTACACCATCGATGCAACTACGACATGACACATAGTATCGATTCATTGACAACTCTCGATATACCATTGGTTGTCGAATCGATCGAGATATATGAGTTGAAGGGACCGTACTGTACGCTAACCATAATAGAATGGTTCTTGTAGGCACTATCATTTGATACCTAGGGAATCACGTAAGCGATGCTGCTAGGCGTTTAATATGATTGGTTGGGTGCTATCAGACTTGAGTTCTGACGTTCTTATTATCAATGAATTGATAATTAAGAATAGAGCAATTGGGGTATGCTCGTATAAGGACATGTTTAGTCCGAATCACATGGAGATGTGAACCCACGACTAGTTGTATCAATGAACCATTGAGGGCCACATAAGTGCTAGCTTTCTAGATCCCGTTGAGAAATAAAATAGTTCAATGTGTTGAACGGCTTATAAAGGAGTTTATAAGCGTAAATAAAAATAGAAGTATGACTTCTATAAGGAGAATGTAACTTTTAATTTGAGGAATTGTTCCTAAATTAAAAGTTGGCCAAACGAGTAATGTATTTGAAAATTGTGATTTTCATATACATTATTATGTACTAAATTAAATTAATTCAAGTGTTGAATTAATTAAACACTAGTGGAGCTAGTAGAGTCCAAATAATTAAATAATTCAACTGGGCCTTGTAGAGCCCAATTAAAATCAATTATTAAACTAGTGGGCTTGAGTAAAATCAAGTAAATGTTAAATGGTCTCAAATATGTTTGAGACATTTAAATAAAAGTCAATGGGCCTTGTAATTGTTACAAGCCCAAGTAAAATGCATGCTTGGAAGGTGAAGGGTTGGAAACAACTTTTAAGTTAATGGCATGACATGCACATGCAACTTTTTGATTCAACTTTTTCCACAACCAAGAAAAACACTCCTCCTTCTAACCTCCCCTCATGTTGGACGAAATTGTGTGCCAAAATTCTCCCAAAAATTTGTTCTTCAATAGTTGAGGAAACAATATACTTCTCAAAGAAAAATACCTTACATTTTCTTGTGCAAGTGTAAAGTGGTTCTAGCTAGTTGGTGGTGGGCTTAATATTTGAACAAGGAGTGCTCAAAGGAGAGCTTGTAGATTGTCTACCATTGAAGAGCCTAGTTGTTTACGACTTGGTTGGAGCCAAACATCAATCTCAAGAGATTGATAGGTATACTTTCTAAACACATTATGTATGACATTTTGTGTTTTTCGTATATGCTACACACTAGTACATTAGGGTGCTCGGTTTTTATTTTCAAAAACTAATTTTGAAACTTCCGTTGCGCTTTCGGGCACCTTAATCGATCCTCTTTCATGCATAATTATGAAAATATCAATGAATAAATCATGCTTTCCATACAAACATAATTCAAAACCATAATACGATGTGATAGACGAGAAAAAAGAGATGTATGGCGTGCCTTTGCATGTATAACGCATGAATTATCGTTGACGAATCGAAAAACAACGACGAGGGGACGTTGGCTGAATTTTCCTTGCAAATTTCGAAACTTACTCTTGTTTGCTATGGTGGGTGCCGTGTGTTTTAGAGAGAAAAGAAGAGTCTTGTGTGTGAGGGGTAGGGAGGCGTGAGTTTGTGAGTGGTATGGGGTGAGTTTTGCACTTTAAATACCAATTAAAATACTAATGGTAGCTTAGGTCCATTAACAAGGTTAGCTAGGTCCAATAAGCCCATTAGTACTTAATAAAATTATTATGTTTAATAAAGTTTGTGAAATTATTAGTCAGGTTGTCGAACGTTCGTATTTTCGTTGAAAATCAAATATCGATAAAAATTGCGTTCCGGTATATAAAATCACCTCAGAACTCCTTATTTTCAAAATTAAGAAAAATCATCAACCATAATATTTTAAATAATTAAAAACAATTATTTAATAAAAAAATTTCCATTTTTTTAGCTATCGGTCTCTATTCCTCGATTGCAATACATTTTTATGCATTCATGCAGAAATATACATTCTAAACATGTAAATATGCACATCATAATTAATTTATAAAATTAAAGAAATTAAAATATATAAGAAGTTGATAATCTTGCATGCATATGGTTCATGTGGACCTTCGTTTTCGAGATGTTACAAATAAACTATAAACTTAAATCATAGAATTGATCTTCATAACTCTGAATTTCTTTAGCGAGTGGGGCTAACCGAATACCAGAATAATATATCATACATAACAGAATTCAAAAAACGGAATGAAAAGAATTTAAGACTTATAATATCAGACAGAGAGCATATAAGAACAAAATCCTTATCAAATCAGAACGTATCGGAACATAACCTTATCATATCTTATTGAAACAAATCACATCATAATGATTATGGGATATCCTTGATCTTGGGCTTCTTCTAGGGCCTTTCCTGTAAATGGGATCCCTCTGAGACCTTTCCCGCATACAGAATCCATCTTTGGCCTTCTACCATAGACATGTTCTTTCTGGGGCTTTTTTTCTTACAAGCTTTCCTGATTCATAAAATATATAATTGATGTATCACATTGGAACTGTTGGGGATTGATGTAGAGTTTAGAGGGGCGAGGGTGAATAAACTCTTTTCTTTGACGATAGTTGTTGGTTACTTGTAAGCTTCGTTGATCTCGTGTATTTATAGAAGTCTTGAATCCAAAGTCTATAAATAAAAAAGGCTTCTTTGACTTCTGAGAAGATCGGCTTTATTGCCTAAAAGAGTTTCTGCAAAAAGACTTTAAAACAATCAGTCTTGTTTTATACCAAAATAGGTAAGACGTATTAAATGACTTTTTTCACCATTAATGAAGCATTTAATACTCGTACTAGGTTGAGTAACGGTAACATTTAATATAAGATTGATTGGTTCTGATCCAGTAGAAGTCAAGTACTACTTGTAATTTTCTAAGCGGATAAGTACTCGAAGAGTAATGCTTTTAAAATAGCTGCAGGTTTTATTCACGCGATCTACTGGTTTTGACTATCATCACTACAATTAAATTAAGTCTATCAATTTCTCTCTTTGCGGTGATGCCAAAACCTTAGTCAGGATGAATATAAAAGCAGATTGTCTTAAAAGGTAATTGATAAGAAAATAAACAGTAAAATAGAGTCCAGAATCGTTAAGGAGTTTAATTATATGTTCTAATATCTCGGAACAGGGTATGCTCATCCTGAGGATCTTGGTTTGCAAAAGATGATTCTACATGATGCCCTCCTTCTGTCATTCTTCCTTCTGCTTCTGGTCTGCCTTCTGTTTCCCTTTTTTTGGCATCAAACCCCTGAACACGAGTAACTCGTCCAGTAAGAGTAATAAGGCCATTTTGCAGTATCTCCAGAACTGGCATTTGATTAGAAACATGTTCATTTAGAGCTTGAATAGATTGAGAATGAGACTCAATCTTGTCGTTGGTAGTTTCCATCTTGGAGTCAGTAACCGCAAGTTGAGTTGAGATGGATTGAAGGGACGAGTCATGAGTAGAAATAGTAAGAAAAACATCAGTTTGACCGAGCACGAGGTTAGTATGACTTGTCAAGACATTTTTCCGGAAGAGATCAGATTATACTTCAAGCTTTGGAAATGATTCTGCCGTTTTAAGGACATAATCCATTATGCGTTTGCGGAAAAAGTCGGTGGTACTGACCTCACCAGCACGATCAAAAGATAACTGCTTGACGATTTCAGAAATTCTATCAATAGATCGCCTTAGTGTTTCGATCTCAAACTCAAGATTGAATTTCTCTTCTTCTGGGGAGGGGCTTCTGGCCAGTAAACGTTGCTTAATTTCAGCAACATGAGCAATACGAGTCGGAAAGTCAGTAGGATGGATAACCAATGCAGTAGAAGGGACAAAATCGGTAGGAGCGGTAGCAATTGCAACGGGCTGCTCAGAAGAGGTTCCTTCAGCAGCAGTAGATGATCCAAGTGATGCAATTCCTTGTGGTTCGGCAGCTTCCAAGACTTCCAGTTGTTCGGTGTCTGGAATGGATAAAGATGGATCATTCAAAATGGCTTCCATTGCCACTCGATATTCAGTAGAGAAGATCTCTAGATTTGGCAAAGATTGAGATTGTAGCATCTGAATCTGCCAAGGGTAGATCTGCTGGTTGAACTGTTGGTTGGACTGCTGGTGGGACCCCACCTGCAGCATGAGTTGCTTCTTGTTTTATGAATGAAAAATCTCATTTTGACATGTCTTTGTTTATCTACTGCTTTTATTGATTGCGTAAATAAATAAGGGATAAGAAAAACTTAGCCTGAGTAAATCATATGACGTTTCAGTTGACTTGAGACTCTTCAACTTCTTCAACATTAAATGTAACATGTCTATAAATAATACAACAACAAATGTTAAAGAAACAACAATTTGATATGTCGGACTCAAGTAATTCTGATGCCTGTAGCAGTACTCATGTTTTGGTAACACAAGAAACACTTCATCATCTGGAAGCTTTGAAGAAGACCATGAAGGAATATATCTGGATAAAGGTCATGTCTTCATGGTTCAAAGTGCAAAATCTTCAGAATATACAGCAAAATGGTTTGAGTCCTACTACTGCACAAAGAGCAACAGCAAGGAAGTACAAACGGGAGTTTGAAGTTGATCATGTTTCTGAGCTTGCGACTGATAGAGTTCTGCTTCATGTGATGCTCTGGAAGGAATGACATCAGCTAGAAAAGATTTCCAGTGCAGAGTCCTTTAAAAGGATTAGGAGTCATGAGTTGAATAACTGGATTACTGAGTGGCAAGATTCTGTAGGAAATGAATTAGATCTTGTAACCTGGTTTCGATTACATTCTAAATGAAATAACAGTATTTGTCAAAAGTTGTCTCTTTACTCTTCTGCAAGTAAATCAATGTTAGTCAATAACATATAACTGATAATATTTACCAAAATAATCAAGTTAAATCAATTAAACCGAGTATATTTCGAAAATAAGAAAACTTATTCTCGGGCAGAGGTTTTGTAAAGATGTCTGCTACATGTAAATCAGTAGAAACGTATTCCAAACGGATGTCCTTCTTCTGCACATGATCTCTAATGAAATGATGTCTAATGTCGATGTGCTTCGTTTTGGAATGAAGTACTGGATTTTGCGTAATTGTAATGGCACTGGTATTGTCACAAAATATAGGTGATTCAGAGGCTTGAACTCCATAGTATTTAAGTTGTTGTTGCATCCATAGTATTTGAGAGCAGCAACTTCCAGTAGCTACGGATGTCTGCAGTAAACGTAGCTATGGATGTCTGCTTTTTACTAAACCAGGAGATCAGCCTATCACCAAGGAATTGACAAAAACCACTTGTGCTTTTTCTGTCTAGTTTTCAACCTGCATAATCAACATATGAATATCCAATAAGATTAAAAGATGAATCATTGGGATACCATAATCCGACATTTTGAGTTCCCTTATGTGCTTATTCTTAACAAAGGTAAATAGAGTCTTGACTACTGTGCCGATTGAAAAATCATGGTTGACAAGAAATTGTGACAGAGTGTCATACCATGCTCTAGGTGCCTGTTTTAAACCATACAGGGCTTTGTGTAATTTAAATACATGATGAGGTAAGAAATGGTCGATAAAACCTAGAGGTTGTTCAACGTAGACCTCTTCTTGCAGTAGACCATTTAGGAATGCGCTCTTCACGTCCATTTGATAAACTTTGATATTTTCGAAAGCAGCAAAGGCTAAAAATATTCTGATTTCTTCAAGCCTAGCTACTGGTGCATAGGTTTCATCGTAGTATATTCATTCTTCTTGTTTGAAACCTTGAGCTATCAGTCTTGCTTTATTTCTGAACACAGTGCCTTCTTCATTTAGATTGTTTCTAAATACCCATCGTGTTCCAATTACAGCTTGGTGAGATGGTCTAGGTACTAGAAACCACACTTAATTTCTCTTAAATTGATCCAGCTCTTCTTGCATAGCTTCTATCCAACTGTGATCCAGAAGAGCTTCTTCAATTTTCTTTAGTTCATCCTGAGAAATAAAGGCAACATGCATATATTCATTAATCATTTGCCTTCTAGTTCTTAATGGAGCTGCAGGATTACCAATAACAAAGGATGGAGGATGTGATTTTCTCCAAACGAAAGGGTTTAAAGAAATTTCTTCCTGGTTTGATGTATTCGAAATAGGCTTAGCCAAAGAAGTAACAGGTTCTGGAATGATCACTTCTGTTTCTGGTATGTCCTGTGTCTGAACAACTGGTTCTACCAGAGGAATATCTGGTTCTGGATTTTTGACATCTTTGATTTTTGGTTCTGCATCGTCTTCACTATCCAGTTCCAGATGAATCCTATCTAATCTGTTATTCAAATTTGACATATTAGAAATTTCAGGAGCACTAATTTCTTCATCAAAGACAACATGAACATATTCTTTAACATTGAGAGTTCTATTATTGAAGATTCCGAAAGCTTTTCTTACTGCAGAATAACCAAGAAAAAGTCCAGCATCTGATTTTGAATCAAATGCAGTCAAATAGTTTTTACTGTTATTGTGCACAAAGCATTTGCAACCAAATACATGAAAGTAAAATATACTAGGCTTACTCTCTTTCCATATTTCATATGGAGTCTGATTGTGCCTCTTGTTGACCATGGTTCTGTTTTGTGTATAGCATGCATTGTTGATTGCTTCTGCCCAGAAGTGCTGAGAGATGTCTGCATCAGCTAGCATTGTTCTAGCAGCTTCTTTAAGAGTTTTGTTTCTCCTCTCAGCTACGCCATTTTATTGAGGTGTTATGGCAGCTGAATATTCAAGATGAATGCCCTGTTCATCTAAATACAACTCAAGAATCTTGTTAGTAAACTCAGTACCCCGATCACTTCTGATTTTAATGATGGAAATAGATTTTTCATTTTGAATCTTTTTCAGAAGCTTGATCAAGAGGCTACTGGTTTAATATTTTCCAGTAAAAAATATTACCCATGTAAATCTATAAAAGTCATCAACAACAAAAAGTGTATACTTCATTCCCCCCTAAGCTCATGATAGGGATTGGACCAAACAAGTCCATATGCAATAATTCCAAACACCTTGAAGTTGATTTACTACCTTTGTTCTTGAATCTAGATCTCACCTGCTTGCCAAGTTGACATGCAGAGCAAACATGTTTCTTAACAAAGTTAATATTAGGCAAACCGTCAACTATATTCCGCTTCTTGAGATTATTGATTGACTTGAAATTCAGGTGATTCAATCTCTTGTGCCACAACCAATGCTCATCAGTAAGAGAGGAAACTAAACATGTAGGAACAATAGCATGATCTAAGTTCCATGCAACTTTGTATGTGTTGCCTTCTCTCTTTCAAGTTAGTACAGTAAACTCAGCAGAATCTTTAACTGTGCATGTGTGCTTCTAAAAAGCCATAGAATAACCATTGTCACACAGTTGACTAATACTAATCAAATTATAACAAAGATTCTCAACCAGGAGTACATAATTAATAGTTATGTTACCATGGATAATCTTACCCTTACACACAGTTTTACATTTTGAGTTGTCTCCAAAAGTTATCTTTGGTCCAGCACAATTCATTACTTCTGAAAGTAGATTCATTAGTCCAGTCATATGTCTGGAACAACCACTGTCCTGGTACCATGTAGAATTGCTGATGTTGGTTTTCTTCTTCTGTTTCTGCAAACACAAATTTTAGTATCTGGTACCCATATCTATTTGGGTCCAAGCCTTATCAGTCCTTTAGGGACCTACATTTGTACAATTCTTGGTGATATTGAAATTCGGGTATCCAAGAGGTGTGTGCAACAGAAGAGCTGTTATTTCTAACAGTATGCATCTTGAAATGTTGTTCTTCCCTTCTGTTTGTGTTGTCTGGCATGTATTTTTTCTGAACAGGTCTAGAGTTATAGTACTGGTAGTTTTTAACCTTCATAGAGAGTTGTCCTCCTGAGTTGAATCCTCAGCTGGATCCAGAACTCTGGTTGTCACACCCCGGGACGGGGGTTGGTTGACACCGGCGTTGTTCTCCAATTTACATTCGAAAACAACAAGCCTCAGAAGTACAGAATTTCATAAACCAGTCTTTTATTCATAATACGAAATAAATCAATTGTCTGTTACAACTCGAATACTGATGTTTTACAGCGGAAATGTAAAACCAGACCTAACAGCGTCTTAACAAGTACAGCGGAATTAACATAAAAATAAAATGATAACAATAATCTTCTTCACCAGCCCCAGAACTGGATCTGCTCCTCTTCTTCTAATTTTTCTTCCTCGTTCTTATCTGAGATGGGTTTGGTGGGTGAGTGATGTGATCGTCACTCAGTAAGCAGGGGCGGGAATAAATCCCAGTTTTTCGAAAATCATTTTAATACAGAAACAGTAATGCAACAATATACAGAAAACTCGTATTTCATAGCAGGAATCAGAATTCAGAATTTACAGGTTTCAGAACAGAAATCAGAATTAGTAAGCCTATAACATTCAATAGCAAAAAGTAGCTCAAAATTTTTCGGTGTCAGAACAGCCCAAAAATTTAACTAAAAATCTCTGACATCCAGAACATGAATGGTGCCAAGTTTGGTGCAAAAATACTAAGCCAATTGGAAATGAAAATTCCTCAAAGTTGCAAAATTTTGGAAAATTTCACGAAAATGATGATATCACTGTCTACACGATGGATTTTGGGCTTCGTCGGCGGTGCTAGAACGCTAAGTGGTTTTAGGTTAGGTTCTCCTCGTCGAGAGCTTTCCAACGCCAACTTTTAATAGTAAAAATTCCTCCTGGATCAAAAGTTATGACCGTTTGAAGTTTGCGCGAAAAACACCTCAACTTCCATGTCAATTGCAAGGTCTCCTGCATTCACTTGCTGGAATACACTGTCTACTGCAACTCTGATGCTTCTGCAATCAGTCTGCTACTTTTCCAGCATTGTCTGCTGCATTCCGAGTCTACTGACTCAGTCTTCTGTTAGAGTAGGTGCACGTCGAGCCAAGTGTTGGGCGACTGTTCACAATGAAACTCTTTGTATAAACGATCTTTATTTTAATAATATTTCAATTTATTAATTTGGCGCATCTTTATCTTTATACCCATGCTAGTTGCATAGATAAAGTCCTTGAATATACAAATAGTAGAAAGAATATGAGATGCTCATATGATGAGTATCATGAAACTCATATTTGGAATACTGTATATTCTAAACCGTTCCTAGTCGATTCAGCCGCCACTAAGAAGGATAAAGGCCGCTCGAGTTAGAGACTAGTATCTGCGATGTGAGTACCATGTTTCATTGGTAGGGGACATTGTGATGTCCGATCATGCAGATAGGTGCTCCTTGTAGAGTGCACTGAACAACCCTCCATAAAAGGACTTTCCAAGTGGTTCTCACTTATCGAGTGGAAAAGTCCTGGTTTATGGTTGTACAGAATTAGTCCTTATGACCCGGGACAACATTGAGACTCTATGTGCTAGCGTTTCACTTTGACTTGTTTACCGACTCTTATGGGGTCATTAGGTGGCAAGGTTGGGTGTTACGGCGAAACATATAGGAGTCGATGCATTGTAGTCGGGGATTCACCGCTTACCTACGGGTATGGATATCCTATGTGTTTTTCATGTATATGTGGGTTGAAATCTCTGATCAGAGTATGGTGGTAATTATGAAAGGGGTTTCATAGATTACACCATCGATGCAACCACAACATGACACATAGTATCGATTCATTGACAACTCTCGATAAACCAATAGTTGTCGAATCGGTCGGGATATATGAGATGAAGGGACCGTACTGTACGCTAACCATAATTGATTGGTTCTTGCAGGCACTATCATGTGATACCTAGGGAATCACGTAAGCGATGCTGCTAGACGTTTAACGTGATTGGTTGGGTACTATCAGACTTGAGTTCTGACGTTCTTGTTATCAAGGTGTTGATAAGTAAGAATGGAGCAATTAGGGTATGCTCGAATAAGGACATGTTTAGTCCGAATCACATTATGATGTGAACCCACGGCTAGTTGTATCAATGAACCATTGAGGGCCACACAAGTACTTGCTTTGTAAATCCCGAAGAGAAGTAAAATAGTTCAATGTGTTGAACGGCTTGTAAATGTGTTTATGAGCGGAAAAGAAAAATTTAGAAGTATGACTTCTATGAGAGAAATATTAATTTTAATTTTTGGAAGTGTTCCTAAATTAAAATTTGGCCAAGTGAATAATGTGTTTGAAAATTGTGATTTTCATAAACATTATTATGGACTAAATTAAATTAATCCAAGTGTTGAATTAATTAAACACTAGTGGACCTAGTAGAGTCCAAATAATTATTTTAATTCAAGTGTTGAATTAATTTTATATAATTGGGCCTTGTAGAGCCCAATTGAAAATTATTATTTAAACTAGTGGGCTTGTATAAAATTCAAGCAAAGTAGTATTGGGCTCAAATTGTTTGAGACAATAATATTAGTCCATGGGCCCTTGTGAAGGGTTTCAAGCCCACATGCAAAGGGGATTAGGGTTTGCATGCTTGGAGTAATAGCCAAAATACTTTTTAATAAAATATTCAAAAGTAGTGCAACTTTTGAGACAACTTTTGCAACTACCTAGGCTAGTCTCCCACTCCTCCATGCATACCTCTTGGCCGAAAAATTCACAAGGATTTTACACCAATTTTCTCTCATTTTTCTCTCAAGTTTTGTTCTTCATTTTGGAGACAAAAATTCTTTCTCTTTGAAAAATCCTCAAACTTTTCTAGTGCAATTTTTGAGGGGGTTTACCTTGTGAGTGGTGGGCCTTATTTTGAAGAAAAGAAAGGTGTTGGAGGCTTGTAGATCTTCAACCTAGAAGAGTCAAGTTGTTTACAACTTGATTGGAGCCATACATCAACTTTGCTAAGTTGATAGGTATATTTTTCTTACCTCCTATGTATGGATTTTTATTTGTAAATATAGTGCAAATCAAGGGGGCCGAAAAATGCATGATAAAATTTTAAATTTTGCTTCCGTTGCGCTTATTGCCCCCGTAACCGGTCCGCTTTCAAGTGGTATCCGAGCTTAGGTTGCGGATTTTGTACTATATTTACGTTATATTATGTTGAGTATCGATTTCTAACCGCTTGAAATTTTTTGTGCATAAATCTTCAAGTCCGAAATTTTGAGAAACAAACCAAAAAAAAAAAAAAAAAATATTTTCGGGCAGCATGTTGCTGCCCGTGAGTTTCGGGCTGCCCGAAATATTTCGGGCAGCATGTTTGGGCAGCCTACGGGCTGCCCGGAAAATTCGATTTTAATAAAAAAAAAAAAATTTTTTTGTGTGTTGCCGGAATCCGGCGACGGAGCTCCGGCGACGGCGGTGACGACTAGGGTTTCCAAAAGTGTTTTGGATAATCCAAGTGTCATGGGCCTTAAGATGTTGGGCCATTGGATGGCCAACATAATTTGTGAATTTTAAATGGGCCAAAGTATTTTTGGTAAAAAATGAGTTTTGGGCCCTTAAGTTTAAAATTACAAATGTTGCACATATATTTTTCATAAAATAAATAATTGAAGTGGGACTTTAATTATTTATAGTAAATTGTGATTTATAAGAAATTCAATTATAAATAAATTAATTTGAAAGTAGACAAAGGGGTTTGTATACTTTGTTAATTTAATTTATAATTGTGGCGGTTAGTGATTGGTTCAAGATACATAATATTGGATCAATTAATTATAGTGATAATTAATTGATGGTGTATGATATTTGATATTGTGCATGAAGGATGATCAAAAGCCCAAGCCCAATTTGCTAGGTGTATGCTAGGATATTTGTGTTGTATGATTGTAATAATTATCAATTTTTTAAGTGGGCTTGGTTTATGGCCCGTTCCCACCCCATGAGATGTATCCCTATGTGCCATGGATATTTAATTGTAAATATTAGATTAGTGGATGATCAAGATTGGAAGATGGTGGCCTTGGTGATTATGAAGATCGAAGACATGTAATATAGGATGCTAATGTAATAATGTAGTTGCATTGCATCCCTTGCATTTACCCTAGGATTGGACCTAGGCCCGTGTTTAGCTCACACGGGCCATTAGTACTTGGGGCGATTGATCATCCTTGTATTGTTTTCTATTTATAATATATGCATGATATGTTATAAATAATGAGTATGTGCGTTATTATTATTATAATAACAAAGTTGCATGAATCCGGCAAACATACGATCAAACATGGCGAGCTTTTAAAATAAAATTAACGATGAGACCTTTCAAAATTAAAAAACCCTCATTTTGAATAAGATTCAAAATAAAATATCAAGTCCGAAAAGGGGAATTATAAATTTGTTTATAATTTCCTTGTCTTCCATCGACAATGGATGCATGATGAACGCTACCCGTACTCGGGGCTCGGCTCATATTATTGGGGGAGCCTTGGGTACCGGAAAGCTGTGACATCCATTGACATAGCGATGTGAACTACGTGGAACTCCCATGATTTCGGCTCATATTATTGAGGGAACTCATGGCGACCGTCCATTAAGGTTCAATATCGATGGGTTAGGCTTGACACGTGAAGGTGAACGACGTCATATTATTGGGTCCTAATCAAACGTGAGACAAAAGTATACGTAGAGGGTTGCATGGCGATGCAATTGGAAACTACCTTTTAGGAGTTGTGATGGCCGATATTATTCGGGATCACAATTCGCTAATTGGACCTTACGTACCTACTGAGGAAAGTGTTTCCCGTTTTCACAAGAGGGTAGTGAAAATGTCAAAACAGTGGGAGCGATAATTTATAAAGTAAAAGTCCAAACTTTATATCTTATTAAATATTTTAAAATAGTCATTAACATTTATCTGTTTTACTTTTCAGTACAAATCTTTGACAATGTCATCAATTCGCAACCCGTTTTCCGTCATTCTCGAAAAACACATTCTAACCGGACCAAACTATATCACTTGGCTAAGAAATTTAAAGATCGTCCTAAACTCGGAAAGAATTGCATACACACTGACTGAGTCGCCGCCTGATAAGGCTCCGACTGACTGCAGTCCCGAGGAACTGCAGACCTACAAGGATTGGTGCGACCATGACTTGAAGGCCAAGTGTTATATGCAGGCTTCGATGAACGATGAGCTGCAAAGGCGATTCGAGGATGCTAAGAATGCTGCTGACATTCATATGCACCTCAAGGAGCTCTTCGGTGAGCAGACTCGGCCTTTGAGGCATGCCACAGTAAAGGAGCTCATCACTTTACGCATGCGAGATGGGACTTCGGTCCATGAGCATGGCCTAAAGTTGATTGGGCTCGTGGATAAACTCGTAGGCATGGATTTGATCTTGCCATCGGAGTTGACCACGGATGTGTTGCTGTTGTCATTGCCCAGCTCTTTCGATCCTTTTGTCGTGAACTTCAATATGAACAAGCTTGAGCCCAGCCTTGAAGAGTTGGTGAACATGCTTGTGACCTTTGAGTCCACGATCAAGAAGGAGAAGCCGGTTCTTTATGTGGGCTCTTCATCTGGCACGAAGACCGGTCCACCTGGGAAGGGAAAGAAGCGTTCTTTCCAGCGTACCAAGAAGAGCGAGCCCTTGAAGAGGCAGACTTCGAGTCCCGTTGTGGCAGCCGCGCCAGTGAAGGCTGAAAAGACTGTCGACATCTGTCATCACTGCAAGAAGCCTGGACATTGGAGGCGTAACTGCAGGGAATATCTTGCGCAGAAGGGTTCTGCCAAAGGTATGTTCTATATTGAAGTTAACATCTCGATTAACTCTACTTCTTGGGTATTGGATACCGGCTGTGGCTCACATCTCTGTAATGATTTGCAGGTGATGGGAAGAAGTAGGAGGCTCCGAGAGGGTGAGACCTTCTTGAGGATGGGCAATGGGGCAAGAGTTGCTGCCAAGGCCATTGGAGATGTTTATTTAATATTGAACAATGATTTTAAGCTTATTTTGAGAGATGTTTTGTATGTACCAGACTTGGTTAAAAACATTATTTCCATTTCGATGCTTGATATTGATGGATTTTCTTGTTTATTTTGCAAAGGTGTTTGCAATATTTATAAGAATGAATGTTTAGTTGGTACGGGTGAACTTGAAAACAATCTCTATACCTTAAAATTGAAAGATATTCCACTTAACAATGTCCAAGCAATAACAACAACAAATAAGCGCAAACAAGATACTCTTAATTCGGCACAACTATGGCATGCTCGATTAGGTCATATTTCCCTAAGAAGGATGAACAAGCTAGTGGGAGTTGGCATGTTTGATATGTCCGATATTAATGCTCTCACGACTTGTGAATCCTGTCTAAAAGGAAAGATGACCAAAATTCCCTTTAAGGGCCATGCGGAGCGAGCCAAAGGGTTATTGGATTTGATCCATACCGATGTGTGCGGTCCGCTTAGCATCACCACTAAGCATGGACATGCCTACTTCATCACCTTTACCGATGACCATTCGAGGTATGGGTATGTGTATTTGATGAAATACAAGTCTGAAGCCTTTGAAAGGTTCAAAGAATTCAGAAGTGAAGTAGAGAAGCAATTGGGACGAAGCATCAAGACACTTCGATCGGATCGAGGTGGTGAGTACTTGAGTGCTGAGTTCCA
Source organism: Primulina eburnea (assembly GCF_022965805.1). Classification (NCBI taxonomy): domain Eukaryota; kingdom Viridiplantae; phylum Streptophyta; class Magnoliopsida; order Lamiales; family Gesneriaceae; genus Primulina; species Primulina eburnea. Next base: position 21,330,803 of record NC_133114.1, read on the forward strand.
AGAGTATCTTAGAGAGAATGGGATTCTCTCGCAGTGGACTCCGCCCGCTACACCGCAGTTGAATGGTGTTTCGGAGCGTCGTAACCGGACTTTGATGGACATGGTTCGGTCTATGATGGGGTTCACGGAATTGCCGCCATCCTTTTGGGGATATGCGCTTGAAACAGCGGCACTGTTGTTGAACAATGTCCATACAAAGGCAGTTGACAAGACTCCATATGAGATATGGATGGGTAAGCCTCCCAAGTATTCTTATCTTAGAATATGGGGGTGTCCTGCTTATGTGAAGCAGACAGTGGGAGATAAATTGGATAGTCGATCCATTTTATGCTACTTTGTGGGATATCCAAGGAACTCCATTGGATATTATTTCTATCATCCCCAAGAGACAAAGGTGTTTGTTTCTAGGAACGCAACCTTTTTGGAAAAGGAATTTCTATTGGATAGAAAAGGCGAGATGATAGAACTCGAAGAGGTTCGAGAGACACCTACAGTTGTAGAACCCACACCCAATAAGCTGAGTGAAGAGATACAAGCTCCTAGGAGATCCGAGAGGGTCTCAAGACCACCTGTGAGGTATGGTCTGCTTCTTGAAGAGGGCCATGATGAGCCTAATCTTGGATGTGATCCAAGGACCTTCAAGGAAGCATTATCGGATGCCGATTCATCCAAATGGCTTGAAGCAATGGAATCTGAGATGAATTCCATGCATTCGAACCAAGTGTGGAATCTTGTGGATCCACCTGAGGGAACTGTTCCCATAGGGTGTAAATGGATTTACAAGAGGAAACTTGGGGCGGATGGGAAGGTATTGACCTTCAAGGCGCGATTGGTAGCAAAAGGGTATACTCAAAGGCAAGGTGTTGACTATGAGGAAACTTTTTCTCCAGTTGCGATGTTCAAGTCCATTAGGATTTTGCTAGCCATAGCTGCATGGTATGACTATGAGATATGGCAGATGGATGTCAAGACAGCCTTCCTTAATGGGGATATTAAGGAGGAGATTTACATGTCTCAACCTGAAGGGTTTACATCCATCGGAAGTGAGCATATGGTATGCAAACTTCAAAGATCTATTTATGGTCTTAAGCAGGCATCGAGGAGCTGGAACCTCAGATTCGATAGTACAATCAAAGAGTTTGGTTTTACTAAGAATCCTGAGGAACCCTGTGTGTATAAGAAGGTCAGTGGGAGTGCTGTGACATTCCTTGTTCTTTATGTTGATGACATTCTACTCATTGGGAATGATGTAGGAATGTTGCAATCAACAAAGATATGGTTAGCAAGTAAGTTCTCAATGCAGGACTTGGGTGAAGCATCTTTTGTATTGGGAATACAGATCTATAGAGATAGATCAAAAAGATTGCTTGGTCTCACCCAGTCCACATACATTGATACCATCGTGAAGCGGTTCTCGATGGATGAGTCCAAGAGAGGACATCTACCAATGTGTCATGGCGTGTCCCTATCCAAGTCTATGTCTCCCAAGACTGATGCAGAGATAGCGGCGATGACACGAATTCCGTATGCTTCAGCTATTGGTAGTATCATGTATGGGATGATATCTACACGTCCTGACGTGGCATTTGCACTAAGTGTAGTGAGTAGATATCAATCCAACCCTGGTCTTCCACACTGGAAAGCTGTGAAAGACATCCTCAAGTATTTGAGAAGGACCAATAAGTTGTTCTTGGTCTATGGGGGTGGAGAACTAAAATTGGAAGGCTATACCGACTCTAGCTTCCAAAGCGATGTTGATGACTCGAAGTCAACCTCCGGATTCATATTCATGCTCAATGGTGGTGCTGTCTCTTGGAAGAGTTCCAAGCAAGACAGTACTGCGGATTCCACCACTGAGGCAGAATACATTGCTGCATCAGCTGCAGCAAAGGAGGCTGTTTGGATTAGGAATTTCGTCCAAGAGTTGGGCGTCATTCCAAATGGAGTTGCTCCTATCCCGGTGATGTGCGACAACACGGGAGCCATAGCTCAGGCGAAGGAGCCGAGGTCTCATCAGAAGTCCAAACATGTATTGAGAAAGTACCACATCCTCAGAGAGATCGTGGAACGAGGAGAAGTGTCGATCGACAAAGTCGGCTCCGCAGATAATGTTGCTGATCCACTAACTAAGCCTTTACCAGGACCATCGTTCGAGAAGCATCGCGAATCAATGGGTCTAAAGTATATAGGTAGTTGGCTCTAGTGCAAGTGGGAGATTGTTAGAGTAGGTGCACGTCGAGCCAAGTGTTGGGCGACTGTTCACAATGAAACTCTTTGTATAAACGATCTTTATTTTAATAATATTTCAATTTATTAATTTGGCGCATCTTTATCTTTATACCCATGCTAGTTGCATAGATAAAGTCCTTGAATATACAAATAGTAGAAAGAATATGAGATGCTCATATGATGAGTATCATGAAACTCATATTTGGAATACTGTATATTCTAAACCGTTCCTAGTCGATTCAGCCGCCACTAAGAAGGATAAAGGCCGCTCGAGTTAGAGACTAGTATCTGCGATGTGAGTACCATGTTTCATTGGTAGGGGACATTGTGATGTCCGATCATGCAGATAGGTGCTCCTTGTAGAGTGCACTGAACAACCCTCCATAAAAGGACTTTCCAAGTGGTTCTCACTTATCGAGTGGAAAAGTCCTGGTTTATGGTTGTACAGAATTAGTCCTTATGACCCGGGACAACATTGAGACTCTATGTGCTAGCGTTTCACTTTGACTTGTTTACCGACTCTTATGGGGTCATTAGGTGGCAAGGTTGGGTGTTACGGCGAAACATATAGGAGTCGATGCATTGTAGTCGGGGATTCACCGCTTACCTACGGGTATGGATATCCTATGTGTTTTTCATGTATATGTGGGTTGAAATCTCTGATCAGAGTATGGTGGTAATTATGAAAGGGGTTTCATAGATTACACCATCGATGCAACCACAACATGACACATAGTATCGATTCATTGACAACTCTCGATAAACCAATAGTTGTCGAATCGGTCGGGATATATGAGATGAAGGGACCGTACTGTACGCTAACCATAATTGATTGGTTCTTGCAGGCACTATCATGTGATACCTAGGGAATCACGTAAGCGATGCTGCTAGACGTTTAACGTGATTGGTTGGGTACTATCAGACTTGAGTTCTGACGTTCTTGTTATCAAGGTGTTGATAAGTAAGAATGGAGCAATTAGGGTATGCTCGAATAAGGACATGTTTAGTCCGAATCACATTATGATGTGAACCCACGGCTAGTTGTATCAATGAACCATTGAGGGCCACACAAGTACTTGCTTTGTAAATCCCGAAGAGAAGTAAAATAGTTCAATGTGTTGAACGGCTTGTAAATGTGTTTATGAGCGGAAAAGAAAAATTTAGAAGTATGACTTCTATGAGAGAAATATTAATTTTAATTTTTGGAAGTGTTCCTAAATTAAAATTTGGCCAAGTGAATAATGTGTTTGAAAATTGTGATTTTCATAAACATTATTATGGACTAAATTAAATTAATCCAAGTGTTGAATTAATTAAACACTAGTGGACCTAGTAGAGTCCAAATAATTATTTTAATTCAAGTGTTGAATTAATTTTATATAATTGGGCCTTGTAGAGCCCAATTGGAAATTATTATTTAAACTAGTGGGCTTGTATAAAATTCAAGCAAAGTAGTATTGGGCTCAAATTGTTTGAGACAATAATATTAGTCCATGGGCCCTTGTGAAGGGTTTCAAGCCCACATGCAAAGGGGATTAGGGTTTGCATGCTTGGAGTAATAGCCAAAATACTTTTTAATAAAATATTCAAAAGTAGTGCAACTTTTGAGACAACTTTTGCAACTACCTAGGCTAGTCTCCCACTCCTCCATGCATACCTCTTGGCCGAAAAATTCACAAGGATTTTACACCAATTTTCTCTCATTTTTCTCTCAAGTTTTGTTCTTCATTTTGGAGACAAAAATTCTTTCTCTTTGAAAAATCCTCAAACTTTTCTAGTGCAATTTTTGAGGGGGTTTACCTTGTGAGTGGTGGGCCTTATTTTGAAGAAAAGAAAGGTGTTGGAGGCTTGTAGATCTTCAACCTAGAAGAGTCAAGTTGTTTACAACTTGATTGGAGCCATACATCAACTTTGCTAAGTTGATAGGTATATTTTTCTTACCTCCTATGTATGGATTTTTATTTGTAAATATAGTGCAAATCAAGGGGGCCGAAAAATGCATGATAAAATTTTAAATTTTGCTTCCGTTGCGCTTATTGCCCCCGTAACCGGTCCGCTTTCATCTTCTGCATTCAAATATATTGATTTCGTCTACTGGTTCTGGTTTCGGGCTACTGGTTTTGGGTCTACTAATTTCCATCTACTGGTTCTGGCTTCAGATCTACTGGTTTACTGGGGTCTACTGATTTCCATCTAGTGGTTCTGGTTTACATCCACTGGTTCTGGTTTACTGATTTGTTTCCCTACTGATTTTCCTAACTGTACGTATTCAGTCTATCATTTCAGTAGTCTATTACAGTAGCTCATTTTCATTAGTTTATTCCCGAAATTTTCAAAACTTATTTTCAGAACTTAATTTCAGAAATTTTCAGAACTTATTATTTCTTGTTCCTCCTCCCTAGATTATGAAATCTGGTTCTGCTCTGATACCACTTCAATGTCACACCCCGGGACGGGGGTTGGTTGACACCGGCGTTGTTCTCAAATTTACATTTGAAAACAACAAGCCTCAGAAGTACAGAATTTCATAAACCAGTCTTTTATTCATAAAACGAAATAAATCAATTGTCTGTTACAACTCGAATATTGATGTTTTACAGCGGAAATGTAAAACCAGACCTAACAGCGTCTTAACAAGTACAGCGGAATTAACATAAAAATAAACTGATAACAATAATCTTCTTCACCAGCCCCAGAACTAGATCTGCTCCTCTTCTTCTAATTTTTCTTCCTCGTTCTTATCTGAGATGGGTTTGGTGGGTGAGTGATGTGATTGTCACTCAGTAAGCAGGGGCGGAAATAACTCCCAGTTTTTCGAAAATCATTTTAATACAGAAACAGTAATACAACAATATACAGAAAACTCGTATTTCATAGCAGGAATCAGAATTCAGAATTTACAGGTTTCAGAACAGAAATCAGAATTAGTAAGCACTGAACACGTTAGTGAATTTCATGGCTAAACTGATATCAGTCCCCTATATGTTCTCTCCTCTAAGTGGTGAGGCCAGAATCAGAATCAGAATCAGAATCAGAATTCAGAGATGTTCAGAATATATATTCCTACCATTAGTTCACTAGGGAGTTTCAGTGCTTCAAAATCATATATCAGAAATCATACAGAGACTGAACTTTAAAACAGAATTATCAAACGGATTTCAAGATATTTATACATAAGCCCACTTACCGTAATTTGCTAGAATTTCGGATGAAGTCTACTGGAAATCTGGTTGCTCTCGCTACTGGATTTTGCTGCTTGACAAAGGCACTATCTCTTAACTCGAAATTTATGTGATACTCTCAAATCTTGTGTAACCCATTTCAGAGACTTGAGGGTGTTATTTATAGGCCAAAATCTGACTGTTAGCCTCCCTATTAATGACCATAATCTGCCATTAACAGCCTTTATTCCATGTAATGCTTCAGTTACAAGTCTAAGCTGAATCAGTAACTGTCTGCTGGAATTCGCTCTTCTGCTGTTGGATTCTGTCTGCTGGATTCTAATCTGCTGGATTTTGGTCTGCTGGAAAATGCCATATTCTGAAATATGAGTTGCTGCTGATATTATGCTATATGCTGCTACTGCTGGAATTTCAGGTTCTCACACTGGTGAACTCTCCCCATTGGTTCAACATAACCCAGACCATAATGCTTTCTTCTGCTCGTCTGATCTACATTTCTTTCAACTCGAACAGTTGGTACTTCTAGTTCATATATCACACTGGATTTAACAAAGCGAATGTATTTCCCTTTGCTTGTATCCAGTTCTGGCTTGGTGCTGGTTTCAGACGTGCTTTCATTATTGTTGAATCCGAGACCACTTCTATCTCCGGATTTCTTGTACAATACTTGAATCTTTTCCAATGAAACAGACGACTTATTCCATGCATTTACCAGAACAGACAGCTTCTGATTTTCAGATATCATTGTCTGGCAATCTGCATTTATTCTTTCATTCTCAGTTCTCAACTTTTAAATCATTGCAGTTGTTTTCTTGTAAATAAGTGAACTTACTGACTTGATCCTGTAAGTTTAGATTTTCAATCTTAACTTCTTTGAATGATTGAGAAAGTCTCGAGTACTCTCCTATCATGTCATGCAGTGCTTTAATTAAATCAGTTTGTGTAAAGTCATCAGAGACAAAGTCTAGTACCTCTTCAGATGTCGAGGTTGGTTCAATATCCGCCATAAGACATTTGATCTCTTATGCATCACTTTTGCTAGAATTACTTTCTGAGTCAGAAGACTTAGAACTAGAATCCGCCCATTTAGATTTGCTTTCCTCAGCAATCATCGCTTTGCGGTCTCTTCTAAATTTCTTGTCATTCATTTTTTACTCCTTTTTCTTCTGGTCATCTTTCTTGGGCTTTGGACAATCAGCAATAAAGTGACCAATCTTTCCACAGTTGAAGCATGCCATGTCACCAGGTGCTGAACCCTTCTTGAAGTTCCGATTAGGGATTTGGTAAGCTCGGTGATTCTTCTTCATGAATCTGGAGAAATTTTTCACAAAGAGAGACATAGCATCATTGCTGATCTTTTCAGCAGTCTTTTCAGAAGTGCTCTCAATAATGGAAGAAGGTGATGCTAGTGGAACAACTGTAGCAGCAGAAGTAACAGTAGCAGTAATGGCAGCAAGAGCCTTGGTTGGTAGATTTGTGGTGGGCTCGTCTCCGCTTCTTACTTCTAGCTCGAACTCATAGGCTTTCAAGTCAGCAAACAAGTCATGTAGCTCCAACTTGTTTAGATCTTTAGAGACTCCCATGGCCATTGTTTTAACATCTCATTCCCTGGGCAAAACTCTCATTACTTTGAGTGCTATATTCCCTGTTGCCATACTATTTCCCAAGGGCTGCTAGTTCATTAACTAGGTCGTTGAACCGTTCATCAAACTCATTTAGAGTTTCGTCAGCTTTCATTTTCAGATTTTCAAACTTTTGCATTGCTACAGACAGTTTATTTTCCTTCGTCTGCTCATTTCCTTCACATATTTGAATGAGTTTTTCCCAAATTTCTTTCGTGGTAGAACACATCTTGATCTTGATGAAAGTGTTCTTATCAAGAGTTTTATAAAGAATGTCCTTCGCGACGTTGTCGAGATTGGTTTCTTTTTATCTTCGCCAGTCCATTCGCTTCTTGGTTTTTCAACCATTTGCGGCGCACCATCAGTAACAGCAACAACCGTATTAGGCTTTAAAATCTTTAATGGACCATCTGTGATGACATACCACATGTCATCCACTTGGGCTGCAAGATGAGCTTGCATCCGGATATTCCAATCATAAAAGTCTTCTTTTGAGAACATAGAAACCTTGCTAAAATGTGCCATAAATGTTGTAAATTTTTCAGAACAAGAGAAATCTACTCTGATACCACTTGTTGGGGATCGATGTAAAGTTTAGGGGGAGGAGGTGAATAAACTCTTTCCTTTAACGATAGTTTTTTGGTTACTTGTAAGCTTCGTTGATCTCGTGTATTTATAGAAGTCTTGAATCCAACGTCTATAAATAAAAATGGCTTCTTTGAATTTTGATAAGATCAACTTTATTGCCTAAAAGAGTTCCTGCAAAAAAGCTTTAAAACAATCAGTCTTGTTTTATACCAAAATAGGTAAGACGTATTAAATGACTTTGTTCACCATTAATGAAGCATTTAATACTCGTACTAGGTTGAGTAACGGTAACATTTAATATAAGATTGATTGATTCTGATCCAGTAGAAGTCAAGTACTGCTTCTAATTTTCTAAGCGGATAAGTACTCGAAGAGTACTGCTTTTAAACTATCTGCAAGTTTTATTCACGCGATCTACTGGTTTTGACTATCATCACCACAATTAAATTAATTCTATCAGGAACGAAAGAACATAATGAAATGGACGGATCAAATCGGAACGAAACATATAGATCGACTCAAATACGAAATAGACACATCAAATCGAAACTTATCAAAGCAAAGGCATTTCATATAGAAATACAAACCGAGGAAAACGTATAGTAATCGATCAAATTTTATATCATATATTAAATTTTAAAACAAGTACATAAGCCCACTTACCGTTGTTTTGAACGTGTGGTATAAACTTGATCGAAACTTTGATGGATCCTAGGAAAATTCTTGATAGAACTCGACAAGCGTTAGGGCGACACTTGAATGTAATTTTTGGATTGAACAATACCTTACAATGTTGAGTGTATGTTGCACAATCCTTGCTGGAACTCACGAATATTGCATTTACACGATCAAACTAGTGCGGTTCGAATTTTCCTGGACTTTGGGCAAACCTTGGCTGAACTTGGGGGATGCTTGGGCGAGATTTAGATAGACCCTCGAGCTAGTATTTGGGTGTGATTCACTCATTTTTTTTGCTGCTAGAAAGTTGAAATCAGGGCAGTAAAATGGCCCCTAAAAATCTGCTTGAATAGATGCTTGAAACACTAAGATGATGATCGATTTTCTTAATTTCCTTGGTTCGAACTCGAGTGAGTTTTGAGGTATTGTTTTTGGACAATACTTTGGACAAGTTCTGGACAAAATCTTTGGGCGGGCTAAGGCCTTACGTTGTTGGCTAGAAGCTGCTCAGAAACAGCTTGGATTCACTCAAAAATGGTGACTTTCTTGCATGAAAAGGGCCAAGATTTAGTGGTGTTGTGCTAGAATTTTGACATTTCTTCATCAAATGGCGGCCTATTTATAGATGCCAAAGTGATTGTTCCTTTGACCATTTCATTCGGCCACCTGGAGCCCAAGTATTTCCATAATTATGGTCAAATTCCATTCATTATCAAATGTCAATTTTGGTTTACTCAAAAGTTATTTCTTACACAATAAATATGTCTAATACCCTAGTTCTTCCCTTGGCTATATTTTTGGTTCATTTAGGACAAGATAATAGAGTTTTTTTTGAGGTAAAGTTTAGAATTCATGAGCTAGAGGTTTTCTTCTCCGAGTGACAACACTTCGTGTGGGGGTCAGGAAGCTAATCATGTTCATAATCATCATTGGGACTAATTAACCAATTATAAAACAGGGTCTAATTTTTTTTTTTAAATGCGGAACGTAGTGACATAAAAACATATATACATCTCAGTATATAAAAGTACAAGTCTTATATCACATACATTCATTCTACTAAGGTTTAACAACTAATGTCAAGTGTCCAACCCTATCTCTAATCCAAGTCCGGAGCCGCCACTCTAATCACGATCTTTCTTCATCTCCTCAACCCTGAACCTATCCCACCTGTTGTCATGTACACTGTGGGGACCCGGGCTCTAACTTTTTCTTTGGGATTTAATGGATCGTTAATATAAAAGTGGGTCAAATTTTTCGCTTTTACATTTAATCAAATGTAATTAAACAAGCATAAATTCTTTATTTAAATTACGAACATAATGTACAAACATAACGTACAACATATCTTGTCCGTCCATACTCAACAAACTAGTAATTAAATACAGTACATGTCAAAGGTACAACTACTAGTCCTGCTGCTAAGCCCGAGATCACCACGCTATGTCCATCTCTCATCCTCTGCGTGACCCAGATCCTGCCCCATCTGTTGTTATGCACACATACAGACATAACAACAGCCGGAAACTCCGGTGAGAACAAATCCCAGTAAAAACATGTATACATGCATATAATCAATTAAACATGAAACATGCTATCATAAATCACATTATATGCACATGCAATGTAATGCGAATCAAACCATGTCTGGACTCGACTCGACTAGAACTCTAGGGATCCTGGTGTGAATAAGACGTCAATGGCTGTCACCTACCCTTCCACTCGGGATGACTGTACGTCTTATTCCTAGACTTCGGTCTGAGCTGTATCAACGACTGCAATCGGAGTCGAGGCTGCTCCTAAGCTGAGATACACCGAACATCTAGATAGTTGACAATGGCTGTCAACGACTCTCCTATCTTAAATGCAATGACTATCAACCTGTAACAAAGCATGCTCATATTCATATCTGAATATTACAATAATCTTACATGCTTGAATACAATTCTATAATCAAAGCATAATCATGTAACAAGATTTGAATATAATTCCATAAACAAGTCATAAACATGTTACTATATATACAACAATACTAGTATGTGATTTTGGTTGGGAAACTCAAATAATATCTTATTTGAGTTGTGGCTTCCCAAACAAACATTGCTTATACCTTTTGTCGTACAATATCTGTCGATGTCAAAACCTCGATGTCAAAGTCGTCGACACCAATCTGAAATAGCAATGTGATATGCATTCTATCAATATATATATATATATATATATATATATATATATATATATCTTACATCAAGTCCGGTACAAGTCATTATTTAATCTTGGTCCAATTCGATAGCATAACGGCGTAGTTCTCGATACCGGTCATATCAACTCAATATAATCAACCTAAGAACCATGTCGTCAATTCAATATTACACCATCTATCTACCAAGGTCTCAAAATCTGCATAATCTCATGTCCATATGTACTGAAATTCGAAACATTCACCTACGGTATCCGATAATCAATCTGATTGCAACTATATTATGCTTCACATATCAAGAACACAATATGGAGTTCAATTCATCATTTTTCCCAACATATAATTACCAAAACATGCTGGAATTAAATGAAACTTACATTACTTTGTAGCTAACAATGAGAGGAGCTCAAAACCGAACTCGGATTCAAGTTTGAATTGCTAAATCTTGCACAATATTTCTTCAAAGCTACAAAGCACAAGTAGGATTCTCTAAAGATCTCTCGGCTGTAGGTGCTGAGTAATAAAGGAGAGAAGGCCACCACATCTATATTGCATGGTTATAGACAAGTGTTATTATTTTTCATTCTCCACGTATGACCGTGGGTGCGGTAACTGTAAGGAGCGCGGGTGCGCCAAGCTCTCGGCAATTCTATCATTTTCGGAATTTCGAGGACCGCGGGTGCGATCACTGCACGACCGCGGGTGCGGTCGCACCACCGCGGGTGCGGTCTTATTCTACCGCGGGTGCGGTGTGGCTACGGGAATTTTACTAACTTTCTGCCAATTGCACCGCGGGTGCGGTGCTTGCCAGACCGCGGGTGCGGTCTTGCACAATTAAAATTTCATATTTTATCGCATCGTTTCGCCCCGTCTGTTCTTGCGTTTCGTATTCAACTATCTACAAGAATCTCAGGCATTACATTTCTCCCCCTCTAAGAAATGATTTCGTCCTCGAAAGCGCATGTCATTCTATCAATGCAAGTATAAAAGTAATCACATCAAAGCTAGACAAATACTTACATCATTGAAATAACTCGGGATGTTTCTGGCGCATATCTGCTTCTGTTTCCCAAGTCGCTTCTTCGACGCCATGACGACTCCATTGAACTTTCACTAATGGAATAATCTTCGTTCTGAGCTTCTTTTCTTTCCGGTCAAGAATCTGTATTGGTTGTTCAACGTAGCTTAAGGTCTGATCAAGCTCAGCTTCGTCAGGACGAATGACATGAGAAACATCAGGCATGTATTTACGCAACATCGATACATGAAAGACGTCATGTATCCCAGATAGAGAAGGAGGAAGAGCCAGTCGATATGCTCGATCGCCAATCTTCTCTAGAATCTCGTAAGGACCAACGTATCTAGGAGACAACTTTCCACGCTTGCCAAATCTGACAACGCCTCTGAATGGGGAAATCTTTAGAAACACCCTGTCTCCTTGCTCAAATACTAACGGTCTACGTCTGATGTTGGCGTATTTCGCTTGCCTGTCTTGCGCCGTTTTCATCCTCTTCTGAATGACTTTCACTTTCTCTGTCATGTCACGAATCATATCTGGTCCAAGTTCTGGTACCTCTACAATGTCATCCCAGTACAGCAGAGATCTGCACTTCTTACCATATAAAGCTTCAAACGGTGCCATCTCAATGCTCGTCTGATAGCTATTATTGTAAGAGAATTCACAAAGAGGTAGGGAATCTTGCCAACTAGTGCCAAAATCTAGCACTACAGCTCTCAACATATCCTCTAAAGTCTGGATAGTCCGCTCTGACTGTCCGTCTGTCTGAGGATGATACGCAGTACTCAGGTGTAATGTCGTACCTAAGGCCTGCTGTAAACTATGCCAGAAGTGTTAAGTGAATCGTGGATCACGATCTGATATGATAGACTTCGGCACTCCATGTAATCTGACTACCTCTCGAACATATATCTCCGCCATCTGATCGTGTCTGTAAGTCATTCGGTACGGGATGAAACAAGCTGATTTGGTCAATCTGTCGATAACGACCCAAATCGCATCACAGCCTCGGGAAGATCGGGGTAACTTCGTCACGAAATCCATGGAAATGTGATCCCATTTCCATTCAGGAATAGACAAACTCTGAAGTAACCCTCCGGGCTTCTTCCTCTCGGCCTTCACCTGTTGGCAATTTAAGCATTTAGACACATATTTGGCGATGTCTGACTTCATCTGCTTCCACCAGAACTGTGTCTTCAAATCATTATACATCTTCCTGCCACCAGGATGGATGCTGAACCGACTGCAGTGCGCTTCAGACATAATCTGATGTCTCAAATCTGAAACATCTGGCACTACAAGGCGGTTATTCACATACAGCACATGATCGCGTACCTGATATTCTGACAAATGCCCTGATCTGACCATTTGAATCGATCTTTGCACATTCTGATCTGTTCGTTGTGCTTCTTTAATCCTCATGATCAAGTCTGGCTCAACTTGAATAACAGCAAGTCGTAGTGGCCTCCTATCTGTATCAAATTCTAGTCCAGAGAAACAGCAATTTTCAACTAGCTTGGTAACACCTATCGTCGATAAGGATAGGGAACAAACCTTTCGACTCAAGGCGTCCGCTGCTGCATTTGACTTCCCTGGATAATATTTGATCTCGCAATCAAAGTCTTTTAACAGATCAAGCCATCTGCGCTGCCTCATATTCAACTCCGACTGAGAAAACAAGTATTTTAGACTTTTATGGTCTGAATAGATCTCAAATTTCTCGCCATAAAGATAATGACGCCAGATCTTGAGTGCAAATACGATAGCCGCCAATTCAAGATCATGAATGGGGTATCGAGTCTCGTGAGTCTTCAACTGTCTTGAGGCATATGCGACCACATGACCTCGCTGCATAAGAACACATCCCAAACCTCTGTGAGAGGCATCACAATTTACAACGAAATTACCCGTACATGAAGGAATCATCAAGACAGGTGCACTGGTCAGCCTCTTCTTCAATTCTAGAAAGCTTGAGTACTCACACTCCTCAGACCATAGAAATGGCGCATTCTTCTGTGTCAATTGTGTGAATGGTTTGGCAATACGGGAGAAATCTTGGATGAATCGTCTATAGTATCCTGCTAGACCCATGAAACTGCGTATTTCTGGCACAGAAGTCGGTCTCGGCCAATTGATCACAGCTTCCACTTTACTCGGATCTACCGAAATACCATCTCCAGATATGATATGTCCCAAAAAGACCACTCGATTCAACCAAAACTCACACTTTGACAATTTGGCATACAGTCTCTCATTTCTCAGTGTCTGCAACACAATTCTGAGATGTTCGGCATGCTCATTCCTGTTCTTAGAATACACCAGAATGTCGTCGATAAAGACAATAACAAAATAATCCAAATACCTCTGAAAGATTTGATTCATCAATCCCATAAATACCGCCGGAGCATTTGTTAAACCAAAAGGCATGACAATAAATTCGTAATGCCCATACCTGGTTCGAAATGCTGTCTTCGGTATATCTATATCTCGAACTCGGAGCTGATGATATCCGGAACGTAAATCAATCTTAGAATAAACAGAGGATCCCTGCAACTGATCAAATAAATCATCAATTCTGGGCAAAGGATACTTATTCTTTATTGTTGCCTTATTCAGTTGCCTGTAATCGATACACAACCGCATCGATCCATCTTTCTTTCGCACGAATAGCACCGGAGCACCCCAAGGAGATACACTAGGTCTGATATATCCCTTGGTTAGAAGATCTTCCAACTGTGTCTTTAATTCTTTCAACTCTATCGGTGCCATCCTATACGGAGCTCTCGAAATAGGAGTGGTACCTGGAATCAAATCGATACTAAAATCTACCTCTCGCACCGGAGGTAACCCTGGAATCTCCTCTGGAAACACATCTGCAAATTCCCGTACTACTGGCAAATCTGCCAATGTCGGGCTAGATTTCTGTACATCTACAGCATACACAAGGAACCCATCTGCTCCTTTCTGTAACAACTTATTCATAGACAAAGCCGAGATCAAGGGAATCCGGGATCTGGAACCCTTACCGTAGAATTTCCACTCTTCTGCCATTTCTGGTCTGAATCTGACAATCTTGTGGAAACAATACACGGTGGCTCTGTACTTTGTTAACGCGTCAATTCCAACAATACAATCAAAATCATCTAACCCGAGTACTATGCAATCTAGATCAATTTCATGACCCTCAAACCGTAAGATGCAATGTCTAACCGTGGTCACAGCTATCAAACCACTTCCCAACGGAGAAGTAATAGACACAACATCTAACAAAGACTCAACAGGCAGAGAATGCAAAAATGCAAATCGTTCTGAAATGAATGTATGCGATGCACCCGTATCTATCAATATATAAGCAGGATAACCGCAAAGAGAACAGTTACCTGCTATGACATCATCTGGGGCATCCTGTGCTTGCTCCTCTGTCAACGCAAACACCTGAGCCTGTTGTCGGGTCGGCTGGCTCCCGGTCTGACCATCTCTGGCTCGAGGCTGCGTCTGTGCAGGTGGCGGCTGAAATGAGTGAACAGAAGAAGCTTGCCTCTCAGGCTGAGTCACTGATGCTGATGACCCTGCACCCTGAAATCTCGATGCTCCACTTCTCTGAGGACAAACCTTGGCATAATGCCCCGGTTGCTTACATATGTTACATCTGCCCACTACCCCCTGACACTGTTCTGTGGCATGCTTACCTCCACACGTACTGCAATATCCACTCATCGCCTCTAAACCCTGGCCAGGACCTCTCTGTCTTGACCCGCTGGAGCTCGAAGAACTGCTCCCTGCCCTCTTAAACTGTTTGCCCTTTGCTTTCAACTGATCTTTGCGTCCACTACTGCTACCACCACTTTCGAATCGAGGAGGAGGTTGTACTGGAGGTAGTAGCGGTCTTGGACTCGGAGCAACATACGGAACACTCCGTTGTCTTAGCAACCCGGCTTCAGCTCCTTTGGCACGATTCAATGCATCCGAGAAGTTGTTGGGCCTCCCCGTATTTACCAACGTAAAGATATCTGGATTCAGATCATTTATAAACTGATCTGCTACGGCCTCATCATTACCTGAAACATGAGGTGCAAAGCGAAGCAAAGAAGAAAATTTAGCAATGTACTCTTCAATGTTCAATTGCCCTTGCCTCAGGTTTGCAAATTCAGCGCCTTTATCTTTACGGTAGGATACAGGAAATAATCGCTGATAAAACTCCGTCTTGAATGCTTTCCATGTAACCTCGGTGCCACGCTGTTCTAGTGCTCTCCTTATATTCACCCACCAATACTTAGCCACATCTTGCAGTTGATGGCCAATGAGTTTCACTCGCTTCTCGTCACTATATTCCAGAGACTCAAATAACATCTCGATATCCTCCAACCAGCTTTCACATTCAATTGCATTTTCTGTACCCTTTAAAGTCGGGGGTCGAAATGACTGGAATCGCTTTAATAGAGTCTCCATGGGCGTCGCAGTGACATCCATCGTATCACCAGATGTGCTACCCTGTTCTGGTACTGGTGGTCGTAAAGGAACGGCGGCTCTTCTAGGAGGCATATATCTAATAATCCAACTGATTAGAATACAAGATATACAACTGTCTCAGCCCTCCTCTAGTCAGTTACCTCTGATCTAGAATCGGTTCTGATTCAGTCTTAACCAATACATGCTGTAATCAATCAAATAACAAACAACATGTAACAAGGAAAGCAATAAACATGCTAGCACATCATAGAGCAAGGAAGAAGACTCGATCTACCCCGCTCATTCTATCCTATCTTAGTCTACAGAACCTATGGCTCTGATACCACCTGTTGTGGGGACCCGGGCTCTAACTTTTTCTTTGGGATTTAATGGATCGTTAATATAAAAGTGGGTCAAATTTTTCGCTTTTACATTTAATCAAATGTAATTAAACAAGCATAAATTATTTATTTAAATTACGAACATAATGTACAAACATAACGTACAACATATCTTGTCCGTCCATACTCAACAAACTAGTAATTAAATACAGTACATGCCAAAGGTACAACTACTAGTCCTGCTGCTAAGCCCGAGATCACCACGCTATGTCCATCTCTCATCCTCTGCGTGACTCAGATCATGCCCCACCTGTTGTTATGCACACATACAGACATAACAACAGCCGGAAACTCCGGTGAGAACAAATCCCAGTATAAACATGTATACATGCATATAATCAATTAAACATGAAACATGCTATCATAAATTACATTATATGCACATGCAATGTAATGCGAATCAAACCATGTCTGGACTCGACTCGACTAGAACTCTAGGGATCCCGGTGTGAATAAGACGTCAATGGCTGTCACCTACCCTTCCACTCGGGATGACTGTACGTCTTATTCCTAAACTTCGGTCTGAGCTGTATCAACGACTGCAATCGGAGTCGAGGCTGCTCCTAAGCTGAGATACACCGAACATCAAGATAGTTGACAATGGCTGTCAACGACTCTCCTATCTTAAATGCAATGATTATCAACCTGTAACAAAGCATGCTCATATTCATATCTGAATATTACAATAATCTTACATGCTTGAATACAATTCTATAATCAAAGCATAATCATGTAACAAGATTTGAATATAATTCCATAAACAAGTCATAAACATGTTACTATATATACAACAATACTAGTATGTGATTTTGGTTGGGAAACTCAAATAATATCTTATTTGAGTTGTGGCTTCCCAAACAAACATTGCTTATACCTTTTGTCGTACAATATCTGTCGATGTCAAAACCTCGATGTCAAAGTCGTCGACACCAATCTGAAATAGCAATGTGATATGCATTCTATCAATATATATATATATATATCTTACATCAAGTCCGGTACAAGTCATTATTTAATCCTGGTCCAATTCGATAGCATAACGGCGTAGTTCTCGATACCGGTCATATCAACTCAATATAATCAACCTAAGAACCATGTCGTCAATTCAATATTACACCATCTATCTACCAAGGTCTCAAAATCTGCATAATCTCATGTCCATATGTACTGAAATTCGAAACATTCACCTACGGTATCCGATAATCAATCTGATTGCAACTATATTATGCTTTACATATCAAGAACACAATATGGAGTTCAATTCATCATTTTTCCCAACACATAATTACCAAAACATGCTGGAATTAAATGAAACTTACATTACTTTGTAGCTAACAATGAGAGGAGCTCAAAACCGAACTCGGATTCAAGTTTGAATTGCTAAATCTTGCACAATATTTCTTCAAAGCTACAAAGCACAAGTAGGATTCTCTAAAGATCTCTCGGCTGTAGGTGCTGAGTAATAAAGGAGAGAAGGCCACCACATCTATATTGCATGGTTATAGACAAGTGTTATTATTTTTCACTCTCCACGTATGACCGCGGGTGCGGTAACTGTAAGGAGCGCGGGTGCGCCAAGCTCTCGGCAATTCTATCATTTTCGGAATTTCGAGGACCGCGGGTTCGATCACTGCACGACCGCGGGTGCGGTTGCACCACCGCGGGTGCGGTCTTATTCTACCGCGGGTGCGGTGTGGCTACGGGAATTTTACTAACTTTCTGCCAATTGCACCGCGGGTGCAGTGCTTGCCAGACCGCGGGTGCGGTCTTGCACAATTAAAATTTCATATTTTATCGCATCGTTTCGCCCCGTCTGTTCTTGCGTTTCGTATTCAACTATCTACAAGAATCTCAGGCATTACATACACATACAGACAAGACAACAGCCGGATAATTCCGGTGAGAATATAATCCCAGTATAAATCAACGAAACATGCAATCATATGATAAACATAAAAGCATGGACAGATAACAGGAATATATATCAAAAGCTGAAACATAATCAATATCAAACTGTCGACAATGTTCGTGACTCCACGACTCAGACTAGACTCAGTCCTAGCCTAGGAATCCCGGTTACCAGACATTGGCATTCCATATCAACCAACAGTAATAGAAAAGACTCCAGTTCTATCCACGTCGATATAGTATCGATCATCAGTAATAGAAGAAGCTCTGTTTCTATCCACATCGGTATAGTATCGATCACCAGTAATAGAAGAAACTCCGATTCTATCCACATCGATATGACATCGATCAACAGTAATAGAAGAAGTTATAATTCTATCCACATCGATACAGTACCGATCACCAGTAATAGAAGGAGCTATAATTCTATCCACATCGATAGCCAATTATCCAGTGACAGACTATGGCACTACCGCCAATACACTATCTCATGACATCGTGCAATGTGCCCGTGGCTATCCCACCACTATTAGGCACTTCTGTCATAAGATTACTCGACTAATACCTGCTGTCTATATATCAAGAGAACAAGTAATCGGATACCTGCTATCTATATATCAAGAAAACAAGTATATCAATCCAATACATGCAAATATCAATGCAATAAAATAAAGTATGTGATTTAGGGAAACTCAAGTCTAAACCGACTCAAGTCGATCTCCCAACACATTGACTTATACCTTTCGTTTGTAGTCACAGTCTGAAGCAATCTCAGTTCTGAACTCAAGACTGTCTTTGTAAATCTGAAAGGACATACCGGGAATACTAATATCAATATTCCATTCTCAATTCAATACTGAATCTAGTTAATTTGGATTTAATTCAAAATCAATGGTATAACGGTACAATCTCAATATCCCCGTCAATACAACATCACCAGATAACAGTTACAATCCATAATCAATATCCAATATAATCTATAATCCAGTTCCAATTCAAATCTGTCCGGTATAAATTAATATACCCTAAAAATTCATAACAATTCCATAATCAGTCCGTTTCCCAATCTGACCTCGATTCTATGACGTCTACCATGTCAAGAACATCATATATGACGTGTATTCAATTCTGACAACACCATAATTTCAAAGCATATCAAAACGTAGTAAAACTTACGTCCAGTTGTAGCCTGCGTTGATATGAACACAGTACTGAAGTCAGATTTCAAATCAGACGGACGGATTTCTCACAAAAGGCGTAAGGATTTTCTATAACTTCACAGAGACATTTCCTCGATTCTTTTCTGATTCTGAATGATTTCGTACATTTTGTATATATATATATATATATATATATATATATATATATATATATATATATATATATACACCAACGTTGCATAATAAGCCACCCGTCAAATTTTCCGTTTGCATGTCTCGCGCATATGCACGAGACCTACTGGTCTCGGCCTTGGTAGCTCGCGCATATGCGCGACTTACCTCGCGCATATGCGCGAGACCTACTGTCTTGGTACTCGACTTCCTACATATCTCGCGCATATGTGGGCCATCACGTCGCGCATATGCGCGAGACCTTCTGCCCAACTCGTGCATGTGCGTGTCTCATGTCGCGCATGTGCGCCGATGGTACTGACCTCGCACATACGTGAAATGTCTACAAATTTTTAAAAAAATGCGGAATAGTGTTTTTTAAAATTATAGCTCGTGCTTTTCGAAAGAACAATCGTATGAAAATATTATCTCCTCTCAATCTCATAAATCGTAATGCGGAAAACATGTGGTCATCGGGTCATGTCACCGCACCAATGCCTACTCAGAGTTCGGCACCTCCAGTCTCCTCATCATTAAGCTCACCTGCATCAAACACGCCTAGTGAGTCTAAAGACTCAACACACCTGTACCAGGAATAACAAGTACATATACATAGCACACATCAGTGAAAAATATCATACTCAACATATCTTTCATGAACTTAAAAAAACTTAATGCCAACATACCTTTCATGAACTTTAAAACATGAACATAAACGTGTCGTATAAAATCATGTCGTGTCGAATCATGTCATCTCATATCATCATATACGTGTCAAAACAGCTCATCATGTCGAAGCATGTCATCATATATATAAACGTGTCGTGTAAAATCATAGTGTATTAAAGCATGCCATCTCATGTCATCATATACGTATATATTTTCTTTTTAATTGAATTCAGTTCATTAGTTGTGACTTTCGTATCAGCTCTATCGATGGATCCATCTACATGTAACCGTGGTATCCGGCGGCGAGGGACATCAGCGACAGCATTACCCGTCCACTGAGCCCGGGCCTCAGCTCATCATATCTCATATCATCGTATACATATACATCGTCAGTCACAACCAAATCTCATCCTTCAAAACAGCATCATAATCATCACTTAATAAAAACATGTATATACGTAACTTTTATTTTAAACCAAGCATGCAATGTATTTATCGTAATTCCATAAAATTCATGAACGTGATGCATAAACATTTAAAAACATGATAAAATGTGCTCAGGGCGCTGTCTTGATCAAAATCTCACCTCGGGTGCAAAATGACCATTTTGCCCCTGAAAATCCAAAAATTACCATTTTGCCCTAGACGTAAAATTCCATGTTTTTGACATTTTCTTAATTCCATTGACACTAACGTGTCTCAAATAATTATTTAACCCTACAAGAATTTTCCTATATTTTTATTTGGCTTAAATCGATGACCATTAAATTAATCCTTAATTATAACATAATAATGAGCTTTATTCCCGAATTAAATCAAACCTTAACATAAAATTCCCAAATTAAAAACTTAGACTTCTAATAATTATTTAGGCTTAAATATATTTTTTTATAATTTTATTAAGCCTAAATCTTGGCGTTTAAATTAATTCTTTAATTAACGTTTCGTGCGGCGACTAAATCCCGGATAAATCCAAACCCATTATTTTGATCCGAATCTTACCAAATTCCTAAAAATATCCCAAAACATATTTATAAGCATTCCTAGACGTAAACTCGAGCTTATTTTACAACTTAACCGATTCGTTTTAAAACTTGGACCGGGGTCCCGATTTTAACCCGAATCGACTTAAAACTTAACCGAATTTTTCCCAATTTTTTGTCATATCTTAAAAACATCTAAAAGGTCCTCAAAACCTCAAAACCAGACCTTTAGACACTCGAATAATAGGCCAGCAAGCGGCTGGAATTTCCAGCATGCGCTAACCCGAAAGCCTTAGCCACCATCTTTCCTTGATTCAACTCTCATGCTTAAACCGACTCAAACCGGACCCGAACCAGGCCCTAGAACCAACCCTTAGGCATAACTTAAGACCATGATACACCCCTTTCAAACTCAGAACTAATGCTTGAGCCCCAAAGCAAACAAGAGCCGTGACTAGCCTAACCCGTCTCCCATTGGTGCAGCTGGTTGCTTGCTGGTCCAGCCACCTTCCCTAGCCAACCCAGCCCTGAACCAACACCACCAGGCCCTCCCTAGGACCATAAGGAACGACCAAAGACACTGCCCCATGCCCTGGCCCCGTCCAGCAGCCACCCCAAACCCCACAGCCGTGACTTGCTCTACGTGAACCCAAATTGCACAGCCGCAGCTTTCTTTGTTCAGCCTCTTGGCTGCCGCTCCAGGCCATGAACCACCATAAAGAGACTCATCCTAGGACCCTTAGACACGCACCAGACCATAGCCCCAGGCCCTTAGCCGATCCATACACCAGACCGAGTCCCACAACCAACACGGCGCCTCAAACCTCAACTCTCGGCCTACAACCAGCTCTCAATTTCTCGACTCCAGCTTATAGCCATCTCGATCCTCAACATGTTCAGCACCTTAGGACCTTAATTCGACAGCCCCTTGCACCATAGTAACAAAAACGTGAGATGTATGCAATAAAATACGGTTTTCGTGCCAAACCAAGAGCATAAAAGCTTTGCCGTGCCAATACCGAAAAATGCATAAACATAACACACATGACAGCACATATATGACGTGAATGATGCAGAAATAATGATACAATGCGTGCCTTGGTGATTCCTACGCAAGAATGACGAAGAACGAACGTCAGGAATCAAGCCGGAGAACTTTGTTGCAAGAGCAAGAGATGGTCGAAGCCTTCAGCTGGTTTTTTCGAGAATGAGGATGGGCGGAGCTGCTGAAACCAAGATAATGGAGTGGTTGAAGATAAGAGAAATGGAAGAACACCGGATGGATTAATTCACAAGCACAAATGAAACGAAGCAACCAATTGCATTTCAAGAGGGGAAATGCTACTGAACCCACGTACATAATGAAGGATGAGGGGTTGTCGGGTGTTGGGTGAATGATAATAAGTTTAGTGGAGCCTAGGATTTAATTAGGAAATTAATTAAAAAGATAATGGTTCCTAAATGATCTTTTAAGAATTTAAAAAGTGTTTTAAGTCCAATAAACTAAAAAATAGATCCATTAAATCCAAACATACTCTCGAAAAATATTTTGTGTTGGAAAAAGTTTGAAAATATTAACCGAACCCTCAAAAAGTCCCCCGATACAATAAAATTTACGTACCGGATAAAATAAAATTCTGCGGGTAAAAATACCCAATAAAATCTCATTTTTGAAAAATACACTTTAAAACATCTTATATTAATTAATAAAAATTAATCGTGTAATTAAAATAATTTTCTTGAAAATCTCCCGGTCTCCGCTCCTCGTTCGTGCGCGAAATGAAACTTAAAAATCTTTAATGAATGAACCTTTAAAATTTCATGAATTAAATTCTACCATGCACGAATTATGCATAAAATGCCTAAAAATATTTAAACTCAAATTAATGAAATAAAAATACATTTAAAACTTTAAAACAATTTAATAAAATACCAAATAAATTTAATAACTTGCATGCATGTGGTTTACGTGACCTTTTAAATTTTCGGGACGTTACAATACGTTTTCACATGTAGTCTTATTTCGTGTCCCGATTAATCCTCTTATAATCATATCAAATTATAAATCAATAATTACAGATTAATAGGATTAAATTTTCGGACATTAGAGCAACTCCAACCCTTGCTCCACAATGGAGTTGCTCCATTGTGGAGCAAGGTTTTTCACTCCAATCCAGCACCAAAAATGGTGCTGGACTGGAGTTGTCCTAAAACCCACTCTAGATGTGGCGCAGTACAAAGTTCTGCGCCACATCTCTTTTATTTCTTTTTTAATTTTTTTATTTGATTTTAAATAATTATAAATATTTAATATTTTATTATATATTAATTATATAATTACTATTTTTATTTTTTAAATTTTTAAAATAATTTCCTCTTGAAACTTAAATATTAATTTAAATTTTTTTAAAAATTTAATAGATATTAAATTAATTTAATAAACAACCAAATTATATTACTAGTACATTAAAATGATACATTTTACAACATAATACGAAATAATTTTAAAAACATCAACAAACAAACAACAAAATTACGATACAAATAATAAAATTTATTAAATGATATTTAGTAATCTGGTAAACCAGATCCTGATACTCCAATATCGCCAAAATAAGATCCAAAGTTGTCTCGATTTTCAGCTTGAAGTCTCTTTTGCCAAATCTTTTCTTGTTGAGTTCTAGTGTATTCACGCAAATTTGGATCAATGATTTTGCTCAAATCTTTGTATAAAATTCTATCCTCCATTTTTCTTTCCTCTTGTTGAAGTTTCATCCTTTGAAGGTCATAATTTTGTTGCCTTTCAACGGTTCCTTGTTTCAAAACATCCAAAAGTTCGCGATGTTGTTCTTCCATTGTACGCTGAATTTGAGAAATATCTTCATCTATTTTCTTCTTCAATTTGGCTTTTTTCACTCCAATTGGCCTTTGAAAACTGTCATCAATATTGTCGTCATTTAAATGCATTGCAAATGCAGAGAAGCTAGGTGAACCTGATTGTGGCGATTCTTCAGCTGGAGTATCAGGCTGTGAAGTATCCAGATTAGTAGCACGTAGTTTAGATTTTTTGGTTATCAAAATTTTATCTCCTGAAATTTTTTCACAATCCTTCACAATATCCCACACATGATCAAATGAAAATGGTTTGTTATCTTTACTGTCTTGTACATACAGTACTTTTGCGCGGTTCATCTACATAAAAACCATTAAAATTTAGTTAAGAAATTTGAATGTGAATGACTCATAACTTTTTTTAAAAAAATAACTTACGATATCTTGTTCAGATGCACCACTAGGCTTGAGGTTTTCAATTTGTCGAATGCATCCTCTCATACGGGCAACAGAAGTGAGGATGTTTCCCATGCGCTTCTCAACTGATCTTTGAGGTCGTGGATATAAATCACTTCTTCTTTCTTTGTTGTATTTCTCAGCAACCCGAGACCAGAATTGAGTTCTCGATTGACTTATACCTATAATGGGATCCTGTGAAACATCAAGATAAATATGACACAAAAACTTATCTTCATCAACGGTGTAGTTCTTTCTTGAACTTTCTTATGCTTATAGGTGTATTGATATGTTTTGAATATAAATGTTACTATTTATAGTATTTCGGATTATCTTTAGAAAATATGCAAAAGAAATGATAGTTGTTTGATTAGATTTCGATGGATATCAGCCATTGAAATCTCATCTGTGTGCCATCCGTCGGATGAGATTACCAAAATCTAATCCTACGGATGGTACAAGGATGAGATCACCAAAAGCAAATGCCTGACATTTTAAAAGTTATTTATTTGGTAGAATTCTTTTATCAAACACCAAATTCTATTACTATATACCTTTCTTTATTCATTAATAACTAGTGGACAAACTCAAATTGCAGTTCTGCTTTCCTCGTGACCGTTGAGTCACATGGTAAGAGATATATGCCATTGGATGAGATTCCTTATCTAATGAAATCTAATTCTATGGATGGAAAGATTTCGAGATAGGAAATCTCATCCATATTATCGTAATAAATTCTATATAAACTCTAATTCGTGGTATACATTTTTCAAACAATTTATATTAAAAAAATGAATTCTTCATCAGGCTCATCGTCATTATCCGATAATGAAGATGAAATAACTAATTATTTGATCATCACAAAACCATTGATGAGATTCAAGGAGCAATCATTAGCCATATTCATGCACGCAATACGATACTATACACCTACATCAATCAACAAGTTAACGAAGTTCCGAGAAGAGGATCCATTCCAGGTCACATTGTAATTCACCGCGATAGAGAAATAGCCGATCAGAATTTGTTCAACGACTATTTTGCTGAACATCCCAGATTTCATGAAGGTATTTTTCGACGACGATTTCGGATGTCTCGTCATCTATTCCTTCACATTGTGGATGGTGTCAAGAATCATGATAGCTACTTCATACAACGCAGTGATGGCTTGGGACGACTAGGGTTATCAACTAATCAGAAAGCAACAGCTGCAATTCGAATGTTAGCATATGCCATGGCCGCGAATGCGACCGATGAATACATCAAAATAGGAGAGTCAACTGCAATTGAATGCTTGCAACGGTTTTGTCGAGCAGTGGTGGAAGTTTTTGGAGCCCAGTACTTACGAGCTCCAACAGCCAACGATGTTGCTCGACTCTTGCATATTGGTAAACAACGAGGCTTTCCAGGAATGTTGGGAAGTCTGGATTGTATGCATTGGAAGTGGAAGAACTGTCCTACTGCTTGGGCTGGGCAATATTCAGGTCGAAGTGGGTCTCCAACAATTATTTTAGAAGCAGTGGCCGATTATGATCTTTGCATATGGCACGCATATTTTGGTATGCCTGGATCAAATAATGACATCAATGTTTTAGAGGCATCCAATATATTTTCAAATTTGGCTCAAGGCATTGCTCCTCCTGCCAATTATGCTATTTATGGCAAAGAATATAATACTGGCTATTACCTAGCAGATGGTATCTACCCAAAGTGGTCAACTATTGTGCAAACTATCAGTAACCCACTTGGACCGAAAAAAAGATATTTTGCTATGAAACAAGAGTCGTGTAGGAAAGATGTGGAGCGAGCATTTGGTGTTCTTCAATCTCGATTTGCAATCGTGGCAAATCCAGCACATTCGTGGCGTAAAAACAATTTGCATGATATAATGACAGCATGCATTATCATGCACAAGATGATTATTGAAGATGAACGTGACCTCAGTGCACCAATTGAAGATGCAAGGGAAGCACCGCTTGCCGATGTGGAAATGGTGGTCAATGACGAAAGTACAAGATTCGAAGAATTTCTCTCTCGGTATAAGAAAATAAAAAACAGAGATGCTCACTATGAACTACAAAATGCGTTAATTGAGCACTTATGGGAAGAATATAGTAATTCTAATATTTAATATTGTGCTTGTATCGTATTTATTTCTTAAAATAAATATTTGTATCATTTTCAATGTTTTTTATCTTATATATAATGTTATGCTTGTATTATATTTTATTCTTGAAATAAATATTTATATCGTTTTCAATAATTATATTGAAATAAAATATTTGTATCATTAAATAATTATTTTATTTATATAAAATAATTAATCGATTTTCTAATAAATAATGAAATAATATAATTATATTTATTATGTATAATTGTGTAATGGAGTTATAAATAGTTATTATTGAATTAAAATTAATATTATAAGAATATTCTGAGAATATTCTTTTTTAGTGTAGAATGTAGTGTATATAGGTTGGAGATGAATTTAGTGTTATACTATTGTAGTGCAGAATATAGTGCAGAATGTAGTGCAGTGGGTTGGAGATGGTCTTACACTTCGGTCCTTGTGGTTTGGATTACATCGATTTCTTTTGAGTAAACTCCTTGAGCTTTTTGAGCTGAAAGTTTATGTCTAAAGTTGAGTTTTTAATTGGTAAGTTTGAGCTACAAATATAGATTTTTATTGCTTTCATGATTTTATTCGAAAATCTGAGTACTCACATCACACCCTCTTTATGGGAAGTTTCATCCCCAAAACATGAGTTTGCTTGATCTTAAAAAAGGTGAAGGTTACGCAACTTCTCTTCTAGCTCCCATGGTGCTTCTCGTTTAGTATGGTATACCATTGAATTTTGACGTATGAGATGATCTGACATCTCGGAATTTGGTCTCTGGTATCCAATATACAGATTTGGACTTCTTCATATTTAATTTTTTCGTTAAAGTTTCCTTCCATTAACAATAGTGCGACTTTAGGAATATGGATTGGGTCTAAGATTTATATTTGTAGTTGTGAAATGTGGAATATATTATAAACTCTTGAAATGTCTGGTGGCAAGGTCAGTCGACAAGATAAGGTTCTGAATTTCCCGAAATCTCAAAAGATCCGACATATCTTGGATTCAACTTTCCGGATTTGCTGAATCTGACTACTCCCTTCATAGGTGAGATCACATAGCGTTGTTCACCATCTTCGAACTCCAACGTTCTTCTTTTCAAATCAGCCCAACTTTTTTGTCAATCTTGTGCTTCCTTGAGTTTATCCCAGATGATAACTACTTTATCAACAATTATTTGAACTGTAGTGCCCAAATTCAGTACACGTATAACCCGTGCATTCATTTGATTATTAAATCATTTAATTAATTTTAAATGAGTTTTAGCCATGCATAATTTATGAAAATGCATTATTTTAAATTAATTACGTTTATGTGATGCACGTTATAATGTCTTTCGAGTTTCATGTTTCAGGCGATCATTCGAGGCGAGATTGAGGTAAAGACCCGGTGACGATCTTTGGCAATTTCAAAAGATGGTATTTTATTTTAAGTTGAGTTTGTGGGCATTTTAAATAATTTATTGAGTTTTAGCATTTTTAAGCCTAAAATATGTAGTTAGTAATTTTAAGAGTTCAAACCTTTTTTAAAAGTAGCATTTTAGCAGGTTAAAGGATAAATTATTAATTTAGACATTTTAAAGTTTGAAAACTTTTAAAGATGAGAAGTAAGCATTTTATTTAAAATTAGGATATGTTATTAGGATGTTTAGTGGTGCACTATTTTATTAACTTGTAATTATTAATTAAGCAAATTAGTCTCCTAATTATATTAAAACACACGCCTCACACACTCATTACACACTTTTACACACACTAGTATGCGCCTAAACACACACACACACACTCTATCATTCAAAATTTTATTATTCTTTGAGAGCAAAAACTAGGGTTCTTAGCCTAGAAGCAGCCGCCCCCTCCCCCTTTATTTTCCAGCAAGTTTCGGTGGATTTTATTGCAAGAAAACGGTGCCACATTCGTCCCGGATCAAGCCTCGCTCCTTCTCCGCTTCGGTATCGCCGTTTCGGTAACGTTTGATATCAAAAGACACGTATATTCTGTTCTTGATGCATCGATCATGTCATATTATACGTGCATTGTTATTTATGCGTAAAACCATGTGTATGTGGTGTAGAAGTTTGAGCAATCATGTTTAAATCACTTTTGAAACCCTTTTTAGATATGAAATTTACGTTTTTACTGTTATGGTTAAAACTGCGACTTTTTCGTCGGGATATTGAGAAAACTTTAAACTAGAAAATTGTAGAACTTTTCGATGCCTTCGATCTGATATAAAATTCGAGATTTTTGGATGAAAATTGAGTGAGTTATGACGTTTTTCGTGGGACTGCTCAAACTGCGACTTTTACGAAAATTGTGTTCTTGAAGTTTTTATGTTGCAGGCTTCGTTGGGGATCGACGGGTGATAGTTGCTGTGTCTAGGTATGATTAGTATGATGTTGGGATGTTAATTGATACGTCGTTTAGTGTTGATAGGTACTCGAGCACTTTAGTAGTCGTAGGAATCGAGTTGGTGTCAATTACCACGTTTTTGACTTGTATGTACCATAGGGTGAACATCGTTGCTTGAGATGTTGTACAAAAGTGATTTGATGTTATAGTATGCTAGGATGGGTCTCGGGGTGTCGATTCATAGTCCGTGCAACCGAGTCTAGATAGTTGAGCAAAGCATGTACATAATTTCCGTAAGTTCGCGATCACAGTAGGTACACAGACCCGTACACGGACCCTGACACGGGGTCCGTGCCTTTGTTTCTCCTCGGTGTCTTTTTCCATAGTCTACACGGACCTCCACACGGACCCTGACACGGGGTGCGTGTCCACCCTTCTTTCCGAACCTTTTCACCCGAGCCTATACGGACCCCTACACGGATGTAGGCACGGGGTCCATGTCCTTCATATTTTGGGAGTAAAATTATAACATGTTTGAGGTTCGATATCTTGGTCTAGTGCAATGATTTACAAGGTCGAGCCATGGGAATTTTAGAACGTCCTAGGTAATTGAACGAACTCGTAAGTAAGCATGATTACCTACGTCTAAGTTATGCAAGTTACGTATGTGAATTCATGTTAGTATGTGCAGCAACGGCCCCGATCGAAGTCCAACGAATCTCTCAACGCCCAGTAAGTATGTATGACGTGCAAGAAAATATTTTAAGTTTTTGGGGTATGCTAAATGTCTTGTGACCAAATTATGAATGGGTTTGGAAGTCGGTGAACGTGGCCGAGGACCTCTCCACCCCGTTAAATTATGAACGTGTTAGATCATGGTTGGAAAGCGTTAAATTATGAACGGGGACCAACCAGCCCGTTAAATTATGAACAGGGATCTCATGTATGTGGCAGTGGATACGTCCCTGTCAGCCCAATACTGTGGTTTGTCTGATCAGGCGTTTATTATGTATGGGTCACTTGCTTTGGAACATCCTCTACGAAAATGATGAAGTTACGTATGTTCAAGTATGCAGTATGTTTATGAAAGTTTATGTTGATGACACGTCTAGTTATGTACGTACGTATGTCCAAGTTTATTATGCAAGTTCAAGCCTCAAGTTATGTATGTCCTATTTTTAAAGTTGCATGCGATTTTATTACGTAGTACTCGTTATCCCAGTTTATACGTGTTGAGTCTTTAGACTCACTAGACTTGATCGATGCAGGTGACTATGTTGAGGAGACAGGAGGTGGCGACCAAGGGGCAGGCTTGGACTGAGTGGAAGGCTAGAACCGAGGACCGCAATGCTTACGTTTTATGCAAAGTTTCAAAATACTCTGATTTTTAAATATCTGGATGCGAAATATTTTGAGGCAGTTTCTTTTAGCAAAAATTTTGTTGATGACGGATGATTTTGAGATCTATTTTTATGAATGTTGAGTGACGACCGTATGAACGTTTACATTTAAGAAAATTTTTAATTCTTCCGCATTTTTTTTAAGTATGAAAATACGGTACGTTAGATGAACATTTCAGATACCATGATAGATTTTTCTCCGATTTAATCCTAGTATAGAGGTGACTTACACTTTTTTCTATACATGGTCATGTAAGGAGTCATTTCAATAATTCCAAGATAACTATTGTTATCGGTACTCAATCAAGGGGTGATGATTACTCAAATTTCCTCTGGAGTCTATGGTACATGTCCTAAGCATATCTTTAAAAGTCTATATTTTTTGTTAGTTTGTCCATCAGTTTGGAAATGACAAGCCATGCTAAGAGTGATCTTGTTACCCATATCTTCCTGCAAATATTTCCAGAATCGGAACAAACCTTGGGTCCCTATCATACAAAATGCTTTTCGGAATAAAATTCAAGTTGGATTTTTGATTTGATCAGAAATTGAAACTTATAAATATTTTATTAAAAATTATATGAAATAACATAAATTTTACACACAAATTTATGTCCACCAAATAATTCCTCATCTATTTTCTCACAAGAAAAATCGACCACCCTATATTTTGGAGAAAATATTTTCAGCCACTTCTTTCCACCATATCACCACCGGATTTCTGAAATTCCGTTTAGATCTCTATGGCAATCTATACGAGAAATAAAATTTGTGATCATAATAGAAGAAAGATTTGTTAGCAGTGATTTACAAGAAAAATTATTACCATTTAAAAATAGAATAATTGGTGTCGATGTCAAATATACAAAAATAAATCAAATTTAAATATCTTATCTTAAATACTAAATGAGACGATTCATCAAAAAAATATTTTAAACTTAAAAATTAATTTTTTTAATAAATATAAAGTCCCATAACATTGTATACCGTCGGCATATACCTCAGCCGGCCACGACACTGCCGCATAGTCTTTCTCAAAAATTAGCCGGACATAATTGGTATTTCAAAAGGCGATAAGCTCAAAGACAAACAAAGAAGCCAGGAAAATAGTTAAGGCCGATACAAGTTCCGTTGAGCCCGCCTTCTCTTTGTAATCACCATTTTTTTTTGTCGGAATAAACTGGTATTCGTCACTGATTGAACCTGGTCAATATGGCGATGCGGACATTCGAGATGGTGGGGCAGATCGACCCTGCCCAGAGCTTTGACTCTGATGCTCTGCTTCGATATGCGATGGCTAATGTTGATGGGTTTCCTCAGCCTATTTCCGAGTTTAAAGTTTCTCAGGTTTTCATTTCGTTTGTTTTGTTCTTGTTTTTTAATATAGTTCGATGCTTGTGTTTAGTTTCCTTATGCGGGGACTGAAAGCAGTTCTTGGCGTTGGGTGTGTTAGAAGCGTGTTGCTAATTATATGTAAAATGAGATGTAGGTAAAGGAAGAGAGGCGAAAGTTTGATAATTGGTAAAGATGTTTTCCTTTTAGGAGTCTGATTGAGTTGTTGTATATGAGAGACTCAAACTAGGAATTGGGTTGTAGAGGAAAGAATATTTCATCCTTTTCTTTCGTAATTCATTGAACTTATATGTTTATGTGGATGAGCAAGAAAAAAATAGTAAGCTAGAATGGAAGGTGGGTATTTGATATGTGACGATGTTGTAATAATTTGAAAGACTTTTGCTTTGGGGTAATTTCTCAAAACTTAACATGGTTCCACGAACTAGGAGAGGAAAAAAATGCAAAATATGGTTTCTGTGTTACTTTTGTTGTTTGAATTTATTTTTGTGTATGATTGGTGAAATTTTGATGAATCACATGATGAGATACGATCTAAATATTTTGGTACCATTTCAAAGCTGCAACTCAACTGAATAGAGGCATAATTTACACTCATTTAAGGCAACTATGAATTCACATTTTGCAGGCATTTCTGCATTATGTTTCATATCGAGCATATCAATTCATAAATGACAGAGACATTCAAGTTGATACTGAGTTTTTTTTCTAAGTACAATTCAAGAAGCTCTAGCCTCATTTTTTTAGTATATTTTCATTTTGTTCTGTAAATTCAGTTTGGACATGGTCAGTCAAATCCAACGTTTCTTATCGAAGTCCATTCTGGATCTGTCGTGAAGCGGTATGTGATGAGAAAAAAACCTCATGGAAAATTGCTTGAATCTGCTCATGCTGTTGAGAGGGAATTTCAGGTTCTTTTCAATCCATATTTGTTTTGTTAATTTTTCGGAAACATATTTTTTGAACTGCTCATGTCCTATGTATTAGCTTAATGTGGTCATTATTTTTCTAGTATTGGTTGGCCAATTTTATTAATGACTTTCGGTATTCAGGTTTTGCATGCTTTGGGTACTCATTCACTGGTACCAGTGCCTAAAGTTTACTGTTTGTGTGCTGATTCGAGGATTATCGGGACTCCATTTTATATTATGGAGTACCTGGAAGGACGCATATATATAGACCCCAAGCTCCCAGTATGAATCTCAGTCTTTCTCATGCCATTTCCCTAGTCATTTGGAAAGATTTCAGGGAAGATTAGTGTTTTTTATAATGGCACATGAGCATGGAAGCTTTAATTTTTTTTAATCTCATTGATTAGGGTATAGAACCAAAGCAAAGGAGAGCATTATATAAGGAAACTGCTGAAGTTTTGGCATCTCTACATTCTGTTGATGTTGGTGCCATTGGTCTACATAGCTTTGGCAAACCAAACAACTATTGTAAAAGGCAGGTTGGTAATCACATTTTTGCTTGGTGTTTTTGTTAATCTTAATGGTTGCAATTCCCTAGTTCATGTTGATGCACATGCAACAACTAGTTAATGAAATATTTGACTTTATTTAGGTCGAGCGATGGTCCAAACAGTATCTTGTTTCTACTGGTGAGGGTAAATCTTACAGAAATCCAAGAATGTTGAACCTTATTGACTGGTTGCGTCAGAACATTCCTCTTGACGACGTCTCAGGAACAGCAGCAGGTTTAGTCCATGGCGACTTTCGAATTGATAATCTTGTATTCCATCCCACTGAAGTAAGTGGTTTGATTTATGATACGTTGTGTATGTGCCCTTGCTCATACAATCATACAATCACGTTACCTTTGTACCTAAACAAATTCAAAACTGTACTATAAGATTTTTATGGAAACAATTAAAGTTTTTAATATTTTGTTGCTGCAGGATCGAGTCATTGGCATTCTAGATTGGGAGCTATCTACTCTAGGCAATCAAATGTGTGATCTTGCCTACAGCTGTTTGGTACTCAAGCCCACTGCGACTCTTGCAATGATGTTTAGTCCTGAAAAAACATCAGCATTCTAATGATGTTTATTTTTCTCCATTTCATCACAGCATTACATTGTAGATATTTCTTTGGACAAATTAAAAGAGCATGAGGGTCTTGAATCGTCTGGGATACCTGATGGAATACCTTCACTAGCCGAGTATCTTGCATATTATTGTGCTGCAGCTGTAAGACTTACTTGACGATTATTAATTTTTAGCACTTGTATCAAATCTTGCTCTAGATACTTCGATGCATCACCATCAGCATATCTTTAATTTTTAAAAGTATTGTCTCTATTTATAAAAAAAAGTGAAAAAATCTTTAACAATTCAATATTAAGAATCTCAAGTGCATATGAAACACAACTATTATAAGATTATGATATGGTTTTGATGAAGCATTGTACTATATATTATTGAAGGGTGTTTACGGTCATTTGCACTACCATTTAGCTTTCACAGCTTCTGAAATACATTGGAGAGTTTAAGACTGCTATACAATTTACTAGCTGCTATCAGCGGTTACTACTTTTATTAAGATTTGAGAACTCCCTGATTGATGATTTCATCGCAGGGAAAACCATGGCCAGCCTCTCAATGGAAGTTTTATATTGCCTTTTCTTTGTTTCGTGGGGCTTCTATCTATGCTGGAGTACACTGTAGATGGATCTTGGTATCAACTGCAAAACTTGACTAGCCAGTGTTCATGATCTGTTTTTTAACTGATTCAATTTCAAAGATTTTTTGTGTGGGATACCGTCAATCTATTCTTGTTGCAACCATCTTCTTTTAGGGAAATGCTTCAGGAGGAGAGCGTGCTCGTCACGCTGGGCAGAAGGGTGATGCTATGGTTGAAATTGCCTGGGCCTTTATTGATAGAGATTCTGTTATTCCCCAGCATCCACCAGGTGAACTCATTTCCTATTATATTTTTCTTTGATGTTTAGGTTTACCTGGTCTGGAAATTTGGTATAAGGACTATTATGTTTTGTCAATTTACTTTTCCCTCCCTGACGCTTTTGTTCCACTGCATCAAGTGATCAGATTCATCTTCTTAGCTCTGGATTCTTTTACTATGTGGAAGAGAGGTTGGATGAACTGCTAACCTGATTTTCCTGTTCTTTTTTTCCTTTTCTTTTTCCAACTTGAGAGGTAATATTATTAATCATATGAGGCATGAATTTCCAAATTCAAACCAAAGAATAGTTTAAGTACGGGAAGAAAATTCTCAATGCAATGAAGCTCTGTCAAGCCTAGAGACTTGATTAGGTATTGCATAGGCTAACCCAATCTAGTATAGGTTCAACAGAAAGTTCAACTGCAAAGACTTGAACAATTATTTCTGAATGGTCTGTCTAATATGTAAGCAAAATTAACCTTTTTCACTATCATGATTTCCCAAGCTTTAAAGGTCTAGTTCTATGCCCAGTACAGTTGATGATATAGAGTGAATTTTTTCGATATTCAAAAAAATTTAGCTACTCTGTCTATTTTTTTGATTCTTGCATCCGTGTCTTAGACGAAAGTACAATTAGTTTGAAAGATTTATGACGTCAAAGGTTTCTTGCGATGCTTCTGAAAACTTGTTATAGTATGGTGAAATGTTTTCACATAATTTTCTTCATACTCTATAGACGTTAGTGACACTGATTGGTTTTGTTTGGAAGATTTGTGACGTTAGAGGTTTACTTGCTGTGCTTTAGATTTTTGTGAAACATTATAACTTTCCACATAAATTTCTTCAGTCTTTAGATGTTAGCGATTCTGGTTTGTTAAGTTGTGAAATCTGAAGAATATGTGGTTATAGCCAGAAAAGAAATTTTAAAAACTTCATTTATTTCATTCTCAAACCCTTCTGAAGTGTTGTCTTACGTACATTTAAACAGAATCAGTTGGTCAAGAACTTTCACAACAGCTTGGAAAAAGAAAAAAAGATGGTCCTCGTTCCAGTGGAGGCGGGTTTGTGCCGAATCAAAAGGTCCAAGAGTTGAGGAAAAGATTGATTAGGTTTATGGAGGATCATATATACCCAATGGAACACAAGTTCTATGAACTTGCACAATCTGAGATGCGATGGTCTATTCACCCCGAAGAGGAGAGGTTAAAGGAGCTTGCAAGAAAGGAAGGGCTGTGGAACATGTGGATACCTGTGTGTAATATCCTATGTTATTTTATCATTTCATTTAACTTGACAACTTCAAAACATCTTATATACCTCTATTTTCTTAGTTATAGCATACATTATTGGCTGTATTCTTTAAATTCTTTTCGAAAATTATTTGATTTTTTTCTGCAGGTTGATAGTGCGGCAAGAGTTAAGCAAATCATTTCTGGCCAAAAAAGGGATGCCCCTGTCGACAAGGCATTCGATGAATTACTGGGTGCTGGTTTATCAAACCTTGAGTATGGATATCTTTGTGAGATAATGGGCCGTTCGGTCTGGGCCCCTCAGATTTTTAATTGTGGCGCACCGGACACGGGAAATATGGAGGTCAGGACAAGCTATGATTATGGTCAATTGCAGCAATGTTGCCTATCTGTGATACCATGCTTTTCACCAAAAGTAATACCATACTTAGATTTGACATCCACCCAAGTCAAGAGTACTTTATTGGCCTTAAAGATTTGGTTTTCTGTAAATTATTTACATACACATATGTATAGTGTATACATATGTATGTGTGTAGATGTATATACTATATTTATAATTATATAATTGGTAATAAATCCCAATTGTAGCACTGTTCGGCCAACTACACACACACACACACACACACGCACACATTTACGTGTATGATAATAAATTCCAATTGCAGCACTGTTAAAAAACTACCTGTGATATCATGCTTTGCCCCAAATTAAGTACGAACGTACAATAGAATTGATATACGTCCAAGCCGAGAGCACTTTATTGGCCTTGAGGATTTTCTCTTCTGCTATAATAATTATAATAAATCCGAGTATGTCCCACTTGAGTATATATTATGTGTTGAAGAATGATATCATACTCTCTTATCCTGATTTCTGTTCTATTATGTCATCCCTTCTTCTTCTAGGTGCTAATGCGCTATGGGAATGCTGAACAACTCCGACAATGGCTTGTACCCTTGCTTGAAGGAACTATCCGATCTGGATTTGCAATGACCGAACCGCAAGTTGCATCATCTGATGCAACAAATATAGAGTGTTCTATTGCAAGGTACAGTGACTACAACTTGGAAAAATTATCTTAAATGCCAACATTGATTTGGTTGGAAAAAATTGAAAGATATTTATCCTTTGGAATCAACATTTATTCAGATGGATAGTAAAATGCATAATGATCCTTATAGGCTCATAAATCAGGTGATTCAATTCAAATATGATCCAATACATGTGCTGATTATAGATATTTTTCCTTTAGAACCGAATATTTATTTAGATGGATAGCAAAATGCATAATGATCCTCTATAGCCTCATATATCAGGTTATTCAATTCAAATATGATCCAGTATATGCGCTGATGAAAGATATTTATCCTTTAGAAATGAAAATTTATTCAGATGGATAGTAAAATGGAGAAATTGAAATCATGCACAAATCCACTGAACTTATTTTGGAACTGTGGGAACCATTGAAGTTCAAATTGATTGGCCAATATTTTGACCTTTTTCCGCATTGGATAGTGATGCATTTCAAATTTCCCGAAAACTGTGTTTTGTTTTTGCCCTTGTTCCCCTTTTAATCCCAAATATCTTAGCAAATGAATATCTCTGTGCCACAAGATTTTGTTTGATTAACTTCAACAAAAAATATTGTTCTATATTTGTCGATGTCCTGAGCAGACGTGGAGACTCGTACATTATCAATGGCAGAAAGTGGTGGACTAGTGGAGCCATGGATCCTAGGTGTAAAATCCTTATTCTCATGGTCAGTCATGATTATCCATATCCACTTTGTTGTTTGAAGTTGATGTTTGGATTAGTGGGGGCTAATTTTAGAAATACAGGGGAAAACTGACTTCAATGCCCCGAAACATAGACAACAGTCTATGATCTTAGTGGACATTAATACCCCTGGTGTGCACATTAAGCGGTCATTGACAGTGTTTGGATTTGATGACGCACCTCATGGGCATGCAGAAATATCGTTTGAAAATGTATGTGTCCCAACCAATAATATCCTACTTGGAGAGGGGCGTGGATTTGAAATTGCTCAGGTAAAATGGTCTATATGAGTTACTTATCAGATTGTGGGAGATGGCTTATCAACTGTTCTTTGCTTTGTTTTTACTCTTCAATAACAGGGTAGGCTGGGGCCCGGAAGATTACACCATTGCATGAGGTTGATTGGTGCTGCTGAGCGAGGCATGCAGTTGATGATTGAGAGGGCACTTCGGAGAAAAGCTTTCGAAAAATTTATTGCTGAGCATGGATCTTTTCTTTCAGATATTGCCAAGGTTGGTGTTATATGACCAGTCAAACCAACAGCACTTATAGTGCCCAAGTATGGGCCTGGTATTCCATCTCTGTTGTCGAACTTTAACCCCGACCTGTTAAATATTTAATGTATGTGCAGTGCCGTATAGAGCTAGAGAGAACCAGATTACTGGTTTTGGAAGCTGCAGACCAGCTCGATCGTCTTGGAAACATTAAGGCTCGCGGCACAATTGCCATGGCCAAGGTATTTCTGCTCATTCTACTTTTGGAGTTGAGGATTGAACAATTTTTCTTATTTTTTTTTGTACTTTATATATATGTCATTAAACAGGTTGCGGCTCCCAATATGGCACTGAAGGTTCTTGACATGGCGATGCAAGTTCATGGTGCCGCTGGTTTATCGGGAGATACAGTTCTAGCTCATCTCTGGGCTACTTCTAGAACTTTGAGAATTGCCGATGGTCCTGATGAAGTCCACTTGGGAACTATTGCAAAATTAGAACTTAGAAGAGCCAAGCTTTGACAAAATTTGTGTGTTATCCAAAGTTTCCATCTGTTTTTTTTTTATTTGGGGTGATGGGTGTTTTGGACATTATATAATGTACAAGAAAAATAAATAAATGAAATCCTGTCTTGTCCTTGTAAGATGTAACAATAGCTATGCATTTATTTATCTGTATATATATTAATTATGACATTTATTTATCTGTATACGTATTCAATCTACATAGATAAAGAACATGAATATATTTTAGTACAATGAGGTAAATTTTGCAAGGTTGATCGTAAAATTTATCATGCATGTACTGTATATTCTAAATATGTTCCTAGCCGATTCATCCACATAAAATAAGGACAAATTGTTAGAGTAAATGCTCAGCAAGCCAACTTATAGTTTGAGCTTTTATTGGCTCTAATATAAAATGATCTTTATTTTAATAATATTTTACGATTTTATTCAATTGTGCCATTGTGTATTATTTTTATACTCATGCAAACTGTATAGATAAAGTCCTTGAATGTACAATAAGTACTATGAGATCTGCATCACAACGTAAGATAATGAAACTCATTATGAACTGTACCATATATTCTAAACAGGTTTCAAGTCGAATCAGCCGCCTAAAATAAGGATAAAGGTCGCTTGAGCTCGAGAGTAGCATCTGTGATGTAAACTACATGTTTCATTAGCAAAGGCATGAAGATATCCATTCATACAGATGAGTGATCATATGATGATACACTAAACAACCCTCCCTAAGACTGTCCAAATGATTCTCACTTATCGAGTGGAATAGTCTGCGGTGATGGTTGTACATCATTAGTCATTTGACCTAGAAAAATGTAGGGGCTATACGTATTAATATGCGCTTTGATCCGTTTACCGACTCCATTGAGGGTCATGAGATGACGAGGTTGGGTGTAGTTTCGAAATACATATGAGCAAATACATTGGAGTCGGAGATTCACTGTTTGCCTACGGGTGAAGATATCCTATGTGTTGTTTAGATTTCGTTATGAACTAATTTTTCATTTTAGAGGATGACGTAGCTTTGTAGATCCGATAATTTGATGTGGTTGTTTATATGATTGAATTCTTTTTGGTTTAATTGTGTTTCTTTGTTCTTATTCGACTATAATTTACTGTCCATGAATTGTTTGTTGTCTGATTAATTCTATAACTCGGGAGAAGGACTAGGATTATAGATCACTAGAGGCACATTGTCAAATGGTTATATCGTTCGGAAGGCGTAAAACTTAAGCGAGGCCTAGGTAAAAACATCGTTTGCATTTGTCATTTAAATTAAGATTTTTATTAGAAATGTTTGGATCCAAAATGATACAATTTATTCGTCACTTGGAAAGGAGAAATAAAATAATTAAGTGTACTTGGCCATTAAATAATTCGAATTCATGAATATATATTCAACCGAGAATAATTATCATGAAGATTTAGTGAAATAACTCCTCTAGATATTTTCTCTAATTAATATTTTCTCGATTCGGTGATTAGATTAATATTTATTTGCAATTAATTTGTTTAAGCTAACCAAACAGTTTATTGATTTTTTAAAATAAAGTCGTGTCTATTTTAATTACAAGTATTGATATATTTTTACATATACACTCCTAGCTCGTGGGAACATATTTTACTCACATATATTAAAACTTGACAACCGTACGCTTGCGAGCGGAAAATAACGCAACAGTTTACGTCTAACAAAGATGTTAGAAGTAAAATTTAAGCTTATATGATGATTTGGGATAGGGCTCAAGTCAACAAAAATAAGAAAAAATTCAAAAGGTTTATGATGAAAATATATAATTTTAAATACGGAAGGTCTGGCAGTGTCTCGAAAAATCATAACACATGCTAAATGATATTTTAAAAGGTTTATGATGAAAATATAGAATTTTATTATTTATGTTAAAACTGTACGATTTTCATGTTAAATACTATTTTATGCATTTTGAATGACACGATATTTTATCAATAAAAAGGAAAGAAAATATTTTTAAGATATGTGAATTGACTGTGACAAATATGATATGACATGATTGGGGATATCGTGAGGGAGAAGGCCTCGAAGGAGCTCGTTTATGGAGAAGGCCCTAGAAGGAGCCCAACGATCGTATTTTCACTTTTGACGAGGCCAGTGCCCGTCCCCATGGACAATGGTGAGCTAAGACTTATCAGTCGATCACATGATGATACAATTACAGCTAGTCACTTTCAAGGATCAAACTTCACCCAAAAATTATATACGATGAAGGAAAGCTTTAAGATTTATTTACGCTTACAAATTTATACTAGCTATTTTAAATAAAAGCATGGTTTTTATGCATGCGCTTGTATATGTATTATTTGTTACATATGGTTAGAGCGTGTTGAGTAATTGGACTAACTAGGTTTGGATGACTGCAGGTGAGGATGGTAATGAAGGAGGCACCGACGCTTGAATGAATCGAGTCTAGCAGTACACTCACGAAAGACATTTATTTTCCGTACTTTCTTAGTATTTTAAAGTTTTTACGAAAATATTTTGAGGATTTTATATTTAGATATTTATGCTTTATTTTGAAGTTTAATTTTTGATTATTTTAAAATATTGACGTATGATTTTGGTGATTGACGATTTATGGATTGTTATGAATTTATGTTTTTTCGAAATGTTGAGTTATTTTTGTATGGATGATTCAAATTTTATATATAAAAATTAGAAGGATTTTAAAGTTAAAAAGTAAGGGACGTTTCAGTTGGTATCAGAGCGAAGGATCCCGAAAGAGTTGTGTTACTGCCACTCCGAGAAGCTCAAGAAGTCAAGCCTCAAGTTTGTGAGTTTTTCTGCTTTAAGATTTATATGCTGAGTTTTAAATGCTTATATGATACATAAATTAAGAAGTTAGACGTAATTTTAAATTCAAATGTATGTTGGTTACGTGGTTTGGACGACATGTACAGAGATGCCTCCAAAACGAGTTCTGTTAATATCATCAAGAATACTAAGAAAATGTTAACAAAAAAAACTTCGATATGGATATGAGAGAAGTAGATGTCATGTTGGGAATAAAGTTACCAAAACATCGGAAGGACGTGTTTTGTTGCAATCTCACTATGTTGAGAAAATATTGAAAAAATATAATGCGAATGATATGTCCTTGATGAAAAAAACGCGTGGATCTAAGTTTGCATCTTTCTAAAAATAAAGGTGAACTCATATCTCAATTAGAGTATTCGAAGATCATAAGCAGTCTGATGTATCTCATGAACTGCACTTGTCCAAATATTGCTTATAATGTCAACAAACTAAGCAGATTTACAAGTAATTCTAGTAATGATCATTGGAAGGCATTAGTAAGGGTACTTAAATATTTAAGATAAACCTTAAATTATGGATTACAATATACGAGATATTCCACGGTCCTATAAGGTTATAGTGACGCAAATTGGATATCTGACACAAATGATTCAAAATCCACAAGTGGTTACGTATTTACCATTCGTGGTGGGGCTATAACAATTAAGTCTTCTAAGTAAACTTGCATTGCTCGATCCACAATGGAATCGGAATTTATAGCTTTAGACAAAGCTGGAGAAGAAGCCGAGTGGTTTCGAAATTTCTTAGAAGAAATCCCTTGTTGGAATAAGCCAGTGTCCTCAATAATAATTCATTGTGATAGTCAATCAGCAATTGGAAGGGCGCAAAACAATATATATATAATGGTAAGTCTCGACACATCCGTGGTAGACATAATACCATATGACAATTGATCTCCAATAGCATTATCTCCATTGATTATGTAAAATCAAAGTAGAATATTGGTGATCCACTTACAAAAGATATACTGAGAGATCAAATGAATTGTTTATCAAGAGGAATGAGATTAAAACCCCCGAATTAAATCTTGTAGTGGATACCCAACTTAGTTGACTGGAGATCCCAAGATCGAGGTTCAAAATGGACAACTAAATTACGAGATTGGTAGAAACACCTTGGAGAAATATCCTACCTATTCC
Organism: Primulina eburnea; assembly: GCF_022965805.1. Classification (NCBI taxonomy): domain Eukaryota; kingdom Viridiplantae; phylum Streptophyta; class Magnoliopsida; order Lamiales; family Gesneriaceae; genus Primulina; species Primulina eburnea. The sequence goes on from NC_133114.1 coordinate 21,373,513, forward strand.
TATGATAAGAGATGTTGCCCACAAAGGAGTATGATGCTAGGTTTTACCTTTAATGATCCCTAAGAGATACTAATACGTATGTTGGAGTATAGTGGGATACTCTCCTAGGAGATCACTAACGTAAGTGCGAAATGTGGCCGCTTCAAATATGAAAAGCACTCGCAAAACCAAGCGGTGTCCACGACTGAAATGGACCCAACAGTGAGGACATAATGAAATGTTAGACATCATATTATGTGAATATAATTGTCTTGGTTTACACAAAACGGCTGATGGCTCTGTTTGGGCACCTGTGAAGGTGCTTCAAACACGATATTCTCAATGAACTGCAATAGCTCGTGTTCTAAGAATGTATACATCGATGAATTAAATCGAGTTTGGTTAGAAACCAAACGAAAAATACTCGAAGTAATCTTTCGTTAAGAAAAGTGGTCGGTTTAAGCTTTTAATCTTGTGTAACTAATTAACTGAAGATAAGTGGATCGGTTCTCGCATGTGTCAGTTCAGTTATGGTGAGAATTGAACTGATAGATACTCGAACTGATCAAATCAGTTTAAAGCCAGGGGTTAACTGTCGAGCCCAAATTCAGTACACGTAAATCCCATGCATTTTATTTAAGTGTTAAATTAATTATTCAAGTTTAATGATTTATAACGATGCATGATATATTTAAATCGCATTATTTTAATTATTTATGTTTATGTGATGAACGTTAAATGTTTTCTTGAGTTTCATGTTTCAGGCGATTATTCGATGCGGGATTGAGGAAAAGAGACGTCGACGAAATTTGGCAATTTTAATGCGCTATTTTATTTTAAGTTAGGATTGGGGTATTTTAAATGATTTAGTTAATTTTTAGCATTTTAAAGGCCTGATTAATTTATTAGGTGATTTTAAGATTTTAAAACTTTTAAAGTTTAGTCATTGTGCATTTTATTTTGTTAATTAGGGGATTTTGTATGAGTAGAGGGGATTAACTTTTAACTAACATTTTTATTTATCATTAAGCAACCTAATTAACCCTAATTAATCTCACACACACACACACGTTACACCTAATTACCCATAATTAATCACACACACACACGTCACACACACTCACACACGCTTACACATTTTTACACACACGACATATACAATTTGCACACACACATATTTCATCCCATTCCATTTCATCTTTTTGAAGAGAAAACTTAGGGTTCTTAAGAAAATGCAGCCGCCCCCTTCCCTCTTTAATTTCCAGCAAGTTTCCGTCAATTTTCTTCAAGAAAATCGTGTCATGTTCGTCTTGGATCGTCTCTCGCATCCTTCCCGCTTCGGTATCGTCGTTTCGGTATTTCAAATCATCAAAAAGCATGTATATTCTTCCATTTTCGCACTGATCTTGTCATATTATTAACTTTGATGTTTATTGTATGAAAAATATGTGACTGTTATGCAAAAGTTTGAGCAAAATGGTTGGATCGATTTTGAAACGTTTTTGGATCTCAAAACTCTAAGTTTGATGTCATTTTAACTACTGCGACTTTTCGGTCGACTTTTTAGAAAAACTTTCAACATATAAAACGTATAACTTTTTGTTATATTCGATTTGACAGTAAATTCAAATTATTTCAATAATAATTGAGTGAGTTATGGTCGTTTTCGTGGGACTGCTCAAACTGCGTTTTTTCGAAAAATATGTTCTTGATGTGTTCTTGAAGTTTTATTGTTGCAGGCTTCGTTGGGAATCGATGGGTGAGTGCTGCTGCGTTTGGGTATGTTGAGAATGATGTTGGGATGATTGTTGGTGTTTCGTTTCGGGTCATTAGGCACATGGTCGAATTAGAAGTCGTAGTAATGGTTTTAGCGCCAAGGGTCGTGTTTATGGGTTATGTTGCGTTACTTATGAGGCGTCGTTTTGGAAGACGTTTGGGACGTTTGTGGAGTCGAGTCAGTGCCATAGTGTCCTAGGATGAGTCTCGAGGCGTTGCTCACTGTGCGTTTAATCGAATTTGGAGAGAATAAGCTTCTAAGTCGTGGAGTCTAGAAGACTCGGCGCACAAGCGGTAATATTTTACTGCCCGAGCGCCACTCTTTCTGTCCGAGGGTAGGCTTCCAGAAGACTTGGCGCTCAAGAGGTAATATTTTACCGCCCGAGCGCGGCCCCATCTGTAAGAAGGTCCGGTTTCCACTTATTTTCAAGTTTCAATAGTGAGTTCATGTCTTTGATTTTTGGGAAATTTTCACACATCATTTTAGAGATTGTTCGGGTTCGATGTCATGGGTTAGTACGATGATTAAACGAGGTCAAGTCCCGAGTGATCTAGAATGTCATAAGCTATTTATTTACTTCGGTGGTGAGCGCGATTTCCTACACCTAAGTTATGAAAGTTAAGTGCTTGAAATGTGTTAGTATGTGCAGCAGTGGCCCCAAGCGAGATCCAACGAATCCCTCAACGCCAAGTAATTAAGTTCGACGTGCAAAAGGAAATATTTTCATGTTTTTGAGGTATGCTAATGTCTTGTGACCAAATTATGTATGTGATTGGAAAGCATTAAAGCATAACCAGGGACCAATCCACCCCGATAAAGCATGACCTGGTTTAGATCAGGATTGGAAAGCGGTAAAGCATGACCATGGACCAATCCACCCGTTAAAGCATGAACGGGGATCTCATGTATGTGGCAGTGGATCTTCCCTGTCAGCCAAGTACTGTGGTTTAGTCTGATCAGTCGTTTAATGTATGGGTCAATTGCTTTGAAATATATCTATACGCAAAATGATGAGGTTAATGTATGTTCAAGTATGTATGTTGCAAGCATGTTTGAGGAAAGTATCACGTTATGGCATGTCTATGTATGTATGCAAGTTCAAGCTTTTATACACATATCCAAGTTTCAAGTGTGTACGCTCTATTTTAAAGATTGCATGTGGTTTTACTACGTAGTACTTGTTATTCTCAGTTTATACATGTTGAGTCTTTAGACTCACTAGACTTGATCGATGCAGGTGAAGATGACTTTGAGGAGACGAGGGGTGCGGACCAGTGAGCTGGCTTGGACTGAGTGGGAGGTTAAACCCGAGGACCGTCCAATGTTTTTAAGATTTCACGCATGACAAATTTTATTACTCTGATTTCATGTTCTGAGGTTACGATGTTTTAAACTAGTGTTTTTAGGAAACTGATCGATGCAGGTGAAGATGACTTTGAGGAGACGAGGGGTGCGGACCAGTGAGCTGGCTTGGACTGAGTGGGAGGTTAAACCCGAGGACCGTCCAATGTTTTTAAGATTTCACGCATGACAAATTTTATTACTCTGATTTCATGTTCTGAGGTTACGATGTTTTAAACTAGTGTTTTTAGCAAACTTTATTCGTGACCCTTTTATTTCAATTATTTTTGGAAGAAGTGTTTATTTTAAATAGAAATTTGAGAGTTTATTTATTATGTAAGAAAATTTTTATTTTTCCGCAAATTTTAAAATAGTTAAAAGTACGGGGCGTTACATTTACAGTTAGAGTACACAAGATATGTTTATGGATGTTCAGAGACTTCAACTGCACCTACATCACCCCTTCTACCACCTTGGGTAGGTATCACTAGAAGACTTTGATTAATTACAACAAGTGTAATAACCCACCCATCTTTGGACTTACCAACTACCTAACTGAATCATAGTCTAGACTGAAGGCATCACCTTCTAGCCAACACGTGTTTAACGTCTGTGTCAAAGACTATATACACATGTTTTACGTCTTTGTGCAAGAAAAAATTTGAGTGTTGTTGTATGTGTGTGAGAACTGATCTCTGAAAACAACCCAAATGGTGTTCTCACACACTGAAGGAAATAAGCATTTACACTAAGCTTATATAACTTGAAGTGTTCCATCGACTGGGCTGATTTCTTTTTTGTAAGCCAGTATGCAATAAGCATGCCCTTTCTTTTCTTTCTTGTTTTTTTCACTTGTCATCTCTCATCATAGTCTCCACTGAGCTTCGGCTTTTATTAATAAGCGTTTGGCCGAACGTATGGTAAGACTTAGTGAATGAATCTGTTGCAGTTTGAATTTGTTCCCCCAAATAGGTATCTGGAACATTTGGCTTTAAGCGCTGCTGCAACGTCTTTTATTATACCTTGATCGTACAATAGCTTTTGTACCTTTGTGCACAGCTGCATTAAGCTTGTCGTATCTACAAACTGGTTCGCTTCTAACTGATCTTTTGAACTAGTCAGTTGAACTGGTGAGGTGAAATCAGTTGACTCGTCAGCTGAACTGATTTAACTGATTCAGTTGAACTGGTCAGTTGGGCTCTTCATCAGTTGAATACTTCATCAGCTGGTCGGGCTTCTGAAGGTCTTCTGCTGAACCTCCTATCATCTGGACAATCAGTTGAATTGCTCTGGATACGTTAGTTGTACTGGTCAGTTCGATCAATCAGTTGGCACTTTCAGTTTGCGTCTCGATAGCTTCAGTTTAAGCTTGATAACTGATCAGTTCAAAGCCTGATCAGTTTCAGTTTCTGCTCACTTAGGTAAACTCATTAGAAACAAATAAAAAAGTTTTGTTAACATCAAAATCAAGATTGTGAACATGAAATGTTTCAACAATGGTGAATAGTTCAAGGCATCATGTCCACTGATTTGCAAGTAAATCCGATTATATCTTACTAAGGAATGTTCAAAGCCAAAAGCTACCTATCCCGATGCAATAATCTTTCGCTAGAACGCTATTTGTCGAGTCATCTTAGTCACATGCATGAATTTTCATTTATGTGAGGGATTGTTAGAAAAAAATGAGTTTAGTACTCATTTAAAATCGATAAAATAATTCGAACAAGTTACGTGACGAACATAATTATTTCTCGATTACCAATTAGGGTAAATGAGAAATTAATTGAGTTCAAATTTTATCGAGTGAAAAGATTGAATGAAAATAATTATGTATATATATTTTATAATATATATATATATATATATATTATTAATATATTGTATTAACATTAGACTTGGCCGAAAGGTCATGTCTTTTAAGATTCAATTTATGAAGTGGTGCATTATTTCACGAACTTGAAATTTTTAAACGTTATCAAGATGATATGCAAACTTTCTAATTTCGAATGTTAGAATTGTTATTATGTGACTTTAAAATTTGTAGTTCTACTATCTTAAAGTCGTAGTAGTTGTATTTTAGGAAACGAATTGCCAACAACCGTGAGTACCGAGGCGGGGCAATATCGTTTTAAAGAAAAAATTGAAACTATTGCCTCGACTATTTTCTCGTAACCATTTGGTTCACCCATTTCTATCTCGAGATTTTCCAAGATAAAAAAAAAACCTACCAACTCATATCAGGAGACTTGCATTGATGCGTTTGAGAACACCACAGGTACAATATATTACTTGTCCATAAATCTTATATATAAATCCAATTAAATATATATAATGGAGTAGATCTCTTGTGAGACGGTCTCACAAATCTTTATCTGTGAGACGGGTTAACCCTACAGATATTCACAATAAAAAGTAATAATTTTTCATGGATGACCCAAATAAGAGATCCGTCTCACAAAATACGACCCGTGAGACTGTCTCACACAAGCTTTTGCCAATATACAAAGTGGTCTCCATAATTTATCACAAAAAAAATAATTTAGATGGTCGTAATATATGTCACAAGAAAATTAACTACTTTTCTTAACTACAAATATATAGCATGTTAGAAAACAAAATCAGCCATGATATAGGATAATTAATTTGTTTGCATGAGAATATCTCAATGCGTATTTATTGTGACTCATATGTAAGAATTATTTTCGCATTGTGGAATGCGCTTAATGTGTGAACAGGGCACAGGTGACACTGGAGAGAAGATGAAGAAGCTGCTGAAAACAGCATCGGAGCTATCAAGCAATGGCCTCGCCATGGTCGCTGATTTCACCTCCATTTTGTTTTCCTTGCAGCTAGGAAGCGTGGGCAGCAGCCGTCGGCTACTCGAATCCAACGGCACGCCTTCTTTCGCTGCTAAGAAAATGAGGCTTTTCGCCTCCTCACCCATATCGTTGAATCCCAACGCTGTGGTGGCACAAGACTGGAGTGGTCAGTACAAGACCAACGGCGCCGCCATCTCCGCCATCTCCACCATCCCCAAGAAAAATAATCAGACGTTTGTCATATTTGTCAAGGCTGGTTATTACAAGGAGACTGTTAAAATCACAAAGAAAGTCAACAACATTGTGTTGATTGGAGAAGGGCCGAACAAGACTAGAATCACCGGGAACAAGAACTTTGTCGACGACACTCGGACCTTCCACTCTGCCACCCTTGGCGAGTTTTTTACTACTGTTTCTAGATCTCACAAAAATATGCATTCCGAATTCTTATTTCTAAACATGCACAGTGCATGGTGCTACTACTAATTTCAGCCGTGAACGGAGATGGTTTCATCGCCAAGGACATCGCCATTGATAACACCGCCGGCGCGAAAAAGCACCAGGCCGTGGCTGTCCGTGTTGAAGGGAAATATAATTTTCTAATTTTGAATGATATATCTTATTGATTTAAAATTATTTCCCTAATATTTTGTTTCATTATTGATCTAATTGAGTTTATTATTTAATATGATTTTGCCTTTCTTAGATAAGGAGATAATCATTCAAATATATTCAACGATGTGTTATTGATATTTCAAAAGAGATTATTCCTAATAAAACTCTTATCTTTCCTTGTGAAATAGGTTTCCCTATGGAATGAAACTCTACATCTATAAATTAGAGACCAAGTACATCATTGAAAGCTTCTTCCTCTCGTTCAATATTCACTCTCTTGTGCACGTTCAGAATTTCAGAGAAAATCCTGTTCAAGAGACGTGATGTGGTTTGAAGAGTGGTGATTCCGTGTTGCTCTGAATGTTGCCAACATCTACAGACAACATTCGTAACGATGTTGACTGAAGATTACATCTAATTGATCGTGCTTTTTGGGATCACGTTTTGCTTTCTTATTTATGTTTTAATATTGTTGGTAGTTTTTAGAAAGCTTTATTTTTCTCAAAGTGTTGAGAAAATTGATTTTTGTCATAGTCACTAGTGTTAGGTTTTTTGTAAACGATTGAGTTTTCTAGTGATTAATTTTGGCCATAAGGCACCGCACAAGTATTTATACTTGTGCATATTTAATCTCGTCCATTTATTTATGTTGAGCGAATTTGTGTTACAAACTTTATTTTTCCGTTGCATGTTATCCGAGATGTTGTAACATCTGGAGTAACATTTAATTCTCATAAAATACAAATTCTCTATTTTACATCCTATACTGAGATTCTTATTATTTTCTATATCTGTCGGACAAAATTAATCTAACAAGTGGTATCAGAGCCTACTCTTGATATACTAAGTGCTGATTCTGGTTTCTTTTGTTTTGTTTGACAGAAATAATCAAATGGACAATTCATTTGCAAGCGCAGCACTTCGACCACCAGTTCTAGATGGTACCAATTACAGCCTATGGAAGGTCAAAATAAGATACTACATAAAATCTCTAGATGAACGGCATGGCAGCGTGTCATCAATGAATGGACTTTACCGGTCATGTTAGATCAATAGGGTGACAAACGGCCAAAGCCTGAAACTGACTGGACCGCTGATGAAGTGCAAATTTCGAACCACAACTCAAAGGCTTTGAATGCTATATTCACATCGGTTGACATGAACATGTTCAGTTTAATCACAAACTGTACTTCGGCTAAAAGTGCATGGGATATTCTCCAAAGACACTGTGAAGGGTCTGAGAGTGTGCGACTAACCAGATTGAGAATGCTTACTTCTAAATTCGAGATGATGAGGAAGGAAAAAACTGAGAACATACTCGAGTACGATCGCCGCCTACGGGAAATTGCTAATGAGGCATTCAGTGTTGGAGAATCCATCTCCAATGAGCGTCTAGTTAGCAAGGTTCTCCGTTCTCTGCCCGAAAGATTCAACATAAAAATTTGCGCAATAGATGAGGTTAAGGACACTTCTCAGATGGCATTGGAAGACCGTATCAGTTCATTACGCACTTTTGAGATGAACCTGGACATGCAGAAGAAGGACAAAGGGAAGACAGTTGCACTCCAAGCCTCAAATGACTCCTACAATGAACTTCTTCAAATATCTCAAGAAGTAAATGATTCTGATCTCTGCGAGGATTCTATCTCTTTTATCACAAAGAAATTTGGTGATTACTTGAAAAGAATCCGAGATAAACAGAAGGATGCACAACCAGATAAATTTACTAGCTTTCCTGCACCACAAAAATCACAAAATTACCCTGCCAAGCAACAATTTCAACCAAGATATGAAGGCAAGGGACAATACAATTCAAAAAAGTCTGATTCGGTGCAGTGTAGAGAGTGCAAGGGTTTTGGACACTATGTCAATGAATGTGCCAACTGATTGCGAAAAAACAAAGGTTATAATGTGTCTATAAGCGATGAAGAATCCGACGCTGAGGAGAAATCCACTGAGGAAGAAAATCAAACCTCCTTGATTGCATTATTGACAGAAAATCACAGACTACAGGTGAATCCTTTAAGTGTTGCCCTAGGTGTTGCCACACCTGGCCGCAACATCTGCAAAAATTCAGTATGTTTGTACTCCACAACTTCTGGAAATTTGAGTGGAGATGATGGATCAGAGGCTGATTATGAAGAAATCACTCTTGAAAGTATGCAAAAGCTTTATGAAGAGTTATTTGAAGATTGGACCAAAAGAAACAAGTTGAACTCAAGTCTTGTGAAAGAGAACACTGATCTAAAAGCCTTAGTTGCCAAACTTGAAGTAATCTTGAGCAAAAAGGATTTGGAACTTGGAAAGACCAAAGAAGAACTTCAAAAGGCAACTGAAACCTTGGCCAAGTTTAATTCGAACACATCAAAGCTTGATTCCATACTTTTAATGGGAAGATATGACAAGAAAGGCTTTAGGGTTCAAAGATAGTGTGTTCGAAGTCAACTGTTTTTGTGAAAGGAAAAACTGAAACATTCACATCTTCACAAACTACATCTCCAATCAAAAGCTCTCCACCAAAAAGACAAACTGCGGCACCTATTCCTAAGAAAAGAAAACGAAGGTACGTATGTCATTACTGCTTTAAGCCTGGTCATATCAGGCCCTACTGTTTTAAAATCAGGGATGATCACATGAATCAAAAGTCGAGTCAAATGTTGCCCCAAAAGTTGTCCAACATTTCCCGCAACACCTCCCACGATCGACCTACAGTAAGACAAATTTGGGTCCCAAAGGTAAAAACTCACTGTAAAGTTGTCTATACTTCGTTGAAGACTAATACTGCAGGTCATTGGCACTTTGATAGTGGAAGCTCACGCCACATGACAGGTTCAAGAGAACATCTCATCGATTATGTTGAACAAAAATGTGGTAGAGTAACCTATGGAGGGGGAGCTAAAGGAAGGATTGTTGGAAAGGGAACTTTGAATGTTGAAGGACTGCCAAAGCTCCACAATGTGCTTCATGTTGAAGGATTAAAATTCCAATCTTATAAGCATAAGTCAATTGTGTGATGATAATTTACTTATTAAGTTTGATAAACATAACTGTGAAGTTTTTGATGAAGCTAACCGGTGCATTATGACAGGTACAAGGTCCTCAGACAATTGCTATCAAATAGGCGAAGAACTTTCATGCAAACATGTGCAAATCACTGAACTTGATCTTTGGCATAAAAAACTTGGCCATGCAAACTTCAAAACCCTAAAGAATCTGTGTAAGTACGATGCAGTTAGAGGTATGCCTAATCTCTCTTCTGGTGTACCATATGTGTGCGGAGATTGTCAAAAAGGTAAACAGACTCGCGTGTCGCATCCAGTGTTGCCAACATCTGGGACAACACGCTGTCTGGAGTTACTTCACATGGAACTTATGGGTCCTATGGAAGTGGAAAGCCTCGGAGGTAAGAAATATTCTTTTGTGTGTGTTGATGATTTCTCACGTTTCTCTTGGGTCGGCTTTATTAGAGAGAAATCAGAAACTTTCAATGTATTCAAAAATTTGATTACAAGAATCACCAACTTCCATGACCTGAAGGTAAGAAGAATCAGAACTCATCATGGTAAAGAATTTGAAAACATTTCTTTCTCACCCTTCTGTGATAGGAAAGGTATCTCACACGAATTTTCAGCACCAAAAACTCCACAACAAAATGGCATTGCAGAACGCAAGAACAGGACTTCGCAAGAAATGGGAAGAGTAATGCTAGCTTCAAAAAACATAGCAAAGTGTTTTTGGGTAGAGGCACTTAACACGGCGTGTCACATTTCAAATAGGGTGTATTTAAGAAGTGGATCAACCATGACTTCTTATGAGATTATCATAGGAAAGAAGCCCAACCTTAAGTATTTTCATGTTTTTGGATGTGTGTGTTACACCTTGAATGACAGTGATCAACTTGCTAAGTTCGATTCAAAGAGTGATAAGTGTTTGTTCTTGGGATATGCCACTAATAGTCGTGCTTATCGAATGTTTAACCTAAGAACTAGGACTATTATGGAATCTATTAATGTAGTCTTTGATGATTGTGCAGATCTCAAGAAGAAAACTGCTGAAGATGACGTTGAAGATCTTCTGGAATCTCAAACCTCACTGGAAAATACAGATGTTGTCCCAGATGTTGCAACATCTGGCACAACACGTGATACTGAAGTTACCAACCCAAAGAAGATGATCATAGCAATAATGAGGCAGCAGATGATGGACCGTGTATTCCAAGCAAAATCTAAAAGAACCATCCATCATTTCAAATCATTGGAGGAATGCGTGAGGATGTCCAAACCAGGAAGAAAGATAAAGTTGACTATCGAAAGATGGTTGGACTAGTGTGCATGAGTACGATGTACTCACAAGTTAGATTTTCATGCTTTGTATCCCATGTTAAACCTAAAAACGTCGACGAAGCTTTAAAAGATGAGTTTTGGATCAATGCCATGCATGATGAACTTGAAGAGTTTGTTCGAAATGATGTTTGGGATTTAGTTCCTTCTCCTGACCATGGCAATATAATTGGAACAACGTGTGTTTTTAAAAATAAAACTGATGAAACAAGAAACATCATTCAAAACAAAGCAATGTTGGTTGCTCAAGGGTACACACAGGTTGAAGGGGTTGATTTCGATGAGACCTTTGCTCATGTTGCCCGCATTGAGTCAATCCAACTTCTGCTAGCCATTGCATGCTACATGAAAATAAAACTGTTTCAAATGGATGTTAAAAGTACATTTTTGAATGAGATTTTGTGTGAAGAAGTATATGTTAGACAGCCTAAAGGATTTGAAGATCCACATAATCTTGATCATGTATACAAGTTGAAAAAGACTCTCTATGGTTTGAAGCAAGCACCTCGTGCTTGATATGGCAGATTGACTGAATACCTACTCGAAATTGGATTCAAACGAGGTGAGGTAGATAAAACTCTCTTTATTCAAAAATCCAAATGTGAGATCCTCATTTGTCAAATCTATGTTGATGATATCATTTTCGGCTCTTCATCCCAAAAGCGTGCTAATGATTTTGTTGAATGCATGTCTACTATATTTGAAATGAGCATGGTTGGTGAATTACACTTTTTTCTTGGTATGCAAAACAAACAAATGCATGATGGAATCTTCTTATGTCAAAGTAAGTAAGCTAAGAATCTAGTTAAGAAATTTGCAAATGAAAACACCAAGCACATGAAAACACCTATGGGCTTAAATGAAAAGTTATCCAAAGATGTTGCGGCCGAAGATGCTGACAACACCCTTTACCGCAGCATCATAGGAAGCCTTCTGTACTTGACTGCTAGCCGCACAGACTTAATGTTTAGTGTTTGTTTGTGTGATAAATACCAATCTAATCCTAAGATTTCTCACTTAAAAGCCGTAAAACGTATCTTACGATACATAGCCGGAACTATTGACTGAGGATTATGGTATATACACGAAACCAACTCAAATCTAGTAGGGTTTTCTGATGCTGATTGGGCTGGGGATTTGGATGATAGAAAAAGTACTTCTGGTGGGTGTTTCTATCTTGGAAATAATTTGATATCATGGTATAGTCGAAAACAGAACTGTGTATCACTTTCAACTGCTGAATCTGAATATGTGGCAGCTGGAAGTGGTTGCACTCAACTTTTATGGATGAATCAAATGATAGAAGATTATGGGCTTAAGAGTGAAACCTTAGTTATGTACTGTGATAATTCAAGTGCCATTAACATTTCAAAAAATCTAGTACAACACTCTCGAACAAAGCACATTGACATAAGACATCATTTAATTCGAGATCTTGTAGAGAAAGGATTGGTTCGAATGGAGTTTGTTGATACAAATAACCAATTGGCCGACATATTCACCAAAGCATTGGATTTTGAGAGGTTTTCCAACCTTATGAAATCTCTCAGCATGTTTTCTGCCTAATCATTCTTGGATGTTGTCTCAGATGTCACAACATCTCGGACAACATCTCATTTGCATATGCATCTTTAAGACTTAGACATACTGCATTGCATTCATATTGTGATATGTTGTGTTTAAACTGTGTTGCATACTTTTCTGATGCACTTACAATTCCTTGTTTTATTTTAAATCTTCACACTTATACATGTGAACTCAGTCGCAAAGAATTTAATGAATGGTCACGAAACTCTGACCAATGTGACAAATGACTTAATATTATTATTTTAAAAAAAATTGAGTCTGTGTCAAAAGGAAAGAAGGAAAAAGCTACCTAAAAGAGCTCAATGAAGGCTGTGCTTTTAGTGTGGGAGCTACCCCTTTTGAAATTAACACAGAAATAGAAGAAATTGGAAAAAGCTACCTAGAGGAGTCCTAAAGAAGACTGTTCTTCTAGTGTGGGAGCTACCACTTTTATGATCAGAAAGCTGTTAAGTCACCAAGGTCCAAGTGTGAAGAAAAATCAAAATTGTTTTTCTGAAGTGCGTATTATCAGAAGATATTGCCAACATTTATGAAAACACTTCATTTGTGAACATATCTCATATTTGTCTTCATGTTTCCATTCTGTTACATTATGTTATTAGGCATAAATAGGTCATGCATAAACATAACATTGTGAATATTTTTGGTCAAAAGGATATGCGTATTTCAACAAAGACATTTTGTGACAAATCAAATTTTTGCAGGAAATCGAATTAATGTGCACCTTGATGGTAAATGGAGCGATAATTCGATGTGGGTTTTATGTCTGGAATTAATTTTGAAATGATATTGCACAAAATTATTGCGATAAAGTATGAAGCCAGTAACGGTTATTTTTTTGCCCGTTGTTTTTTTTTAGAATAATCTGTTACTGATTTTCTTACCGTTGTACTGTGCACTCAGAATTATCTCTGTGATTTACACGCCTAATTAATCTCTGTTTACGTAATCAGTCCTCGAATTTTCACACCGGCATCTCGAAATTTCTCTCTGAAGAAATATTTCATCGTTTCAAAATTTTTCGACTCTCCTCCCTGTTCGTAAACTAATCTTCGATCTACCATCAATGGCAGGAAAGGGATTTGACCCCCATGATATTCGAAGTGAAATGGGATACACTGATGATGTTGCCCCCAACACGACAACATCTGTTACAACACCCACTGTGGAACCGCCTCTACCATTGGTACTCGCTGTTGAAGACGCAGTCCCCTGGAGATTGTTAAGCCAGGTGAGCCTGGAAATCCACTGGATATTGATAACCCACCTATCATTAGGGTTTTCGATCCACCCTCTCCTCCAAAAAGACATTCAAAACGACAAGCTTGGTATAACCCAGACCTCACGCCGGCCAAACGTTTCCGATACGAGGGTCAGCCATCCACTCGCCCATCGCTGATTGATCCAGCAGACACCTCGGGTGATGATTCTGATGATGCGAATTATGAGTTTGTGGCCCGCAAGAAAAGTGCCCCTCCACCTACGGAAGGGAAGTCTACCTCCAGCACTGCCACTAAAACTTCTGAGAAAACAAACCATGTTCCTCCACAAGATCCCTCTCCCTCCATTGAAGAAGAAATCACGTTGGCCCAATTTATGACCAACCTGAAAAACCAGAAAAGTGAAGCCTCTGCCGCTCATGTTGCTTCCACAGAAACTGAGAAGTCCACTGGTTCTAGTAGTTCTGCTGCTACTCCTGCTGCAGTAAATGAAGCCCATGAAGCAAAAGAGGCTGTGGACGAGGATGTTGTCAACGATGTTGCCGACACCTCTGACAACACTGATCTTAGCGAGTATGATCTGGACGGTAGCTACAATCCCAAGTTTTATACCGAGAAGTCATTTTACAACTGGGATCTCTATACCAACAGGGAGGTTATTGAAGAACGCAACACTGATATGGTAGCCTTCTCACGAAACAATTTGATCAAGTTTCTAAAAACTCGCGGCCTGCTCTCTACCGTCTCATCTATATTGCCCTATTGCCATAAAGCTGTGGTTGAATTCTATGGCAACCTCTCATCGGGGGTCAGTGATCCAAGATCGGCCAAATTTGGCAAGGTATTTGCATGGAACAAGATATATAACTTTGACCCGCAAATCATTAATGATTACTACAGCACACCATTTGTTCCTGAAGGCCCTCCACCAGATCTTGATGAGGTAGTCTATGTGCTAACTGGTGGATTGATTAGCAAATTTCTTGCCCATCCACACAAGGTCTCAGCTGCAAAACTCACGACCCTATACTTTGTCCTGCACAAGGTTGCCACCCGGAATTGGACCTCATCCACAAACACCACGATGGTTACCAAGTCTCAAGCACTGACTCTGTTTGCCATTGGCAATGGCACTCTGAATTTTGGGCGTATGGTATTTTACACTGTTATGCAGTATGCTGATGTAGGATTAAAGTCATCCAAACTCCCGTTTCCCAGTCTGATCTATGGGATACTGATGTCCCAGGGATTTGTTCGCAATGTTGATGAGGGACTGTCTGATTCTCGAGAAACAATCAAAATTGTCAAAGCCCTGTTCAAAGGAAACCGCAAAGTTGACCTTCCATGGAGAGACTCATCCAGAGCACCTTCTGCTACTGGACCAGCTCCTGCGTCTACCTCTCATCCGCCTAAACTTGGTTTTGTGCAGATCACTGTACCTGGTGCTCAGGCCCATCTGGCTCATGCTCTTAAGAAAATTGCACAGGCTAAGGAGGACTTGACCTACTATGAGAATTTGGCTACTGCCATTCGCGTCATGTTAGAACTGGGTGTCGTTCATGGACAAAAAGTGGGAGATGATGATCAAACTGGTGCTGGTCCATCAGGGACCAGAAATGAGGAAGATGAGGATGACAGTGAAGAAGAGGATGACAGTGATGATGAAGATGAAGATGATGATGTTTAGAGTTTTTTTTAATCTCTTTTAAGGTTCCTGTTAGCTCTGTTATTGCGGCTAATGAAATTGTTGCAGGTGTTATATCAAGTGTTGGCAACAATTTTAACAACACCCGTACTAACCGAAGTTTAGTCAGGGGGAGAAAATCTCTAACTCAGGGGGAGTTGATGTGAACCAGTCTATGATAAATAGGTTTGATCTCATTTTGTCCAAGAAAGACAAAAATGGGGAGATTTAAGAGAAATATAATTTTCTAATTTTGAATGATATATCTTATTGATTTAAAATTATGTCCCTAATATTTTGTTTCCTTATTGATCTAATTGAGTTTATTATTTAATATGATTTTTCCTTTCTTAGACAAGGAGATAATCATTCAAATATATTCAACGATATGTTATTGATATTTCAAAAGAGTTTATTCCTAATAAAAGTCTTATCTTTCCTTGTGAAATAGGTTTCCCTATGGAATGAAACTCTACATCTATAAATAAGAGACCAAGGACATCATTGAAAGCTTCTTCCTCTCGGTCAATATTCAATCTCTTGTGCACGTTCAGAATTTCAGAGAAAATCCTGTTCAAGAGACATGCTGTGGTTTGAAGAGTGGTGATTCCGTGTTGCTCTAAATGTTGCCAACATCTACAGACAACATCCGTAATGATATTGACTGAAGAATACATATAATTGATCGTGCTTTTCGGGATCACATTTTGCTTTCTTATTTACGTTTTAATATTGTTGCTAGTTTTTAGAAAGTTTTATTTTTCTCAAAGTCTTGAGAAAATTGATTTTTGTCATAGTCACTAGTGTTAGGTTTTTTGTAAACGATTGAGTTTTCTAGTGATTAATTTTTGCCATAAGGTACCGCACAAGTATTTATACTTGTGCATATTTAATCTCGTCCATTTATTTATGTTGAGCGAATTTGTGTTACAAACTTTATTTTTCCGCTGTATGTTGTCCGAGATGTTGTAACATCTGGAACAACACTTAATTCTGATAAAACACAAATTCTCTGTTTTACATCCTATACTGAGATTCTTATTATTTTCTATATCTGTCGGACACAATTAATCCTAACAAGTGTCTCCGATGACAAATCCATCTTCTACAACTTCAACATGGACGGATTCCAAGACACCCTCTATGCCCACGCCTACCGCCAGTTCTATCACGACTGTGTCATCTCCGGCACCATCGATTTCATCTTCGGAGATTCCCTGTCCATCTTCCAGAACACGCGCATGGTCGTCCGCATGCCGTTGAACAACCAAGCCTGCATGGTTATGGCTCAGGCCTCAAAGACCCACGCGGGATCGGCGCCATAGTCCTCCAACCCGCATTCACTGCGACAAAGCCGGCGCTGGAAGCATACCTGGGACGGCCATGGAAGGAGTAGTCCAGGACCAGGGGCGGAGTCAGGATTCAAAATTACCTGGGATTGGCTCTGTCCCATACTGTATTTAATAAAATAAATAATTAACTAAAAAATTTAAAATAAAAAATATGTAAACATTGACTTCATGAAAACATAGAACAAGAGTATTTAATACCTTCAAAAACATGGAGCTAAAACAATGATAAAGTTGTGCTCTTTGACTTTTCTTAGAATAAAACTAATTAATTATTAAATCGTTACCAATTTTTTCGATCAAATCTCGTTTGATGTAAATTACCATAGAATCTCCGAAAAACTATGCTTCCATCTTGTTACAAAGAGTTGTTTTAACAAGTTTCATTGATGAAAATGCTCGTTCTGTTGCTGTAGAAACGGGACGAGTTAAAACAAGACGAATCAAGCTGTGAATTAAATAAATATATCAGATTCGATAAATAAGTAAACGACGT
The DNA here is from genome assembly GCF_022965805.1 of Primulina eburnea. Lineage (NCBI taxonomy): Eukaryota > Viridiplantae > Streptophyta > Magnoliopsida > Lamiales > Gesneriaceae > Primulina > Primulina eburnea. Next base: position 21,390,720 of record NC_133114.1, read on the forward strand.
AGATAAAAATGTATAAATCACGTGTCAATCAAATCGTAGGTTCCTGACATAGTTGATAAATTCTGAAATCTTTCATGGCTAGCAACATCAAGTTTGTAGTGATCCAATTGCATTCTCAAGTGATGCAAATCTTGTGAATCGAAATCAAGATAATAGAATTTCTCAACAAGTCGATAGATATGATCAACATTAAGAAGCTTAAAGTTTTCTTTAGGTTCCAAAGCACAACTAAGTTTAAGAAGTTCAACTGTTTCATCCTTAAATCTATTATTAAGCTCTTCAACTTGAAAATCTATTGTAGCTGTAAATACATTAAATCGATAGTTGTGCTCAACTGTGATTGAATCATTTTTTGACAAGAACGGCTTGTACCAGAATTTAAAAACTAAAATTCCAATTAAACAAATTGTTTTTTTAAATTAATTCAGCTCGATAAGTTTTTTGGGTTGAAATCGATGTTTTGTTCAACCATAGACTGAATTGATGTATGACCTTATTTTAATTCCAAAAAAGATTTTTCAAATTTTTTACTCTTAAGAATCATTGCGATCAAAAGCCAAAGGTAATTCACATCATTTTTTAAAACCAACGGTAAGAAAAAAATAATGATATTGACAAACATACCGGTAAAAAAAAACAAAAATATTGACAAACATCAAAGAATAAGATGGACATTGATAGAAAACAAAAAGCTTGATACATCATTTAAATCATTATGCACAAAATTCAAATAATTGATAAATCATATAATATCACATACTTCACATGAAAAATTTACGCAATTTCTCAAAATCATTACTTTATTTTTCTCAAAATCAATTCTTATAAGCGTACACTAGTTCATACTAAGAAAATTAAAATTCTATAAAATTTTTAATATTAATAGAAATTAAATAAAGATATAATAAAATATGTAATAACAACATAATTGTATTATCATATTAGCTAAACTTAATTAATATATTTGTGTGTTATTGTAAATATAGTTTAAAAATATATTTGGAACTTAAAACTAATTTTAAAAATCAACTTATTTTTCAACCTTTTCAACAAAATGCGAGCTAAAGTCAAAATTGATTATAGATATTTGTAGAAGATCATTTTAAAAAATTACTCATAGTTAACAAAAAATCTTCAAATTTATATCAATAAAATAAAGCTAATAAAACAAAAAAAAATAAGGCAAAAATAAAAAAATATCAAAAAAATTTGTAAAACTTAGGTGGAGCTGGAGCCCACCCTAGCTCAAGGGTGGCTCCGCCCCTTGTCTGTGTGGTGTTATATTTGTAAATTCGTACTGATTTTATTTAAATTATAAATTAAAAAGAAGGTGCAATTTCTGAGATAACATTTGTTTGGCTTTGAAAGGTCTCTCTACACTATCCTGAAAAACAAGAGTTGTCCGTCCAGTCCATAAAAAGTACAGAGAAGCATGGCTACAGGGATTAACATTTCATTTCCAGTCGGTGCATCTTTTTGCACAGTAACTTACCGACCGGCCAGGAGCAGGCTACGTTTGCTGACGAGAAATGATTCAAGTGGAGATGATCCTGTTTCTCCGGAGGAGGTGGAGGTTCTAGAAGCTGGGACAGTCCCTTCTCTGATATCTGCCGTAAACGTTGAGAAAGCTTTGCGTGGCATTGGTAATTATTATACCTGAGAAATTAAATATACAGGGATGGACATATAATTAATTTTCTAGAGGTGCAGCAATAACGGATGGAGATCATTATGGGACGCTAGGAGTTGAGAGGGGATGCTCCTTCGATGATGTCAGAGTTGCGTACAAGAACAAGCTGCTGGATTTGGATTTGGACGAGGAACAACTGGAACTCTTAAAGGTTATTAATTATATATTAATGGATTACTGATATATATGTATGATGATTAAGATTAGATGATTCTTTGTTTTTTTTTTTTTTTTGGTTAGGAATCATATCGTATTCTGGGTACGGCTGAGGAGAGGAGACTGTATGATTGGAGCTTAGCAAGGAATGAAAATCAAGACAGATACGTGTGGCCATTTGAGATAGACAAATTAACCCCAATAGTCTCCACTGACGACCCCCCTTCTCTTCAGACGCCGGAAGACGTTCGGCCAACCACATGGCTCGGTTATTTTTTCTTTGCTTGGTTTTTCGTATCCATCGTACTCTTTATACTGTTGAATACATAGTTACATTGCTTAGATCACTCATCTTCATGAATTTATTTTTTTGGAATCATTTATTGTATTTTTAATACGAGACTTTGACTGTATTCCCGAGAATTATATGATAATTACATAAATCATACGCTTAGATTCCCGATTTCTTGTTCTTTTATTTTTGTTGTTAACTATTAAGGACCAATTTTTAAATCGATATGTTTAATCATATATATATATATGAAAAATTACTTTCCATAACATGGGCGTTTAGCTTGAGTGATGGGTTAACCTACTGATATGTTTAATCATATAGATATGAATAATTAATGTAAGATTATAAAATATTTATTAAAATTTAAAAATAATGTATAGTCAAAATCTATATACCCGTCCATATATAAGTATTGAAAGTTGAAACTTATATTTCCCACCTTACCTTGAGTGACCCTCTCAAACAAATAAACGCAACCACCGAGGAGAAATCGTGTATATATACGGTGTGGATGATACATCAAAACTGAGCAAACATTCAGCCACAGCAGAATTTTAGTAGTATATTTCGTCACTGGTTACTTCAGCGATTTCGAGTTACAAAGTAATAGATAATAATCTGACTTCGATTATAAAATTGATGAAGTAACACACCAGCTTAGACTTTGCATGTTAAAAAAACGGACTTACTTTAAATTTCGTAAAATGTTATTTGCTACACAAAATAATAGATGGTTTTCATACATAAAATAAAGCTTGGTTAAGCCTACAAAATCAGCCTAATAAAAATAATATGAAATAATAAAATAACAAGGTTTTTGAGCCAGAAATAAGACAAATCTAGCTCATAATTATCTCGATTCACCTCAATTCTTCATTTTTAAAATTTTCACTCTTCCCATAATCTTTCAACTTCTTGCTTCGCTTCAATTCACTGGAGAGTTGATCTTCTACAACAGTTCATATCAAATGATCTCCACCCTATATGACACAATAAACAAGAACTACAAGCTAGTATTTAGCATTCTAAACAGCTCATGCATACACACATCCGACAAATTGGCATATTTAATTTACTAATAAAACTATACAATACATCCATAGAATCAAAATAAATAAATGAAAAACGCAACATAAATAGTAGATGGAAGATTTAAGGATATTTTAATTTATTGCCGACTAGCATAATCAAACTGGTCGAGGGCTCATTTCTTGTGGTAGATAGATAACTTGTGGTAGACACTGACTGGGTTGGCAGAGAAAATTAAAGGCTGGTTGGTTTTACAAAATGCTACTTTTGTGCTGGGCCGAACCTTTTATGTTGAGTTGGTTTCTCATTGAAATATAATGAGAAACCTTGTCCAATATTAAGTTAAAAGAAGATCAATTTGAATATTTTTCGTTTAAAATTGATCAAGTTCAATCTTCTTTTCAAGTTCGGTGCGAAAAATTTTAAAAATATAAAGAGACTTTTGGGTTTTTTTATTTGGAGAAATTAAAAAATGAGTCGGTAACTAATTTGACGAAGTCTTGTATAAAGCTTCAATAGATATTTAGACACGATGGATATTCAGACATTAAAGGTGATGAGTTGTGTTTAGAGTTCATGGTCATTAGATGATATTTAACAAATGTAAAAAAGAGAAATTGATGGCCAACTAATGGTTTATTCAAAAATAAATAATTATATTGTATATAAGATTTTGTTAATTTATCAATAACAATTATATAAACAGAAAGAATTTTCCCGAAATTTAAGTTAATTAAGAATTATTTTCGATCAATAATGTCGCAAGACAAACTAAATGACTAATTATCTGTTAATGTCTGATCGGTTAGAGTTGAACAATCATTCTTTAAGCGTATCGAGAGAACGGTCCGACTTATAACATTTAAGTCATGATCTTCTATCTGCAACTTGAGCTTGTGATATTATGCTAAGCGGTCTGACTTGTCCAGCGGCTAGACTCCTGTAATTAGATGAAAAATATAGTTGACCCGAAACAACATGATATTGTTATTTGTCATTACCAAAACTTAGGAATTTTATGTTCCAAAAATTTCTCTTTTTTTGGTGATGACAAAACCGCTTTACAAAACTAGATACAATTGTTACATAAAAGAATAACTACCAGAGACACAATTTAAAGAATCGTGTATTTCATTGAATGAATAAAATAACATTGTTACATATGCATGAAAAAAATTTAAGTCCTATTACACCTACAAAAAATATATATCTTCTTAAACATGAACCGCTGCTACCACTCAATGAAATAAAATTGTTATAGGTGTAAATTTAAATCCTATTACACCTAAAAAAATATGTCTCTTTAAACTTGAATCATTAATACCATCACTTCTTTTTCTCTTGGATTATTCTTCTTGCATTATTATTTCATCTGCCCTCTTAGATTCTTTGTACATAGCCTTATCAGGCTGTCCTTTTTGTTCCTCAAGATTTTTGCAGTCTATTTACTTTATTTTGACATCACCAGGCTGCATATACTCAAGGATTCTTGCAGCTAGCTACCAAGGGTTGTCGAAAGATGATCAAACCACGCATCAATATGATACTTCAGTTGGGTCGTTGTTGTCATGTTTTAGTCTTTTCTGATATATCCTGGTATTGCACATGAACTTAAGATTCAGTGACCATTGGTATGGAAAATTTTATCTGCTATTTAGCTGGGCTATAGTCTTTTATCACTGATTATAATGATTCTTCATGTAATATTTGGATTTGGTCTGACTGATCATCTTAGATAAATGATCATTTGGGCTTCATCTATATCTTGTATCAGTTTGGCTATTAGAATCCTTTTTTTTCCTATATCAGTCTGACTCTGTAATTAGTTAGTCTTGTTAGAAAATATAATCTTATGAATATTCAGCTTTCCTTCTTGAATTTAGTTAGATTAGGCTATATAATTATCTGTTTGATAAGCAGCATTGTTATATCATCAAAACTTAAAATGTTCCAACATTAAGAGAAGACCTGGTTCAATCTCAAATGTTTGGACTCTTCCTGATTTGTTCCCAAAAGTTTCGGTGTTCTTGGTTTAGTCCTAAACGTTTACAACTTTTGATCAAGTGTGTCCTTCCATAAATTTAGTGGTTAAAACTAATGGTAGAAATGACCTGTGAAAATCACGGCACTAAAATCCTCAAAACTTTCACGACTCTTCTTTTGAGTTTTACTGAATTTTCCAATTTTGAACCTCGGGGATCTGAGAGACAAAAACTCGTCTCTATTTTGATTGGCATACAAAAACTTGTGTGAGACCGTCTCACGGGTCGTATTTGTGAGACGGATCTCTTATTTGAGTCACCCATGAAAAAATATTACTTTTTATGCTAAGAGTATAACTTTTTACTGTGAATATGGATAGGGTTGACTCGTCTCACAGATTATGATCCGTGAACAATATCACATGAGAGCTACTCAAAACCAAATACAATCAAATTCTACCTATTTTCATATTTATGTCTGATCTCTGATTTTACCGGTCCACTTGAAGCTTGAATAATAAAAAAAAATTACTCAATTTAATATTCAAATTCGGCCAAGATTTATTTGGTTCAATCTTCAACATCAAGAATATAGTAAACAAATTCTTGAAGTTTAGGAAGATTTTGCTACTATGTTCAAATAAATTTTAGTTCAATAACCTCAAAATACAAATAAAACTAAAAATATAATAATAACCTTTTTCAGTTGAGTTTATGGATTTTGTGTCAGAGTACTACCCTTATGCTAGCGGGTACCTCTTTCTTTCAATAAAATATCACTGAAATAACACGGGTCGGATAACTTTGAATATTAGTTCATTAGAATCGAATTGGGCCTTCGTACATTCACCCAATTGTGTCTGGTTGATTACTTTGGTAAATTTTTTTAATGATAGATTTAGGATTTTAAAAATTCTTAAAATATATCTTATTGAAATAAAATATAGCATACTAATAGATTAATACTTTTATAAAAAAAAAAAAAAGAAATAAAAATGAGGGAAAAAGAGGTAATGAAAAAGAATGAAAGATTAATCCAAGCATACCCATCGATTCCTCATTACAAAGATTAATTCCTTCTGCAGTTATTTCTGCAGATAAATCTCCATAATTAAGAATATTTCAATCTATAGAATTTGTTGGAGATTTAGATTTTAATCTATTTTTTACTCTTTCTGCAAAAAGTACCGGAAGTCCTGATATAAATTTTTCTTTCTAGAAATTTGCATTGCAATCATTTCTGGTTAAGACTTTGGTCATAAAAACATCTTTATACCATCTGAATTCAGATAATGTTGGGCATCTCAGATTCATTAATTGTTCTTGAGATCTATCTAATTGGAGTTCATTTGCTCCAATAAAATTAGATAAAATTGTATAAATAAGTGTATTTACAGCATCTGACTCTTCTCGTCCATTAAGATCAACTATAGAAGAGTTTAGAATTTTATTCTTTGCTTCTTTAGAAAGATAAAAATCTCACCAACCTTGAAGTTGGCCTGTGAAACCAGTAATAATGGCTTGAGCAATTTGCCTATCATTATTACCTTTTATCTTTGCTGCAGAAGAATATATTAACATTTGTTTAATAATAGTTTTAATCTGATATTCAGATTTTCCATCTATATTCCATTCAGTAATAGCTTCTCCATTAAACTGAACATAATTTTTTTTCTCTTCAATTTGAAGATCAACAGGTGTTGCCTTTTTATAAAAAGGTTTTACAATTGATACTTTATGCATTTTATTAATCTGCATTTCATCTTCTGACGAACTAGAAATATTATCTAGTTGTTCAGATTTGTTAATTACTGAAATAGAACCTTTTTCTTTAATATTGATTTTTTGTAATCGATCTATTAGACCTTCCATAAAATCATCATCCTTTTTAGAACTTAAAAGAAAATTTTCTTTTTTAAGATTAGGAGGAGGTTTTATCATCAAAGTTTTTGAACTTTCCCCACTAGAAATTCCTGGTTTAGACTTTGATAAAATTTCTTCAATTCTAGTAGTCTGATTTCTTATAGAATGTAAAGTAAGATTAGTAAAATTATTCTGTTGAATAATATGGTCAAAATTACCATGCCCTATTTCTGATTTTATAGGGGTAGCATAAATTTCTTTATTACCTTTTTTAATTTGTAAAGTAGTAAAAGGAGGATGAATCTCAAAAGATTCTTCTCCAGTTTCATGAACATATAATTTATATGTTGATTCAAGAGTATTTATAAAAAACTCATCTTTAAAATTTGGAAATATTTTATTTGTTGCTGGAAAATATAAATTTTCCATCCATTTGAAAAAATCTAAATTTAATTTAGTTTCTTCAATCCATTCTAAATATCTTGAAACATATAATGTTTGTTGTCTAGAATTTAAACAACTTAAAAACCATTTTTTCTTATTAATATTTTTAATCTTATCTAAACTTTTTTGAATAGAGTTATTATTAATAACCATAACATTATATCCCATATCAGAAAAAGTAGGGGAATCTGATTTTCTATTATTAACAGAATAACTTCGTTGAAATCGAGAAGTACTAGATTCGGGAATATCTACTTTATATTCTGGATGAGATACATTATCATTAGTCTTTTGAAGACCAGATATACTAATTTTTTCAAAATCAGATATAGAAGAAGTAGAATTTCTACTTTCTACAGGAAGTTTAATTCGTAGATGTCTTTGAGATGAGAATTTTATTTCAACATCTCCATCAACATATTGAACTATACTTTCCAGTTTTCTAGATTCTTCTTTTAGAGAAGGGGCTATACTTTCCATTTTCCAGATTTCTGGCAAAGTGACTTGACTCCAATTAATTGTTTTAGGAATCATAATATTGCTTTTAGTAATATCAGTTATGAAAAGAGTAGTTTCTCCTCTTTTTGAACTAATTTGATTAGTATTGATTCTAAAATTAGATATCGTTGAATTCATGACCTTGTAACAAATTCTATATAATAGAACAACATTTTCTGTTCCATCTATCATATCAAAACCTTCAGTTTTTATATTTAAGGTGAGGGCTTTCATGATATTTGGATCAGAAAGAGAAATTGGAAAATTAGGAAAACAACTAAAATGTATTGGTCCTTCACATAATGAGGACTCTACTATTCCTAATAAGGAATCCTCGAATTTATTATGCCTTTGGTCTCTTACCAAAATTAAAGCTGAAGTATTTAGGCCTAATCTGGTAAGAGGTTTTAAACCTACTTGTATCATTCCCAAATGCATAAATTTGTAATTTTGCTTGTGAATATTAACAAGTTTTTGAGATAATAAACTAAATGAGTCGTATCCTCCTTTTAAAGGAATCGCTTCTTCAATTGTTTTAATAATATAGTCGGATTTAAAATTAAATCCATTAGATCTATAGATCTTCATATTAGAAGATGCTGGTATTTTCCAGTTTTGAATATTTTTCTCGAAATTTTCAGAAATAATTAATTCTTTGTTCTTAGTATTACTATTTGAAGATTTATTCTTCGTAAAATATCGTATTAATTTATCCATTCAAGAATATGGTAGATACTATCAAGGATTTACCCTGCCTTACCTTTTGGCTTTACAGGCCTTATGGAACCCGACTTAAGGATTTCTCCTGGGTATAACTACCTCCTTCCTTACAGAATAAAAGAATAAGATCGTAATAAAAGAATAACTTTTATTAATTTCTGAAGAATTTCTTCAATTACAATGGCTCTGATACCACTTACACAAGACTTTACAAGAGATTTAATCTCTAATCTAGATTTTACAAGAGATTTAGTCTCTAATCTTCAAATCTTCGACTTTAAGCAGCTAAATGTGAGCTTTGTTTCTCGTAAGCCTTTAAGGTAATTCTGGATCTTTCCAGATGAGGATGTGTAAACCACTGTTTATAAACAGGATTGATTTCGGGGTCTTTTAATTGATTCTCAAGAACCTCAATTTGAGTTTTAATTAATTTAATTTTCTTTTTTAAAATTACAAGATAATTTGCAGATGGCATAATATAATCGAAGGGTGGATCATAAATATAATTATAAGCATAAACTAAAACTTACATAATCTTGCAGAAGTTTGGAAAAGCAAAGCTTGAGAGAAATCTTCGAAATATTAAACCTTTTATTCAGAAAGAGAGTAGTTGTTTTTCGGTGTGTCCATTACAAAGGAAAACCTCTACTCTTATAGACTCCAAAAACAAACAGTACATCCACTATCGAAATACTTAAACCAATACAATTAAGACACGTACTCAATAAAATATAAAAATTACAGACTCAATAATACACACATATGACAAGAGACTTTTAGTCGGTAGTGGCATCCAGCTCAATCGGTGGTGGCATCCAACTTGCATCTACTGAATCATGCATTAAGTAATGCGAAAATATCACCATCATCATCATAGGGATCCTGTGCATCTTGATTTTGATCATCATTTTCTGCCATAGTAGTATCATCTTCCATTTTATCTTTTCCTTTTGAAGAGGTAGATGCTTGTGTAGATATATTTGATTTTTCACCAAATACTTCTGAAAACATAGAAGTAATGGTATCTTTGTCCAAATGTTGGAAAAGTTCTTTAAGTAAAGTGGTTTGAGTTGGAGTATCATGATTCATGTTTTTCATAGTTTCTCTGGCAGGTCCAAGAGCTATTACCCCTTGTCGATCATAAGCTTTACCTTCTCCAAAGAAGTCTTCTTTTCCCCACCATTTTATTAATATTTTTCTGATCAAAATAGTAGGGGCAAATTTGATTTCAAATTTTCTTTTGGCAAATCCTGTAATCCATACTCCCATCTTATAATCCAGGGAACATTATAATTAATGGAGAATTGAATTATTGCGGTCTTCCGTCGAATTGTGGATTGGCTTGCTGAAACTTAATCCATATGTTTTTAACATTTCTAGGGAAAATAGAGGGCATTACCCCCCATGAGAAGAAAAAAGTTTTGAACCAGGTGGGGATAAATTGATGAATATCATCTAATTGGAATTTAATCCACCATGAATGTTTTCTTTGAGAATTCTCATAAATAAGAATTGTATCCCATGCCATGATATAATCATGATAATTAAACATATTTGGCATTGCCTGAAAAGTGTTTAATTGTCTGGCTTGTCCAAGAGGTAAACCCCAATTAGCCGCTGGGATAATTTTCTTTATAATCATTTTAGAGAATGCAAAATCGCGATTGCGATCCATATGTTGGATTTCAACTGAGCCAGTTTCGACTAGAATAGTTTCAAAATAATCACGAGTTTTTCTTCCCAATATGGGTTGTAAATCTTTAATTAAATAGCTTTGAACTATATGAATTGGAGATAGACCTTTTAGATCTTTGTCAACAGGACAGCAATGAAGACATCCTGAAATTAGATAAGGATATTTTAATTCCTCTTTTGATCCCTTTAAGGCAAATATAGCATTATTATAATAATGAATGTCATATGCAGTTGGATCATCTGCGAATTCTTTAATGGGATCAAATTTCTCTTCATCTGTAGTAGCCATATTAGGCTGCTGAACATTAGCACCTCTTTTAAAAGGTGGCTTATTCATAGGCTTTTTTCCTGTTGCTGGTCTCTTTAGAACCGTTTTCCAAGGTTGCTCCCTGCAAAAATTCTCTAGTTAGAAAATCTGGTAAAGAATTCGATTTTCCAGAGATATGTTCAATATCAAAATCAAAACATGCTAATATAGCTTGCCATCTAGCAAATATTTGTTTAGATGCTATTACTTTAACATCTTTTAAAAGAATATCTTTAGCAGATTTGCAATCAACTCTTAATAAAAATTTCTCAAATTTTGTAATACATTTAACAATTGAAAGAATTTATTTCTTTATTGTAGAATAATTCTTTTGAGTATTATTCCAAGTACCAGAAGTATATCTCACAAGAATTTCTTTAGATGTATTATCTAATTTTTGTTTAAGTATTCCTCCATATCCAATATCAGAGGCGTCTGTTTCAACTATTTTGAATGCTTCTGGATTAGCAATAGATAAACAAGGGAGTTCTTTAACTCTTTCTTTTATTTTTTGTATTGCTAAAGTATGACTATCAGTCCATGGTTGAGGATTTTTCTTCAACCTTTGAAATAATAATTTACAATCTTGAGCGAGATCTTTATAAAAATCACCTATATAATTAAGACTTCCAAGAAATCTTTGTAATTGATTTACATCAGTGATTTTATCAGGAAATTTTTCAGCAAAAACAATTGCTCTTTCAATAGGAATTATTATTCCATTTTCAATATAATGTCCTAAGAATTTTATCTTAGTTTGAAAAAGTTTTACTTTTTTCTGATTTACTGCCAAACCAGCTTTTTTAGTAACTTGAATAAATATATTTAAATGTTTAAAATGCTGATCAATATTATCAGAATATATAAGGACATCATCTATATAGACAATAATATAGTCTATATATGAATTATAAATTTCATTCATTATATTTTGGAATTCCATTGGAGCATTTTTTTAATCCAAATGGCATTACATTCCATTCATAATGGCCAAATGGTACAGTAAAAGCTGTTTTATATTTATCTTCTTCTTTTAGAAGAATTTGATAAAATCCCGAATTTAAATCAAAAGAAGAGAAAACTTTTCCTTTAAATAATCTATTTAGTAAATCTCTTTTATTTGGTAATGGATGCTTTATCCATTTTAATGCTTTATTAAGCGGTTTATAATTGATAACAAGTCTTGGAGCTCCTCTTTCAATTTCGGCTGCATTTTCAACATAGAAAGCTGGACAACTCCAAGGACTATTACTTGGTCTGATTAACTCTTTTTTAAGAAGACTATCAATTTCTTCTTTGCAATAATTTAAAAGTCTAGGCCCCATAGCTATAGGCCTTGCTTTTGTAGGAATTTTATCCTCATTAAAATCATCTGTATAAGGAAGACTGACCTGATGTTTTTTCCTATTCCAAAAGGCATTAGGAACATCAGCACATATCTCTTTGGATATATTTTCATAAATAATTTTTATTTTTTCTTGAATTTTTTCAAAATTTATTTTTCTTTAATATTTTTAAAATGAATTTCATCTTTTAATGAAGTAATAAAATTTTCTTTATTACACACTATTTTTTGTAAAATATTAATAGATTTTGAAACTGGTATTGTTGTGAATGGAAAAAATAAATCATTACCTTTAATGTTGGTATATAAACCCTTTTCATTAATTTTATTAATAGGAAACAACATTTGGAAAAATGGAGTTCCTAAAATCACAGGAGTAGATATATTTTTAATGAGAATAAAAGTTGTATTTAAACAAACTCCAGAATTACATATTGCCACATCAGACAATTTGTAATTAACTATAAGAGGTTGCTTATTAGCAGCTGTTATAAATTGAGTAGTCTTTTTATAATATTTGGAAGGAACAATTCCTTCACTGATACAATTTATATCAGCTCCCGTATCTAATAATGCCTCAATAGTAATTTTAAATTTTTTATTAATAATTAATGTTACTTTTGAGTACCATTTTTGGGAAATAATCTGATCAATTTTATTGATCCATACCATTTGATTTATTTCATGATCATTATCATTTTTTGGTAAAATATCTTCTTTTTCTTCATCAGAAGTCGAATCTTTTTCCCAAGTGTTATTATTGATACTAAGAGTATTTACTCTTTCTTTTAAATATTTTATTTCAGATTTTATCTGATCTATTTCTCCTTTTAATTCAGAAATAGTAGGCTCTCTTTCTTTTTGTTTAGCCTTTTCTAATATTTTATTGTAAGAATATAATTCATGTTCTTGTACTGTATTTTGTACAAGTTTAGTAGGCTTATGATTTGTCATATTTAAATAATGTTCTATAGCTTTTCTTTTTTCTATAGGATCGTTAATTTGATCTATGAGATCTAAAATGAAAGTTTCTTCATTTGATATAACATTTATTTCTAATCCCATAAAATTTATGAGACAGGTGTCACAATCACAATTTGGATCACATATTTTATTTTCTGTTATTTCATTATCAGAATCATTATCTGAACTGCTATTAGAATATTCTGATAATTCATCAATAATATTAATATAGAAATCTTTTTGTTTTGAATCTTCTTCTTTATTTAGAAGAATGTTTATCAATGATTCTTTTAAATCATTGTTTATATTGAGATTATTAATCTTTTTCTTAACATAACACTTATTAGCTTTATGTCCAATTTTTCCACATTTCCAGCATACTGGAACTTTAGAATCATTTTTTATAGGTTTTTTAAACCTTTTCTTAGAATATCTTTTAGATTTTTCTTTATCTTTTAAGTAATGTTTCTTTCTTTTAAAAGGAAATCGTTTCTTTTTCTTATCCCTTTTAGGATATTGTATTGGTTGAAAGCCTATTTGCTCACAAAAATCACCAATAATATTTCTATTTTCTTCTTTTTGCATATCAAGTTGAAGAACTGGATTTATACCAAGAAGATCAACATACCACAAGTTAAATTAATATTAAAAAATGCATATTGATTTTCGTGTAATTTATTCATTACCAATATCTTTACAACAAATTGAATCTGTTGATTGAAACATCAGTGCAAGAAAAATAGAAAAATTATTGGAACTTTTCAAGTTCGAAATCTTAATTTTTATGTTAACAAAACTTTTTATTTTGTGTTACTAATGTTTTACCCTAAGTGTACAGAAGCTAGGATCGGTTAGAGCTGTTTACATCGCAAACTGAAGACACAACTGATCGCACAAACTGAATCAAGAGAACTGATACGTCAAATGAGTAGTTCAGCTGATTGTCCAATGGATAGGTGATTCAGCAAGAGAACCTCATAAGCCCGTCCAGCCGAAAGAGTGTTCAACTGATGAAAAAACCCAGATGATCAGTTCAACTGAACGAGAGTGAAATCAATTACACTGAAGAGTCAAACTGATTTCACCAGCCCAACTGAAGATCAGTTCAGCTGACTAGTTTAGAGCGTCAGTTAAGAATCCTTCAGTTGTAGATGAAGGAAAACTCATTCAGTGGATTACAGCTATACACAAAGGTACAAAGCAATTGTTCAGTCAAAGGACAATAATGAACGTTGCATCAAATTATTAAAGACAAACGTTTCAGAAAGGCAGTTAAAAAGACGAGATACAAAGTACAATGAATGAATTCAAGATGCAACAGCTACAATAATTGAGTCTCACTGTACGATCAGTTTCCCGTCTATATAAAGAGGAGATCAGCGAAAACAAAACAGATAGAACAAGAAAGAGATACAAGAGTGTGAAGATAAAAAGAAAGGGCACGCTTATTGCATATTAGCTTTCAGAAGCAATCAGCCCAGAGAGAATTATTCTCAGCCATATCAGCTTAGTTTAGTTGTGTGAGAACATCCTTGTTCAGTTCTCACACACAAACACACTCACCTCCACCCAAATACACTATTGTACAAAGAAGTTAAACTTGTGTATATAGTCTTTCTCACATAGACGTTAAAGAAGTGTTGGCTGGAAGGTGATGCCTTCAGTCTAGACTAGAAATTCAGTTAGGCAGAGGGTAAGTCCTGAGCTGGGTGGGATTATACAAGTAGTTGTATGAATCAAAGTCTTCTAGTGGATCCTACTTGAGGTAGTAGAAGGGGTGACGTAGGAGCAATTGAAGTCTCTGAATATCCATAAACATATCTTGTGTATTTAACTGATTAACTGTTGTTTTCAAACTGACTTGATCAGTTAGAGCATCCGTCAGTTCAGTTCTTGCCATAAGTGAACTGATAAATGTGACAACTGATCCCCTACTTTTTTGTTATTCATTTTACACAAGTTAAAATGTTTTCTAATCATCAGTCTTCTTCATGAAGGATTACTTCGAGTTTCTTCCGCTTGGTTTTTAACCAAACTCGATTTAATTCATCGGTGTTAATATTCTTAGAATACGAGCTATTGCATCTCATTTGAGAATATTGTGTTTGAAATGTTATCAAAAGCACCAGCACACGATATTTCAAAAAGGGTAACGTAAATTTATGTACTTCCATAAATATTTTAGCAACTCATTAGCCTTAACAGAGTTCTGATCAGTTATTGGTAGATTAGAGCTGGTTGATCTTGCGTAACAAGAAGCATAAAATTTCGCCTTAATATTAATATTAATAAAACACTAATTAGAAAATTAATGACTAAAAAAATCGACTAAGCACCTTAAACAGTAATAAAACACCAATCAATCAAATATTTAAAAGATTTCGATTGATAAAAGTAGTTGCCTCTAACGTAATTTCATAGAGAAGATGACAAATGAATGGGAAATAGACAAAAGTACAAGAGAATTTCATGACTACTTTTTTAGAAAAAATACTTCACCTAGTTGGGATGATTACATGTCCTTGGTTCCCACGAGTACCATATGCATGGTCTCCACGGGTGGATATATCCTACACAAACATGGACCATAATTCAAAAAAAAAAAAAACAAACAAACAAACAAACATTAACCAATTAAAAGCAAAGGCAAAAACTTGTATGAGACGATCTCACGGGTCATATTTGTGAGACGGATCTTTTATTTGGGTCATCCATGAAAAAGTATTACTTTTTATGTTAAGGGTATTACTTTTTATTGTGAATATGGTAGGGTTGACCCGTCTCACGGATTAAGATCCGTGAGACGGTCTCACATGAGACTAACTCAAAAGCAAAAGAGAACAGAAGAATAACCGGAAGCAAATCAAAAAAATTATAGTCAATATGCGTAAAAATAAAAAAAATTTGATAGTTGCTTAGTTGATAGCATAATTTATATAGATATATTTGTCCTAACTTCGTAACTTCTCCTTATATTACAAGCCATAAAAGGAATAGGGATGTGTCGCAAACCATTCCCCTCATTCAAAAAAGCACACAATTCTGGAGCTTTTTATTACCATTAGTGGCAGAAGTAAATGTCCAGGTTTCATAATAACATCGCACATCAGGAAAGGATAATGGAAAAACTAGAACAAAGAAGAATACATTTTAATACATGGTTAACATACAGATATTGACAAGTGACTATCAATTCAATAATATTAAAAATTAACTCAATAATACCAATAATTTATTGATAACAATATATTAATAATAATTATTATTCAATAGAAACTATAATGATGATAAAGTTGATTGTGCTCAATAATTTTTTTAATAAATATTATCTAAATATTTTAATGAAACATGATTTATTTATTAGAAATAATTGTATTTAATTCTTTTATCATTTTTTCTAATATCAATCATGTCACGTCCTAAAACCGAGACGTGTCATTGCGTTGTTTAACAATTTAAAATCGTGTAACAACAAGCCATGTAGTACATCAAATAACCAAAAATCCAGTCTTTTACATAAATCAATAATCGTATTTACAATACGATTGAAACGAAATGCGGAAACATAAAATACGATAATCTAACTAAAAGACAGAATAACAAGACTGTTCTTGAATTGGATTGGCTTCATCACCATCTCCATAAATGTTCTTGTTCTTTATCTTCGATTTGTTCCTCGTTCTTATCTGGGGTGTGAATGTAAGGGGTGAGTATTTTGGAAAATACTTAGTAAATGAGGGTCGATCGTGCATAACAAATATCAAGGTTATAATTATACAAATACATTATCATAACCTCATTAATAAGCATGTTGAATCGAATATAAACAAGATACAAACATAGCACTAAAAATAATCTCATTTTTAGTGTTTACTGATCAGTCCCCTATATGTTACTCCTCTAAGGGGCGAGGCCAAAAGAAAGGTTATCATATCCCACCGCATCATAGCCTTAAACAAAACATATAAAATATCGGAATTTCCTTGCCATTTCTAATTCGAATAATTACAGTGTATTTCAAATATTTCAACATGCTTTCAATATTATAACTAATATCAACAACAAATTGTTCAAGGATTTTCGTAACAAATATAAACGAATATACTATACCGATCGAATTTCAAGGACATACATAATTTATTTTTAAGCAAATGTGGACACACTTACGAAAAACAAGTATGTCAATATATATATCAAATAGTACACTTATGAAATGCAAGTGTACATAAAAGTATGACTAAAACCCACTTACTTGAAAGATTGTTCTTGGAATGAACAAGTTGGAGTTTGACACTGAAAAATCAGTCACCTTGCAAAAATGTTTGCGCCTAATTAAACCGTTGGATTGATTTGAATTTTGGATATGTTGCTCAAAACCGTGTAGGTGTAGTCTGAACGGTGGAGATAGGATTTGAACGTGTAAAACAATGAGCAAAACTTTCTGAAATTGGACAGAATTTTTGATACTCAAAAATTGCAAATTTTGGAGATAAATTTGATGTTGTTTTGGTGTGATTTCACTCATTCTTTTGCCAATATTTATAGGCACCAATATGACTTTAGGCATTCCCCCTCCATGCCAAAGGTTTCATGATTTATGGCATGTAATTTATCCTCGTCCATGCCAAAGGTTGCATGGTTTATTGCATGCTATTTATTATCATCCATGCCAAAGGTTGTATGATTTATTACATGTAATTTATTATCCTCCATGAAATAATTCATCTTCAATGTAACACTAACATCAACTTGCACTTTGTCTATTTGTATAGTAAAATTTTGGGTCTTCACATCCTTCCCTCCTTGTTTAAAGTTTCTTCATCGAAACTTGAATTAGCTTGGTCTTTGAAAAGGTAGGGGTGATGTCTGCGCATTCTTTCTTCAAGTTCCCAAGTAGCTTCTCTTTCGGTATGATTAGACCATTTTACTTTGACATATGGAATGGTTCGTCGCCGAAGTATTTAGTCTTTGGTATCTATTATTCGAATTGGAATTTCTTCATACTTTAGTTGTTCATTTAGATTAACCTCAACCATAAGTGATCTAGCCTCAAGGATATGACTTGGATCGGAAATATATTTTCTTAGTTGCAAAACATGGAAACCATTGTGGATTCTTGAGATATCGGGTGGAAGTGCTAATCTGTAAGCAAGTGTTCTCACTTTCTCTAGAATCTCAAAAGGTTCGACATATCTGAGATTCAGTTTTCCAGCCTTATTGAATCAGATTACAACTTTCATGGGTGACACTTTCACATATGCTTTTTCCCCCACTTCAAATTCCACGGGACTTTTTTCCAGGTCAGCCCAGCTTTTCTGTTGATCATGTGCAGTTTTTAGTCTCATTTTTATCCACTGTTTTTTGGATCAGCTCGGGTCCAACGATGACTTTTTCTCTTACTTCATCTCAATAAAGTGGTGATCGACACTTTCGTCCAAACAAAGCTTCGTACGGTGCCATTCCAATACTGTTGTGATAACTATTATTGTATGTAAACTTGATTAAGGACACTGATAGCACGTCGATAAATTAATTTAATAAGAAATGGGATTACTCCAATTACCACTGAAGTCTATATCACATGCTCTCAGCATGTTCGCAAGAGTTTGTATTGTCCTCTCAGTTTTGCCATCAGTTTGAGGGTGATATGTTGTACTAAGAGTAACTTTAGTTCGCATAGCTTGTTGAAAGCTCTTCCAAAAACGGGATGCAAACCTTGGATCTCTATCTGATACTATGATGGTTGGAACTCCATGTAATCGTACGATACCATTCTTGTATAAGGCGGCCAGTTTATCCATATTATAATTCATGCGTACAGGTAAGAAGTGTGCAGATTTCGTGAGTCAGTCTACAATTACACATATTCCATTATGTCCTTGTCTCGACTTTGGTAAACCGACTACAAAATCAATGGAAATATGTTCCCATTTCCATTCCGGTATTTCCAAAAGTTGAATAAGTCCTCCAGGTCTTTGGTGCTCAGCTTTGACTTGTTGGCACACATGACACTTAAAGACAAACATTGCAACATATTTTTTCATTCCACTCTACCAGAAGTTTTTCTTCAAATCTCTGTATGTAGAGCACAAATTCAGTACACGTATAACCCACGCATTTATTTAATTGTTAAATATTTTATTTAAGTTTAAAATGATTTTAGTGATGCATGATTTATTTAAATTGCATTATTTTAATGTTTATGTGATGCACGTTAAAATGTTTTCTCGAGTTTCATGTTTCAGGCGATTATTCGATGCGGGACTGAGGAAAAGAGAGCGGTGACGATTTTGGCAATTTAAAATGTGGTAATTTATTTTAAGTTGAGGATGGGACATTTTAAATAAATTATAGAGTTTTGGTATTTAAAAAGCCTAATATATTGATTATGTGATTTTTATGATGGTAACTTTTAAATATTCGCCACTTGTACATTTTATTTCAAATCTAGAGGTGTTATTAAAAGTTAGAGGAAGGTAAGGATTTTAATTAGTTGTTAATGGGGTAATTAAGCAAATCAATTCTCCTAATTTTAGCCAAACACATACACACATACCGATACACACACACACATATTTCATCCCAACTTTTATTATTTTGAGAAGAGAAGGCTTAGTGTTCTTAAGCCATCAGCAGCCGCCCCCTCCCCTCTCCATCTTCCAGCAAATTTTCGTGTAGTTTCTTCAAAGAAAATCGAGCCACCATCGTCTCGGATCAAGCCTCACTCCGTCTCCGCTTCGGTATCGCCGTATCGTGAGTTTTTCATATCAAAGGCACGTATATTCTGTTATTTTTGCATCGATCTCATCATATTATATGTTGTGTTGTTATTTATGCGTAAAAATACATGTGTGATGTGTAGAAGTTTGAGCAATTATGTTTATATCAATTTTGAAACAATTTCTAAATCTTAAATTATGTTTTTACTGTCTTTTTAAATACTGCGATTTTTCGGTCGTGATTCTGAGAAAACTTTCAACAATAAAATTGTATAGATTTTTGATACCTTCGATTTGACAGTAAAATCGAAATATTTGGATAAAAATTGAGTGAGTTATGAGGTTTTTCGTGGGACTGCTCAAACTGCGTTTTTCAGAAAACGATGATATTGATGCGTTCTTGAAGTTTATTTGTTGCAGGCTTCGTTGGGTAACGACGGGTGATCGTTGTTGCATCTAGGTATGCTTAGTATGACGTTGGGTTGACATTTGAATTGTGGGTTAGTGTCGATAGGCACTTGAATACATTAGAAGTCATAGGAAACGATTTGGTGTCAATTGCCACGTTTTTTAATTGTATGTGTCATAGGGTGGACGTCGTTGCTTTGGGTGTTTTTACGAATCTGGATCGATGTTATGGCATACTAGGATGGCTCTCGGGGTGTCGGTTCATGGTCCGGACAATCGAGTCTAGAATGATAAGCATTGCATGTATTGAATTTTCGTGGGTTAGCAAGTCGTGCAGGTACACAGACCCCCGCACGTGGTCCGTGCCTTCGTTTTCTTTACACGGACCCTGGCACGGGGTCGTGCCCTTCCTTATTTTCGGTATTCCTTTTGCGCACCTACACGGACCCGTACACGGACCCAGGTACGGGGTCCATGTACTTCATGACTTTGGAAAAAAAATTGATTGTTTGCTTGGGAGTATCATGTCTGGGTTTAGTACGATGATTAAAAATTAGGTCAAGTCACGAGTGTTTTAGAATGTCTTTAAGTTATTTATGGAATTCGGTGGTGAGCATGTGTACCTACGTCTAAGTTATGCAAATTATGTATTTATATTCATGTTAGTATGAGCAGCAGCGGCTCCAAACGAAATTCAACGAATCCCTCAATGCCAAGTAAGTATGTTGACGTGCAAGAAAATATTTTCAAGTTTTTTAGGTATGCTAAA
Organism: Primulina eburnea; assembly: GCF_022965805.1. NCBI lineage: Eukaryota > Viridiplantae > Streptophyta > Magnoliopsida > Lamiales > Gesneriaceae > Primulina > Primulina eburnea. The sequence continues at coordinate 21,411,603 of NC_133114.1, forward strand.
TGTCTTGTGGCCCATTCATGTATGGGGTTGGAAAGCATTAAATCATAAATGGGGACCAACACACCCGTTAAATTATGAACGGGTTTAGATCAAGATTGGAAAGCGTTAAATCATGAACGCGGACCAATCAGCTCGTTAAATTATGAACGAGGATCTCATGTATGTGGAAGTGGATTTTTCCCTGTCAACCCAGTACTGTGGTTTAGTCTGATCAGGAGATTTATGTTATGGGTCACTTGCTTTGAAACATGCCTCTACGCAAAATGATGAAGTTATGTATGTTCAAGTATACAAGCATGTTTAAGAAAAGTTTATGTTGATGGCACATCTAAGTAGGTATGTACGTATGTTCAGGTTTTGATATGCAAGTTCAGGTTTTAAGTATGTATGTTCTATTTTAAAGTTGCATGTGGTTTTATTACGTATTACTTGTTACTTCCAGTTTATACGTGTCGAGCCTTTAGACTCACTAAACTTGATCGATGCAGGTGAGGATGTTTATGAGGAGGCTGGAGGTGGGGACCAAAGAGCAGGCTTGGACTGAGCGGGAGTCTAAACTCGAGGACCGCCATGTTTTAAGTTTTATGAAAACATTCAATACTTTTGTCAAACTTTAAATTTCAAATCTTTTGTTGCAACAACTTGCGAGACGTACAATTTAATTCTTTTATCGAATTTTGAATGTTCACGTTTTAATTAAGAAAATTTTTAATTTTTTCGCAAATTTTGAGTAGTAAAAATACGGTCCGTTACACTGTACATCTTGGTACTGTCGGGGTGGAGTGAAAATTTTGACTTGTGTGCCTCGGACATCACTTCTTGTCATAACACTTTATAGTCCTTTCGGCTTAGCGCATTAGCTATCTTGTTAGCCTTATGTCATAATCTTTCAATAGTTCGATCAACCGTCTTTGCCTCATGTTTAGTTACTTTTGTGTGAACAATGTTTGAGGTTTTGGTGATCGGTAATATCTCATTTAATAATAAAAAGTTGATTATCTGGATCTTTGACACAAATATAATTGTGGCTAATTCAATATCTTGTGTTGGATAATTTTTCTCACATGGTTTTAATTCCTCGATGCATAGGCAATTACTTGCCTCTCTTGAATGAGAACACATCACAATCATCTTTTGATGCATCATTGTAAATTGTGAAATTTCTGCCTTATTCGGGAAGTACTAATAATGGCGTAGAAGCAATTTTCTTTTTCAGGATCTAAAACTCTTCTCACATTCTTCAATCTAATTGAATTTACCATCGTATTTCTTATTAGTAAGATCTCATCTAGATTGAACACCGTTAGTTCTTCAGAGTGAGCTTGGTGAGCGAAGAAAATCCTTCAACACATTTTCTTAATAGCCAACTCATCCCAGAAAGCTTCGAATTTATATTCCAGTTTTCGGTCCATGATTGTCTCTACCTTCTTGTGATCCACTGATATGTCTATTTAAGAGATTATATGACCCATGAATGTGACGCATTTTAGCCAAAATTCATATTTCTTAAATTTAGTATATAGCTATTTTTCTCTGAGCATATGCAGAATAAGATGAAGATATTCCTTGCAGTCTTCCTCACTTTTTGAATATTCAAGAATGTCATCAATAAATACTACCAACTTGCCGAGGAATTTCTTGAACACTGTGTTCATGAGTTCTATGAATTTTGTTGGAGAATTGGTCATAACAAAAGAAATTATTATGAACTCATAGTGTCCATATGTAATGCACATGTGTTGTTCTCGATTGGGCTTAAGTCGCCTCACGGTTATCCCATTACCCATTACTCATAGAACTTCTCTAGCCCAGGCACTGGAGTTTTTACCTCCCCAGGATTAGAACCCAAGGCCTCCTGGACTTATATAGATCTTGGCAGCAATCCTGGTACCAGTTGATCTACTAGCTCAAATTGTACCAGGATTGCTGCCAAGATCTATATAAGTCCAGGAGGTCTTGGGTTCTAATCCTGGGGAGGTAAAAACTCCAGTGCCTGGGCTGGAGAAGTTCTATGAGTAATGGGTAATGGGATAACCGTGAGGGGACTTAGGGTGTTAAACCATTGTTGGGCTGAACTCACCAGCGTGCCCAGAAACACCCTGCACCTAACTCCATTTGAATACTAATGCAACTCAAACCTCCCCAATTGTTTCTATAGGTTAGTATGTCCGTCATATTTCCCTATGTTTGACTGTCATAAATTTGGAGGAAGCCCTTCTTCCAAAATGGCAAGTGAAAAAATACTTCCTCTCTTGGGTGCCTGTGCTCTGCTTCCCAACTGCTGCCTCAACATTCGTATTTCCTTCCACATCTCTCTCATCTCTATATTCTCCCCACTTGGGAGGGGATGTATCTCTTAAGCCCTACTCTGGTGGTCCTTAGCATTTTCTTCTCACTCCTGTCGAGTGGCTTGTTCTTCAGCAAACATAGACTCTTGGTTCTTCTTCATAGCATCATCTACTAGCCGGGTAATAAACTATCCCAACTGCTCCAGGGTCAAGTTCCGCACATTTTCATTGGGACGTGGTTGCTCGACACCTTTGTCTCGTGACAGGGTTGTTTAGCTCTTGCCTCATGATGAGATTGTTCATGCCTCGTCTCAAGACTAGGTTGTTCCTGTCTTGTCTCAAGACGAGGTTGTTCGGGTCCATATGAGGAAGCGATGATGCTGAGTTAGTTCTTCTGCTCCCTCTCCTGCCTACCATCTCTATGTCTCAACTCAAAATTCTCACAGACGACATCAAGTTATGCTCATAGAAAATATAGAGTCCGATTACAGTAAGCGACACTAGTCCAGACACAAGCTTCGAATTTGCTCTGAGCCTGAAATCATGAAGAAGACCGTTAGAAGGGGGCCGGAGGGTGTCCCGGTGTAGCCCCTCCAACACTGAAATCAGAGACAGAGGATATAACTGGAGAGCAGCTAAGGGTGCAGCTGAAAATAATATATCGAATGAATAAATTAGACACTCAAACCTGATATTTATAGGAAAGTACTAGGGCCCGTGATGAGCCTCCCACCTTTGCTGGGGATGGGCCAAGGGTCCTAGATCTGGTTTGGGTCTAACTCTAGTGAGCCCATCCATAGGGTATCAAGTGATGCTCATTGAAAAATTAGGGTTCGATTCAAGCAAGCGACACTAATCCAGACGCAGACTTCGAATTTGCTCTGAGCATGGTATTTTTAGAAAAATAATTGGGCACGTGATGGGCCTCCTACCTTGGCTAGGGATGGGCCAAGGGTTCCAGATCTGGTTTGGGCCTAACCTTAGTGGGTCCATCCATGGGATATCACCAGGCTTCTTGAACTATTGGCCCTGATGTTGTAGTTAGTAGAATGGGGACGTTTGACCTTTTTCTCACCCTCATGCCTATTGATGTCATTCTCGGTCCTGATGGTAGCTCCAGCAAGAGCAGACTATATTCGGTTGTTCAATCCCTTTATGAAGAGATGCATTTTCAAGGCTTCGTCTGCCATGATTGTGAGGGAGTAAGTCCCCACAGAATGGAACTTGGATGAATACTCCACTATAAACATGTCTGAAGTTTGAGTCAAGCTCTCAAACTCTGACAGCTTCCGAACTCGAAAAGAAACAAACCTATATAATTGAGACGGAAATATTGTTAGTTTATTTCTAAAGTGCATATATATAATTTTTTTAAGCATTTATGTAATTCTTTATTAACATAGAATTTTTTTGCAAAAGTCGAAATTCATAAATAATGTTATTTAATATAAATTTTAGATTCTTCATTAAAAAAAATAAAAAAAACCTAAGTTATCCGTATCATTATAAATCCAATACTGCTAGCTGATATAGGTGGATTTTACTTGTTTTTCATGTCATATTTTGTCCTAGTGTGTTGCATTTATAGTTTAGATTGCATGCATTTTGTCACATTTTAGTTTATATTATGTTTTATTATTAATCATATGTCTCAGTGTGCAAATGCAGGAGATTCATGCAAAAATGACGAAAAAAAGAATTAGTTGCGAAGGACTTCCGCCCGGGCGCAAATTCACATATGCCCCGGCGCTTGAGAGCTGAAAAAAAAAGAAATTTTTGCGAGAATCATCCGCCCGGGCGGAAACTTATGTCCGTCCGGGCGCGCACGTAATTTTGGAAAACAATTCTGGACGATTCCATTCCTTATTTTCTAAAGGTTGATGATATGGTAGGAAGGAGGAGTCACGAAATCAGATTATTATTCAGACTTCATTGGAGCCGGCGCAAGCTTTGGAGAGGATTTTTGCGCTTGGATTGAAGAATCGAAGCTTTCCGGGCGTCGTTCTTCGCAATTTTCGTCAATTCTAGTATTTCTAATTTAGTTTTTATCTCTTTAACATTGTTGTGTTTATTTCCACTACGAATTCCAGTAGCTAATTTTATTATTTGTTGGGATTTAAGGGGATCCTACCCCGAACTTTGATCTAATTAATTTATATTTCGATTGTTGTGTTATTCTTGACTACACTACTGTTATATCGTGTTGTTAGAGCGTAGCTAACTTTTACAATGTTTTATATTGCGAGTGAGTTCGAGAGAATAACTTGTGATAGGAACGAGTAATATAATCCGTGGATCTACAATTTACATAGATATATGAAATTGGATACGCGCCGATAGTCATAGTCCTAAGGGTCGAAAACTAGTGGATTTCATAAATGGACATACAATTCACTCTTGATAAATAATTAAAGACATTTAATTACTTCATTGAGTAGAATTAGTTTGGCATAGCTCGAGAGAGTGTGTTCAATTGAATAGGAAATCCTGTCGGAAGCATATAATCAATATCAAACGAATTAATTAATTAACGAGGGGTAGGTGAACCGATATTCTCAACAAATTCATTTCTCTTTGAAGTTTAAATTAGCTATTTTAGATATTCTATTTCATTATTCAATTCGTTAATATTTTTATTTGCATGTTTATTTGATCACAATAGTAATAAAACAACCAATCAATTTTTTTTGCTAAAGATTTAATAGCTGAAAATAATAATTGTCAACCATATTTTTCAGTGGAACGATACTCGTACTCCTGTACATTATACTATGACTTGACGTCGTGCACTTGCGATTAATTTTTGAGCATATAAAACCATATTTTTATTAAAGATTTCACAATGCAAGTTTTGCTTGATCAAGTTTTTGGTACCGTTGCCGGGGACTGTTAATTCACAATTTTATTATTAGTTATTTTCTTTAGCATTGTTTCATTTTATTAAATTAACACTCCACATTCTGTTACAGATATATCATCCAGTGCATGCCAAAGTCACTTGACGTGGAGCTTGAATAGTTCGACCTTGAAATTGAAAGAACTTTCCGCAGGAGAAGACAGCAGCAGAGACTGAAAGAACTGATGGAGAGGCACGAGAACGATCGTGAGGAGGAACATCGTCAAGATAGACATATTGAGATGCCACGCCGCATACCAATGCTGGAGTATGCCCAACCCTCTTTGGATGGAGCACGCCCCAGCATTGTGAGGCCTAATGTACGGACAAACCACTTCGAAATCAAACCAGCTATAATTCAGATGATTCAGAACACAGTCCAATTTGGAGGATCTGCAGTAGATGACCCAAACACGCACATCGCATATTTTCTCGAAATTTTCGATACTTTTAAATTTAATGGAGTTTCTGATGATGATGTTAGATTGCGTTTATTTCCTTTCTCCTTACGTGATAAAGCTAAAGCATGGTTGAATTGTTTGCCTGTAGGTTCAATCACCACATGGGAGGACATGGCGAAAGCGTTTCTCAAATACTTTCCACCGTCTAAGACCATGAAGCTGCGGGCAAAAATCACCAAATTTGCTCAATTCGACCAGGAGTCTTTATATGAGGCATGGGAACGCTTAAAAGATCTACTGCGAAGATGCCCTCATCACGAACTGCCACTTGGGTTAGTCGTTCAAACCTTTTATTATGGCTTGCTTAATCCTGATCGTACTATGATAGATGATGCTGCATGTGGAAACCTATTGAGGAAGACTGCTGAAGTGGGATATGAGCTGTTGGAGGAGATGACTGCTAGCAGCTATCATCCTCAATCTGAAAGGAACAACCAGTGGAGAAGTGCAGGAGTCCATCAGGTAACTGACCTTTCTGCTATTACTGCACAACTTGATGTTTTGAACAAGAAACTAGATGGCTTGAACATGAGTGGCACAGCTATGCGTCTTCAAGAGATATTCTGTGAAAAGTGTGGAGGCGAACATTTTGTGAAGGACTGTCAAGATGGAAATCCTTTTTGTGTGCCAGAAAGGGCACCAGTGAATCAAGTGGGATTCCAAAACCGTCCAAGGAATGATCCGTACTCCAACACATATAATCCTGGATGGAGGCAACATCACAACTTCTCATGGGGTGGTCAAAACAGCCAGAATCGACAACAAGGAGGACAACCATATGAGAAACAACCGATGTACAGATCTGATCCTCCTAGAAAAGAGAAGTCCAATTTGGAGCAGATGATGTCTAAGTTCATCTCATCTACCGAAACTAGACTCCAAAATCAAGATGTTTCGATAAAGGGGCTAGAAAATCAGATTGGACAGTTAGCAAAGATGATAGCCAGTAGAGAGCGGGGCACCTTGCCAAGTAACACCGAGACCAATCCAAAAGAGCAAGTGAAGGCCATTGAGTTGAAGAGTGGAAAAATTTTAGAGTCGAGAGAAAAAGAAAAAAATCAAGCACAGGATGAATAGACTGAGTCATCAAAAGGTAAGTCTTCCCACTCAACACCAGCACCCACTGCACAATCAAAAATTGTTATTCCTCCACCTTTTCCTGCAGCACTGAAAAAAGTAAAACTAGATGCGCAATTCGATAAGTTTCTTGAGGTAATCAAAAAATTGAATATCAATATTCCTTTTGCCGATGCTTTGATGCAAATGCCTAGTTATGCTAAATTTTTTAAAGACATATTAGCTAACAGGAGGAAGTTGGAGGATCACATGACGGTGAACTTAACGGAAAATTGATCTGCTTTGGTGCAAAACAAAATCCCACCGAAACTAAAAGATCCAATGAGTTTTTCTATTCCTTGCATGATTGGTGATGTTTTTCACAAGGCTTTATGTGATCTTGGTGCAAGTATTAATCTTATGCCCTTATCTATATTTAGGAAGCTCGGATTAGGAGAACCTAAACCAACAAGGATGTCCTTGCAACTAGCAGACAGATCTGTCAAATACCCGCGAGGTGTCATAGAGGACGTCTTGGTAAAGGTGGACAAATTCATATTTCCTGCAGATTTTGTGGTACTTGATATGGAGGAGGATGTGGAGATGCCCTTGATTTTGGGGAGACCGTTCCTTGCAACTGGCAAGACCCTGATTGATGTTTTAGAAGGGAAGTTGAGATTGAGAGTGGGTGAGGAAGAGATTACTTTTGATGTTTTTAATGCACTTAAGCACACACTGCATTCTAATAGTTGTTATAGAATTGATGCTTTTGATGCTCTTGTGTCTAACTATGTGCAGAATGATCTTAGGGACCCTTTGGAAGCCACTCTCACTACTGAACTGAGCGAAGATGACTTGGACGAAGAGAAAGCCGAAATAGTGGCATACTTCAATGCCAACCAGCCATGGAAGAGGCCAATAAGGATGAGATTAGAGGATTTGGGAGATCGAAGAGACTTGATCCTCCAGAAGTCAAGCCTGGAGGAGCCACCGACACTCGAGCTAAAACATTGCCTCCACACCTAAAGTACGTATACAAAGGTGAGAATAACACTTTACCTGTCATTATTTATGCTGCTTTGACAGATGTGATGGAGGACAAACTGTTGGAAGTTTTGAAAGCACACAAGAGTGATTTTGCGTGGAAGGTGGCGGATATCAAAGGAATCAATCCATCAGTCTGCATGCACAAAATCTTGATGGAAGATAAGTACTCAACTCTTGTGCAACCTCAGAGAAGATTAAACCCAAAGATGAAAGAGGTAGTAGAAGCAGAAACTATCAAACTCCTTGATGCAGGTATTATCTATCCTATATCTGATAGTGCATGGGTAAGTCCTATTCAGTGTATGCCGAAAAAATGTGGGATGACTGTGATCACAAATGAAAAAAATGAATTAATACCCACTAGGACAATTACGGGATGGCGTGTGTGCATTGATTATAGGAAATTAAATGATGCTACCCGTAAAGATCACTTTCCACTGCCCTTCATTGATCAAATTCTTGAGAGGTTAGCGGGTCATGAGTTCTATTGTTTTTTAGATGGGTATTCAGGGTATAACCAAATTATGATTGCGCCGGAGGACCAAGAGAAAACCACTTTCACTTGTCCTTATTGCACTTTGCTTTGAGACGGATGCCCTTTGGTTTGTGCAATGCCCGTGCTACATTTCAGCGCTGCATGACTGCTATATTCCATGATATGATGGAAACATTTCTTGAAATTTTTATGGATGACTTCTCAATTTTTGGCTCTTCTTTAGATGACTGTTTGCAAAACTTGAAGGAGGTATTCATGAGATGTGAGGAGAAGAATTTGGTACTGAATTGGGAGAAGTGTCATTTTATGGTACAAGAAGGCATAGTATTGGCGCACAAGATATCAGGGCATAGAATAGAGGTGGATAAGGCAAAGGTTGAAGTTATCAAGAACTTACCACCTCCGGCATCCATAAAGGGAGTTAGAAGTTTTCTAGGCCACGCCGGTTTTTATCAGCGGTTTATCAAAGATTTTCTAAAATTGCCAAACCTCTATCTTCCTTACTTATGAAAGATGTGCCCTTTGACTTTATTTCTCATTGTTTACAGACATACGAGGATTTGAAGGAGCGCTTGGTGACGGCTCCTGTCTTGGTGGCACCAGATTTGGATCTACCATTCGAGGTCATGTGCGATGCAAGTGATACTGCGGTGGGAGCTGTGCTTGGCCAGCGGCAAAACAAGGTATTTCACACAATTTACTATGCAAGTAAGACATTAGATGAGGCTCAATTGAATTATGCGACAACTGAAAAAGAATTACTTGCAGTAGTATTTGTGGTTGACAAATTTCACTCATATCTTGTTTTGTTCAAAGTCATTGTTTACACCGACCACTCTGCACTTAAGTATTTACTTGCTAAGAAAGATGCAAAGCCACGCCTACTTCGGTGGATTTTATTATTTTCAAGATTTTGATTTAGAAATAAAAGATAAGAAGGGTGTAGAGAATGTGGTAGCTGATCATCTGTCTAGATTGGAACTAATTAGTAATGACTGTGTAGATCATGCTATAAATGATTGGTTTCCTGATGAGCAACTATTTGAGGTGAAACATTGCCCGTGGTGTGAAAATTTTGCTAACTTTCTTGTTACAGGCTCACCCCGCCCCCGCCCCCCCCCCCCCCCCCCCCCAAAATTTAACATTTCACCAAAGAAAGAAATTTTTTTCGGACGTGAAATATTATTTTTGGGAGGAACCCTTCTTGTTCAAAATTTGTGCAGATACCATGATAAGAAGGTGTGTTGCAGAGGATGAGTTTGGCCAAATTCTCAATCACTGTCATGACCGTGAGGTAGGTGGTCATTTTGGACCAACAAAGACGACGTCTAAGGTACTTGAATGTGGCTTTCATTGGCCAACCCTTTTTAAAAATGTTCGTTCTTATGTGCTAGCATGTGATAGATGCCAACGGACAGGTAACATCTCTAACCGTCATGAAATTCCATTGAATAATATCATTGAGTGTGAGGTTTTTGATGTATGGAGGATAGAATTAATGAGACTGTTCCCCAGTTTGTTCACGAAAAAGTATATTTTGGTGGCGGTTGACTATGTTTCTAAGTGGGTAGAGTCAGAAGCATTTGCCACTAATGATGCTCAAGTGGTCCAGAAATTTTTAAGGAAAAATATTTTTAACAGGTTTGGGACACCACGAGCAATCATTAGTGATTGTGGCACCCATTTTTGCAACATACTATTTGAAAAACTTTTGAGCAAATATGGTGTTACACATAAAATATCTACTCCCTATCACCCCAGACGAGTGGTCAAGTAGAAGTGTCTAACCGGGATATCAAGCGGATTCTGGAAAAAGTGGTAGGTGTTAGTAGGAAAGATTGGTCAGTGAGGTTAGACGATGCTCTTTGAGCATATAGGACTGCTTTTAAAACATCTATAGGCACTACACCATAGAGGTTACTGTTTGGTAAAGCATGTCATCTACCTGTAGAGTTATAGCATCGTGCATATTGGGCAACAAAAACATTAAACTTTAACTTTACTGATGCAGGTGAACGACGACTCCTTCAACTGGTTCAGTTGGAGGAGTTCCGGAATCTGGCATATGATCTTGCACTATCATACAAAGAAAATACAAAGAAAGCTCATGATAGATAGATCATCGAAAGAGAATTCAAAGAAGGTGACAATGTCCTGCTTTACAACTCCCGGTTGCGACTGTTTCCCAGAAAATTGAAGTCGCGATGGTCTGGTCCATTCGTGGTTTCTAAAGTATACCCATCGGGAGCTGTAGAATTGCACGACGGAAAGGATGGGACATTTACGGTCAATGCCCAGCGACTGAAGCACTAAATGGGTGGCACAGTTGAGCCACAACTTGGAATCACCCGGTTCCAAGACAATCCGAACTAAAACTGACCGACAGTCCAGCTCTCGACTATAAATTGAGAACTACCTCTCTCCCCTTTAACTTGCATTTAATTCGAGTTTATGTTCTTTTTGTTTACATTTAAAAAAAAAAGATAAAAATGCGAAGAGCGGATGTTTATGGCCGCCCGGGCACGTTCTTTTTCAAAAAAAAATTCAAAAAGTCGTGATTTTTCCGCCCGGGCGGATGTTTATGTCCGCTCGGGCGGATCGCGCAGATTTAAAAATCTGCACTTCTGTTCTTCTCCCCATTAGAACCCTACTCCTCCCCCTTCTCAATTTCCGCCGGCTCCTCCCCAAATCTTCTCTCCATCTCACTCAATTCACCTCTTTTGTGCAAATTTCAGGTACAAGCTTGTCTCTCCACCTTTCCCAAGCGTCAAGAAGAGATTGTTCCGGTCAAGAACCGAAATTCTCCGGCCCTCTTTTAAACTTCCGGTCACCCCTGAAATCGCCGGCCGCTGCTATCCTTTTTCCGGCCGCCGCTGCATTCTTCCGGCGAGGCATTCTCCGGCGACACGCCCCCTACTCCGGGCTGCTTGTGCTTCCAAAATAATCGACAACGATGGCACCTAAAAAAGCTTGGGTAAGTCACGGTGCTTCTTCTTCGTCATCTCATACTTCCCAATTATTTGTGAATACTGCGGCTAGGGAATGATATGAGCATTCGAAAATACATCGCGCTCCGATTCAGAAGCGAGGTTTCCAGCTTGAGCAGAATACTCTTATTATTAGACAAACTGCGAGTAGAGGATGAGGTAAATTTTGTTCGCAACCGCAAGCCGCAGTGGCACCAGTGGTGCGAGAATTTTACGCCAATGCGGCTGAGCGGAGCGACATCAAGGCTGTTGTGAGAGGAAAATTAGTGGATTTTTGTTCAACAGAAATTAATAGGGTGCTTGAGACACCGACGGTGGACGATTTGTTGTATGCGGCATGGGCGGCAAAACCCGATTTAGAGTTGATGATGCGCCACATCTGCTATTCGGGGTCTCCGTGGAAGACACCTGGATCGCACACCTGTTTCGCTGAAAAATATCTGCTAGTCCCGGCTGCGATGTGGTATGCTTTTCTGACCACATGATTGATGCCAGTCGGGCACACGAGTGACGTCCAGAGGGAAAGGGCAGTGTTGATATATGCACTGATCACACATATGCCGCTCAACGCGGGAAAAATAATAAATTCACAGATCCAGCTGAGCATCCATAATCCAAATGTGGCGTTATTCTTTCCTCATGTTATCACCGAACTATGTGCGAGCGCTGGGGTGGTTTTTAAAGACGACGATGAGTGGCTGCCACCGACCAAGGCCCTCAATGACGCCAGCTGGCTAAAAATGAAAAACTCATGAATGTGAATCTGAAATGAAAAGTTCTAATATAGTCCTTTCATTGCTGTAATCCTATTAAAAAAAACAGAGCAGAAAAAAATAGAAAAATAGTTGCCGATGGATACCGAGTGCAGAGGAATAAAGGAGAGTTAGATTTACAATAACAGGCTGATTTAAATCTCTGACAATGGTTGAAAATGGATCTCTCTGTCATTTGTTACGCTAGGACTAACAACACACACACGTTCAGGTTTTATTTGAAACAATGTCTAGACGAAGAGAAGTGTGAAGAATTGTGCGTTTACATTGATCGACAAGGGATTATGTGAGTTTCACTGAGGCTAGTTGATGACTATGAATTCACTGTCGAGCTACTTTGTGTCATGTTCTATTTTTTTCTTGTCACCTGTTTTGCTCGAGGGCGAGCAAAAGGTTAGTATCGGGGGGTTGATATAGGTGGATTTTACTTGTTTTTCATGTCATGTTTTGTCCCAGTGTGTTGCATTTATAGTTTAGATTGCATGCATTTTGTCACATTTTAGTTTATATTATGTTTTATTATTAATCATGTGTCTCGGTGTAAAAATGCAGGAGATTCATGTAAAAATGAAGAAAAAAAGAATTAGTTGCGAAGGACTTCCGCCCGGACGCAAATTCACATCCGCCCGGGCGCTTGAGAGCTGAAAAAAAAAGGTAATTTTTGCAAGAATCGTCCGCGCGGGCGGAAACTTATGTCCGCCCGGGCGCGCCAAAGAAGAAAGAAAAAAGAAGAATATGGGAAGACCATCTGCCCGGGCAGAAACTTATGTCCGCCCGGGCGCGCTCGTAATTTTGAAAAAAATTCTGGACGATTCCATTCCTTATTTTCTAAAGGTGGACGATATGGTAGGAAGGATGAGGCACGAAATCAGATTATTATTCAGACTTTATTGGAGCCGCCGCAAGCTTTGGAGAGGATTTTTGTGCTTGGATTGAAGATTCGAAGCTTTCCGGGCGTCGTTCTTCGCAATTTTCGTCAATTCTAGTATTTCTAATTTAGTTTTTATCTCTTTAGCATTGTTGTGTTTATTTCCACTATGAATTCTAGTAGCTAATTTTATTATTTGTTAGGATTTAAAGGGATCCTACCCCGAACTTTGATCTAATTAATTTATATTTCGATTGTTGTGTTATTCTTGATTACACTACTGTTATATCGTGTTGTTAGAGCGTAGCTAACTTTAACAACGTTTTTATATTGTGAGTGAGTTCGAGAGAATAACTTGTGATAAGAACGAGTAGTATAATCTGTGGATCTACAATTTACATAGACATATGAAATTGGATACGCGCCGATAGTCATAGTCCTAAGGGTCGAAAACTAGGGGATTTCATAAATCGACATGCAATTCACTCTTGATAAATAATTAAAGACATTTAATTACTTCATTGAGTAGAATTAGTTTGGCATAGCTCGAGAGTGTGTTCAATTTAATAGGAAATCCTGTCCGAAGCATATAATCAATATCGAATTAATTAATTAATTAACGAGGGGTAGGTGAACTGATATTCCCAACAAATTCATTTCTTTTTGAAGTTTAAATCAACTATTTTAGATATTCTATTTCATTATTCAATTCGTTAATATTTTTATTTGCATATTCTTTGATCACAATAGTAATAAAACAACCAATCAATTTTCGTTGCTAAAGATTTAATAACTGAAAATAATAATTGTCAAACACAGTATTCAGTGGAACGATACTCGTACTCCTGTACGTTATACTATTACTTGACATCGTGCACTTGCGATTAATTTTTGAGCATATAAAACCATATTTTTATTAAGGATTTCGCAGTGCAAGTTTTGCTCGATCACTAGCCAAGATAGAGCACCGGGTATGAAGAGAACTATAAGATAAAAATACACATAGTTGTCCTACCACTAGTACTTGTGATCTTGTTTCAAGAACAATGCGATGGAACTTGTTCCGTCCCTTGAAACTTGCTATCCGCATTCAAGCACGTCGCGGTTGCACCTTGTCCACTGCCACTCCAAGTGAGTTCAAGTCCACTAAACTCTATATCCTGGCACGGTTGATCCTTGCTGCATCGAATATTAACTGCTTCTTTAGAAGCGGACACCCCTCGTATGCCCATGAACTTCACTCGTTTGATCGCCACCTCCGACTCCCCGTGATAAACACAATGTGATGTGGGGCAATAATATTGATCTATAATGATGGGATTCTTTGAATAGTTGATCTGAATGTCCGAAACTGTGACATCCGAAACCGAGTTATGCGAAGAAGAAGGTGCCCATGTCTTGATTCTTACGCCATTGTCAGTGTTGCTGAGAGTGCAGTTTCTCACCGTGATTTGGTTGACATCATTTTCATCATTGTATTTGCCTAAGCTTCCGATGCTTATCCCATGGCCGGGCCCGCACAACACACGAGTGATGTTGATATTCGTGCTTCCGGGCCCCATAGATATGCAGTCGTCTCCGGTGGCGATTACAGCGTCGATGATAGTTATGTTATCGGCATTGCTGATGTGAATTCCATCGGTGTTGGGGCTGTCTCGGGGAGCCGATATGCCCACGTTATTCACGAGTATGTTATCTGACCCATGGAAGTGGATATGAAACATTTTGCTATCGACAGAATATATGTCTTGAATTAGGCCATTCTTCACAGATTGAAACTTTATCGACTGCATGTTCGACGTCAATTAGAACATTTCAATATATATAATAATAAAATACGATTTTCACCAATCGAGTTTATGTATAAAATTCAGGGTATAGTTATAACTTACACTAGGACGAAATGTGCGACCCGAAATATATTTTATCTGCCAAGATGAAAGCCCTTGACCATAAAAAGTACCATTCCCAAGCAATTTGAAGCCATTAATGTTAGAAAAGGAGATCCAAGAATCTGCTTCAAGTGAGGGTTCAGTAAAAGCCTTTAGGGTTGAACCCTCCATATTGAATATGGTTTGGCCTTTGCATGGCCCTTCAAATGTGGTACTGCCTTTCAATAAGTAGGTTCCTAATGGAACTACAACTATGCCTCCTCCTTCACTTTCACAAGCTTTCTTCCATGCAGCCACAAATGCCTACATCGTGGAAATCATGAGCTCATTACTTGAGTTTATTCCTGTCCCCAGTCGAGCTCGAATTTTTGGTAAAAACTCGCAAGAAATCGTGTTTTTGTGTATCTATATAAATATATATAATGTCTTTTATTAAGTTGTCTTATCAGGTTTACAGTATAGATTTTTGAATTTTGACAAAAGCAACTCATTTTAGACACGATTAATTAGGGATAATTTGAAATATAACCTTCATATGCTTTTTTTTTAGATTTTTGACCTTCTAACCATTTTAATTTGTAAATTAACCTTCATTTAAAATTTTTATATGAATTTTGTCAAAATTACCCTTACATGCTCAAACATAATTATTTTAACATAATTACTCATTTACTCTAATCTAAAATATTGATTTTCCCTCCTCTACATATCTTTTTTTAGGCAGCTCCCTCCTATTCTCTATCATTATCTCTATTTCCCATATTCTAGATTATTTTCTTTTTTTATGCTTTCTTCTATATATTTTTCATAACGAAAAAGAAAACATTCTGATATCATTTGCTTATCCCGGGTAACGATTATATGTAGAATTGCTTTTACATTTATTTATTTTTTTAAAGAATAAGACAAGTAGTGATGTTATAGTGATGAAGGTTCTCGAATTTTAATATTATATTGATTTAAGAATAAGACAAAAAGAGAGAAAAAAAACTAAGAAAGTCAATTTTTGATATCCTATTGCTTCAGAATTTCCAAAGAACTTCCTGAACATTCTTAATTTTTTTTAACATTTGTTGTTTTTATATATTGCTTCAAAATCACCAAAGAATAAGATAAATTTTGTATTAGTATTTTTTTAGGAAAAAAAGTGTGTTTGATATTTTTTCAGAATTATCAAATAATAAAATAAATTTTGTATTTTTAAATATCTCGATTATTTATAAACATATAATCTATATATATATCTCGATTAATTATAAACATATAATATATATATACTATTGAAAAAATAATCCAAAAAGATGGAAATTCAACCTCTCATATATGCTAAATGCGTATGTTAATAAGAGATTGAATCGAATTTTAAATAAGATAATAATGAGGCCGAAATGAACATTTTTTAAAACTATTTTTTCGCCAGAAACGGAAATTGTATATGTACGACACCGAAAGTATATGTTTCAAAAGAAAAATTTTAGCTTGATTCGATTTTTTTAAAAAAAATTTGTAGTGAAAACAATATATAAAATATTATATTTTATTTAATAATAATAATATTTAAATTATAACTGATCCTAAAATCCTGTCTACACCACTTTACAGTTATAGTCTGCATGATAATATGTGCTACAGAAACAAAGTAAAGTATGCTCGATCTTCAAGTACGAACGCACCTTGCTGCTATCTGTTTGACCATCTGCAACTCCGCCAAAATCTGTCACTTTGAAACTGTTGCTTTGGCCATGAACAATATTAGCCCTCCAACCACAAAAACACGAGTATATAAGAAAAATAATTAAACCAGTTGAATCCATGATCTCTTAAAAAATTATTGTCGAAACCTACTGTACCATAAATCCTTAATACGTTATTTTACGTCGAAATATACTTAAAAAAACACTAAAAATATATGTAAAGAAAAGTTGCTCAAAATATATACGTGTGTTTTAGTTGACTTTTCCATAATCTTGCATATTTTGGGGTTTTGCCTTTAAAAAAAAAATAGCCATGAAAACCACTAAGCTTCTCAGTATATTTTTCAAAAATAAATTAGAATATTTACGAGTACCAAATGAAGTAATGATCTCCACATGCAGGGAAAAAAGCTATCCGGCATTCATATTCATTTTGGGATATTGCTCTTCTCAAAAAATTAGATGATATGTTACCATATCATTAATATTCTTAGTTCCTAAAATGATTACATCTTTTCATATAAATATGTTAACAAAATCAATATTATTATTTTTTTCGATTCTGTGCGATTTACTATTATTATTATATGGTTATTTTAGGTTCTCACGAAAAACAGGATTTATTTTAAGATAATAAACTAGTTTTATATAATTATTTAACACCAGCAAGGCCATCTTCAACACTATTTTGGTGCAAAAAAATTCTCCTTGTGCTATTTTGGCCAAAATATTTTAGGTAGCATTTTTTTTATTTTTTTTTGTTTTAATTATTATAAATATTTATTAATTTTATCATTTATTTTTAAACGTAAATATTATTTAAATAATAATAAAAAATTTATTTTATTATTTTAATAATGAGATATCTAAACATAAAAATTAAAAATAATAATTATTTCTATTTATTTATTGATTTATTTTAAATATTAATAATTAAAGAATAATTTGATTTAATGATTTATAAATAATATAATGTAATACAAAAATGCTCACTTAGCACTACAAAATGTTTTAGTTGATTATTTTTGGAATGAATATAGTCATTCAAATATTTGAAATTATATTCTTATAATATTTGAAGTTGCATCTGTATTATATTTGAATTTATATTCATATTTTTCAATTTAAATAATTTTCATATATTAATTCATATTATATATAATTTAATTTATATTATATAATTAAATTACAAACTTAAATATTATCATTTAAATTTATTAATAATATAATATTGATTATATAATATAAACATTAATCATAATTAAAAATATATTAAATAAAAAATAATGATTAATATATGTAAAATAAAATATATATTTCGAGAATATTCCTTTTGGTGTAAAATTTGAAATAAATGGACTGAAGATGAATGTGATATTTGGTACAGAAATCCCACTATTTTAGTGTAAAAATTTGCACCAAAATAGATTTTATGTTTGGAAATGACGTACGCATTATGACACAACCACATGTGCGATTTCACGCACATACACTATGAACTCTTTTAACCAAAAGTACTAACACAAAAACATATCAAATGAATCGACGCATGAATGCAATTACTTGCATAAAACACCGGGTCTCAAGTCACAAACGACATTATTTTAAGCTACATTTAGTTCCAAGTGAACTGCTAATTTATCATACATGAGACTCGGTCAAATTATAAAATATACATTAATTTTACCAATTTTTAGAGTAAAAAGCAATTTAAGATTTGGAAAATGCCTTTTGAAGCCTGCTGCGGTCGACCAAATAAGCAAAACCATAAGCCATGTTCTTCAAAGTTGACTCGTGCAATTCCGGTGATGATGTTGCTGTTGCATCCGTTGAAAAGAAAACCCTGAACCCTTTAACAAAGGCCTCTCGAGCTGTCGTCTCACAGCATAGGTTGGTCATAACCCCAGTCACGATTACCTCCTTCACTCCCATTTCCAAAAGCTTCTCCTCCAAATTTGTACCTGAAGATTTTTCCCATAAATCTAACACCAGATGAAATATTGAAATTCCAAAACCATCTTTTTTCCCCACCCGAATCTTTTGAAACGAACTTCATAAGTCAGTCTGTAATCACAACAGTTGGTCTAATGTTCCGGTTTTATTATCACCACGATAAAAAAATCATAAGAGAGTAAACAAAGAAATAAAGTAACAGCACAAAATATTAGACAAACCACAGGAAACGAGTGGAAGTTTCAATAGTTGTTAAAAGAAGTTCTTAAAGTAGTTGCTCACTTCAATTTCATAATCGTTCGAACAAACAAATCCATACTGCATAGCTCTTATTTCGCACCATTGGAATGCCATTTGTAAGCTAGATAAAATATAAATTATTTGCAGAAATTTATGTTTCCCGCATTTACTAAACAAGCAATTGTAGAGTGACTAATCAGCTTAAGGTGTTCTCCTAGTAAAACGGTTTGTGTTTTGGTTATGAGCTCTCCCCTCGGTCTTATAGCTTAAAATCAGTGCTCTTGTTGATAGTCGGACACAATAGAAGTGGAGATTTAGAGCAGGGTTACTATTGGACAATGTCAATACATATTCTGTGTTTATATTTATTGGTTGGATGAAAGTGCAACTGCCACATACTTATAGATGAATAACAGTTGTATATAGAGTGGATTGTCATGTATGCTGGCTTCTCAACAGGTGAGTAACTTTACCTGTTTCACGTCACCATCATAAGCAATTGTGGAGTAGTTAATAAGTTTTGGGTCGTTCTCGGATGGTATTTTGGATCTTCGTCTCTCGATCTTAACAATGGCCAACCAAATAAGCTTGGGGGCTCTTGAATCTTGATACAAATGGTTTTTAAAATGGTAATGGCCCTGAGTGATTATTTACAAAATTTTGTAGCTAAAGCGAATGTTCGTAGAACTTTTGTAATAGTTTTGATGAATGCAAAACGTTTGAGCTATAATCAGTTCTATTTATCAAGTAGTTTGCTTTCCAGATCAGAGAAGAAACAAACTGAAGATCGCCGTGGACAATCAACAAGGAGATTTTCAGCACAGATTATTGGTTCAAATAATGATTAGTCAAAGATGAATGTGACTTAGAGGGTGATAACCTTCAAAAGGTTCAATTAAGATAAAATACTTCAAAAAACCTCAGTAAAGATACATCTGGCAAAGTAAAATCAGCTAAAGGTCAAGACCAAGTTAAGATCTGGCTAGTAGCGTTCCAGAAATGCCAAGTATTTGATTAAGGCATTCCAATAAAGTGATATTGCAATTTAAAAACTGAAATAGTAGAGAGAATAAATGGCAAAAAGACTACCACTTTTTACCCAGATAATGGATCTAACATAGACGATTTATGAAGTGTGGTCTAAATTTAACATTGCTGCTTTTGAAGAATAGTTAGCTTTGCATTTGTGTAATCTGTACTACAAATGAACTAAAGGATAAAAGGTGATAACTCTGAGAATAATATAGTTCCCGTGGTCTGAATAGTACAAGCAGTACTATGCTGCTGTTTTCAGAATTTGTCTAATCAATTAAAGGATGCAAAGTGGATATAGAACGTCGGAAGATTCCTCAGATCTATGCTAATTTATAGCTGAAGTATTTCAGAGACTAAAAAAGGCTTGAAAAATCAATACGCATAAAATTAAATATTCTAGCAATCAACGAAGCATTTAACAACTCATCTCGAAGCCACGAATACAGTACTACATATCATTATCTTCCCAAGGACTCAAAGACCCAACTCCTTTGTCATATTTTAATTAAGGAGTTCGAGAATCTTGAGTTTTAGTGAATAGAGTGATTCTAAGTATCATTGTTGTCGACACTTCAATACTGTATGTGAGGCACATTATAGTCGTGATTATAGGGAATGATGGTTTATATTCATAAATTGCAAGTTGCAACTAATGATTCAGTCTTGAGTTCCTTCACCACTTTTGCATTCTTCAATAATGTTCCTTTACCATTTCTTCTTTCTTTACTAGTTTTCTGCTCCGTTCTTAAATGCGAACTTGATATCTAACATCTATATGCTGGATTTGTATAAGAACATCTCGAGAACATGACTATCATACCTCTTCCATGCTCCGGCCACAACTTGGAAAACTCTTTTCAAGATATTACCAAATTTTGAAATAACTCATTTACACATCATTACAATCGAAACAATATAATGAGACTTACCAAACATAAAATTATTACCAGCCCCCACCTATATCACAAGCTTGAGTGCTTGCTGCGCCAACCACACCCAATTTACTCCTCGACACACTGCTAAACCAATATCTCGTTTTTCCAGTTTACTAGTTAGATATTAGTAACAATAATCCAGCTAGTCTTATAACAAACCAAGTCTAATGTCTACATCAATTTAAATAATATCCATCATTTTGACATTAGGTTTATCAAATTGACCGCAAGACAAATGGTATTCCGAGGGTAATGTGTAATCGATGATATTAAGTACCTCTGAATGCGCTGTAAGTGTTCTTCAAAATGATGGGGTCGTCCACACGGCGGTCCAAATCTGATACAAGCTCGGAATCGGCGGTGCCGTCGAGGATGAGGTCGTCGCCCCACCACTCGTAGAGCATGCCGTAGTCGGCGGGAGACTTGTGGCAGTGCCGCGTGAAGAATACCGGCACGGAGGCGCTTCGGCAGATGTCCAATGTGGCGTTAAGAGCAGGAAGCACGGGCTGAGCCATGGAGTAGAAATGATTCTGGACGTCGATTACCAGCAGGGCAGCGGATTTCGGGTCCGGATCTCTCTTCCGGGTCTCGAATTTCTCGTACGAAGACATCAGTCAATCAGTTCGGTAAACGGACCAGCAGAGTGTGAAGTAGAACAGATCGGTGCATAATATTTGGATGCTGATTTAAACCAAGTCAAATGGGTCGTGGGCCGGGTATAAACCCGATCAATCTGTCTAGGATCTTACTCTGCAGCCCAACCTACCACAATTTATTTATATTAATTTATATTTTATATTATATTAAATAATAAATGCCATCATTCCTATCTTTAATTATTAATATTGACGTTTTTTTTTTTGCAAAATTATTACTAAAATGTTAAGATTTGTATATAATTTTTACTGGTCTATTCAATTTTGGACTCTTTCATTATATACTTTATAATTAAAAAAAATTAATACGTAACGGGTTTGTGAGTGCAATCTAAATTAGATCCCTCGAGTTTTGAGGCGGATACATTCGGGCATAACTTTTTTTATTAGAATGGGACCTTGCCAAAATATTATTAACATATTATAGTTTGTAGTTTTAATAATTATGATTTTAGTATGTTTTCAATAACTTTTAAATTTTCCCAATTTTAGAATTACGACGTGGTTTAAATATTTACCATCGGTTGTTTGAGTGAGGGAGAAGGAAGCTCACAGTGAATGTCGCTGACACTGAATCATTATTGAAATGCATAGATTCAACTCAGTTAATTTTTATTATTTTAGTTTATTAATCTAGTTTTGTAAATTTTATGGTTGATTGGTTTGACATTTTATTTTTTAATTTTTTAATTGTGAGTATGTTCTGTCAATACATCTATTTTGTAAGGAGGAGAAGTTTTTATTGGACATAAAGCATGTTTTAAAGCAATAAGATGGTAGATCTGAAGCCAAATAATTCGAGAAAATTGTCATGAAACAAATGGATATGATAAAGATGTTGAAAAAGAGGTGTGCTGAATTAGATGGTGGAAATGTGAGATGTAGAATTAAGGGAAAAGAGTTTTTGATCGATAAATATGACAATATTGTTGGAGCTGAGAAGAATGTTGATAAAACCAAGGAAAAAGTTACTTTTGAGTTAGCACATTATGAAGTCTTTAACTTCGACGATTTTGTAAATGTAATGGTATAAGAAGTTATTTCTGATTTGGCGAAAGAAAACAAAGAATCAGAGGGATCTCATATTTTGAATGTTTTAATTGATGAGATGGAAATTAGTACCGAATGTAATGCATTGACACATAATAGAGTTGATGTTTTAAAAGAAGAAGTTGATGTTTTAAAAGAAGAAAACAATTACATATTGCGAGGTAACTCTAGAAATAGATCGGGTAATTAATGTTTACATGAAAATCATGCAAAAGAAAAGTTTCGAGTATGGATTTGAAATTCATTGAATCGACATGACTATGCATGTTCGTAGCACTTCGAATTTTTTGGTAATTTTTTTTTTCGTTTTTCGAATTAAAATACATGAATATATATTGTCTTCAATGTGTAGGAAAAAGTTCTTATGAAGTTGCAACTATATGGGAACAGAAGGATAGTACACCGTGATGATTATAGAGCTTTTCTTGCCAATGTTTCAGAAATCGATTCAATGCATAATCGCTCAAATTTTGCTCATAATAATCAAACTTTCACGCATAACTTACATCAAAATATCTAATATGACGAGATCGATGCATAAAACGAAAGAATATACATGCCTTTGATCTTTAAAACTCACGATACGGTGAATATCGAAGCGACACGGTGCGGGAAATGATCCGGACGACTTGAGGCACGATTTTTGCTGCTAAATCAACGAAGGATTGCTGAATGAAATTTGGAGAAAGTGGTGATATGGAGGCTGCTGAAGGAGAGTTTCAATAACTCTTTTCTTTCTCCTCTCACCATACTAAATAAAGGAATATGAAATGTATATGTGTGTGTTGTGTGTGCTGGACATGTGTGTGTTTTGTTGAATATGTGTGTGTGGTGTGAGTTTGACCCCAAAATGAATAAAACGTGTGTGTGTTTTAATTAATATTTTAAAAATATTAATAATAAATTAGTATACCAAATAAAATAATATTTCCCCACTAAAAATAATATCCCTAAATTTAAATTAAAAATACACATGTTTTAACGGCAAATTGCTCATAAATGCCTAAAAGTAAACATACATTTGCTTCCACTCCCCATGTCAGTATTAGTATGTTTCAAGTCCCTGACATCTTTCCTTGTGTGTTTTAGGTCCTTAATTGGTAACAATTTACCATGGTGCCCTCAAATTTTTTTTGAAAATCGTAAATACCCTTATATGGGCAAGTTTAAAAAATGTAAATCTTTCCCAAGAAACCCAAATTGGTCGGCTCTCATTATCATCAACCCTGAAACACTCTGATCTTCCCATTTTCGATGAAAATGGTTGGAAAAAATTGTGGCAAAATCCTTTCAACGACTAAACAAGAGTAAACTTTGCACCCAATATCTCTTATTTTTCTGCAATCTCTCGTCCCTTTTGTCCTTTTACCTTGTTGTGCAATGGAATTTGCTGGAGTTGGGTCATCATCGAATCTTGCGTTTCTTGGTACCTGCAAGTTCAATAACCAACTCTTTGTGATTTCGATTTTCAGTGGATGCAGTTTGTTTGATATTTCTGCTAGTCTTGGGGGAAAAAACGAGGAGATTAATGCTGAATCTATTACTCTGCGATACCTAGCTCCCCAACATAAGATGTACATGACGTTGAACAATGATGATGATGTGCTTAATATGATCCATCTTCATACGTGTATGAAGCTTACACTGATTGAACTGTTGGCAGAGAGAAAAGAGCAGATTGGAGGTGGAAAATCTGTGGAGAGGTAGTATCGTTATTTTGTTCTATAGAGTATGTTGTGTTATATTGGTATGTATTATTTGTTCATATTGCACTTTTTTTTAGTGATAATCCTGGAAGATAAGAATACAGTGGTTTTGTGTTGTGTATGTGTTCGACTAATTGAAGCAGTAGTCTTTTTTGTGTCATTATTTCCATTTGAGTAATTTAATTGATGCCCAAATTTTCAGTATCTATTGTAGTACTATTGTTTTCCATTAGAAAACTTAGTTTTTACCTATTTATTACTGAATATATGATTATGATATTGGTAAGGGTTGAGGAAGATGACAGACATTCCAGTAGTGATAACGAGTTCGAAGATGCCCCCGCACAAAATTCCATTGACGCTTGGTTTCATTGCATCCGAGGCGAGGGGCAAATATTCAAGGATGCTGCAGAATGTAGGACCTATATTAAAAGTATTCGATTGCTACCAGACGTTCATATTTATATAAAAAAAATTATCGAGAAAAGATTATCGCTATTTGTAGTGTTAAAAGTTGTAAATGGAGGATTTATGCTTCTCGACATAAAGCAGACAATCTATTTGGGATTAGAAAATGTAATTTACAACACTCGTGTGGGGAGGATAATTTACGTAGTAGAGGGCATCCTAGAGCTGATGCAGCTTGGGTTGCTAATGTATTGAAGGATAAATTGAGGGGAGAGCCTTCTTATCGTCCTTGTTTAATGATGAGGGATTTACATAGGGACTATGGAGTAGAGAAGGTTATTGCAAGGTGTGGAAGGGCAAGGAAATAGCGATGCATGATATTCACGGTTCAGAAAAGGGCTGCTACAATAGATTGAGATGATATTGCCAAGCCGTTAGAGAAACAAATCCTGGTAGTGTTGCTGAATGTGAGATAGATTTGGTGAACAATAAGTTTAAACGATTATTCATTTGTTTTAATGCTTGTGCAGTTGGTTTTGCTACTGGTTGTAGACCGTTGATATTTTTGGATGGCACTCACATAAAAAATAAATACAAAGGAAGTATGCTACTTGCTGTGACAAAGGATGCCAATGACGATCTTTTCACTTTAGCATATTCTGTAGTAGATGTGGAGAATGATTCTAATTGGGAATGGTTTTGTTATCATTTGAGATGTGTCATACTTACGCATCATATCATGGGATTCAACAGATTCACTTTTTTCTCAGACAGACATCCTGGGATTATCAAGGCTATCCAACTTTTGTTTCCGGGTAGTCATCATGCGTATTGTTTGAGGCACTTGGTCGATAATTTTGTGAAGACGGTTAGTACTTAATTAATGTTTTCTGTGTGTATTATATGATTAAATAGTTATAATTTATGTACTGTTATAAGAAAAAAAAAATATTACTTGTCTTTTTGTCATTACAGGTGTTGCGAAGTTATCCTCTACATAACAAAAAACATTGGTCGTCGGTATTCAAAAAAGCTGCCTATGCCCCATCACAACATGAGTTTTCACAGCACATAAATAATATCTTCGAGTCAATGCCACTTGCAATAGCATTTATTCAAAAGTCTGAGCCTGAAAGTTGGGCTAATGCTTTGTTTCGTGGAAATCGTTGGGGTGTTATAAATAATAACATCGCTGAATGTTGGAATAATTGGGTTAAACCAGCTCGTTATCTCCCTGTTGTTTCTATGGTTGACCATATATGTGTAAAAATAATGAATATGATGCACCGACGACGCGAAGCAACATTAGGCATGGTGAAAGAATTAAGCCCAGCAAAGGAGAAGGCTGTTCTGAGCACATACATTGAATCTCGCACCTTGAGAGTGCACCGTTCATGTGGTTGGAAGTTTGAAGTAGTTGATTGTGATAAAACATGTGCCGTTGATTTGAATGAATGGACTTGTTCATGTAGAGCCTGGCAGATCCATATGCTCCCTTGCAAACATGCTTGTGCTGCCATAGAATCGAAGTCAATGTCGGTATACGCCTTCTGTGATAAATTTTTCAAAACTGATATGTATCATCAAACATACAAGGGCATATTAATCCAACACCTACATTTGACATGTATGAGTTTAATGGCGATGAAGGATATGTAATCAATGCTCCTGATGTGCGTAGTCAGCCAGGGCGTAGAAAGACTCAAAGAATATCATCCCAAATTCAATCACTTCGGTCAAAGTGTAGTCGTTGTCATGTACGAGGACACAACCGAAGAAGCTGCAAAGAAGCTATAAACTAGCTTATTTTGTCTTTTTGCTTTTGTTGGAATGGTGCTCGTAGAAATTTGTTCACTTTTCGTTGACCATTTCCAATATCATTTTCATTTGTTATTTTCTTGAAGTTGATACAAATTTGCTCATTTGTACAGGAAAAGGACAACAGTGGATTCAATTTTGGATGTGCACAAGAGGAGACACACCCGTTCCAGAGGCAGCATTGGCAGTGTAGCCATGAGTTGATTATTGTGTTTTTGCATACTGTTTGTGTTGAGTTGTCAGGTGTTATATGATTTGTTGAATCTGAATTCTGTTGTCACATTTCATGTATTGTCTTTGTAATGTATACAATTTGTTGTTCAATTTCATAATGATGTTGTGCCACTGTTGTATGATCCAATAATATTTTTGAATGTTTTTTCTTCCACTGGTTTATATTGTTCTGGACCGCCACTGTTGTATGATCCAATAATATTTCTGAATGATTTTTCTTCCACTGGTGTATGTTGTTCCAGACCTACTGTTACATGTGGTTGATTGTTTGTTGTCCATTTTCTGGTTTGTATTCATTGTGGCCGGTTATATCACATGGGAAAAAAAATGTAGCACAAAATAGGCTGAATCTAGTATCATATATATATCGATATGGCACATAGTTGCCAAAATTCTGGTACAAATATTTCATGAAGTTGGAATTTGGATGCTCGTATAATATGTATATATTATTGTGTTCTGGACACCTACTCTGGTATATGTGGTTGATTGTTTGTTGTCCATTTTCTGGTTTGTATTCATTGTCACTGATTATATGACATGGGGAAAAAATGTAGCACAAAATAGGCTGAATCTAGTATCATATAATATCGATATGGCACACAATTGCCAAAATTCCGGTACAAATATTTCATGAAGTTGGAATTTGGATGCTCCTATAATATGTGTGTGTTATTGTGTTCGGGACACCTACTGGTACATGTGGTGATTGTTTGTTGTCCATTTTCTGGTTTGTAATGAGATGGGGAAAAAAATGTAGCACAAAATAGGATGAATCTAGTATCATATATATATCGATATGGCACACAATTGCCAAAATTCTGGTACAAATATTTCGCAATTCACCTAGACATTAATACAAACATTATTGAAGCATGCAAAGCATAATAACACATTGTCCGTGATGACCATTTCACTTGGTCATTAAAACAAACACAAGAGCTACCATGAGAAAACTTGCAATTAAAAAACATGTGCAACCGAAACAACAACAAATTCCTTCCATATTGTTGGCCATGTTGTCGTTCTTATCAGAGAGAACGTTATCATCATGTGGTGGCAAACCATGTGTCGCTGAAGAGGCAGATTTCGAGTAGCTGAACGTTGTTTTCATAGGTGTACTGATGTTGGATTTTGATGTATTTTCTTCAAGTACTTGGCTGTGGTATTCATCACACCAGTAAAACCGATTAGGGTGTCGTAGCTCTCGAGGGCAAATGTAGTAATACTTTCCCGGACGGGTAGCTCGTGGCCCAGCTTCTCGTAAAGTCATTTTTCCATAGCCACATTGGCATTCGGGTGCATCCTTGAACTCCATTCAGCAACAATCGAGGTCGTGTCTTGTTACAGAAGGAAGAGAAGTGAAGTGAAGATAGTTGAGAAGGGAATCGAACCGAAAATTGATGTTGTCGTCTATGTTCAAAACTTTTCAGAGTCAAAGTTGTGTACAGCTTTTGTGACGGGCAAAATAGTAGAATGAAGGTGATGTTTTTGTTTTTTTCTCTAGTGTGAATGTGTAATTACGTCATTGTGAATGGTGCTCCATTTTTAAACTTTACTACTAGATAATAGTCACTGTAGTGCTTCATAAAGGAATTATTATCCCGTAATTCGGATATTATGTATCTTTGTTTTACAAATATAGATAGATATGGTGTACACCTAGGCATAGTTTGGTAAAC
This sequence comes from Primulina eburnea, assembly GCF_022965805.1. NCBI lineage: Eukaryota > Viridiplantae > Streptophyta > Magnoliopsida > Lamiales > Gesneriaceae > Primulina > Primulina eburnea. The sequence continues at coordinate 21,439,778 of NC_133114.1, forward strand.
ATGATATGATAAACATGTGATATATAATATAAGGATAAGTCAAAGATAAATATAAATATATATGGTGTACACTTAGCCGACAATGCTTGCATGATTTATTTATATAATTATCTCGAGCCCTTTCTATAATTATCATATTATATAAAATGATCTAATAAAAAAATATTTATTTGATTTTAATTTCTATCGACTATCAAAGATTTATAAAAATCATTATATAATTAGCATCTAGTCATACTAACATATCGAATCATGCTATATAAATGTTTATTCATATTATCTAACATTCACTAACAATAAACATATTGACTAACATTGATGAATGTTACTTAACATTGATTCATGTTACCTAACATTGATTAGTTATAAACATATGGAATCATGTTTCTTATTAGGGATTCATGTTACACAATATTGATTCATATTAAACAAATGTATTCAATTTACATAAATGTTGATTCATGTTATCTAACATTCATTCATGGGTGCACAACTAGTACATGGACGCATGGTCGTCGACGTGGTGCTCAATTTTAGGACAATGCTACCACGAATTGGTTAATGAGGTGCTCCTTAATAAACAAAGTGTACTGTGTTTCTGATTCTTTGCACCAATATTTTAGAAAAGGAATTCATGGGCGCACAACTAGTACATGGACGCATCGACGTGGTGCTCAATTTTAGGACAATGGTACCACGAATTGGTTAATGAGGTGCTCCTTAATAAACAAAGTGTACTGTATTTCTGTTTCTTTGCGCCAATATTTTAGAAAAGGAATTCATGGGCGCACAACTAGTACATGGACGCATGGTCGTCGACGTGGTGCTCAATTTTAGGACAATGATACCACGAATTGGTTAATGAGGTGCTCTTTTATAAACAAAGTGTATTGTATTTCTGTTTCTTTGCGCCAATATTTTAGAAAAGGAATTCATGGGCGCACAACTAGTACATGGACGCATGGTCGTCGACGTGGTGCTCAATTTTAGGACAATGGTACCACGAATTGGTTAATGAGGTGCTCCTTAATAAACAAAGTGTATTGTATTTCTGTTTCTTTGCGCCAATATTTTAGAAAAGGAGGACATGGTCTTTAGATTACTAATTTTTCACCATCATATGTTTGTCCACAGTACAAAAGAGGCAACAACACAAAACCTCAAATTAACACAAAAGAGAGCCCAAGTTTAAACATCTTATGTACTATACAAATGTATTTTTCAATACTCCATTACCATCAGAAATTATAGTGGCGGCAATACGGGCTCGATAAGTGTCCATCTTCACATCTTGTTCATATGCCCAAATTTCTTCAGTATCACAACAGAGACACTCTATCCACATGCATGTATAAACGCCACAATCCAGAGATGTACCTTGTTGACGGCATCGTTGTCTCAAAATCTCATCACTGCCTATGGTGAATCCGGATATATGTGACACACAACCACTCAAAAAACGTGCCTGCAATAAATAAAATTGATCGACACTGGAATCATTACTATTGTTGGAATATAATATTGTCAGACTTACCATTACTTTAGCAGTCCCAACTGAAAATGGATCGTGAAGTGAATTGAAAAGTAGGAATTTCCCTTCAGATGCTTTGAAAACTAGCAAATACCAATGAAATCTGTCATTAATTGGAAAAATGATATACTTGCATCTTCTAAAAAGATCTTCGTTTAGGTCATTCAACTTCTCTCGCGTCGCGGATGTCAGCCTACCAATGAAATTTCCATACTCTGTCTTGCTTATATGTCTCCTTTTACCGTATCGTACCAAAGCTTCCAGCACTTCCTTCTACAAATTAAAAAAATATATATACTCATTCTCTATAATTCAATAAGTTGAACAAAAATTCAATTTCAATCGCACCTGTACCAACGTGTCCATACAGTAAGTCTCAAATCCATAATCCATACTTTTCTTTTGCATTATTCTCATGTACACATTTATCATAATGCCACTGACGAGCTCACCAAACAAGAAGTCACAAGACACTGGTCCAGTCAAACAAATATGCTCATCCATCCAAATTGTAACACTACAGGAATATAATACAAAATTCATTACAAACATTGACAAAAAATTATTATGAACAAAAATAAAATATCAAAGATATACATACTCCAATTCTTCACTATTCAGGAATTCTGTCAACAAATTCCTCTGTTCTACAGAAATTTCTTTACTCCCACAAAATTCACTTTTACCTTTGAATTTTAACATGCAAGTCTTAAGAGGACTATTTCCCTCGTCAACATCTTGGACATAATTTTCCTATGTTGCAATATATTTTTAATATAAGATGCAAAAAATATTAGCCGTGGTATAAATAAGAAAATTGACATATTATTGAGATAAAAGTAACTATTCGGGGATTAAATTGTGCAACATTGATCGGCAAACCTGTTTTTTGGAACGCCTCTTCCGTTTTGGTGTAGAGCTGGGTGGAGTCACAAAACTCGTGGGTTCTCTTTTTCACACGATCATCCCTAGTCCTCACGGTATCTACAATTGAAGATTGAAAAAGGGTGATCTTCGGCACTTCTGAAGTACCAATACCACTGCCAGCATCATTCTCATCATCGTCATCTGTTCCACTCCCGCTATTTCGACCAAACACATAATTATTTTCATCAAATGAAGCAGTTGCAAATTCAGGGCCTAATACTTTGTTGTTTTCTATCTCCAAATCAACATCAACATTATGCATCATCAAATTTGCATTAGGTCCAATTGCAATATTATCAGCTGAAGGATTTCCAGAATCAGTTCTTTTCACTTCGTTATGCTCTTTATTACCTGAATAATTAATAGAATCAGCTGCCCTCGGTTCATGGTTTTCTTTATGCAAATCAGCAACAACATACTTCACCATTACGTCAACAACATCATCACAATTACGAGCTACATATTTTGCAGAATCAGCAGCCTGTTCTTTATGAAGCTGCCTAGCCTCCTCCCACTGTTCCTCAATAATCTCATCCAATGCTTTATCACTCTACTCAACATCCTCCAACTTTAAATCAATAATCTCATCGTTCTTCTTAGAAAACAATGATCTTGTGGCTACATGTAAAATACTTTCTCGCTCTAGTTCAACACATTTCATTTTCAACATTTTCAGTTCATCCTTTTGTTTTTTTAAAATTTTTACAAATTTTCTCACTTGAGATCTAACATTTTCCAGCTCAGTTGCATGTTTTATGTCCAACAACTCCCTCTCCTCAGAAAATGGTACAATTGGTAGAACCTGTTCAACAGTACAAAAAAAAAATAAAAAATTCCTGTCAGTTCATCCATCCATTATATTTACAAAGCGAGATTACTTGAAATATACTCGGATGAAATAAGACCAACTTGGGTTGAATCTATGGAATTCAATATTGATTCAGCTCCAACAAACTTCAATGGAATCTTGCTTTCCACCCATCGAAACAACCGAGGGAAAACATGTAAACCGGTGCACACTCCTAAGACTGGAACCCTCTCATATACCCACGCCTAAAACAAATAAGAAAATCGCAAAATTATTAAGAACAAAATTGTGTTTCATAAAAATAAAACACAATACTAACCATTAAACCAACAGTGCTTCCGTCTAAATAGGTTTTACTTCCGACGTCACGTAAACCTCGGCACAAAAATTGGAAGGCAGCATCTCCCCAAGCATACTCGGAAAAAGTCGAAAGGTCATCGAGATAAGGGAAAATAAAAGCAGGGGTTATATAATTACAAGTTTGGAATATTATGCAGTTGAAAACAAACAAGATAAAAAAACGAACAAAATCATCGAATTCACTGCTATCATCACTGGCAGCAAGTGAACTAAGTTTTTTAAAAATATCTGCACGTCTGGCATTCGTCACTTTTCCTTCAAAATGACGAGACAAAAATTTGGAATCCACTTTCAGGTCCAAATCAACAGGTTGTCCAACATAACGCAGCCCGAGAATAAGAGAGAAATCCGCTGAAGTGAAAGGTATTGAGATATCTTCACCAACAACTAACGAGCACGAATCAAACCGAAATCTATTGAGAACATAATCAATTCTTGAACTACTTATCGCAAGGGCAGGAATATCGATCCACTTCGCAAAAGGCGTATCTTTTATCCGCCCAATTTGTTGCTCACCTAAGACAGGCTTCAGTTTTTTCATCACAAATTTTAAGAAATGGGGGGAACAACGTGAAAGTAGCTTTGAACATAATTCATTTTCATCCTTCTGCGCATCACCAGATTCAACAAGGTTCTTCTCAACAACAAACTCTACATTAAAAAATGAGAACAAGATAAGGAATCTATCTCTGATATATATCTATATTTATATATGAGAACCTGAAATTTTTTTTTACAAAGAATCTAGGGTAAATATATGCACAAATACAGAGAGTCGATGAACTATCAATTATATCACTGTTACCAGAAAAATAACGTCGTCATTGGGGATAATTGGTTCATAAAGCCATCAGTTTTTAACATGATTTATAAACTTCATCTGCAATCTTCAGAAATTATGCAATATAATTAAATAACCAAGTTCAGAACAATATCAAAAAGAGAACCCTAGAAATTGAGGATAAATGTGCTTAATCAATGGGAAAACAATTCGATCGCTCACTGTCCTAAAAAGAACCAAAATTACGAAACAAAATAAATTAAATATACAGACCTGATTTCCGCGTTCTATGCTTTCTCTCTTTCACAACTTTCTTCACTATCTTCTTTCGTGGTGATTTACTCGTCCTTCTCTCCTTTGCTTCTATACTCTTCTTCGGATTCTTGTACTCAAGTGTTTTACCCATTTTGTCTCTCAGTTGCTCGCTTTCTTTGCCAATGTTTTCCTTCGATTCACAGTGGAGATGTCGGGAAGATACAACAGAGAAGGGGAAAAAAATAAATACAAAGCCTGTTTAAGGGTTTTCAAAAAATATCAAGGGCAAAAATGTAACTTCATGCCATTTAGGGACCTGAAACATATATTAAAATGCGTCAGGGAGTTTCAAACGATTTTTTCTGACATGGGGACTAAAAAAACATTTTTGTTTGCTTTTGGGGATTTTTGAGGAGTTTACCCATGTTTTAAACCTCAAAAGTTTTTTTTAAAAAAAATATCTTAAAATCACTTAATAAATTAAATTAGACTTCTAAAAAAATAGATACTAAAAATTTAATAAATCATTTAAAATGTCTCAATCCTAACTTAAAATAAAATACCACATTTTAAAATCAAAAAAATCGTCGCCAGTCTCTTTCTCTCGATGTCGCATCGAATATTCGTCTGTAACATAAACTCGAGAAAACATTAATTAAAATAATACAATTTCATAAATCACGCATCTCTAAAATCATTTTAAATTTTAATAATTAATTTAACAATTTAAATAAATGCATGTGTTTTACGTGTACTGATTTTGGGCTCTACATGTCATGTTCATGTTCAACTTTATAAGTCCACACTTCAACTAGGGGTGTCAATCGGATCGGGTGGGTCGGGTTTCGGGTCAACTCGCAAATTTTTTTAAACCCGAACACGAACTCAGCTAACCCGACTCAACCCGTCTAACCCGCCTAACCCGAATTTTATTTATTTTTTTTAAAAATAATTAATCAAAAAAATTCGGAAAAAAATAATAACAAAATTTCCGATTTAAATTTGAAAGTTTAATTGTAGAAAATTAAAAGTATATTTACTAAATCAAATAAAAAATTGTTAAAAAAATAAAAAATATACAAAATAAATATTAAATGATGAAAATTTATCTTATAAATATACATAAATTTTGTTCAAACATACAATATGTAAAAATATAAGTAATATTTTCAAAAAAAAAGTTTTCGGGTCAAGACCCAACCCGAAACCCGTCTAACCTGGCACTAACTCGACCCGAATCCGAAAAACCCTAACCCGAACCTGATTTTTTTCGTGTTAGGTCGTGTCGGGTTGACGGGTCGTGTCGCATTTTGACACCCCTAACTTCAACTATACTCTCTCTCTCTCTCTCTCTCTCTCTCTCTCTCATAGCGGCCGCTTCATAGCAAGATGAAACGATAGCAGAATCTTAAATAAACGCGAGTACTCATGACAGTATATCGAGTCATTACCGGACTTGGGGTACGATGATGGCGATGGCAATGAAGAGGGACAAGGATGGTGAAGATGACGTGCATAGCGATTACGATGACGACGAGACCGAGATTTATTATATTTTGTCGCGGATATTTATTACACATTTTTATTATCTTTTGTCATTTCAATATTAATATCAGTTGGATTTGAAATATTTTTTCATTTAAATAATTTCGACTTATTACTATAGACATTGAAGTTTAATTCAGAAAAATATGTAACTATTTGGTAATATAATAATATCATTTTTTGGAAAAAAATTTCAATTATTTTATTAATGTGATCGATATTCAAACTCATTAATGGAAAACATATTTTTATATAAATAATTGTTAATTATAAAAAATAAAAAAATATATTATTTGTTATTTATAGAAATTATAAATATTATTTTTTTAGAAAAAATAGAGACGAAATATTAAACCGTCGCTATTTTTAAACTATTTTATGTAAAAATCATAATTAGTTTCGGGACGGATTTTGAAAAGAACCGTCGTCATTTGCTACATTTTTCAAACAAACTGTCGCCAATTGCGAATGTTGTTTTCCAAAACTGTCGCAAAGTGCGGTGGTATTTTTTAAAAAGGTCGCCAATAGAGAAAACATTTTCAAATAATCGTCGCAAATGCATGGATATTTGAAGAAATCATCAAGGCGTTAAATAAATATAAACCATTTAGACGACAATGTTTTTCTCAAAACCGTGGCAAAATTAACCAAGATTTTTTAAAAAAAAACCATTGCAAAATGAGCGACGGTGAACAACGATTGTTTTAGCGACGGAATTCAAAACCATCGCTAGAAGAATTATTTTTTTTTTAAAAAAAATTAAGAAAGTCAATTTGGTTTGTGTTTGTGTAACAAATACGTGTTTTGTAGGTTCTAAGGTCACGGGCGTTTCATGGGTTGATGGTTGAAAAAAAGATAAAATTATTTCGACAGCTCAAATGGAATTTTCGGTTACAAATTCACGGGCGTTTCATGGCCGGTTGATTCATTTGACCAAAGCCTAAATCACTCACCCATTTTTTTCCAAATGATAAGAACAATATTTGTAGAATAATTTAGGGCAAATTGCGGTTAATTACTACTCTTCGTGAAATAAAAGAAAAAAACATGAAACCTTCTAAACAAAAATTAAATGTCTTTTCAAACCCTGTGTTTTTAGGCAAAAACATGTGTGAGACGGTCTTACGGGTCGTATTTGTGAGACGAATATCTTATTTGGGTCATCTATTAAAAAGTATTACTTTTTATGCTAAGAGTATTGCTTTTTATTCTGAATATGGGTAGGGTTGACTCGTCTCACATATTAAGACTCGTGAGACGATCTCACATGAGACTCACTCGTGTTTTTAAAAGTCAGACACATTTCCCCCATTTATAGAAGGTTTTACGACTCATTTCCCTTTTACGGCTCATTTTTATAAACACACTGAGTTTTAAAATATCATTAATTTAATTTAAAGGGTATGTGTTTTTTGGGTTTTCAACGTGGCTAATTAATGTATTTGACTGAAAATTTATTGTTCAAGTAATTTATAATTTAGCGTCATGGATAAAACTATTCGATGATAAAAAAAATAATTCAACGTTATGTTTCGACAAATCAGGAGCTTAAATATAATATATATTTAGGGACAAAACAAAAAAAAAACATGCAAGGATATTGCTAAAATGATGTTACATCAACATTAAAATAATAAAGGATTTAAGGTTATCAATACTAAAATAAAAAAAGGACAATTAAAGGTAAAAAAAAAAAAAAAAAAGTTGCAATCATTATATTAAAGATTAAAATCAACCATTATCAAACTTTAATGGATCAAAAGTCGAGTTGTCTCCCAATAAAAAGTGGCTACAATTACGAGGTTATCACACGTCATGGTTTCCATTAAATTAAAAGATGATTGCATTCCAATAATGCACTAAAATATTCAAACACGTCCAAATTAAAGTAGCTATATATATCGAGCACATTGGTGCTCTCCCTCCACCACCTCCATCTCCTTCGAGCTCCGAAGAAGCTTACATGGCAGATCACCTGGTGGATTCTCATGATCATCGGAACAGTGAAGCACCCGAACTAAAACCCCGCCGAGCTGACTCCTTCAATCTGGAGGCCGGGAAAGTTTCTTCCAAACCCGCAACTCCCGGCAGCAAGGTTCTTCCCCAGTTTCTTTAATTTTTTTTAAAAAAAAACAAAAAAATATATATATATATATATATATATATATATATATATATATGTATATATATATATATATATATATATCGATGAAGTCAGGCTCGATAAATAATATATGTAGTGGTGCAGGCAAGCTGGAGAAGGACTTTGAGTTTGGCCTTTCAAAGCGTGGGAGTGATATATGGAGACATCGGGACGTCGCCGTTGTATGTGTATTCGTCTACTTTCCCCAACGAAATTCAACACAGGGAAGACATAGTTGGAGTTCTTTCGCTCATCATTTACACTATCATATTTATTCCTATGATCAAATATGTCTTTCTTGTCTTGAGGGCTAACGATCATGGTGACGGTATGTTTTATATATATATTATTTTAGACCATTATATTATTTTGAATTTCAAAAAAAAGAGAAAAAAACTTGCAAAATCGACATATATATCATGCTTCACTGGTTTTATTTTGGAGATATTTATAGCCGTTAGATCTTTATTTTTAGTTTTTTTACTCAATTATAATTATTTTATTATTTGCTTTTCCTGAAGTGGTCACCACAATTTATAAGTCTACTTTCAGAAGTGAACATTACCACTGTGCTAATAATATTAGGCAAAAACTTGTGTGAGACGGTCTCACGGGTCGTATTTGTGATACGGATCTCTTATTTGGGTCATCAAAAAGTATTATTTTTTATGCTAAGAGTATTACATTTTATTGTGAATATGGGTAGGGTTGACCTGTCTCACAGATTAGGATCCGTGAGACAGTGTCACATGAGACCCACTCATAATATTAACGACTTTAGTTTGAAAAAGGTACCATGATGCTATAGAATTTTTATGGATCCATTTCTGAATAGAAATTTCGTATATTTATTTGTCTTTTATCTATGCTTTAGGTTCAGTTGACCTATTTTAAGTTGAGTAGGTCTCTTGTGAGACGGTCTCACGAATCTTTATTTGTGAAACGGGTCAATCCTAATGATATTCACAATAAAAATTAATATTTTTTCATGGATGACTCAAATAAGATATCTGTCTCACAAAATACGATCCGTGAGACCGTCTCACACAAGTTTTTTTCTTATAAGTTTTAGTTTTTATGTTGATCATACTGTAATTGTTTAAAGTTTGTTTGCCTTTTGGACTTCTTTGCTAAATTGTCTTTTTTACTGGATTGTTAATGTGAAGCCGGGTGTTGCTGACATAAATAATGCCAAAAAGTGCTGCAATGACACGACGGAGGACAAAATTTTGTAAAATAAAACAAATAAACAATCCGTCAGAAAAAAATTGAAGTGTTTAACAAACCAACTTACGAGTCGATTTTAATATATATAAAAAATAGTTGTTCGGATATATCCAGTATAATTGCATATATTTTTTATTAATAACAATTTATTAACCGATAAAAAGTACTACTGGTACTACGTTGTTTTTGAATGCATGTACACTTGTGTTCAGTGCACTGTTCGTGCTTGCTGCAGGAGGTACATTTGCGTTGTATTCCTTGATATGCCGTTATGCTAACGTGAGTCTGATACCAAAAAATCAACCTGAAGATGCCCAACTCTCGAACTACCGACTCGATACCCCATCCGCCAATCTACGTAGGGCACAAAAGATCAAAGATAAGATGGAGAGGAGCAATATTGCAAAAGTCTTGCTATTCCTCGCTGCGATTCTTGGGACTTCCATGGTTATCGGTGATGGTGTTCTTACACCCTGCATCTCAGGTATATCCTTGACCATGCGTTAATGTCATTTAGCATGATTGAATTGTTATTAAAAAAAATGGATTATGAGTGGAGGTGAAATGGGTTTTTAGATTAATTAAGTGGGGTGGTTGTCATAACTCGTTTGTTTAATGAATTTTCAGTCCTTTCTGCAGTAAGTGGAATCAAGGGTTTGAACGAAGGTAACTGCAATTTTCTTCTGCTTTACTTTCATATTTGATATCTTTATAATACAAAATCATCAAGTATTCTTGATTTATGCTGATGTATTCATGTATGTAAATTTTGCAGATGCTGTTGTGTATATTTCAATAGCCATATTGATTGTTCTCTTCTGCGTACAACGATTCGGGACCGATAAAGTGGGCTTCAGCTTTGCTCCTGCAGTCTGCTTATGGTTTTTATTCATAAGTGGGATTGGTGCCTACAACTTATTCAAGCATGATATCCATGTGTTACGAGCTTTCAACCCGCAGTACATCGTGAATTACTTCCAAAGAAATGGTCGCAATGCTTGGATATCTCTTGGTGGAGTTGTTCTATGCATCACTGGTAATGTTTACTAGTGAAACCACTTTGTTCAATTTGTTTAGTTTTCATTAGCAAACCCATGACTTTTCATTCATTAACTTCAACAGGGACTGAGGCCATGTTTGCTGACTTAGGTCATTTCAACGTAAGAGCCGTGCAAGTAAGTATTGCCATTACCACTATGCCATACATATTGTGCACTACATTAGAATTATCCAAATTGAATTATATTGTTCGTTTAATATATAATATCGCGAGTGGATGTGTTTAGTAACTTGGCTTGATTATTGTTGTAATGCATAATGTTTTCATGGATCCTTGAATTTGAGGAATGACAAGTTACGTAGATACAAAATATGCATTCTGCTATTTGAAGTTATATCTACTCCTTTATTTTCGTCCCAAAACCAAACATGTATATTTTTCCTTTTTGTCACTTCAGATTAGTTTCACGGGAATGGTTTTTCCTGCTCTCCTAATTGCATATAGTGGACAAGCTGCATACCTTTCCAAATTCCCTGATCATGTGAAGAACACATTTTATGACTCCATACCAGGTTAATTATTTCTCTCCTACAAGTTCAATTCCTATATTAAAAACACAATTCTTAATCTAAATTTCCTGTCAAAATTTGAATATGATCTATATCTATATATTATGCAGGCCCAATATATTGGCCAACTTTTGTTGTGGCTAATGCTGCAGCAATTATCGCCAGTCAAGCTATGATATCTGGAGCTTTTTCTATCATTTCCCAGTCCCTCAGCCTAAGTTGTTTTCCAAGAGTAAAAGTTGTTCATACTTCTGCTAAGTATGAGGGACAAGTCTACATTCCAGAGATCAACTACTTTCTCATGATCGCTTGTGTCCTCGTAACATTTGGATTCAAAACAACAGACAAGATTGGCAATGCCTATGGTAAAATCATCAAGCTAACTTCATTTTTTGCTAGAAGTCGAAAAATATATTCTGGAATTATTATTAGATTAATATTAATAAGATTATTGCGAGTCTATATGATATGTTTTTTTTTTTTTTTTGATTTATGAAGGAAATATTTTATATTACATTTATTCCAAGGTATTTTTATTTCTATAAAGGGTTGATAATTGTTTTCTAAATTAATAAATATTAAAGAGAATTTTAGTCCATAAATTTCCGTGCATGTAATAAATACTTCATGGAACAATGTAACTCATGTGTAGGGTCGGACTCAACTAATTTAAAGTAGAATAGAGAATCTATATATATGAATTTTAAGCCCAGAGCCATTTTTTTTTAATCTAGAATTTTTACATCATATAACAAAAGTTTAATATTGATTTTTTTTTTTACTGAATGCACAATATAGTAAGGAAAAGAGATTTTGGTGTTGGTGATTTGAAGGTTTCCGGTAGTTTCCCTTTTATTTTCAGTTGGCAGGTTTTTATTAGTTCTTTTTTATATTTGAAAATTAAGTATTTTGGTATGTTAATTTTGTTTTCTTATAAATATTATTATGATATAGATTCAGTCTATGAAAATTTGGTAACATTAATGAAATTAATTAAGGCAAAAACTTGTGTGAGACGGTCTACGGGTCGTATTTGTGAGACAGATATCTTATTTGGGTCACTCATGAAAAAATATTACTTTTTATTGTGAATATGGGTAGGGTTGACCCGTCTTACAGATTATGATCCGTGAGACGGTCTTCCATGAGACCCACTCATTAATTAAAGCCTTTCTGATTCTTTTTTTGTTTTATGTGACTGATTATTTCTTTGAATAAAGAGATATTATGTTACATCAATTGAATTGCGGTATCATTACTTGAAGACATTTGTTATACGTCTTTATACATGATTGATTGGCTCATTGGTTGTGACTGATTAATTTTGTTAATAAAAATTAACATAACTTATTGATTAAAATGTGAACAAAATCAAAGTTTACCCTCCGTTATTTATTTTATACAACAAAACTAAAGATGGTCAAACAAGTGCAATATGATATGTTTTATCATGTGATATGAGGAGCTTTATGTCTTTTCTATAAAAAAAATCTTTTGATTGATCTATAAATATTTGACAAACAAAAACTTGTGTGAAACGATCTCACAGGGCGTATTTTGTGAGACGGATATCTTATTTGGGTCATCCATGAAAAAATATTACTTTTTTATGCTAACAGTATTACTTTTTAAATATCGGTAGGGTTGATTTGTTTCACGTGATACGGTCTCACAAGAGACCTACTCTAAATATTTTATTCCAAATCTTGGTAACAAAACATAATTTAATGTTCATATACTGCAGGTATAGCTGTTGTTTCTGTGATGGTGATAACAACATCTCTCGTTACGTTGATAATGCTGTTTATATGGAAAACGAAGATTTGGTGGATCTGTCTGTTCTTCTTTGGGTTTATGTCTGTGGAGCTCATATACATGTCATCCGTTCTTTACAAGTTTAGCCAAGGTGGGTACCTCCCGTTGGCGCTGTCTCTTGTGTTGATGACAATGATGGGCATATGGCATTACGCGCAGCAGCAACGTTACATGTTTGAGATGAAAAATAAGGTCTCAAGTGTGTGTGTAAGGGACCTAGCTGAAAACAAAGACATAAATAGACTACCAGGCATTGGGTTTCTTTATTCTGAGCTTGTTCAAGGAATCCCACCAATATTTTCTCACTTTGTTTCGAACGTCCCTTCCATTCATTCCATAGTGGTGATGGTGTCAGTAAAGGCCATTCCTATCAGCTACGTCGCGGTTGAGGAGCGGTTTTTGTTTAGACAAGTTGAGCCGAGAGAATTCCATGTTTACCGTTGTGTTGTGAGGTATGGATATAAGGATACAATCGAGGAACCACATGAGTTCGAAAGACAGCTAGTGCAGAAATTGAAGGAGTTTATAAGGCATGAACATTTCATAGATGACGGAGTCGTCGAAAACGAACAGATGCATGAGAATGAGGACGAGGTGAAAAACATCCCTCATGCCTTGATCCAAGCTGCACAGATGCAATTTGTTGATAGAACAATGGATCAAGGCGTGTTTTATCTAATAGGAGAAGCAGAAGTGGTGGCAAAAAAGGACTCATCTTTGCTCAAGAAGATAGTAATAAACTTTGCTTACACTTTCCTGAGGAAGAACTTTAGGCATGGAGGTAAAATGCTGGCCATTCCTCAGACACGGCTTCTTAAAGTTGGAATGATTTATGAAATTTGAGTGACTCAACGATATATTACGTTTATTTGGGTGATAATATATTTTTCTTTTAACTTTATTTGTGGGTTTTATATATCATATATATTTTATGAATATGTAAGTTGTTTTTTTTATGAAATGCTCAATGTAAGAACGAAGTTTGTACTTAAGTTTAAGGGTACCTTATCAACTTTTGCGTACATGTAAGAAATATGGTCTGAGTGAATTGTTTAGTTGCTCGATCTAGTTTTATCTTTTTGAATAAATTTTGGCTTCATTTTTTTCTTTTCTTTTCTTCCTAAATAATTGTACATTGTATTTTTGTGGTCGAAAATTTTTAGTCCTAAATAGATGTATATATCACTTGTGGTTTGAGGTAAAACGACAAAAGCTTAATACGACAATTGATAATAACATATGTTTGGTTCTCATGAGTTACAAGACAATAAAACTATTTAGAGGAGATGTATAAGAAGCAATATTTTTCCTCCAAAGACATTAAAATGTGACGGTTAGACTACTGTCCACTTGCATAATTACATCTTATTATAGTAGATAAAACGGAAAATGTTTGATCCTACAAACTAATTAAAACTTTATAATTTCGAAGAATATATTGAAATAAACGTTTACTGTTTAAAAGTGCGAAAATATTTTTTTTAAAGCTCACATTTTCGAAATAACATTTAAAATAATCGTAATTATTTCGCAATAAAAATATCACGCTTTAAATTAATCGAGCTTATCCAAAAATCATACGTAAACATAAACGAGTAAAAATCGTAAAAATCATCAACGTATGAAAATATGCATCTCCTCGCAAATCTCATAATCAAAGTGCGGAAACATGCGGTCCTCGGGTCGTGTCATCGCATCAGGTCTGCCTACTCAGAGTTCGGCACCTCCAGTCTCCTCATCGTTTAGCTCACCTGTATCACACACGCTTAGTGAGTCTAAAGACTCAACACACATGTACCAAGGATAACAAGTACATATACATGACACACAACAGTGAAAATTATCATACTGATCAACATAACTTTTATGAACTTAAAAACATAAACGTGTCAAATCATGTCATCTCATGTTATCATAAACGTGTACATTTTCTTTTAATTGAATTCAGTTAATTAGTTGTGACTTTCGTATCAGCTCTATCGATGGATCCATCTACGTATAACCATAGTACCGGGCGGCGGGGGACATTAGCCACAGCATTACCCGTCCACTGAGCCCGGGCCTCAGCTCATCATATCTCATGTCATCGTATACATATACATCGTCAGTCACAATCAATTCTCATCCTCCAAAAATAGCATCATAATCACCACTAAATAAAACATGCATATACGTAACGTTTCCTTTAAACCAAGCATGCAACGTATTTATCATAATTGCGTAAACCTCGTAAACATGATGCATAAGCATTTTAAAATATCGTAAATTTTTGCTCAGGGCACTTCCTAGACCAAAATCTCACCCCGGGTGCAAAATGACTATTTTGCCCCTAGAAACCCAAAAATTATCGTTTTAACCATGGACCTCTAAAATTGACCCGAAGCTTACCAAACTCCTTGAAATGTCCCAAAACATATTTCTAAGCACTCCTAGACGTAAACTTGAGCTCATTTCATAATTTAATCGATTCATTTTAAAACTTGGACCAAGGTCCCGGTTTTAACCCGAATCGAACCAAAACTTTCCCAACTTTGTACCATACCTTAAAAATACTGTAATGCTCCTAATATTATAACATCAGACCCAAAAACCATCGGCTGATATTCCAAGAAGAGAACAAAATTCAAACCCACCCACCCCCGGTATAATCATCTTCCAACACATGGCCCCAACTCTTAAATATTTGGGTCCCAGCTTCTCCATCACTTAACCGACCTTTATGGCTCACCATTAGGACCCTAATGAACCTTCTAAACTAAGCCCAACCGAAACGTAAAGCTGCTGCACAAGCCATACGCAGAAACGATCGAACCTAGCACCTTTCTCTCGTTCAAGCTCTAACTCCCAAGACTGAACTTCTCCCTCAACCAAGAACCCATGGCTCACTTCTAACCTCTTACCAGACTTTACAAGAGTCGAGACATAGCTTGGTTCAAGCCCATGCACAACCGAAACTGTGACACCCTGACCCGTTACAATTAAAAATACAGCGGAATTTAAAATTTTCATACAACTGGAAGGAGTTTCAAAATACATTTCCAAATATCATCAAAAGTATTAACATGATCAACTAAATGATACGTCAAAATACAAAACATCATTTTAATGATCATGTCCAAAAATATTGCTTGCAAAACAAACTACTTCCTTCCAATCTTCGTATGCATATGACTCCCATCCACAGTCAACGTCCTAGCCCGTCACTCTTATCTGCATCACATGAAAATAACTGAAATGAGTATAAAACTCAGCAAGTGGAACTCTTACATAGCAATGAACATATCATCCTCTGTAAAACATGGCTTTAAAACATAAATACCATCAACTCTGAAATAAATATCATAGCAATAGCATAGCAATAAGATGGTATTTCTCTTTACTCTGGTTGGATTGATATCAATAGTAACTCTGTCTGTGGTGCTCGTATCCCAATTGATATAAACCGATAACTCTGAGGGATATGAGCCTATAGTCGTTGATCAACTAATTGCATGCAATCTCTGACTATATATCTATCAATCCATAAAACATTTAAACTCTTTCTCTTTGGCATTTAAACAACACTTTAGAAACTATACTCTTTGTATTCCCTTTGAACAATTGAGACATCAAATGCCTCCAATATATATAACAATTGAATCAATACATACTATGGATCAAATGGAAGGGAATATCACAATAAAACCTTTGAAACACAATACATATACTATCATGTGAGCACAAGGGATGAAATTCCACTTACAAACCACAATAACACCTTGAATCTAACTCTTGATACACCACCTACAACAATAATCCATAAATAACACCAACATCAACTCAATATCCAAGAATCCAAGTCAAATAATCCATAAATCCATAAACACAACAAACCTACAATATCTCTTCTCCAAAAACCAAGAAATAAATCTACCAAAAGCTTACCTAAGCTTCCTAGAGCAACCAAGAACTTCGATCTCAACTCGAAACTCCAACTAAAAGCTTGAATCAAAGATGAGAAGTGAAGAAAATGGAGGAAAACCCTTGTTTTCTAAGAGAGAAACGAGAATGGAGGAGAAAAGAAAGGGGAAAGTGAAGTCAACCATCCAAAAAAGTACTAAATATCTCGCCCATAACTCTACTGTTCATCACCGCGGGTGCGCTGCCAACAAGCACCGCGGGTGCGCTAAGCTCTCGGCAATCCACCAAAAATCCAAACTCGATGACCGCGGGTGCGGTCCTGCAATTACCGCGGGTGCGGTCTACACCGCGGGTGCGGTGAATCCACGGTAAAACCCACAAATTCCAACAATTACGAACGCGGGTGCGGTCCTTACACTGAGTGCGGGTGCGGTGCTGCCACGGCCAAGACACAATCTAAGGCAACTAAAATCGAACCAAAACAATGAAACGAACAACCAACAACAACTAACACCTCAAGACAATAATAACCAACAATACTATGGCCCATAATCACAACTCTAATCACACAACTAAACTTAGACTAAATCAATAAATCTATAACATACGAAAACTTAAACCGTAACGTACACCGGGCTCGGCTATTACAACCTCCCCTCCTTAAGAGAATTTCGTCCTCGAAATTGACGTCACTGCACGAACAACTCAGGATACTTCTCTCTCATCTCATCCTCTGGTTCCCACGTAGCCTCTTCGATCAAATGGTTCCTCCAAAGGACTTTAACGATGCCGATCTCTTTGTTTCTCAATACTCTGACTCTGCGATCCAAAATCTGGACCGGAATCTCTTGGTATGTCAAATTCGGCGTCAAGTCCAAGGGCTCGTGGCGAAGAACATGGGAAGGATTCGCAATATACTTCCTGAGCATCGATACGTGAAAAACATTGTGAACTCTATCAAGATCTGGCGGTAGGGCTAACCTGTAGGCTCGATCACCAACTCTGTCCAATATCTCGAATGGACCAATAAACCTCGGACTCAACTTACCCTTCTTGCCAAACCGCATCACACCCTTGAGAGGTGCTATCTTCAGAAACACGTGATCGCCAACCTCAAACTGCAAAGGTCTACGACGAACATCTGCATAGCTCTT
This sequence comes from Primulina eburnea, assembly GCF_022965805.1. Taxonomy (NCBI): domain Eukaryota; kingdom Viridiplantae; phylum Streptophyta; class Magnoliopsida; order Lamiales; family Gesneriaceae; genus Primulina; species Primulina eburnea. Next base: position 21,457,793 of record NC_133114.1, read on the forward strand.
CTGTCTCGACTGCGCAGTCTTCATCCTCTCACGGATAACAGCAACAATATCGGCCGTCTGTTGGACCAACTCTGGTCCCAACATCTTCCTCTCACCAACCTCATCCCAATACAAGGGAGATCTACACTTCCTGCCATAAAGTGCCTCATACGGTGCCATCCCAATCGTCGCTTGGTAACTGTTATTATACGTGAACTCAACAAGAGGCAACTTAGAATCCCAGCTACCAGAATAATCGATAGTACAAGCTCTGAGCATATCCTCAAGAATCTGAATAACTCTCTCTGACTGACCGTCGCTCTGAGGGTGATAAGCTGTACTAAACGCTAACCGTGAACCCATAGCTCTGTGCAAACTCTTCCAAAACTCTGAAGTAAATCTAGGGTCACGATCAGACACAATCGACACAGGGACACCGTGAAGTCTAACAATCTCTGCTATGTAATCCTTGGCATACTGATTCATGGAATACGTCGTCTTGACTGGAAGAAAGTGCGCTGACTTGGTCAATCGATCGACAATAACCCAAATAGAATTGAAACCCTTCTGCGTCCTAGGAAGACCAGTCACGAAATCCATCGTAATATGCTCCCACTTCCACTGAGGAATCGGCAATGACAACAATGTCCCAGCAGGTCTCTGGTGCTCAATCTTCACCTGCTGACAAGTTAGGCACTGAGAAATGAACATAACAATATCTTTCTTCATACCTGGCCACCAGTAAAGTCGACGAAGATCTTGATACATCTTGGTGCTGCCTGGATGTATCGAATATGGCGCGGTATGAGCCTCTGTCAAGACGTCTCGCCGAATATCATCACCAACGGGAACACAAATACGGCCTCTGAAAGTCACCAAACCATCACCATTCAACGCAAACTCTGAGTTACCCCTCTCCTCTGCTCTAGCTCTCAACTCTGTCAACTGAACATCAACAGTCTGCTCTCTACGGATCCTGTCCGTCAATGTAGCCCGAATGACCAACGCTGAAAAGCGAGCAATGGTCCCCGGAACTACCAAAGAAATCTCCTCTCTCTGCAAATCCATCAACAATGGTCTCTGAATCAAAGAACTCAAGGAAGAACTCGACTTACGGCTCAAAGCATCAGCCACAACGTTCGCCTTCCCCGGGTGGTAACTAATAGTCACATCATAGTCTTTGACAAGCTCTAACCACCTCCTCTGCCGCATATTGAGCTCTTTCTGAGAGAACAAATACTTCAAACTCTTGTGGTCTGTGAAGATCTCACACTTTTCGCCATACAAATAATGTCTCCAAATCTTCAAGGCGAAAACCACAGCTGCCAGCTCCAAATCATGCGTCGGATAATTCTTATCATAGTCTTTCAACTGGCGAGAAGCATAGGCTATAACCTTACCTCGCTGCATCAACACTGCACCAAGGCCTTTCTTCGACGCATCGGTATAGACAACAAAATCTTCTGAACCACTGGGCAATGAAAGAACAGGAGCTGTCGTCAATCTATCCTTCAACTCTTGAAATGCACTCTGACAATCAATGGACCACTCGAACTTCACAGTCTTCCTCGTCAAATTGGTCAATGGCAAGGCAATTTTGGAGAAATCTGAAATAAAGCGACGATGAAAACACGCCAAACCAAGGAAACTGCGTACCTCAGAAACAGTGGTAGGAATAGGCCACTTCTGAACTGCCTCTATCTTCAACGGATCAACAGCAATACCATCCTTGAAACCACATGGCCTAGAAAAGAAATCCGATCCAACCAAAATTCACACTTCTTCAACTTGGCAAACAGTCTCCTCTCTCTCAACAACTGAAGAACCACTCTAAGATGCTCTGCATGAAGCTCTCCGGTCTTGGAATAGATCAAGATGTCGTCGATGAAGACAATGACGAAGCTATCCAAGAACGGCTTGAATACACGGTTCATCAGGTCCATGAAAACTGAAGGGGCATTGGTCAGACCAAAAGACATCACAAGAAACTCATAGTGACCATACCTGGACCGGAACGCTGTCTTAGGGATATCGGACTCCCTAACCTTCAACTGATAGTAGCCAGACCGAAGATCAATCTTCGAAAATACAGTGGCACCCTGAAGTTGGTCAAATAGATCGTCAATCCGTGGCAACGGATACTTGTTCTTGATAGTCACTTTGTTGAGCTCCCTATAGTCGATACACAGCCGCAAAGACCCATCTTTCTTCTTGACAAACAGAACCGGAGCTCCCCAAGGCGAAGAACTCGGACGAATAAAACCCTTGTCCAAAAGATCCTGCAACTGCGTCTTCAACTCCTTCATCTCAGTAGGGGCCATCCTATACGGAGCCTTAGAAATAGGAACCGTACCTGGAGCTAAATCAATCACAAACGCAACGTCTCTGTCCGGCGGCAAACCCGGCACATCATCCTCAAACACATCAGCAAACTCCCTCACAACATCAATATCATCAATATTCAACTTAATCAATCTATCCACATCCACAATCGAAGCCAGAAACACATCACAACCTCTACACATCAACTTCTCAGCCTCAAGACAAGAAATAAAAGGAAGGACCAGCGAAGTACCTGCACTGGCGAGAACTCCTCCCTTAATGCTATCATCTGCAAAGGTCACCGTCTTAGCAACGCAATCAATAACAGCACGATAGGTCGAAAGCCAATCCATGCCAAGAATAACATCAAAGGCAACCATCGGGATAACAATCAAATCAGCAAAAACAACTCGCTCCTCAATACGAACAGGGCATGCATAAACAATAGACGTCGGGCACAACACGTCCCCCGAAGGCAAAACAACATTGAACTGGAGGGGAAGAACAGAAGGAACTATACCCAAAGATCTCAAAAACAATTCAGACATAAAAGAATGAGTAGCACCAGTATCAATCAAAGTCGTAGCTACTCTGCCTGAAATTAAAATAGTGCTAGAGATCACAGAAGAATCATGATTAATACCTTCCCTGGTCATCGAAAAGATACGACCCTGCACCTTATCCTTGCTCGCTCCCCTCGGACAATCTCTGGAAATGTGGCCTGCCGTGCCACAACGATAACAAGAATGAGTGCCAAATCTGCACTCTCCTCTATGATGTCTACTGCACTTAGGACACAGCGGCTTCTCGGGATCAACTGGAACTGACGGTGGTCTAGGACTCGGCTCTATCTTGCCCTTCCCTTTGAAACGATCCTTGCCTCTCTGATTCGAGCCCTGGCCTCTCTGAGCAATAGCTTGATGCCTCTCCTGCCTCTCTCTGGTAATATCCTTCTCGTCTTGTTCGGCCAACAACGCCTTAGACACGATCTCCTTGAAAGTCACAGCTTTGGACATGTTAATATCCCTCCGAATCTCTGCTCTAAGGCCTCGAATGAAGTGAGCGCCTTTGTCCTTGTCGTTTGAAGCAATATACGGAGCAAATAAACAACCCTCCTCGAACTTGAGAATGTACTCGTCAACGTTCATGCTCCCCTGTCGAAACTCCAAGAACTCCGTAACCTTCCTCGCTCGAAGTGCGTCGGGGAAATACTTGTCATAGAACAAATCAGTGAACTCTGACCACTTCAACGCTGAAACATCAACACCAACCTTCGTGGCATTCCACCAGATATGTAGTATCCCGATACCTAATTTGAGTTAATTATTGGATTAATTATATTTTTCGGTGGGATCGGAAGGACCGAACCAGGTTCGGATCGTCCGAAGAGGGTTCGGATCATCCGAAGTGGGTTCGGACCGTCCGAGACAGGTGTCTGGAAGACGTGGAAGGGTTCTGGACACGTGGTAAAGTTCGGATCGTCCGATTGGGGTTCGGATCGTCCGAGACAGGTGGCTATACTCGTGGAAGTCATGCAAGATTCGGATCGTCCGATCAGGGTTCGGACCGTCCGAAGTGTGCCAGATCGGAGCGTCCGAAGTGGATCGGATCGTCCGAACGTTGGCTATAAATAGAGGCGCGAGGCTTCATTTGTGACTCGCCATTTCAGAGTGTTCCAGAGCTTTTCAGTCGTTTCTGACAGGTTCTAGTCTTTTTCCGAGGTTCGGGCACTAGCGGGGAGCTACTAGTGTTGTAGCGGAGCTGTGCTCTAGTTTGGAGCTAGCGGCACCAGTGGGCTGACTGCGGACGCAGGCGTGAGTCTAGGACTGATTGTTAGGATCTGCTGGTTTGAGGTACGAAAGTACTATCCGAGATATCCTGGTCGAGTATACATTCTTATATGTGTTGCATGATTATGTGGTGCATTGATATATGTCATATGATGCATGCTATTATGTCACGTTTTATGATGCATGTTGCATTTCATGTTGAGCCGTATCTCCTTCGAGATAGCCTTTACTGTTGAGCTGTATCTCTTTCGAGATAAGCTATATCTTGTGGGGCCGCTCAGCCCTGTCTTGTCTTGTGGACGCATGGACACCGAGAGTACACAGTGGCCGACGGGTCCGGAGGGCTTCGGTGATCCGGGACATTTTAGGTCCACGTCTGTTCTTGTAAGTGGATGCAGTGACCCAGAGGAGTACCGCGCGGCACTATCCACTTGGCGCCTCTAGACTGAGCATTTTGAGATCCTTTGTTACTCCTGTTTCTTGACTACCCTGGTATCATATCATAGCATGTGCATTTCATATAGGCTTGTATACTCATGCTTTTGTACTGGGCGTTCTTATCGCTCACGTCCTCGGTTTTGTTTATCTTGGACACTCCATTCCCACGGGGCAGGCCTCAGGTTGGATGGCTCAGGAGGAGGAGGAGGAGGACGTTGAGTAGCCGGTGGAGTTATTTATTCAGTACTTTTTGATTCGATATGGTTGTACTGTATACTTTCTTTTCATTCTGAGTTGTTATGAATTTTCGATGGGGTTGTATAACTATCATTTGTTGACCTTTTCCGCTATTATCTCTGATTATTATTAATTAAGTTAGTTGCATGCTTAGTTCTTGATTAGTAGGTGATTCTGGAACGGGTCACTACATTTACCCAGAGGAGTACCGCGCGGCACTATCCACTTGGCGCCTCTAGACTGAGCATTTTGAGATCCTTTGTTACTCATGTTTCTTGACTACCCTGGTATCATATCATAGCATGTGCATTTCATATAGGCTTGTATACTCATGCTTTTGTACTGGGCGTTCTTATCGCTCACGTCCTCGGTTTTGTTTATCTTGGACACCCCATTCCCACGGGGCAGGCCTCAGGTTGGATGGCTCAGGAGGAGGAGGAGGAGGACGTTGAGTAGCCGGTGGAGTTATTTATTCAGTACTTTTTGATTCGATATGGTTGTACTGTATACTTTCTTTTCATTCTGAGTTGTTATGAATTTTCGATGGGGTTGTATAACTATCATTTGTTGACCTTTTCCGCTATTATCTCTGATTATTATTAATTAAGTTAGTTGCATGCTTAGTTCTTGATTAGTAGGTGATTCTGGAACGGGTCACTACATTTACCCAGAGGAGTACCGCGCGGCACTATCCACTTGGCGCCTCTAGACTGAGCATTTTGAGATCCTTTGTTACTCATGTTTCTTGACTACCCTGGTATCATATCATAGCATGTGCATTTCATATAGGCTTGTATACTCATGCTTTTGTACTGGGCGTTCTTATCGCTCACGTCCTCGGTTTTGTTTATCTTGGACACCCCATTCCCACGGGGCAGGCCTCAGGTTGGATGGCTCAGGAGGAGGAGGAGGAGGACGTTGAGTAGCCGGTGGAGTTATTTATTCAGTACTTTTTGATTCGATATGGTTGTACTGTATACTTTCTTTTCATTCTGAGTTGTTATGAATTTTCGATGGGGTTGTATAACTATCATTTGTTGACCTTTTCCGCTATTATCTCTGATTATTATTAATTAAGTTAGTTGCATGCTTAGTTCTTGATTAGTAGGTGATTCTGGAACGGGTCACTACATTTACCCAGAGGAGTACCGCGCGGCACTATCCACTTGGCGCCTCTAGACTGAGCATTTTGAGATCCTTTGTTACTCATGTTTCTTGACTACCCTGGTATCATATCATAGCATGTGCATTTCATATAGGCTTGTATACTCATGCTTTTGTACTGGGCGTTCTTATCGCTCACGTCCTCGGTTTTGTTTATCTTGGACACCCATTCCCACGGGGCAGGCCTCAGGTTGGATGGCTCAGGAGGAGGAGGAGGAGGACGTTGAGTAGCCGGTGGAGTTATTTATTCAGTACTTTTTGATTCGATATGGTTGTACTGTATACTTTCTTTTCATTCTGAGTTGTTATGAATTTTCGATGGGGTTGTATAACTATCATTTGTTGACCTTTTCCGCTATTATCTCTGATTATTATTAATTAAGTTAGTTGCATGCTTAGTTCTTGATTAGTAGGTGATTCTGGAACGGGTCACTACATTTATGGTATCAGAGCATGCTTACGATTTTGGGATATAGATTCTGTTTTGGGATTTTCGTGGACCATTTTACCATTTTCCCTATTCTATCTTGTAGCGATGGCTGACCACTTTGGTGATGAGAGTAGTCAGGGAAGTGTAGGTCGTTGGGGTGACCAGGACGATCGTAGGCGTCATCGTGAACATCGTCATCGTCGGGATGGTCCTAGGCGTTTTGATTTGCACCGTTTCATTCAGATGGGGCCTAAGCCTTTAGTCGGCGGTGAGACTCCCGATGATGCTGAGGATTGGTTAGAGCGCATGGAGAGTTGTTTCCGTGCATTCCAGTGCACCGAGGAGCAGAGGATGGAGACCCTTAGTTTTCTTCTCGAGGGCCGTGCGCGCAAGTGGTGGCGATCGACTTCTGCGCCGATAGTTCAGTCCCAGGGTAGGGTGACTTGGGCCGATTTCCGTGCAGCTTTCATGCAGCTGTATTTTCCTCCAGCCCTTCGCCAGGCAAAGACGATTGAGCTCCTGAATCTTAAGCAGGGGAGTATGTCTATTGATGAATATCAGCAGAAGTTCTTCGAGTTGTTACCCTTTGCCCCTCATATCAGTGGCAGTTCTGAGGCCAAGTATGACCATTTCCTCCAGGGTCTTAACCAGGAGATTTTTGATCGAGTCACTGTCTGTGATAATCCTACTTCTTATGATGGGTTAGTGAACCGGTGTCGCCAGGCAGAGATCAGTCTCCAGCGTGGTAGGGCTATTCTTTCTTCTAGACCTCCGAGTACTTTGAGCCCTCGATCTCAGTCTTTCAAGAAATCTGGTTCTTCTTCTTCTGGATCTGGATCACGGTCTAGCGGTGTTTTCCGCTTTGGTAAGAAAAAGGTTTCTTGTGTGCATTGTGGGAAGAACCATCCATCGGAGCAATGCCGATCAGCCGCGGGAGCTTGTTTTCAGTGCGGAGAGATGGGTCATCTCAAGAAGAATTGTCCTCAGTTGCGAGGTGGAGCAGGATCTGGTTCCGGATCTCAGACGACTGTTCAGCAGAGGAGGCAGGGTCAGGCAGTGGGTAGTTCAAATCTTCGACCTCGTGCCCAAGGTCAGGTTTTTGCGCTGAACCAGGATCAGGCTGCAGATGAGACAGAGAGAGTCATAGCAGGTACTTTTCGTTTATGCGGTATTCCTGCTGTTGTTCTTATTGATACCGGAGCATCACATTCATTCATTTCTGCACGATTTGTTAAGCGTCATAAGTTACCATATGTTTCTCTAGACGTCATTCTTTCCGTTTCTACCCCGATGGGTCATTCGGTGTTAGCAAAGCGTCTAGTGATGGGTTGTCCCTTAGATTTTGAGGGTAACAAATTGATTGCGAATCTTATGATCTTGGAGATGGAAGATTTTGATTGTATTCTAGGTATAGACCTATTGACTACCTACCGAGCTACCGTGGATTGTTACCAGAAGCTTGTTCAGTTTCGTACGACGGAGAGCTCTAGTTGGTTTTTCTATGGTGAGGGAGCGCGACCTCCGATGCCAGTGGTATCTGCTCTGAAAGCCTGTCGTGCTTTAGAGGCGGGCGGGGAAGGCTACCTCATCTATGCGATTGATTCTTCCACAGGTAGTGTTGGTATAGATGATATTCCAGTGGTTTGTGAATTTCCTGATGTTTTTCCAGATGAGATTCCTGGTTTTCCTCCGGTTAGAGAGGTGGAATTTGGCATTGAGTTAATGCCAGGGACTGCACCGATTTCTCGTGCCCCCTATCGTCTTGCTCCGTCAGAGATGAGAGAATTGAAGCAGCAATTGCAGGATCTTCTTGATAAAGGTTATATTCGCCCGAGTGTTTCACCTTGGGGAGCTCCAGTCTTGTTTGTCAAGAAGAAAGATGGATCTATGCGATTGTGCATTGATTATCGCCAGCTGAATCGAGTGACGATCAAAAACAAGTATCCATTACCTCGTATCGATGATTTGTTCGATCAGCTTCAGGGTACCTCTGTTTACTCCAAGATTGACTTGCGATCGGGTTATCATCAGATGAGAGTCAGAGATGATGATATTTCCAAGACTGCATTTCGTACTCGATATGGGCATTACGAGTTTCTAGTTATGCCATTCGGATTGACAAATGCGCCAGCGGTGTTCATGGATCTGATGAATCGAGTCTTTCGGGATTTTCTAGATCAGTTTGTTGTGGTTTTCATCGACGATATCTTGATTTATTCTCACAGTGTGGAAGAGCATATCCAGCACTTGAGGATTGTGTTGCAGATTCTTCGCGAGAAGCAATTGTATGCTAAGCTGAGTAAGTGCGAGTTCTGGATTGATCGTGTAGTATTCCTTGGTCATGTGATTTCCAAGGAAGGAATTTCTGTGGATCCTAGCAAGATTGAGGCAGTGCTGAATTGGTCACGTCCTACGACGGTGGCTGAGATCCGTAGTTTTCTAGGTTTGGCAGGGTATTATCGTCGCTTCATCGTGAATTTCTCTCAGGTAGCTAGACCATTGACGCAACTTACTCGGAAGGATGTTCCATTTGAGTGGTCATCTGAGTGCGAAGATAGTTTCAGAGAGCTTCGTCGACTTCTGACTTCGGCACCTGTTTTGGCGTTACCGTCAGGATCTGATGGTTTCAGTGTTTACACCGATGCCTCTTTTCAAGGCTTAGGGTGTGTGTTGACGCAGAATGATCATGTGATCGCTTACGCATCCAGGCAGTTGAAACCTCACGAAGAAAAGTACCCTATTCATGATCTAGAATTAGCTGCTATTGTGTTCGCGCTGAAGATCTGGCGTCATTACTTGTACGGGGTTAAGTTTGAAATTTTTACTGATCATAAGAGTCTGAAGTATCTGTTCACTCAGGCTGAGTTGAACATGAGACAACGTCGTTGGATGGATCTACTTAAAGATTATGACTGCGAGATCAAATACCATCCAGGTTCTGCGAATCTCACAGCCGATGCTCTTAGTCGCAAGGTGAGAATCTCTGCACTTCAGACCAGTGCTATGATTAGTACTATCCAGGATTGTTGTTCATTGGGATTTAATTTCAAACATCGGAAAGGTATGGAGAGCATTCGTGTTGCTACCATTTTATCTGAGCCAGCTTTGTTCGCTCGGATTCGAGATGCACAGATGTCTGATCTCAAGACTCAGAGATTAGCCCGATTGGTTGGTGGAGATAGCAATTTCCATTATCAGTCTAATGGTCTTCTGTGTTTGTCTAATCGGGTTGTGGTACCAGAGGATGATACTTTGAGGGAAGAGATTTTGGCTCAGGCTCATCGAAGCAAGTTGAGTGTCCATCCAGGAAGCAACAAGATGTATAAAGATTTGAGGACACGATTTTGGTGGAAAGGGATGAAGCGCAGCGTTTATCAGTTTGTTTCCAAGTGTCTTGTTTGTCAGCAGGTTAAGGCAGAGCACCGTCGACCGGGAGGATTATTGCTGAACTTACCTATTCCTGAATGGAAGTGGGAGCATATCGCGATGGACTTCATTACTCACTTACCATTGTCTTCGAGGAATAGTGATGCTATTTGGGTAGTGGTGGATCGACTCACCAAGTCTGCTCATTTTCTGCCATATAACCGTGATTTCACTTTCGATCGTATGGCTCGCTTGTATATTCAAGAGATTTTACGTTTGCATGGAGTGCCAGTCAGTATTGTTAGTGACAGAGATCCTCGTTTTACCTCACGATTTTGGGGTAGTTTCCAGTCGGCATTGGGTACTTCACTAAGTTTGAGTACGGCTTATCATCCAGAGACCGACGGTCAGACGGAGAGGACTATCCGTACACTTGAGGATATGATGCGAGCTTGTGTTATGGATTTCGGACCCGCTTGGCAGGATCATTTGCCTTTGATTGAGTTCGCGTACAACAACAGCTATCATCGTAGTATTGGTATGGCACCATTTGAGGCGTTGTATGGGCGACGTTGTCGTACTCCATTATTCTGGGACGAAGTTGGGGAACGACATGTTGAGAGACCGGAGTTAGTCCAGCAGGCTATTGATAAGGTTGCAGTAATCAAGAAACGGATTAAGATCGCTCAGGATCGACAGGCTAGTTATGCGAACACCAAGCGTCGACCTCTTCAATTTCAGCCAGGTGAGAAAGTGTTTCTCCGAGTTTCGCCTTTTCGCAGGATTTTGAGATTTGGTCTCAAAGGTAAGCTGTCTCCGAGATTTATTGGTCCATTTGAAATATTGGAAAGCGTGGGAGATTTGGCTTACAGACTTGCGTTGCCGCCGTACCTATCAAGTATTCATGATGTGTTCCACGTATCTTTGTTGAGACGATACGTAGCAGATGAGTCTCACATTTTGCATCCCTCTGAAGTTCAACTAAATTCGGATTTGTCTTATGTGGAACGACCAGTTCGGATTCTAGATCGCAAAGACAAGGTGTTGCGGAATAAGATCATTCCTCTTGTCTTAGTTCAGTGGCAGCGCAGAGGCACTGAAGAAGCCACTTGGGAGCTAGAGAGTCGTATGCGTTCGGAGCATCCAGAGCTCTTTTGAGTTATGCTTTGTATATGTTTGTGTTTTCAGTTGTAATCGAAATATCAGTTGTGTTCAACAACAAGTGAGATGTAATAACGATGTTGTTATTCCGTTTTGTTCATCCTATAAACCTGATTTCGAGGACGAAATCTTTTTAAGGGGGGGAGAATGTAGTATCCCGATACCTAATTTGAGTTAATTATTGGATTAATTATATTTTTCGGTGGGATCGGAAGGACCGAACCAGGTTCGGATCGTCCGAAGAGGGTTCGGATCATCCGAAGTGGGTTCGGACCGTCCGAGACAGGTGTCTGGAAGACGTGGAAGGGTTCTGGACACGTGGTAAAGTTCGGATCGTCCGATTGGGGTTCGGATCGTCCGAGACAGGTGGCTGTACTCGTGGAAGTCATGCAAGATTCGGATCGTCCGATCAGGGTTCGGACCGTCCGAAGTGTGCCAGATCGGAGCGTCCGAATTGGATCGGATCGTCCGAACGTTGGCTATAAATAGAGGCGCGAGGCTTCATTTGTGACTCGCCATTTCAGAGTGTTCCAGAGCTTTTCAGTCGTTTCTGACAGGTTCTAGTCTTTTTCCGAGGTTCGGGCACTAGCGGGGAGCTACTAGTGTTGTAGCGGAGCTGTGCTCTAGTTTGGAGCTAGCGGCACCAGTGGGCTGACTGCGGACGCAGGCGTGAGTCTAGGACTGATTGTTAGGATCTGCTGGTTTGAGGTACGAAAGTACTATCCGAGATATCCTGGTCGAGTATACATTCTTATATGTGTTGCATGATTATGTGGTGCATTGATATATGTCATATGATGCATGCTATTATGTCACGTTTTATGATGCATGTTGCATTTCATGTTGAGCCGTATCTCCTTCGAGATAGCCTTTACTGTTGAGCTGTATCTCTTTCGAGATAAGCTATATCTTGTGGGGCCGCTCAGCCCTGTCTTGTCTTGTGGACGCATGGACACCGAGAGTACACAGTGGCCGACGGGTCCGGAGGGCTTCGGTGATCCGGGACATTTTAGGTCCACGTCTGTTCTTGTAAGTGGATGCAGTGACCCAGAGGAGTACCGCGCGGCACTATCCACTTGGCGCCTCTAGACTGAGCATTTTGAGATCCTTTGTTACTCCTGTTTCTTGACTACCCTGGTATCATATCATAGCATGTGCATTTCATATAGGCTTGTATACTCATGCTTTTGTACTAGGGCGTTCTTATCGCTCACGTCCTCGGTTTTGTTTATCTTGGACACCCCATTCCCACGGGGCAGGCCTCAGGTTGGATGGCTCAGGAGGAGGAGGAGGAGGACGTTGAGTAGCCGGTGGAGTTATTTATTCAGTACTTTTTGATTCGATATGGTTGTACTGTATACTTTCTTTTCATTCTGAGTTGTTATGAATTTTCGATGGGGTTGTATAACTATCATTTGTTGACCTTTTCCGCTATTATCTCTGATTATTATTAATTAAGTTAGTTGCATACTTAGTTCTTGATTAGTAGGTGATTCTGGAACTGGTCACTACAAGATACGTGCAGCCTTTACCAACATGAATACTGCACAGCTGATCCTGTCTTTATCTTCGTACTGGAGATGATCGAAGATCGCCTCTAGAGCCTTGATCCACTCCACTGAAACTAAAGGATCAGTGCTACTTGCGAATTCCGGTGGATCCATTCTCTTGAAAGCAGAAAAGACGGCATCAGTGCCAACTGCCTGAGCTACTTGGCCTCTCACTTGGCCTCTACCCTGTCATGTTCCTTGCAATCGAAGCAGCTGCTGAATCTGCTCACTATGAACTTTGGCCTGCTCCTTAAGCAACTTGCCGAACTCGTCGACAACTCTAGAGGAAGAACTATCCTCACCCTCTACTGCTTTCCGCTTAGGAGGCATACTCTACAATGTGCTCACAAAACACCAATCAATAGATAACAATGGATAGATGCAAAGAAAACATACCCGAACAGTCGAAAGTAGACGAAGTCATATGCATTGGTCCGAAGAACGGTGCTCTGATACCACTAAATGTGACACCCTGACCCGTTACAATTAAAAATACAGCGGAATTTAAAATTTTCATACAACTGGAAGGAGTTTCAAAATACATTTCCAAATATCATCAAAAGTATTAACATGATCAACTAAATGATACGTCAAAATACAAAACATCATTTTAATGATCATGTCCAAAAATATTGCTTGCAAAACAAACTACTTCCTTCCAATCTTCGTATGCATATGACTCCCATCCACAGTCAACGTCTTGGCCCGTCACTCTTATCTGCATCACATGAAAATAACTGAAATGAGTATAAAACTCAGCAAGTGGAACTCTTACATAGCAATGAACATATCATCCTCTGTAAAACATGGCTTTAAAACATAAATACCATCAACTCTGAAATAAATATCATAGCAATAGCATAGCAATAAGATGGTATTTCTCTTTACTCTGGTTGGATTGATATCAATAGTAACTCTGTCTGTGGTGCTCGTATCCCAATCGATATAAACCGATAACTCTGAGAGATATAAGTCTATGGTCGTTGATCAACTAATTGCATGCAATCTCTGACTATATATCTATCAATCCATAAAACATTTAAACTCTTTCTCTTTGGCATTTAAACAACACTTTAGAAACTATACTCTTTGTATTCCCTTTGAACAATTGAGACATCAAATGCCTCCAATATATATAACAATTGAATCAATACATACTATGGATCAAATGGAAGGGAATATCACAATAAAACCTTTGAAACACAATACATATACTATCATGTGAGCACAAGGGATGAAATTCCACTTACAAACCACAATATCACCTTGAATCTAACTCTTGGTACACCACCTACAACAATAATCCATAAATAACACCAACATCAACTCAATATCCAAGAATCCAAGTCAAATAATCCATAAATCCATAAACACAACAAACTTACAATATCTCTTCTCCAAAAACCAAGAAATAAATCTACCAAAAGCTTACCTAAGCTTACTAGAGCAACCAAGAACTTCGATCTCAACTCGAAACTCCAACTAAAAGCTTGAATCAAAGATGAGAAGTGAAGAAAATGGAGGAAAACCCTTGTTTTCTAAGAGAGAAACGAGAATGGAGGAGAAAAGAATGGGGAAAGTGAAGTCAACCATCCAAAAAGGTACTAAATATCTCGCCCATAACTCTACTGTTCATCACCGCGGGTGCGCTGCCAACAAGCACCGCGGGTGCGCTAAGCTCTCGGCAATCCACCAAAAATCCAAACTCGATGACCGCGGGTGCGGTCCTGCAATTACCGCGGGTGCGGTACTAACATCACCGCGGGTGCGGTGAATCCACGGTAAAACCCACAAATTCCAACAATTACGACCGCGGGTGCGGTCCTTACACTGAGTGCGGGTGCGGTGCTGCCACGGCCAAGACACAATCTAAGGCAACTAAAATCGAACCAAAACACTGAAACGAACAACCAACAACAAAAACACCTCAAGACAATAATAACCAACAATACTATGGCCCATAATCACAACTCTAATCACACAACTAAACTTAGACTAAATCAATAAATCTATAACATACGAAAAATTAAACCGTACCGTACACCGGGGTCGGCTATTACAGAAACCTTCCTAACACCGACAGAACCATTTCTTCCCCATAACACGCACCAACCCCGATCCGCCCTCAAGGAATCACACCTAGATTGATCAAGCTTCGACTTCAGCTACTAATCCTCATCCTCTCATCAACAAAAACTCCCTAATGACTCTATACAGCAGCCCCCTTACACAAAAATTCAGAAAACGTCGTGAGCACAAACAATAATACAAGGAAAACACATGTAACCCGAAAATCCTTCATGGACAAGGTTAGATCGAAAGCTTTCATGCATGAACACAACCACCAGCATATAAAACGAGTGTGATGCAAAAGAAATTATACAAAGTGTAATGCCCCGAAAATTCGAAGGTCCACGGAACCACATGCATGCAATTATTAAATTCCTTTGTATTTTAATTGCATGAATTAATTATGTTGTGCATATTTACATGTTTAAAATATATTTTTCTACATGGTTGCATTAAAATGTATTTTTAAAGGTTATTCAAGTTGTGATCGAGGAACGGAGACGGAGAGCTGAAAAATAGAAAATGTTTTATTGGTTATTTCATTTTAATTATTTAAAATAAGGATGATGCTTTTTCTTATTTTTGAAAATAAGGGGTTCTGAGGTGATTTTATACGCCGGGGCATATTTATATCGGTGCTGGATTTTCAACAAAAATACAAATATTTTGGCAACTCGGCTAATAAATTCACAAACTTTATTAAACAAAATTATTTTTAATATTTTAGTTAAACACTAGTGGGCCAAGTGGGCTTAATTAAGTTTATTAATGGGTCTAAGCCTAATTAGTGATTGATTAGGCTATAAAATACTCAAAACCTTCCCCATTAATTCATCAACTCACGACCACCTTTCAGAATTTCACCAAAATTTTCCCTCAAAGTTCACGGCACACACACACCACAATTGGAAGAAAAGTTCGAAGGCTTCAAGGAGCTTCAAGCCTAGGTTCTTGTCCCCGTTCTTCGCAATCGTCAACGAATAATCGTGCGTTAAATATGCAAAGGCACGCATATTTCTTTCTTCAAAACATCATCACACCATAATATGTTTTCATGCATGAAAATTATGGAAAACAAGTGTCACATTGAATTATTTTCGGATTTATGGCATATGTCAAACTTTTGGCTTGAATTTTCCTTCAAAAATCATGTTTTTGTATGGTTTAAGGTCTGCCATGATTTGAGTTATGATTAAGCATGGTTTTACACATGTTATAAGACCCTAGACACACACCATTCATGCTGGTAGAACAAAGGAAACAAACTGGAAACAAGTTGTTGTCGTGGTGACCATAGGTTTCGGTTTTATGGGCATGGTGGCTGGGTTTGGGTTTGGTTGGGACCAGGGCATGGCTAGGGTCTTTTATGGGTCAAGGGAAGAGTCCTAGCCATGCTAGACTCGAAAAACAGGGGCTGGGAGAAGTCATAGCCAACAAGGACTCCACCCGAGAGAAAGCAAGGGGATGCGCAGGTTTCAGAAGCTTGTGCAAGGAGGAGGGGCTATGCCAGGGGGCTTGGGCTGGGCTAGGTTAGGTCCTTAGGGTCCTAGAATGGTGCTAGAGGGGTTGGTTCAGGGCCTGGTTGGGATGGCTAGGTCCTAGAAACAGAAACAAGAGTCAATGTTCATATGGGTTTTCTCGGCCATGACAAGTTGCTGAGATGTGGCTTCGGTTTTGGAGCTTGGGGTTGGTCTGGGCTTGGCCTAGGCATGGTCTAGGGTGGTTAGGATCATGAGGGGTCAAGTGGTTAAGGGCTGGAAGTGTCCTAGGTGGGTTAGGAGTCCTACTATTGCTAAGATACACACGCACACCACATGCAGATTTTTGGGTTCGGCTCCAGCATAGGTTGAGAGAGACAGGGCTAGGTTTAGGGGCTTGGGATTGGTCAGTAGTGTCCCTATATGGGTTGGCTTGGGTTTGGCTCAAGGTGGCTCAGGCGTGGCTCGAGTATTTTGAGAGATGGCTCGGTGTGTTCGTCTAGGTGTCAAAAACGAAAATAATAAAGCTAAAATTGAATCCATGGGTCCAAGGGTGTGGCTCATAATTTGGAAGGGTAGAATAAATAATAAAAATGCTATGTAAAATTTGGGATCAAAATAATGAGTTTTGGATTTATTCGGGATTTAATCGCATCACGAAACATTAATTAAAGAATTAATTGAAACACCTAGATTTAAGCTTAATAAAATCATGAAAAATTATATGTAAGCTCAAATAATTATTAAAAGTCTAAGTTGGTAATTTGGGAATTTTATATGAAATTTTGGTTTAATTCGGATTAAAACGCAGTAATACGTCTTACTTAAAGATTAAAATAAATTCCTCATTTTAAGCCAAAATGTAAGCTTAAATAATTATTTGGGGACATACTAGAGTCAATGAAATTAAGAAAAAGTCAAAAATGTGAAATTTTACGTCTAGGGGTAAAACGGTCATTTTACACCTAAAAATTAGTAAACTTCATGGCAGTGTCTTAAATGCTGTTTTATATGCTAATATGATTATTTTCAATCATTGTGGTTTTTATGAATTTTTATATGTTAAATTATGGTTTTTTCTATTTTCTATGGATTTTTTTGATTTAATGTTGACATTTAAAAGACATGTTGGATGCTTGGTTTAAAAGAAAAACGCTATTATTATGCATGTTTTTATAAAATGATGGAAATACGAAATGTTGAAGGACGTGAAGGGATTGTGACTAAATACAATGATATGTTGGAAATATCGTTAGGGTTATGGTCCCAGTGGGAGCCCAGAGATCGTGTTTCCGTTGATACGAATACGAATACGTTAATATATATGTTGATACGTTGGCCAAGGCTCAGCTGACCGGTTAGAGTGTTGCTGATGTCCCCGCCGCCCAGTACTGTGGTTTTATGTAGATGGATCCATCGCCCAATACGATTAAGAATACGAGTCACAATCACGATCGGAATTCAACAAACATGAATATGATTATTAATATGAATATGCATATGGATATGAATATGTTAAATAAATATGAATATGTTAATATGAATATGTTGATATGAAAATGTTTACGAAAATGTTTATGTTCAAGTTTATGCATTATTATGAAAATGTTATTTTAAGTACAAGTATTTTTTACTATTTTATGTGATCTGTATACGTATTATTTGTTATCAAAGATCTGACGTGTTGAGTCTTTAGACTCACAAGATGTGTTTTATGCAGGAGAGTTTGTTGGAGGTCTTGATGGTTGACCTGACTGGACTGAATGTGCATATAACCCGAGGATCAACGTTTCTACTTTCCGCATTAAAGTTTATGAGTTAATGTTAAAAGATTTTAAGACTTTCATTTATGCTTTCTGAGAGATTTTTAGAGGTTTAGTATGGGCTACACTTTTCGAATAATGCTTTTAGGTTTGGTAATATATTTGACGATTTTACGATTTAAATATTTTCCTTTGATTTTTGAATGTTAGTTGATTGATTATTTTTAAAATGGTACAAGGTATTTTCAAAGTATTTATATATATGTAAGAGAAAAAATAATATTTCTAGCACTTTTTAAGAAAACGAATAAGCATACGTTTCACAAAGCGTGCCTTGATGGTGTATATACGCGAGGAGATCGAAGACTGAATGTCGGGAGAGCGCTGGGGATTTGATCTAACAAGAACAAGTTCTGGTCGAATCCCTTCAGCTGCTAGGGGTGCTGAAAACAAGAGTGTGCTGTGAGGATAAGGGATGCCGGCAGATGGGAGAATAGACTTAAGTTAAATGGGTGTTTAGGTACTTAATTAAATAGTAAACAATTACCTAATGGGTCCTAAATTATTAATTAAAAGTTTAAAAGATTTTTAAGCCCAATAAACTCAAAATTAGACTCATTAAATCCAAACACACTCCCATAAAATATTTCGTGTTTGAAATTTTTTGAAAATATTAACTTAACCCTCAAAAAGGCTCATGATTCGATAAAATTTGCGTACCGTTAAAAATTATACCATGGTGGGTAAAAATACCCAACAAATCCAAATTCTTGAAAAATACCTTTAAAACATCTTAAATTAATTAATAAAAATTAACCATGTAATAAAAATAATTTTCCTGATAATTCTTCGTCTCCAATCCTCGTTCGAGCGCGAATGCAACTTAAAAATCTTTAATGCATAAACATTTAAAATTTCATGAAATAAATTCTATTCGATAATAATTATGCATGAACTTTAAATAAATCATGAATTAAAACACTAAATATTGAAATAAACATGCATTTAATGCAATAAATCAATTTAACAAAATACCAAAGAAATTTAATAACTTGCATGCATGTGATTTACATGAACCTTCAAATTTTCGAGAAGTTACAATCTCCGCCCCTTAAATTAAAAAAAAAAAATTTAGACTTAGTTCTACTATCCCCAAAATCCAAGCTTCCGCGCTACTCTGATAAAAAAATAAACCTTAAGATGTATTTATGTCTCATCGATCCCGATAAACTCTATCTTCTAAATCCTCATTTGCGAAACTCAACTTATAACAACCCATGAGGACCTAGTTCCATTTTTCTATAACCTAGAATTTCAACTATTCTCAAACTTCCCCAATATTAGAAATGACAGTCCGAATTTTATTGCGTCTTACTTTCTTATACTATACCCAGGATGTTCATTGACATATTATATTAGCATTTACGCAGTTCAACTTGAGAAACCTTAGAACCAAAAAATTTAATGATCGACTTCTATCCTCGGTAATACGCTTAAAAGTTAAACCTTATCTCAACCACATAATAATATTAGCCTACAATCCTTGAATCGAATCTTTATCTTACGACACCAAACTTACGTAACTTGCTATTTACAAGTACATCCTAAATTTGTTGCAAATCTTAAATCTCGGAATAACGTTAATCCATAAAACCCAATTATACAATATCGATCTTCTACCTATATATTACAGCCCTTCAAGTCTCAATTACGTGCTTAAACTATTCCCTTCTCAATTCTAATAGAGTTGAGGCCTAAGACTCTGGACATCACACATTGGAAATGTCGCATTCTTATGTATCCTTAATTCTTAATTAATTCTAGCATATAAACTTAATGAGTTATCCCATTGTAGTCTTAGACTAACTCTAATAAATCAGCGTCACTTATAAATCATAGAATTCTAGAATCCCATACCAAGATTTTAGATTTTGAATCGGTTAGTAGGTGATAAGTGTTTAGAAGGGTGGGTTGAGTAAACACTCACTGATTATGTATTCTTTTCGAATAATGGGTTCAGTTTAGTTACAAACTGACAATGGGTATCTCGTCAGTCGATAACAATCAGTTTAACTGAAAAACATTTGCGGAAGTAAACTGACTGAAAGATAGAATAACTGAAATGAAAAACACATGATTTGTTTCTGGATGTTCGGAGAATAGAATAACTCCTACGTCATCCTTCTATCACGAAGATAGGATTTTCACTAAAAGACTTTGATCGAATACAAACGTTGTACTGACCCACTTCAGTTTGGACTTAACACTGCCAAACTGAAACTCTTAGTTCACAAAAGCTTTTACAGTGTGTGACTGAATATAACACAACTGAATAAATTTAACAAAGATTTCAAGGTGCTAGCAAGCTCGTAAATGCAGCCTTGATTGCTACTGATAAATCTGATAAGAGTGAGCTCTTGATATTCAAATACGAGTGGTGATTTTAACAGAGTAACAACAAGCTTGAATAGAATAGTAGTTCGCGTATTGTATTCTCAGCTGCTCTCTTCACCTATTTATAGGCTTCCCTCTCAACGGTAATATTAAATATCATTTGAAACTTTATATCCGTTGATTGCCACGTCGATATTCTCTGACATTTTTACATTGCAATCTCTGAAATGCGACGTTCCTCTACTAGTTGCAGTCTGTTGTACTATTTGTCGGTTTTCGTTCTCAACTGATGATGTGTACAGCTGAGGGATCAGCTGAAAGATACTTTGCTGGAAAACTCATAACTGATTTGTTTCAACTGACCAGTTCCCAACTGATCAGTCAGTTAGATTTCTGCTTCAACTGATGACGTGGATAATATTTAGCTGGTACGAACTTCAGCTAATGACAACTAACAGTTGTAATTATTGAGTCAGTTAAGCTCGTTGCCTTTGATCAGTTATTCAAATACGTTTCGAAGATTAGTTTGTCAAATCACTGAAATTTAGTTTCCAACAATTTCCACTTTTTTGGTGATTGAAAAAACTCAGAATATAATAAACAGATCTTCAAGAAGTAAGAATCATTGTAGATAAAATAATTTCTAGTGTACAGATTCGTACAAAGAAAACAAATAATCTTAAACTAATAACTGACAAAAATTTCTCTTCAGCTGTATCATCTCTTATTCTTTCATCAACCTACCTGCTTCCCCATTTTTGTCAAGCACATCGACCTTGAGAGATAGAATCCTAACATCAGCTACAATGTCTTTGACAGCAGTCAATACAGTTGTCTGCAGCAAGTCGATTTTCTTTGAAACAGATAGTTCCATGGATTCAACTCTTTTGCTGATTGAGTCTTGAGTAAGAGAAATACTTTCAGCTAGGCCTCTGTACTTTTTAAGCTCGTCAATTTCTAAGGAGATGGAATTCACAACTGTTTGAATAGATTTTAGTTTGCCTTAATTAAATTCACTGGAGGAGTTCAACTTCAAAGAATGAGAGAGCTGAGTGCTTTGAATCTCCTTTATTTCTTGCATTATTTTGGACATGTTGAGTTGAATATCCTGAATTTCTTCAAGGACCAAATCCATGTCTGATGATGGATGAGAAGATACTGGTCCAGACGGCCCTGGTTCCTGTTCCTTGGTATATTGATCAAATATCACCAAAGTTCGGTCAGAAACCTCTGTTACCTGATGTGTCATCTCTGGCACGTCTTCCACACTGACTTCTTGTTGAACTGGAGAAGAAGAAGATTGATTAGGAGCAGTAGATGGATTGTCCTGCTGAGTCAGTTGCGGATCTGCGGTAGTTTCAGTTGGAGGGTCAGTGACTGATGGTTCTGAATGTTGGTCAACTGAATCTTGGTGCGGTTCTTCAGCATGCAACTGAGCTTCCTCAGTGACAATATTTTCGTCAGTTGGCTCATCATTTGATTGAATAGGCACATCAGTTTGAGCCTCTTGTTCAGCAGAGACAGGGATAAGAGCATCTGTAGCTGCTTGGTCGGTTGGGAGATCAACTGATTCTGTGGAAGGCACATTTGCTTGAAATTCTTGTACCACTGACTGAATGATTTCATCAATATTTGCGAGTGTCAAGTCAGCTTCTGAATATATTTTATGATCAGCAGCAGTAGATTGATGCACATTCTGGACTGGTTCTTCAGTTGTAGCAGCAGCTTGTACAAGGGATGGCTCTCTGTGCTGAGAAGGCGATTCATCTTCTTCATCTTCTGTAGTGATTTCATGATTGATTAGCTCCTGATCCATTTCCCAGAACTTTATCTGTAATTGCAGAGCAATAAGATCATTGTCCAGCTGAGTGAGCACAGCTCGATCATTATAGGCAGTTCGACTTGTGGGAATGTAGTTGGCTTCGAGCTTTTCAATCAGTTGGCACAACTTCTTGGCTCTGATTTGATCAAAAAAATAGTTCTTTCTCCCCAATGCCTGAACTATTGTAGCAGCTTTGACCATTCTTAGAATAGTTGCCTCCAGCTTGATGAATGTATTCAGTTTTGACTTCTTTTTCAGCTGTTTGGCAAATGTGTGCGTTCTGAATCTAGTCCAAGCTTCAAAAACTTTCAGTTTTGATTCAACAAAAGCATTGACATGTTCCCATATAAGGTCAATATGAGTCTGAATTGCATTGGATGGCCTTGGCTCTTCAATCAACTTGCCTTTTCCTTTCTCATTAGTAATAATATGTGGAATGTTCAGTCCAGAGTGAGTAGTGTCCACTCGTTCCTGAATGATGATTCCCTTGGGTCGAGCAGGAGCAAGAATTTAAGGTCGTTTGATATTGATTAAGGGAGCTGCAACCTTTGCTGATTCCGTCTTCTTATCAGCTGGAATAGCTTTCAAAGGAATAGCCTGAATAGACTGTTGAGCATCTAATGGCTTCAATCTCTCAGCTGGGATAGATGCCAACTTAGCCACTGTCTTTGTCTTCTGAGTCCTTTGCTTCTTAATAATCAATTGAAAGGGTGTTTCCTCATAATCTGATCCACTGACGATCAGTTTTCTATTGGTAGTCTTCAGTTGTGCCAGAGTCTTGGCCTTCTTAACGGACTTGGGAGCAGCCTGCTGAGTCCCAATCTCCTTCTTGATCTTCACAAACTGATCAGGAGAGATGTCCAGTTTGGTCTTTGGTGGCTGAACATTTTTGGCATTGAAAACTTTGAATTTTGATGATCTCTCTGAATCATTAGCCACCAACCCTTTGACCTTCAGCAAATAACTCAGCTGAACAGCAAATCCTTTGGACTGCTTGGAGGATTGAAACATGTTCTTCAGAATGTTGAAGATAAGGTGCTTCCAGTTAAGTTTTTGTCCAGCCATGATAACAGTGATGGCTTGAAATTTCTCCAAAGTAAGTGCAGAAAAAGATCCTGCCTTCGCCAATAGCCCCTTGGCTACTATATCGGCCAGCAACTGAACTTCATGCTTCAGTTCCTTCTTAGGATCGGAAACCTTGATTTTCCGTCCATCAGAAGAGAGGAGGGTTTGCATCACTTCAACGTCAGATGCTTTGACCTCAGCGATGTGCCAGTCCATCAAAAGGCAACAAGAACATTTCTCCAAAAGAATCTTCAGAGAAGGTCAACAACTGACCATTGACAGTAGAAATGAAGCTTCCATCAGAATTGATCTTTCCATTGGAGTAGAAGTCTTGAAGTTCCTTCGGGTAAATCTCTTGTGAAGATTGCCCCAAAAATGTCCTCAGCCCAGCTGATTCGAGCTTCAGAAATACATTTTTGACATCGGCTTCTCCAACTGATAGAACTGATCCAAAGTGGATAGCCATAGCATTCAACATGTGTGCGGGAATTTGATTGGCCATTTGAACTGAATGATTTCCTGCGAAAAAGAAAGCTTGAATTTGCTTTTGCTCTGAGAATTTTTAGTAAGCGTGAGGAAGAAGAACTGAAATGGAGCGGGTAAAGTAATAATGTACGTGACTGTTCGAATTATTGGACACGTGTCAGTCCAGGAAATTCTGAATAAAAGACGTGTGTACGTGTGTCGAAATCGTGTTTAAAATACATGGATTAAAAAGGGTCCACGTTTCAACCTGTCATTTGTTGAAAGATATCATTTAATGCTTGATAATCAGTCACGTCACTAAATTTGGAATAAAGATGGTTAATTTGTTAAATTATGTGAGAAGATTAGTAAAATAATCAACTGAACGTTCAGTTGTGAAACTGTCTTTTCAGTTGAAAATTTACCAACTGCTGTCTTCTCAGTTAACATTTTAAACCAATATTCCCCCTTAATAAATGCATATAAAGATTACGAGAAATTTAAGCAAGACGAATTAAATAAAATTTTTTGCTTAGAAGGTTAATCGTATGCTGTAATGACTTTGTCCTTTCATCTTCCTCGTCCATGTGCTATAAATAAGGGTAGCTCAGTTAGTCTTAAACACTCCAGACATGGCAGAAGACTTCATGAGCTCAGCTGTGGAACAACGAAAGGCTGAGATGGAAGATGAAGTCTTCAATAAAATCCTTCACTTCAGGGAGGAGCTGCAAGGACTCCAGTTTCACCAAGAGTGTGGGATGGCTACCACTCCCAGATTGAAGGCAGAGCTGGAGAAATATCGGGAACACTTGCATTGTGCTAACACGGGGGACATCTTCGACGATGACAATGTCTATCAGCTGATGCTCTACAAGGAAAGGAGGATCCTGGAGCGTATAGCTGAATCCAATAGCTTCCTGAAGACTTCCACTGGTTATTAAACCGTTGGATGACCAAGTGGAGGTCTTTTGTTCAAGAAGAGTTGTACGATGTAATTCGCATCAATTTCTTCAAAAGAATAAAAAGATATTTCAGTTTATTTTTGTCTTTCATTTTCCTGCATTATTTAATCTCATCAGTTGAAAAGTAAATCACGAACTGAACAAAATAACTGATAAAAAATTAACTGACAAATGATTAACTGACATCAGTTGAAATTCTCATGGATGAAAGACTATTTGAATGAACAGTAAATGACAATAGAACTGACAGATGACACAAATTAATTAACAACTGATATTAACAGCAAACTGACTAGGATAAATCAATTAATCCAAGTATATTGCGAAAGTGAGAAAACTTAGTCTCGGGCAATGGTTTGGTGAAGATATTAGCTGCTTGTTGTTCAGTTGAGACGTATTCCAGTCTGATGTCCTTCTTCAAGGCATGATCTCTGATGAAGTGATGCCTGATATCGATGTGTTTGGTCCTCGAGTGAAGAACTGGATTGTAGGTAATAACAATCTTACTTGTATTATCACAGAATATGGGCGATTCTTTAGCATCAACCCCATAATCTCTCAATTGTTGCTGAACCCAGAGCAGTTGAGCACAGCAGCTTCCAGCAGCAAGGTATTCTGCTTCAGTTGTGGAAGTTGCTATGGATGTTTGCTTCTTTCTGAACCAAGAGATCAGTCTGTCTCTTAAAAACTGACATGATCCACGTGTACTTTTACGATCAAGCTTACATCATGCATAATCTGCATCTGAATATCCAATTAAATTGAAAGACGAGTCTTTAGAATACCATAACCCAACATTTTGTGTGCCCTTAAGATATTTTAAAATACGCTTGACAGCTGAAAAATGTGATTGCTTAGGGTTTGCCTGAAATCTAGTACATATACAGACAGCAAATACAATATCAGGACGACTAGCAGTTAGTTAGGTACAATAATGAACCTATTAAACCTCTGTAAAGTGTCGTCTCAACTGATATTTCCCCTTGATCAGTGTCCAATTTTACTGATGAGCTCATGGGAGTATTTGCAGCTGAATACGATTCCATTCCAAACTTCTTCAGTAGTTCCTTCGTGTATTTAGTTTGACTAATAAAAGTGCCCGACTCCAGTTGCTTCACTTGTAGTCCAAGAAAGAATGTCAGTTCACCTATCATGCTCATTTCAAATTTCTCCTGCATCAACTTAGCAAATTTCTCGCATAATTTGGGGTTATTTGACCCAAATATGCTGTCTTCAACATAAATTTCAACGAGTAAAATGTAATCATTCTTTGAAAATTTGAACAATGTATTATCAACTGATCCAACAGAAAAATCGTGATCAGTTAGAAATTTTGAAAGAGTTTCATACCAAGCTCTTGGAGCTTGTTTAAGACCATATAAGGCTTTGTTCAAATGGTAGACATCATCAAGAAAATGATGGTTGACAAAACCTGGAGGTTGTTCAATGTAGACTTCCTATTGCAACTGGCCATTTAGAAATACACTCTTTATATCCATCTGGTAGACTTTGAAGTTCTTGAATGATGCAAAGGCAAGGAATATTCTGATAGCTTCCAGTCTTGCAACTGGTGCATATGTTTCATCGTAATCAATTCCTTCTTCTTGCCTATAATGTGCTACCAGTCTTGCCTTGTTGCGCACAATTGAACCAACTTCGTTCAGTTTATTCCTATACACACATTTTGTACCTATTACAGTTTTTGAGATTGGTCTTGGGACTAAGTTCCAGACGTTGTTATGGATAAACTGATAGCTCTTCTTGCATTGTATTTGTCCAGTTTGGATCAGCAAGAGCTTCATTAGTTTTCTTTGGTTCCATTTGCGATACAAAAGCTGAATGAATGAATAAATTGAGCATTTGCTTACCAGGTCAGATGGATTACCTATCACCAATTCTGGAGGATGTGATTTCTTCCATCTGAGTTCAGCGTTTGTTGCTTCTGTATCAGCAATTTCTTCAGTAGGCAACTGAATGTTTTCAGCTTCAGTTGCTGCATCAGTTAGTAATTGAATATTCTCAATAGGCTCTTCCAACTGATTATGAGGAACAGCTTCATGTTCAACTGATTGATCTACAATTTCAGGTTCAAGTTTTTGAAAGATGTTTCGATTGATATGATTTTCTTCTTCATGATCATCCTCCAAACTGATATCTGTAAATCGATCAACTAGCTCAATTGGATCAGTTGGCTTATCAGTTAATGCAGTTTCATCGAAAACAACATATATAGATTCTTCAACATTTAGTGTGCTTTTGTTAAAGACTCTATAAGCTTTGCTAACTGACGAATATCCCAAAAATATTCCCTCTGCAGATTTGTTATTGTCAAGAATAAAACATCTGCAGCCGAATATTTTGAAGTAAGAAACCATACTTTTTCGTGCATGCCAGATATCATAAAGTGTTTTCAAATGATTTTTATTAATCATCGATCTGTTCTGAGTATAACATGCAGATTACATTAGAGAAAAATAAGATTACATATACATTACAATACAAAAAAATTCAACACTGTGTATTGAGGAGGAAACGACAAGATTACATTACACTAGAGAAAAATAAAAGATTATTATGGCAAGTTATCATATTTTGAGTTTTAATATTGTAATTTATAAACATTTGATTGCATTCAATAACTTGATTTTTTTTGTTTTTTTTTTGCCAGAGCAATTAACCCAACCAAATTGTTTATTTAATACTAATGTTCTCCTATAAAACTTTTGTAGCAAAAATAAATCGAAATTACACATATTAAAATATTTTTTTAAAAAAAAACAATGAGGAAAAATAAGATAAAATGACACTTAATATTAGAGGAAAAAAGTTTACCGTTTCTTTTTATTTTTGTTTATATAAATTTTAATGTGTATAATATAAGTTTTATACTCGCTGTATGAACCATATAGTGAAATATTAGTGTCAAATAAATAATATCAAAATAAAAAATACAAATTATTTAACAAAAATCAAATATTGACTGATTATAGAATTAAAACACATAATAAACCAACTGACGTACATTATTATAATTTCGAATTTCATTCCCTAACCATCTAGAAACACAATGGCCACATGTAAAAGATTCTTTAACATGCACCACCACCGACTCAAATAATATTATTATACCAAATTAAATAAAAATTATTTACAGTTTTCTTCTTTTTTTTTAAGGAGTTTGGTTTAAGGCAAAAATTTTTGTGAGATGGTTTCACATGTCATATTTGTGAGACACATCTATTATTTGAGTAATTCATTAAAAAATATTACTTTTTATGTTAAGAATATTTTTTATTATGAATATCGGTAGGGTTGACTGTCTCATAGATTAAGATCCGTGAGACAGTCTCACATGAGACTCACTCCTGGATTAAACTATCAAATGAGCTTTCAGTCTGGTTTACTCATAAATCAAATATCAATCCTTGTATATTCTAAAATGACCCATTTACACATTGACCCGGTTTTTACATGTTTGACCCACTTTTGACCCTTGTTTTTTTTTAAAAAAATCTTTTACCATTCTTTAAAAAACATTTCCATAAACTTTTTATTAAAATATTGCCCAAAAACATTTTTCATTTATAAAACATAAAAATATGTTTTAGAGTACTTGTCCAAACGGACCAACTTTGTAGGAAAAATTTAGACTTCAAAGCTAATTTATTGTAGTTTGACTCGGAACACAAAAATTTATGTGAGACGATCTCACATGTCATTTTCTTATGAGACGAATATCTTATTTTGGTCATCCATAAAAAAAATTATTTTTTATACTAAGAGTATTATTTTTTATTGTAAATATCGGTAAGATTGACTCGTCTTACAGATAAAAATTATTGAAATTATTTCACAAGAAATCTATTTTTGACTGAATATATTTCGAAGATCAGGCGTTGGTCCTTTTCTATGTCGGTATTCCAATGTTTATCATATTTATAAAAGCGTACACATAAAAACATGGAACATCCATGATGCTTCTTAGCTTTTGATTTCCCACTTTTTCCCCCAATTCCAGAACCCTAATTCATCCGCCCGACCTCTAGATTCTTCCCAAATCCGTGAATAGTAAAGCCAGTGATCATGTTGTTATCGCCAGGCCACTCTCCTCGCCACATCTCCACCCCTTCGCCGGCGCCTTCCGGTCATAACCCTAACCCTGATAATTCACTTGTTTCCGCGTCTTCGAATTTACGCATCCGCAAGCGGTTGCGCAGCTCCACGGTTCTAGATGAGGACACCTATGTAGCCGCCATCGAGAAGATCATTGAGCGAGATTTCTTCCCAGACATACCCAAATTGCGGGATCGCCTCGACTGGCTGCAGGCTATTCGCTCACAGGACCCCGTGCTTATCCGCGATGCCCAGCTCAAGATTCTTGAGCGCCGCCGAAGGAGAAAAGGTGGAGAACCCTCGACATCTGACGTGTCCCTCCGCACTGCCACGCCAGGTTCGTCCTTTTTCCGGAACTCATCTGTTACTCCCTACGCTAACAGTGAGCGCAAGGAGGATGTTGTTAATGATGAACGCGATGGTTTTGTTGAGGGAGAGGGTGGAGTGGATGTTTCTTTGCCACTTGATGAGTTCTTTCGGAAGTACACAAGTGAGGATAATGAGAGCTTTTTGAGGATTATGGAGAAAGTTAATAGGAAGAGGGAGGAAAAGTATGAATACTTGTTGGAAGGACAAAAAACCGAGGGTGATCAGGAGAATAATTTGATTGAGGATGAAAACAAACGGGAGAAAACTAGCACTGATGGGTATGGCACATCGGATCAGCCAGTGAGCACGTTGGAAGGTTGGAAATACACGGCCAAGAATTTACTTATGTATCATCCAGCTGACAGAGGGGAGGTCCCTTTGACTCCGGAGGAAAGAGCACTGAGGTTGAAGGGTATGACTAAGGAGATCAACAGGTCAAATACGCGTTTCCAAGTGAAAACTGCTGATTATACTTCCTTGCCAAATGAAGACAATTTTACCATGCTTTATACCCCTGTAGCTGGGGCGACCCCGGTTCCTATGTCCAGTAGAGACAGTGATAAGGTGAAGAAGTATGATTTGGATGATTTGAGGAAAACCCCGAGCAGGTTTTATGTTGAGTCTGAGAAGAAAGCAGACAACGGTTATAGTTTCTTGAAAACACCATCGCCTGCTCCTGGATTGGACGAGTCACCATTCATAACCTGGGGAGAGATTGAGGGGACACCATTGAGATTAGAGCCAGAGGAAACACCTATTGATATTGGGGGTAGTGGGAATGGTCCGCAATTCAAGATTCCGATGCCTCCTTCAAGGGATGTTAAGGCACACTCTTTGTCAAGGGAGGCTGCAAGGAAACTCAGGGAGAGGTCAAAGATGTATCAGAAACCACCATTGCCTTCCCCAGTCAAAGGTGGAAGTGTGAGTCCAAGCGCGCGTGTACTTTCACCTGCTGCCCAGAAATTTATGAGGAATGCCATTGCCAAGTCTTCTCGATCGGTTGATGAATCTTTGAGAGCCAGTTATCGCAGTGGAAGCCCTGGATTGAATACTCCTAAAGGTGGCAGGAGTCTTTCTAGATTGGGAAGAGATAACAGTGTAGCTTCCAGATCCCCTTCTGTTAGCGAGGACTCCAGGTCACCCTGATGATTTGCCCATTCCATCTGCAATTCTATTATTAGTTATTTGTACTCTGTAAGAAACGGTTTTCTAATTGGAATTGTCACATGAAACAAATATCAAGATATTAAAGTTTTTATTGTATTTGCTCTTTGTCCTGGATTAACGATAAGTTCTGTAGCATCATCATTCACTTGTTTTATTTGCTTTTTTGGCATCGAAAGCTTTTTCCTTGATACACATGCATTTGACTGTCATACAATTTTGTTGGTTTCCTTTTAGACGAGACTATAACAACTGTAATCTTTTGGTTATGCCTTAACTCATCATAAAATTGGGGAATGCATAATACTTCTATGCTGGTTAGAAAGAAGATAAATTTGATGTGCATAGATATAGATAAAAGTAGTTGTGTTGTCTTTACTTATTAAGGCTGCTAGAGTATTTGATCTATAGAGTTGTAGAAATGTGAAGGGACTACTTAAATAGTAGCCTTTGTTAATTAGTTTATTGTTTGGTACCTATGGCAATAAAAAATTAATACCGAGATATGATAAAAAAAATACAGATTTAAGAAATGGCATGATGTCAAATGTTAATCAAATACGGCCTTATTATATGAATGCAGACCAAATGAATTGTGTTTTTTTGTTGGTAGGGCTGTTTCCAAAATATATGCCAACATTTAATACGTCGTTGGAACGCTAGAATATATATGGTGTAAATTTCTTAGAAGATGAACTGGTATTGGCTGCTTAAGTTTTTGGGCTACTTGTGTTTACAGTATACGTATTTTGTTTCTATTTTATCTCTCGTTAACATTCTAGTTGCCACATTTGATTGGGATTTTTAGTTTCTCCAGTTCAGAGATTTTGACAAATGTTTGAATGGTTTTGAACTGTATCTCATAGGAAGTTATTTAATATTAGTGCGTTAATTGAGAATATGTTTAAGATGGTCTTTGAAGTAGAACCAAAGTGTGTTTGGTAGAGCTGCTATTTCAAACAGCTTCCCCAAATTTCACTCCCACAAAATCTTCGCATTCTCTTATATCACGGCCTCTCATTTCTCATTCTCATTCTCATTCTCATTCTCTTGCGCCTCCGCCTTTGTGTCCTCATCCCCGCGTAAGCATTTGCCGTCTCATTCTATTCTCAATGCTCGCTTACTCCAACATAATATGATTTCTATCCATGTAAACTATCCATTTACTTTTTTTTTTTTTTATTGCATGTTTTATTCTCTCTTTTTTTTTAATCTTCTCTTTGGTTGACAATAGGGGTTGTTGCCTATATGAAACTATCAGCTCTTTAGAATCAGGTTGCATTGGTCGAGGTTGACTGAGTAAATTTCAATTAATGCAGATGGATAATGAGTATCATGTTAAATATTTTTGGACTGGTGACTAGGTTATGTTGTTGGAAATATTCTGTGGGTTTACATGGTTAATCAATTGTAAATACTATCTAATAAAGAACTCAACAAGGTGATCTACTTAATTACGAGTTTACAAAATATTCAAATAAATTAGAAACTCAGCTCAATTAAGTGGGGTGTATTCAATTCAGAGTTTTGATGATTTTTAATGACTTTTTTAAATTATAGACTTTTATGGATTTGATAAATTTTTATTGACTTTTATGGAATCTCACAGATTTATAAACAGATTTATGTGGATTTATGTAGACTTTTTTGCAAGATTTTTATAGACTTTTGTAGATTTTTTTTATATAATTTTATAAATTTTGTACTTAACTATAACATGTGATTTTTTATTAATTTCTTTGAACCAATAATTAATTGACATATATAACATATTCAATTTGAAATTATTTTTAATATTTATATTAATAAATACATTTACTTATTTAAAAGTTAAATCGTTTAATCCTTACATGTATATATATGTGAGTTTATATGCATGTTTGTAAATTTTTTAAAATACATCAATTGATTAACATGTAATCTTATTTGTAAATTGATAATATAAATGTAAAAATAATATTATTTGTTATTGTGTGAATATAATTTTGTATAAAAATATCATAGCTTACATATTAATTAAAAATACGAAAATTAATTTAAAAAATCATTGTTGTTACGAAACTATTCAATTATTAAGAATTAAACAACATTTTTTTGATCATCTTTTATTATTATTAAATATTACATTAATTTGTATAAATCATAAATTAAAAATCACAAAATCAATTCTATAATTCAAAATTTCCCCGTGTTATTAAAATAAAAAATTATAAATGAACAATCAGCCAAAAAATGAAAAATTTGAAAAAGAAAGATGAAAATATATATAGAGATACACTTCGAAAATTTGAGAGAGTAATAGAAATAGATGAGAGGAAAGAAGATATGAAGATATGTGATGTGAAGCGACAGAGAGAGAGTTAGAAGTTTTAAAAATCCATTCAAATCTTTGGGGTGAACCAAATACAATTTTTTACAATTTGTAGTTGTACCTTAGGCTTTAATGTTTGTATGTCAATGAATTCCATGGAGTTATTAAAAGTCCATGGAAATTTTGATACCTGTAGACTTTTATAGAGTTTATAAAAGTCAATGTTGAATACCACTTGACTTTTTAAAACTCCATGAAAGTCTATTTTGAATACCACAAAACTTCTATAGAGTATGTAAAAGTTTTGATTGAATACCTCTAGATTTTTAAAATCTACAAAAGTCATTAAAAGTCAATAAATTTCCCACATTGAATACACCCCCCTAAGTCTTTTATGATAGACCAAAAGTTATATATATGGTCGTCTGGCGCACAACTGACAATATATAATACACAATACATAAATTAAATCATGTATGTGATTATAATAATTTTTTTTTAATTCGACGTGATTTTTGATATATATGATTTCAGAGAGAGTCTATGTGAGACCGTTTCACGGATCTTAATCTGTGAGACGGGTCAACTCTACCCATATTCACAATAAAAAGTAATACTCTTAGTATAAAAATTAATACTTTTTATGGATAATCCAAATAAGAGATCCGTCTCACGAATACGACCCGTGAGACCGTCTCACACAAGTTTTTGCCATGATTTCAATCACATGATCTATTAAATCACTAACAAGTGGTATGAAAATCATGATAATGTTGAATTATAAAATTTTGTTATTGTTGATTGATCATAATATTTGAATTATTTAAAATCTGAAAATTATTATTATTATTATTATTATTATTATTATTATTATTATTTTGGGGAATAATTAAAGGGTAAATTGAGAGAAATTCTCAAACCCAAAAATAAAGTTATCCTTACTACCTACACGTAGCGGTGAGCATTGGTTAATTCGGTTCGGTCGACCGAATTAACCATAACCGAACTGAACCGAAATATTTAGTCATAACCGAACCGACCGAATTAATTTTCATAACCGATGAAAATCGAACCGAATTAAAATCGATTAATTCGGTCAGTAATCGAATTAACCGATTAGTTTATAAAAAATTTGTGATTTAACTTTAATTATATATGTAATTTTTTTTAACAATATAGTTTACACAAATGCATAAAAACATAAAATTACACACATCACAAATGTATAAATTTTATTTGAACACAATTAATATATATTATATCGATTTTAAAATTAAAAATTAAAAATATTTATAAAAATTGATAAATAAAAAAATTATTAGATAATAATATTTATTATATCGGTTAATTCGGTTAACCGATTTCAAAATTTTGAAAACCGTAACCGAACTGAAATAACCGATATAACCGAATTTTTTAATTTGAAAACCGAATTTTCGAAATAACCGAACCGAATTTCCGAATTGACTTAGTTCGGTCGGTTAATTCGGTTTAACCGAAATCTTGTTCATCCCTACCTACACCTAAAAAAATTTGTTTCAACTTCCTAAAATAATAAAAATGACAAAAATACCCTTGTATATGTTGATTTTAATGATTGATTTTTATTGGGTCAGAAATGGTATCAGAACCTAGGTAAAATTATTTCAAACATAAAAACTTTTTCTTAATATGTAAGTAAATGTTTGAGGAGGATAATTTTCTCAAATAATATAGATCCCAACCCAAGTTCAAGATTAATTATTTGCAGGGTTTATTTCAAAATTTTATAATATTTGAAACAAGAAGATTTAACATATGTTAGATATCAAGAAATAAGTAGAACTCATCAGAGACTCATGATTCAAAATAATATGTTCTTAGAAATTGTATTGGATTCCTCTAGACTCTCTGGATATCTCAGAGAAATTTAAAAGACAGTACAAAATTATGGCAATATGCTATATTATGTACCACAAAAATGTAGAGAAAATACTTGAAAAAAAATAAGAAAT
Organism: Primulina eburnea; assembly: GCF_022965805.1. Classification (NCBI taxonomy): domain Eukaryota; kingdom Viridiplantae; phylum Streptophyta; class Magnoliopsida; order Lamiales; family Gesneriaceae; genus Primulina; species Primulina eburnea. Next base: position 21,492,200 of record NC_133114.1, read on the forward strand.
TCTTGGAACTTTAAAGGATATTCAAACAAGAATTCAAACTGTAGAATAACAACCAAGTTCTCGTAAAATGACTTCGGAAAGAAGGTACGTTACCACCATCCTTTGGTACAAACCTTTATTACACCAAAGAGAGAAGGCTAAAGTAATACCAAAACTTTTAACTGACGAAGAAAAATGATCAATCTAATTAAAACTGTATCATAAAAAGAATTAATCTAATGAGAACTTTAGAAATGATTGGTCTCAATGATCTCCAAGATCTTGCATAATCTTTTGTAAATCTCACGGTCGTAGATCTAAGAATAAACACAACTGAAGGTGAACCACCCGCATTAACCTGATCATTTTCTCATGAACCACCTAGAGAAATTGTGGGATCTCATAATACAAATATGTGAGGAATCCAAATAGATTTTCAGACTGGTGTAGAATCACACCCAGCGAGAACAATGTCAATAAGAAATCAAATTCCCTTGCACCAAACACCTTACGGGAAATCTGTTTTGGAACATATACATCCTTATAAGGTTATACTTAACCTTGATGTACTGGATTTCAAGAACAGAGAAGATCTCATTGATGATTGATCATCGGCTATGAGAATCGAAGTAGAAACACTTGATCTCAACAGGTAAAGATTCATTAAACTTTTAGAAATGAGTCTTATTATATCAGTTAAAATTACTTGGAACACTCGCTCAGGACTGGAATAAAAGTTTTCAACAACCTCATCTTAAGGAAAGGAGTTGATGGCTTATGAATCTGGATCTATATCTAACATACACACTTAGGTATACTTGATTAATGATGAAATCAATGAGTATGTAGATGAAGAGATTCACATCTTCGATGATTAGATGGAAATCAAAATTGTCATCACCTAACCAAACTCAAGAAGAAGAAAAGGAGATCTTACTTGATGGATCTCATTAAGATCAAGAAAATGATTGAGATATATGCTGCTGGAAGGAAAAAACTATGATCCCTCATGCCCTACAGATTTTGATGACATTGCTATCATTGATCAGTTAGATATGAATCTTCTGTGCCTAAAGATGAAATTTAAGGCGAGGGAGGTGAGCATGAATTGGTGCTACCAGCTGATAACCAAGAGGATAAGACAATGGACATGGGTTTTGAACAACTAGAGCAGTCATGCTCTAAATCTGGTGATAAAAAGTAGTTAATGTTCCATCCTCCTCAGCTCCTGAATCTATCACAGAGGTTTCTATTGATACAAATGTTGAAGTCTCAGTTTCCCCTGTTTCTACAACTACTTTAATACCCGAACCAGATATCATGCACTCTCGATCTAAAGCCTCACTACCAGATCCTATGCAATCAGAAGATGCAATATCTCCACCTCTTAGGGAGATATCTTGTAGCGAATATGGAAGAGGTTTTGCAATATATTGTGTGACGACAGAAGGATGTTTATGGTGTACCATTGGGTAAGCTTCTATCTTTCTATCATATAGTTCACAAATCAGCTCAGTCGAGGGTTGCACAAAAAATTGGTGGAGAATCAGTTAGTTATAGAGTTGTTGAAGAGTCTGGCATTGAAGAAGTTATTGTTGGAGTGCTGCTTAAGTTTGTTGAGGCAGTACCACAATGCATGTCAGATGAACCAGCAGTCCTTCTGGAAGAAACTACTGCGGCTGAAGAAGTTTTTGTTGATGTGCCTATTATTCAGGATGAGCCACAAGTACAGATGGCAAAACAAATAAGTCGAGTTATTCTAGAAGTGTTTGTTGTTGTGCCAACTATTCAAAACATGGACATAATATTTGTTGAATAAGCTGTCATTCAAGCTGACCAAGCAATACTTTTTAAAACAGTCAGGTGCCTCGAATATTCAGGCTCTTATTCTAACTCTTGCTATTGGCAAAGAATTTCCCAAGATCGAACCTTCCTCTCTAGATCTTGATCTTATTGATGGAAATACTTCATACAGAATTCACTTAAGTTTGACCTCTATCATATCAATTTTTACTATTCTAAAAAGAGGCCGCATGAATAATGAGGAGTCTATGCATGGTTTTAAAGAAAATATGTTCAAGGAATTCTCTGACTTGTCCAAGAATATAATCTACATTACATTCGGTTGGACCAGATCAAGAGGCTAAGGCGGCTATTGCTACTCATCTTGGTAGATAGATTCAGACGAACAATTTTCACATTTGTACCAAGATTGAGGAAGTTCAAGCAAATTTCAACGAGAATATTTATGTAATTAGCGGTCAGTTGCACTGTACATTTCTACTTGAAAGCAACTTCTAGTGTTGAAAAAAAAAAAGGAAGTGGGTGGAAGCCAGAGGATCTCCTCCAGCCGTTAGGCTCACAAGAGAGATGTGTCAAAGCCAATTGATCAACCAAAGAAGCCAACTGATTCTAGTAGCAAGCACTCTGGACGTAATGATCATCAGAATAAATAGTGTACTGCCTATAACAATTTTTTTTTATTTTTCGCTTAATAGTTTTTCTTTAAATTCTTTCTATTTATCTATTGAATTCAATGTTTCTATGTCAAGTTCTTAATATTGTCAATCACCAAAAAAGAAAAATGGTTAGAACACCTATATGCTAGGGTTGTGCTTTGACTCGTTTACCGGCTCCAGGAGAGTCATCTGGTAGCGAGATTGAGAACAGTTGTGACGCGTGTAGGAGCCAGTGGATTGTAATCGGGAATTCACCGCTCATCTATAGGTGTAGATATCCTATGTGATCTGATGAAATAATAGTGCGTGGAATATCTTGCCAGAGTATGAGATATATGTTAGAGAAAGAGTTCTCCAATAGTACATGTGATGCCACTATTTATATGTATCACGTAGTTATCGAATTATTATGCAACCCTCGATGAACCAATGGTTGCAGATTCGATCGGGATATATGAGATGAAGGGACCGTACTGTACGTTAATCATAATCGACTGGTTCTTGCAGGCACTATCAGTGATACCTAGGGATTCATGGGACGATGCTACTAGATGCTCTTACCATGGTTCGATGGGTTTAATCAGAATATGATTTATGACATTCTCATGATCAAATATTGATACATAGAATGAGGCGAATTAGGGTAAGCCCAAATAAAAGATTATGTCTTGAATCACAATGAGTTGTGAACCTACGACTAGCTGTATCCCTGAACCATTGAGGATCACACCACACACACAAGCAGTGGATCATTTGTTACCGTTGAAAGAATAAATTCAAGAAGTTGAATTTATATATTATGATATAGTAAATTCAAGGAGTTGAATTTATGATAATTAAATTTTGAGATAATAAATTCAAGGAGTCGAATTTATAAAATTTGAGAATTTAATTTATTAAACTCAAAAGTTGAGTTTATTAAATATTAAATTTTGGAATTGATAAATTCAAGGAGTTGAATTTATAATTTAAATATTAAATTCAAATGTTGAATTTATAATGGATTTAATTTATTAAGCTCAAATGTTGAGTTTATTAAATATTAAATTAAATATAGTGGGAAGTGTATTTAATGAACTTGTAGGAGTACAAGTACAACATACTAAATAATTAAAGTTCTTAATGGACTTTGATTAATTAATTAAATTAGTTGGACTACCCAAATTAATTAATCAAGCCCATTAATGTTAATTATGATTATTATGTCATGGCTTAATTATAAAAAGTAGAAATCAAGCCATAACCCTAGCCTCCATCCTTGTAGAACTCGAAATTCCCCCTCTCAAAGCACAAAAATTTCGGCCACTTCCTTTTGGGAAAAAGATTGAGCCATCTCTCAATTTTTGATTTCAACGTGAAAACTTCTTCCAAATATTCTAGTGCTATTTGGAAGAGGAACAAATCTTTCAGTCGTCGACTTGATAGAAGGATTGAAAGAAGGAGTTCTTGAAGAAAGTTCGTAGGGAATTCATCAAGACCTATATCCGCCTGTACCGGATTAGTTGGAGCCAAGTGAATTAATTCACTAAAGGTATATTACTAAACTCCTTATAAATTTTTAATCATAAAACTATACGAGTGCTCAAACAAATATATTTTGAATGTCAAAATAAAAAAAAAAATTAAACTTCCGCTGCCGAGAAAGCCGAGATCCAACAACAACGAGTTCTGTATTTTTAACAGATTTTTATATTCAAAAAGATTATTGTTGTTAGCAATGCCTATATATAGACCAGTTAGACTTACTTAATCTCTCTCCTCCAAAATTCAACTTTTCTATCTGTCTAAGAAAAGTTCTTCGAATTAAAAGAAACTTTTGAGAGCCCAACTGATCATATCATGCACACGCTTATACTCTGTAATCTGATCATTAAGGATCAATTCATGCCTAGAATTTCATTGAGAAATCATTATAATTGAGAGTAAGAAGTGAAGGATCAGTTTTGACACCATTGAAGGTGTTTCAAATATAATATTCTCCATAAGCTGCAATAGCTTGTGTTCTAATAATGAATACACTGATGAATTAAATCGAGTTTAGTTTTCAAACCAAGCGGAAGTCACTTGAAATAATCATTCGTTAAGAAAACTGAACATTTTAAAGCTTTTAGCTTGTGTAAACTGAATAACTGAAATAAGAGGGATCAGTTCGGGCTTGTATCAGTCCAATTATGTAAACTGATCAAATCTGTAATGCCCGGAAATTTAAAGGTCCACGCAAACCACATGCATGCAATTATTAAATTCTCTTGTATTTTAATTAAATGTTTTAATTACATTAATTATTTTGTGCATATTTATATGTTTAAAATATATTTTTCTACATGGTTGCATTAAAATGTATTTTTAAAGGTTATTCGAGTTGCGATCGAGGAACGGAGACCGATGGCTGAGTAAGAGAAAATATTTTTATTAAATAATTGTTTTTAATTATTTAAAATATGGGTGATACTTTTTATTGTTTTTGAAAACAAGGGATTTTGAGGTGATTTTATATGCTGGGACGTACTTTTTATCGGTGTTGGATTTTCAACAAAATACGAACGTTTTGGCTACCCGGCTAATAAACTCACAAACTTTTGTAAGCAAAATCAATTTTAAAATTTTAATCAAGCACTAATAGGTTATTTGGACCTAATTAACTTTCTTATTGGGCCTAAGCCTTGTTAGGGGTTTATTTAGTATTTAAAATACAAACCACCCCCATAATACACACATATCACACGCCTCCCTCACCCATCAAACTACTAGGACTCTTCTTTTCACACCATACACGGCACACACAATATCTTTGAAAAAGAAACTTTCGAAGGATGCTAAGAAAATCAAGCCAAGGATCGCCGGGTCGTCGTTCTTCGATTCGTCAATATTCGTGCATTTAATACGCAAAGGCACGCCATATTCTCTTTTTTCTCATCATTCACACCATAGTATTTATTTAAATGTGTTTTGCATGAAAAACAAGTTCCATTTTGTTATATTTTCGGAATTTCATCATAGGTGATTTTTAAGGCTTGTGTTTTCATCCAAAAAACTTGTTTAATATGTGTTAAGGGGCAGCCATGGCTAGGGTATTGGTCAAGGACGTTTTCGAAAGTTTTAGGGTCCAAATAACACACCCAAACACACTGCATCATGATAGAAAACAAACTGTTGCCATCTTTATGTTATGGAAGAGTTGGGTTCGGTTTTATGGGGTGTGTGGCTAGGCTTGGCTTCGGTTGGGGCTATGGCTTGGCTATGGTCCGTGAGGGGTCAGGAGAAGAGTCCTAGCCATGCTAGGACTCGACACCAGGGCTGGGAAGGTGTGAGGCCCGGGGCCGAAGAGGGCGGGGGGTGAACGCCGGTGCCATCAGTTGCACGGACAATGAGCGGCTCCTGGCAGGCTTCTAGGTGAAGGGAACATGAATGAACCGTCCCACACGGGAATGAGAGGGATTCCGAGACTGTGCAATGTAATGGACTGAACAGTTGAAGAGGGCTTAAAAGATTTGATTTGTACTACTCATATCACGAAGGTGCATCTTCTTTTCGGTAGCTCATCACATTAGAACTCCAAAGTTAAGCGTGCTTGACTTGGGGCAATTTTGGGATGGGTGACCTCCTGGGAAGTTTCCTAGGGTGCGTGTGAGTGAGGACATAAGCACGCTGGAAAGACTCGTCTTGGTACAGTGAGGACAGTCGTCAAATCTGGGGCGTTACAAGTGGTATCAGAGCCGACCTCTCTTAGTACGGTGTGGTTCGGGGACGAACCAAGCGGAAGCTGGTGGGCATGTGAGGCCCGGGGCCGAAGAGGGCGGGGGGTGAACGCCGGTGCCATCAGTTGCACGGACAATGAGCGGCTCCTGGCAGGCTTCTAGGTGAAGGGAACATGAATGAACCGTCCCACACGGGAATGAGAGGGATTCCGAGACTGTGCAATGTAATGGACTGAACAGTTGAAGAGGGCTTAAAAGATTTGATTTGTACTACTCATATCACGAAGGTGCATCTTCTTTTCGGTAGCTCATCACATAAGAACTCCAAAGTTAAGCGTGCTTGACTTGGGGCAATTTTGGGATGGGTGACCTCCTGGGAAGTTTCCTAGGGTGCGTGTGAGTGAGGACATAAGCACGCTGGAAAGACTCGTCTTGGTACAGTGAGGACAGTCGTCAAATCTGGGGCGTTACAGAAGGAGTCCTAGCAAGCTAGGACTCCAACCCGTGAGTGCAAGGGAAGTTGCGCAGGTTGGCAGCTGGTGCAGGGGAGAAGGGGCTCAGCCTGGGGGCTTTGGGCTGGGATAGGTTAGGTCCTCAGGGTCCTAGAAGGGTGCTGGAGGGGTCGGGTCAGGGCCTCGTTGGGTTGGCTAGGTCCAAGCAACAGGAACAAGAGTCCTTGTCAAAGTGGGTTTCTCGGCTGGTTCTTGTAGCTGCTGTTGTAGCTTCGGTTTCAAGGGCTGGGGTCGAGTCGTTAGGTTCTAAGGGTCCAGTAGGGTCCATAGGGTATCTGGTTCAAGGTTGGCTCAAGAGGGTTCAAGCTTGGCTCAGGGAAAAACGAGTTTGGCTCAAGGGTGCCTAGGTGTATTTTTGGGGCTGTTTCTGCAGCTCATGTGTTGCTTCGTTTTTGGAGCTTAGGGTCAGGTACAATGGGTTCTAATGGTTCAGTATGGTCCCTAGGTGGGTTGGCTAGGGTTTGGCTCAAGGTGGCTATGGCGCGACTCGTGTAAATTAGGATTTGGCTCAAGTGGTTCAATTAAGTGTCAAAAACGAAAATTAAAGAAGAAAAATTGAATCCATGGGTCCACGGGTGTGTCTCATGACTTGGAAGGGTAGATTAAATAATAAAAATGCTATGTTTAAAATTTGGGATCAAAATAATGAGTTTTAGATTTAATCGGGATTTTATCGCCTCACGGAACGCTAATTAACGATTTAATTGGAACACATAGTTTTAAGCTTTATAAAATTATGAAAAATTATATTTAAGCTTAAATAATTATTAAAAATCTAATTTTTTAATTTGGGAATTTTATATTAAGTTTTGGTTTAATTCGGGATTAAAACACATTAATATATCTTATTTAAATATTAAAGTAAAATTCCTCGATTTATCCTAAATAAAAATATGAGAAAATTCATGTAAGTTTAAATAATTTTTTGGAATATGTTAGAGTCAATGAAGTTAAAAAATGTCAAAAACGGGAAATTTTGCGTCTAGGGATAAAACAGTCATTTTACACCTAGAAATTAGTAAACGTAATGGCAGTGTCTTGAATGCTTTTTTATATGCTAATATGATTATTTGGAATGTTTATGAATTTTTATATGTTCAAATGTTATTTTAAATGTTCATGGATATGTATATGTTAAAATGTTATTTTTAAAACTTTTATGGATTTTATAGTTTAATTATGGACATTTAAAAGACATGTTGCATGCTTGGTTTAAAAGAAAAATGTTACATGCATGTTTAAATTTTATAAGGTGATGATAATATGAAACGTTGAAGGAGGTGAAGTAATTGTGACTAATACGATGACTTGTTGGAAATTTCGTGAGGGTTATGGTCCCAGTGGGAGCCCGACGATCGTGTTTCCTTGGATACGGATATGAATATGTATATGTATACGATGATATGTTAATACGTAAAGCCAGGGCTCAGTTGACCGGTGAGAGTGTTGCTGGTGTCTCCCGCCGCCCAGTACTGTGGTTACATGTAGATGGATCCATTGCCCAACACGTAGACGTAGACGTAGATGAACACGAAAGTCACAATTAACGATCTGAATTCAACGAAAGGAAAAATGAATACTTATATGTAGATGATGATATGTATATGAATATGTTGAGGATGACATGAATATGTTTATGAAAAAGATTATGAAAATGTTTTTAAAGTTTATGCATCATGAAAATGTTTATGAAAATGGTTATGTTTAAAGTTTATGCATCTTCATGAAAACGAAATTTTAAGTACAAGTATTTTTCACTGTTATATGTTAACTGTATTACGTATTACTCGTTATCAAGGATCTGACGTGTTGAGTCTTTAGACTCACTAGGTGTGATTGATGCAGGTGATTATGATGATTATGTTTATGGAGGTCTTGATGGTTGATCTGACTGGACTGAAGGCGCACATAACCCGAGGACCGATGCTAGTTTTCCGCACTTTATGGATTTATGACTTTAAGTTATGTTAAAAGATTTTACGACTTTTTATTTATGTTGTGAGAGGGTTTTTGAGAGATTATAGTATGAGCTATATTTCTCAAATATATAGTTGGTTATTTTATTTTTAAAATGATGTAAAAAATACTTTATAGTTCGGCCGATGCTAAGTGAGGTTAAAAAAAAAAATTTCTAGCACGTTTTAAGTAAACGAATAGCAGACGTTTCAAAATCAGTTTTAAAACAGTAGTTAAACAATTAAAGTTACAAGCTATGTTTATGGATGTTCGTAAACTTCAACTGCTTTTACGTCACCCCTTCTACCACCTCGGGTAGGATCCACCCGAAGAATTTGATTTATACAACACCTTGTACAAACCCACTCCAGAAGGTCAACACCCGACTAGAACTCCTAACACTCAAGATTGCAGATAGCACTTGGCAATCCACATAATGTTTAACGTTTCTTATGCCAATACTACAAACACAATGTTTAATATCTTTGTGTAAAGATTTACTCAGCTAAACAATAAGCTCAACTCTTTGTATCTGTGAGTGATTGTGTGTGAATTTGAGAGAAATGAACTAATCAATATAACACGAAGGTATTCTCACACAACTGAGCTAACAACTTCTAGTAAGTTGATATGAAATGAGCATGCCCCTCTATTTTCTTCACACACTAGTATTTTGTTGTAGTTCCGCTTATTCTTCAATGGTTTTGATCTGGTATTTATAGTCGCTTAGCTGACCGTACATGAAGACTCAATAATAATATCCACTGCATTTGCATGTGCTTCATTATGATATGTCTCTTCATTCTGACAACTATTCTGGAAGCTTTCCTCATTTAGCTCTACTGTAATGTCCATTATTGTACCTTCGTCTGTGAAGTTGCTTGTAGCTTGTACCTTGTATATTCGTGCTTAACTGGATTCCATTTAATATTTTGTCTTGATATGCGAATTGATCAGTTACAACTGATGCTCTGAACTGTTCTGGTGAACTGGTTCTCTGAACTGGTCTGGTGAAATCAGTTTAGACTAATTTCACTGTATCATTTGTTTTGTTCAGCTAGGTTCTTCATCAGTTGGACTCTTCATCAGATAACCGGGCTTCTGAAGGTCTTTTGCCGAATCATATATCAGGTGGACAATCAGTCGAACTAGTCTTTGATATATCAGTTGGATTGGTTCAGTTTTGGCAATCAGCTGGCATCTCGATAGCGTCAGTTTTGGCTCGAGAACTGATCAGTTCGGGGCCTGATCAGTTTGAGCTTTTCTACGCACTAGATAAACTCGTTAGACACAAAATAACAAGTTTTGTTAAAATCAAAATCAAGATTGGGAACATAAAATATTCCAACAAGAAGTATTACTGCTCATAAAGGTTAAGTTTCTAAAATACTGTCGTAATTGTCAAAGTATTTTAATAAAATCCTTTCGTAAGAAAGAATGAGTGACGTAAGAGTAATTCAAGTATCCGAACATCTAGAAATAAACTTGTATTATTTACATTTCGATTAGCTCATTTTTGCTCAATATTTGATTGCCTTATTGTTCTTACCATAAGCCATATTTTTGTGTTCAACCATTATTAGTGAGTACTTTTCCGTCCAGTAACCAACTGTTGACTTATGAACTTTACCGACAAGAATTACGTTTTAGTGTTGTTAACCAAAACGAAATATTTTTAGAATTTATTGAGTTCACCCCCTCTAAATCAAATCTCTGATCCTAACATTATCCCTATATGAATGTGGTTATGTCAAGACCTAGGGTTTGTGGCATTCATTGATGTCATCCTATGGATACCCTATAGGCTTGACAGGCTCGAGCTTATGTCTATTTGAATATATGATTTATTGATTCATTTTTGCCTATGGGATGGGTGTACCATATGATAACGAAAAGTCATGAAATGTATTGAGCATTTGCTCATCCTTGAAGAGACTGTTGTTGTTTGAGTATGCACATTGACAAGAAGTACATGTGACAAGGATGCCCACATATGAGTTGACTATGTGAGTGTCTGTCCCAATGTAGTATATGTATATATGAATATATAATTATCTTTATATACTAGGGGTTTGTCCCGAGGAGTTGAGATACTTGTATTTATTTAAGTAGGTTTGTTGACATGTTTTACTATAGTGTTTGTATAGCATTATTTCATATTATGTTATTTTCAGTATTAAACCTACAATTATTACATTTTGGTCTCGTGTAAAATAAAATTTTATACTTGTTTCTCGTTGTAACTAATTAACTCTAATCAAACTATATTTTAATAACGACTAGGAGTTAAGGACCGTGCATCTTGCCTTCAGAAAAGAGGTACAAAAAAGTTTAGCATCAAGTACAGGAGCTTTCTTCACAAGCTGACCTAAATATAATCATGCACAAGATTGTAAGTGATCATAATACATGTTATGCTAGTTGCATGCTTCATGTACCATTCACCACATTATTATAGTTAGATGCTTGATACCTAATATAACGTCTACTCATTTAAAAGTGCGAATTTTTTTTTAAAACAAAGCTCTCATTTTCTAAAATAGACATTAAGATAATTGTAATTATTTGACAGTAAAAATAGTGTGGTGTAAGTTAATCAAAACCCATCCAAAATAAAAACGTGAAAAAAAACGAGTAAAAATCGTAAAATCATCAACGTATGAAAATATATAACTCCTCTCAGAACTCATGATTTAAAATGCGGAAAACATGCGGTGCTCGGGTCGTGCCACCGCACCAAATCTGCCTACTCAGAGTTCGGCACCTCGAGTCTCCTAATCATTTAACTCACCTGCATCACACACGCCTAGTGAGTCTAAAGACTCAACACACATGTACCAGGAATAACAAGTACATATACATGGCACACAACAGTGAAAAATATCATACTCAACATATCTTTCATGAACTTAAAAACATAACATAAACGTGTCGTGTAAAATCATATCGTGTCAAAGCATGTCATCTCATATGTTGGAACATTTCATGTTCGCAATCTTGATTTTGATTGTAACAAACTTGTTATTTTTTCCTAATGATTTACTTTAGTGCGCAGGTAGCTGGAACTCATCAGGCTTCGAACTGATCAGTTAAGCGAGGTAAAACTGAAGCTATCGAGATGTTAATTGAAAAGACCAACTGATCGACCTAACTGAATCAGTTCAACTGATTGTCCAGCTGATAAGTAGTTCAGCAGAAGACCTTCAGAAGCCCGGCCAGCTGATGAATAGTTCAACTAATGAAGAACTCAGCTGACCAGTTCAACTGAAAGAGTGAAATGAGATCAACTGACGAGTCAACTGATTTCACCAGCCTAACTGAAGATCAGTTCAGATGACCAGTTAGGAACATCAGTTATGAGTCTTTCAGTTGCAGATCAAGACAAGCTTATCTTAGTGGATTCCAGCTACGCACAAAGATACAAATATATGTATGATCAAAGGTACAATAATGGACGTTGCAGCAAATATTAAAGCCGAGAGATTCCTGAAGGCAAGTCAGAAAAGTCAAGACACATATACCAAGGAGCGCATTCAAATCTGCAACGATCACATGTGACGAGTCTTGAAGTACGGTCTCAATACCTCTATATACAAGCTCAAGACCATCAGCAAGAAAAACGAGAAAGAGCATATACTAGAGTGTGTAAAGAACAAAAGAAATGGCACATTTATTTACTTATCAGATTACAAGAAGCAATCAGCTCAGAGGGAACACTTAAACGTGTTATCAGCTTAAATATTTCCCTTGGTGTGTGAGAATACTTTCGGGTAGTTTTCGGAGATCAGTTCTCACAAATACACACACACCACCACTCAAATACAGTGTTTCACAAAGACAATAAACTTGTGTATGTAGTCTTTCTCACATAGACGTTAAAGAAGTGTTGACTGGAAGGTGTTGCCTTCAGTCTAGTCTAGGAGTTCAGTTAGGTAATGGGTAAGTCCTAAGCTGGGTGGGTTTGTACAAAGAGTTGTATAAATCAAAGTCTGCTAGTGAATCCTATCCGAGGTGGTAGAAGGGGTGACGTAGGAGCAATTAAAGTCTCCAAACATCCATAAACATATCTTGTGTATTTAACTGTTTAGCTATTGTTTTCAAACTGATTTAACTAGTTAGAACATTCGTCGGTTCAGTTCTCACCATAACAGAACTGATGAATGTGATAAGTGAAAAATTTGCACTTAATTTATATTAAAATCCATTTTGAATTATGCTTGTTTCGAACGGAAATATTCGTTTTTTGGTTTTTTTTGTTGTCATTTTAGTAAAGGAGAAAAAAGTGCACACGGGACCAAGTAGAGTCAAGAAAACATAGTGCCATGAAGCCCTCGGACATAACCTCGCGCGCATTCGCGCGAGATCAGGTGCAGCCGCGCACGATGATATGCAAGAAGATCGACAGAAAGGCGCGCGTGGCCGCGCCACTTCACGCGCGACCGCGCGAGCGCAGACATGAGCCACCAGGCAGAAGCTCGCGCGCGTTCGCGCGACTTCATGCGCGACCGCGCGCACACATACATGGCCAGCGAGCAGAAAGGCGCGCGCGACCGCGCGAGATCATGCACCACCGCACGCCCCACGTTCCAGAAAGTTATAAAACCGCAATTCTTAGGTCAGAAGCAGGAGGCAGCCGTCATTGGAGAAAGACACGAGAAATCGGAGCGCATACACGCACAACCGGAGAAGACGGACAAAGAAAGATCACGAAGATGAACAACAACAAATCCGGGGACGGAGATGCCACTTCTGATTTGTCACCTCTTCTTCCGCTTCTTTATTTTACTATGTTGCGATGTCTAAAACGTTTAACATGTCTTGTTTTCGCTTGGATTTCTTGATATACTAATTTTCTAGTATAGAGAATGATGTAGCCTTGTTGATACGATGATTTGATACAATAGTTTATTTGATTGAATTCCGCTCTTGTTTAATTGTGTTTTCTGTGTTTATTTCACTGCAATTTACTGGCCATAAATTGTATGTTATTTGATTAATTTTATAACTCGGGAGAGGGACTAGGATTATAAATCATTAGAAACACATCGTTGAATGTTTATAACGTTCGAAAGGCGTATAACTTTAATTTAGCGAGGCTTGGGTAAGAACATTGTTTGCATTTATCGATGAAACTTAGATTTTAATTAGGAATATTAGAATCGAAGTTTGATTGGTACAGTTTATTCGTCACTTGGGAAAGGGGGAATAAAATAATTAAGTGTTCTTGGTCATTAAATAATTGGAATTCATTAATGTAAATTTAACTGGGAATAATTATCGTGGAAACTTGGTGAAATCATTTCTCTAGATGTTTTCTCTCATTGTTGTTTCTCAACTCGGTGATTAAATTAATTCTTTGTTTTCAATTAGTCCGATTAAACAAACCAAATCTCTTTTGACTTTTTTAAATAAAGTTGAGATTATTTTAATTACAAGCATTGATATAATTTAGTTTACACTCCTCGTGATATCGACATTCGTACTCAAAATTACATTTTACTATAACTTGACGTCGTGCGCTTGCGAGCAATTAAGAAAACACGCAACAAAATGCAAAATCTAATCTGTCTTTTTTCGGTTATTCAGTTACACAGGATATACAAATATATAAGTGTTTCTTAACGAATGATTATTTCGAGTGTTTTCCGCTTGGTTCTATACCAAACTCGATCTAATTTCATCGATGTATACATTCTTAGAACACGAGGTATTGTAGTTCTGGGAGAATATTTTGTTTGAAGCACCTCAAGGTGCTCTACAAACGATCCTTCATCATGTCATCATATACGTATTCATTTTCATTTAATTGAATTCAGTTCATTAGTTGTGACTTTCATATCAGCTCTATCGTATCAGCTCTATTCGATGGATTCATCTATGTGTAACCACGATACCGAGCGGTGGGGACATCAGCAAAAACATTACCCGTCCAATGAGCCTTGGCACTTAGATTTTGCTTCTCGATAGCTTCAGTTTTGTATCGGTAACTGATCAGTTTCAAAGCCTGATCGTTTCAGCTTTTTGCGCACTTACGTAAATTTGTTAGAAACAAAACAACAAGTTTTGTTAACCTCAAAATCAAGATTGCGATCATGAAATATTCCAACAATCTTTCCCTTTGATGATCACTAAACTTGTTAAAATAAAGTGATTTTAAAAATAAAACCTTTAAACAGAAGATAATCTTCCCCCTTTGTGAGAATCAAAAATATTTAAAATATTTAAACAAATAAAATTGAATTTTTAGTTCGAGGGATAAATGGTTAAAAACAATTAAAGGCTCCCCCTCATGAACTGAATTAAAAACGAACCCTTTAAAAATATAATCATTTACGTGTTTAATGAAGTTTTAGCATCTTTTAACATTCATGAAATTGAGACAAAAAATCTTAAGATAGAAGTTCAATTACATAGATACTAACTTGATAAACATGATATTCATTTAATCAAATACGTGTCCCTTGTATCATACATTTAAGCACACCAACATGTGTAAGGGAAATTGCTACTACAATAACAAATTTTTAAACAACTTCAAATGTCAATCAGTTTACACATAATAGAACTGAATATACCAATAAATGGTTGCCTTGAACGCTTGAAATGCTGCATCGATCTTGAGTTTCTTAGCCAGAAGAACAACTAATTGCCTTGAACTTGATCTATGTGCTGGCTAACTGGTCTAGCTGATGCAAACTGGAATCAACTTGATGTGGAACCGCATTGATAATCTAATTTGATCTGATATGACAATGAAATGGCGGTATAATGATGATGATTAAGCTGCTAATCATCCAACATTTCAGCTGGCAGTTGGGTTTCGTCTGTTGATCAGTTGAACTGGTAAGCTGGAAACTAAAATCCGATCCGCTGAGCAGTTTAGCTATTTTGTTGTCAGTTTGGACGCAAAACCCTACAAGTTGCTAAAACATCAATATTACGAAGGCGAAAGAAGTGGCTAAAATGTTAGTTACAGATCAAAAAATATTCCCTCTTCCCACGTTAAACTCATATAAATTTTTTTAGAGGATTTTGAATGTCATTTTAAATATCATTTTGAAACATTTTTTAAAATATCAGTTTTCAAATGTTCTTCTTAGTACAGCTAACTCTGATAACAATTGATGAGATCGGTTCTAGGCACCTACGAGGGTGCTTCAAACACAATATTCTCAATGAGCTGCAATAGCTCGTGTTCTAATAATGTAAACACCGATGAATTAAATTGAGTTTGATTTTAAGCCAAGCGGAAAATACTCGAAGTAATCCTTCGTTAAGAAAGTTGATCAATTTAAAGCTTTTAGCTTGTGTCAACTGATTAACTGAAATAAAGGGATCGGCTCTTGCTTGTATCAGTTAAGTTATGATAAAAACTAAAGTGATATGAGCTCGAACTAATCAAAAATCAGTTTAAAAACAAAATTTAAACAATTAAATACACAAGATATGCTTATTGATGTTCGAAGACTTCAACTGCTCCTACGTAACCCCTTTTACCACCTCGGGTAGGATCCACTAGAAGACTGATTTACACAACACCTTGTACAAACCCACTCAGCTTAGGACTTACGCTACTGACTAACTGAACTCTTAGTCTAGGCTGAAGGCAACACCTTTCCACCCAACACTTGTTAACATCTATATGTCAAAGACTACATACACAAGTTTAATGTCTTTGTGCAAGACTCACTCAGCTTATCAATACGCTCTATTCTCTGTGTATATGTGAGTGATGGTGTGTGCGTGTGTGAGAACTGATTTATTGATACAACACGAAAGTGTTCTCACACACTGAGAGAATTGTGTTTCTTATTTAAGTTGATAACACTTTGAAGTGTTCCCTTAAATCTGGCTGGTTGCTTCTTGTAAGCTAATATGAACACTTGTTTTTCCACACCCTTTCTTCACACACTTATTTATTGATGGTCTTGATTTTGTATTTATAGAGGCAATGTGACCGTACATCAAGACTAATCAAATGTGTTTGTTGTGTTTGAATTTATTCCTCAAAATTTGTGTCTTGTTTTTTCTGACAGCCATTCTGGAACGTCTCGATTGTAAGCTCTATTGCAATGTTTATTATTGTCCTTTTATTGGACAATTGCTTTCTTTAATACGCACAGCTGGATTCCACTTAGATAAGCTTGTCTTGTTCTGCAAATGGGTTGGCTCCGAACTGATGCTCTGAACTAGTCATTTGAACTGGTTTGGTGAAACAGTTGGCTCGTCAGCAGAACAGATTTCACTGATTCAGTTGAACTAGTCAGTTGAGTTCTTCATCAGCTGGCCGGGCTTCTGAAGGTCTTCTGCTGAACCACCTATTAACTGAACTGGTCTCTGATATTTCAGTTGGACTGGCTCATTTTGGGCAATCAGTTGAAACTTACAGTTTGTGTCTTGATAGCTTCAGTTTTGGCTCGATAATTGATCTGTTCAAAGCCTGATCAGTTTCAGCTTTCTGCACACTTAGGTAAATTCGTTAGAAACAAAACAAAAGGTTTTGTTAACATCAAAATCAATATTGCTAACATGTAATATTTTAACAAAGAGGCCCTAATGTGAGGGATGAGCACACACAAACACAGACACGTGGAATGATGGATAATATAAGTTTGATTTTCGAGATTTATAAGCAACTTTCCCTTGTATAATTAATAATCTTAACATCTGTGTTGGAAACAAGATTCTGGAGTTTGACAAAACGTAAATCAATCAATTAACAAAATATGAATCAACTGATGCGCACAAGCATTTTCGGCAACTGAAGACAGTTGATACAATGATAACAAAGTAAAATGATCAGTTGAAACTGATTAGTTAAAAACATAGTGTTTTAAAAGCTTCTCAATTGAAGACATCTCGGGAAAGACCAAAGGAGACAAACAAATTACAAGAGCGTCGCACCTCGATCACTACATAGAACAAAGTGTTTCGGCTATTGCATTTAAGATGCCGTATCACAATCAATGAAGAGAACATTGCCCAAGAATGATGAAATGGCAATCAACGGATACTAGAATTCAAATGCATATCAAAGTTACCGTTGAAAAAGAAGTATAAATATAACTGAAGAACAGCAGATGAAGCAGTGAGACAATCATTCAATCTTAAGCTTGCTGTTACTCTGTCAAAATCTTAGCTCACTCTCTTTTGAATTACTCGTAGCAATCAAGGCTACAATCTGAGCTTATTAGCACTCTCTAAAAGTTGTTAGACTCAATTGTGCTAATATCAGTTACGTACTGAAAACACTGTGTATAACTAAGAGTTTCAGTTTTGGCAGTTGTAAGTCCAAACTGAAGTGGGTCTGTACAAGTGTTGTACTTGATCAAAGTCTTTTAGTAAATATCTGATCGAGCAAAACTTGCACAGTAAAATCTCCAATAAAAATAAATAAAAATTCAGGCTCGAAATAATCGCAAGTGCACGATGTCAAGTTATAGTAAAACGTATAAGAGTACGAGTATCGATCCCACAGAGATTGATTAGACAAATTTACTTTAAATTAAATTCTTTAATTAATTAAAACGACAATTGAATTACTTATTAACTAAATTAATACTAAAACACTAAATTGAAACAAACACATTAAAAATAATATAAACTAAAATAATAAATAAGCGAGTGTTAGGATCTCGGTTCACCTACCCGTCATTAATTTAATTAATTAATATCGACACTGATTTACGCTTTTGACAGGATTTCCTAAGCAATTAACATACTCTCTCGAGCTATGCTAAACTAATTCTACACGAAAGAATAATAAAATCTCTTTTATTATTTACTAACGGTGAATTGCATGTCGATCTATGAAATCCCTTAGTTTTCGCTCTACTGGACTATGACTACCAACGTGTATCCAACTTCATATCTCTATGTAAATTGTAGATCCACGGATTATGCTACTTGTTCCTATCGCAAGTTATTCTCTCGAACTCACCCACAATATTAGATATTATTAAAGTTAGCTAGGCTTTAACAATTCAATGTAAAATAATAGCACAATCAAGAATGAATCAAAAGTCGAGAATTAAATATTCAAACAACGGTTCGGGGTCGGATCCCCTAAATCCTAACTACAATAAAAGAGTAAAGAGAAAACGCTGTTGAGTTCTTGTTCCGGTTCCGTTGAGCTATCGCCTGCTACCGTGCTCTCCCTTCCAAATCGCGGCGCCTCTTCTCGTGTATTAGGTTAGGTGGTTTTATAGAGTCCATAAAATTTGGAAACAAATCTTCTCGGATTTCTTCGCTCGCTAGGGCGGCCACTTTTGACCGCTGGGGCGAGTGGTTCTCGAATAGAAATCCTTGGCCGCGTCTTTGGTCTCGCTGGGGCGGTCACTTTTGACCGCCCTAGCGAGAGGTTCGCGCAAATACTCCTCGGCTGGATTAAAATGCTCGCTGGGGCGGTCACTTTTGACCGCCCTAGCGAGGCATTCTCGCTGCTCTGCATATAAAATCCCCCTTTTTGGTCCAATTCCTACAAAACAACCACCAAATACACGAGATCAGCCCAATGCTAAATAATGCTAAATGAATGCCAAATTAAACTAAAACAAACTAATATGATGCATGAATGCGACTCAAAACTAACACTAAAAACACGTAAAAACGAGTCCTATCAACCCCCTCATACTAACCTTTTGCTCGCCCTCGAGCAAAATAGGTGACAAGACACAACAAAAACTAAAAACAAAAACAAAAATCAAATAAATAAAATAAAATGAAAACTAATTCAATGATATGTAATGGCTCAACTCATGCATCAACAAATCTTAAGTATATTTTCCATTGATCAATGTACAACACAAGTCATCGCACACCCCTTGACATTTCCACAATAATTTTTATGCGTTGAACGTGAACGTGTGTGAGTGCAATGTTGTTTCCAGTATCGTGTCTTTCAAGTAGATTCATTCCTGAAATTTGCAAGATAACTCGATTTACATGTTAAATCAAGTTCACTTTCATGCTCCAGTCTCCACTCATTGCTAACCAGTAAGTACAACTAATTAGGACTTCATATTTGCACATTAGGATTCACTTATTATCAGAGTATAGTCAATTGATTAAAAGACGGGAATACACAGCTCATTTTCATTATGCACTTGTCAAATTTTTTTTTATCCGACATTCCTCGTCTCCTTACATCTCCAACTTTTTAGCCTAGGAATAGGATTTCATTCCTTTATTTGGCTCCCCCTCACCTTACATCTCCTTTTTTTTTTTTTTTTTTTTCAATAGTTCTTTTTTACAAAAAACTTTTTTTTTTTTTTTAAGTGCACAATTTTCACCATGTACTCCATATTCAAATCCATAAAAAAAATTTTCTAATTCATTATTGTGCCACTGGTTAGTAACTCATTTCATAGACATGCACTCAAGTTCAACTCACACCTCATGCTTCTCAAATTCCCCACAAAAATTCAAAATTGCACTACTATTCACAAAATTCACTAGTTACAACATGTGTTTAAAAATATTCAACATTCAAGCAAAAATTTCATGCTTCAACAACAGGGGTGTTTAAAACTTAATGAAGAAACAAGATCAATGAGCATGTTTATCATCAATTCGCATTCATCATTGGCCAAATTTCATCATCCAATTTTTTTTTTTTTTATTTTTTTTTAAATGATACCAAATAACTAAAAGAAAATACCTACCCCACCCCCTCATACTAAAGTCGTGCAATGTCCTCATTGCACTAGACGACATAGAAAAATTAAATAGATAAATAAAACCAAACAACTAAATGCATGCATAAAAAAAAAAAAAATTATTAATAATTAATAATTTAATAAAAATAAAATAAAAACTCCCCTGGTTGATTATATTGTAGTAGTTGTAGACATCAATCATCTCCTATTGTACGAGCTCCTAAGGCCATCAATCTCCCACGTCTTCCAGTATGCTCACCTGGCACAAAAGAAATTGAGCAAAATCAAATAACCACGAAACCCGGACTCAATGCAACAACTAAAATTAAAATAAATAACTAAAATATAAAACGCTTGGGTTGCCTCCCAAGTAGCGCCTGATTTCTAGTCGTCGGCTTGACCCTCCGAAGTCCTTATCAAAGAGCGGCTGATGCCCAAAGTAAGTGTCATATGACACCACATCTGGGTCTGGATTCCTAATGCCCTCAAGTCTGGCTAGATATAGGCACATTAAGCTCGTCACCTCAACAACACACAACTCTGAATAATCGGCATGAGATGAGAAAAATAGTGTCGGCACTCCTCTATCAGAAAATTCTTCAAAAATCTCTTCCGACTGAGGCTCATTTACCAGCGAAGGATCAAACAACTCTAGATTTTCAGTCTTATCCAACTCATTCTCACTATCTTGGTTGTTTGAGTCATCATCATCAAACCAAACCGGATCGATCACCGGTTGAGTATCTCGCTTCACTTCATGTTCTCGGCGACTCTGAAAGATGGATTTCTTGATATTCTCTATTTGCTCCTCAAGGTTGCGCAGAGAATTAATTTGATTTTCTATAGCTGCCTCAGTCAGTGCCACATACCTATCCACGGTATCTTCTAGTTGAGTCGTGATCAGTTCATGGCTATCTCTCTCATCATTTTGAAACTCAAATGGTTGGTCTATAAACTCTGGGTAATGATCTTGTGTGTATTGATGACTCCAACACTGTGGTGAAAGATCCCAATATCTATGGTAGTCAAAGTCCGCCATATCACCCAACAAAAGTATCATTTTCTCATCATCTCGGCAAAATAGTGGACTGCCTGTTGTTAGTGCTCCGTCGATCACCCATCTTCGTGTTAGTGCATCCAAACCATTAAGGAAAAATTTAAGAAGAGAATAGTTAGAAAAATCATGATACAGGAAATTGTTTTCTAAATAATCGAATCTCCCCCATGCTGCGTAAAAAGGCTCTCCGCGTTGTTGGGCAAATCTTGTGAATACTTTTCGATGAAACATCTCAAAATATTGCACAAGAAAATTTCTTGCAAAAAGAAAATAGAAAACGGTAGATCACGCTGGAATAAAATAAAATAAATAACTAAAAAAAATTAAATTAACTAAAGAAAATAACAAAAAGAAAAATTTGTCAATTTCAATCCCCGGCAACGGCGCCAAAAACTTGATCGAGCAAAACTTGCACAGTAAAATCTCCAATAAAAATAAATAAAAATTCAGGCTCGAAATAATCGCAAGTGCACGATGTCAAGTTATAGTAAAACGTATAAGAGTACGAGTATCGATCCCACAGAGATTGATTAGACAAATTTACTTTAAATTAAATTCTTTAATTAATTAAAACGACAATTGAATTACTTATTAACTAAATTAATACTAAAACACTAAATTGAAACAAACACATTAAAAATAATATAAACTAAAATAATAAATAAGCAAGTGTTAGGATCTCGGTTCACCTACCCGTCGTTAATTTAATTAATTAATATCGACACTGATTTACGCTTTTGACAGGATTTCCTAAGCAATTAACATACTCTCTCGAGCTATGCTAAACTAATTCTACACGAAAGAATAATAAAATCTCTTTTATTATTTACTAACGGTGAATTGCATGTCGATCTATGAAATCCCTTAGTTTTCGCTCTACTGGACTATGACTACCAACGTGTATCCAACTTCATATCTCTATGTAAATTGTAGATCCACGGATTATGCTACTTGTTCCTATCGCAAGTTATTCTCTCGAACTCACCCACAATATTAGATATTATTAAAGTTAGCTAGGCTTTAACAATTCAATGTAAAATAATAGCACAATCAAGAATGAATCAAAAGTCGAGAATTAAATATTCAAACAACGGTTCGGGGTCGGATCCCCTAAATCCTAACTACAATAAAAGAGTAAAGAGAAAACGCTGTTGAGTTCTTGTTCCGGTTCCGTTGAGCTATCGCCTGCTACCGTGCTCTCCCTTCCAAATCGCGGCGCCTCTTCTCGTGTATTAGGTTAGGTGGTTTTATAGAGTCCATAAAATTTGGAAACAAATCTTCTCGGATTTCGTCGCTCGCTAGGGCGGCCACTTTTGACCGCTGGGGCGAGTGGTTCTCGAATAAAAATCCTTGGCCGCGTCTTTGGTCTCGCTGGGGCGGTCACTTTTGACCGCCCTAGCGAGAGGTTCGCGCAAATACTCCTCGGCTGGATTAAAATGCTCGCTGGCCGCCCTAGCGAGGCATTCTCGCTGCTCTGCATATAAAATCCCCCTTTTTGGTCCAATTCCTACAAAACAACCACCAAATACACGAGATCAGCCCAATGCTAAATAATGCTAAATGAATGCTAAATTAAACTAAAATAAACTAATATGATGCATGAATGCGACTCAAAACTAACACTAAAAACACGTAAAAACGAGTCCTATCAATATCCTATCTTTGTGATAGAAGGGGTGACGTAGGAGTAATTAAATTCTCTGAACATCCAGAAACAAATCTTGCATATTTCTTTCAGTTTTTGTATTCTATCTTTCAGTCAGTTACTTTCCGCAACTACTCCAGTTTAACTGATTGTTATTGACCAACAAGATTCCGAGTTTCAGTTTGTCACTAAACTGAACTCAAATATTCTTAAAGAACAACTTTAAGTGTGAGTGTTTATTCAACCCTCCTTCTAAACACTCTTAGTGTGATAACCGATCCTATCAATCTGTTTGCTTAAAACACCATTAAAATTAGTAGATAAGGTATGAATTACCTGTCACAGGAGTCGCGTTGAGCTCACATATCATACTACTCAAGTTCAACTCGTTTTAAGTTTTGTAGCTCGATCTTGACTCGAACTCGATCGAATATTTAATTTCAAGTTCGAGATCGACTTGTGAAAATATCGAGTTACTCGAGCTCGTACTCGAAAATCTCACAAATGTTTGTAGCATAATTTTAGAATTTTAATGTATTTATATAGATAGAAATATAATTATAAATCCTCCAAAAAAGTTGATATATAATTACTCGAGTAGCTCACGAGCTCGAATAGAAACAATTAAAACTCGTACTCGATTCGAGTGAAAAGTTGAGTTACTCAGACTCGAATTGAGCTGGTCAAACAAGATCGAGTTAAGTTTTGACCAAACCGCTCATAAAAAAAAAATTACGTTATACGAGATGTGCTGTGCTAGAATTATGCAAGTAACAATAATTAAATGGCTTCACAATTGATACATATATATATATATATATATATATATATATATATATATATATATATATATATATATATATAAATACAAAAAAAAAACTAGTAATAATAAATATCCAAAATTATTATATTTGTCTTTGAAACGTCCCTCACTCCTACTTTAATTAAATAACACTAGAAATTTTTTTATACATAACTCACGAAAATAACTCTTCATTGAAAATAATTAATTAAAGCTTCAATTTGGGAAAATGCTAAATGAAAACTTAATTTGATACCATATCCATATAAATTTCAAAGTCTAAAAAAAGTACTCGAACATCCATAAAATCAAGTATTAAAAACTTCTCAAAAATAAAAATTAAACTTTCATTAAATCCTTTAAAACAACGCGGAAACGTGGGGTCTTCGGGTGTGTATTGTCCAGTCTATTCCAATCTGTTCAAGAGTCGAAGCCTCCAGCCTCATCATTTTCCTCAAATGCAACTATCAAACCTTGTGAGTCTAATGACTCAACATATTCTAACAATGATAGCAATTAATATATTTACAAACACATGCATTTAAAAAGAATACATTTAATAAAATACCTCTAAATAAAAAAAAAATCGTGAGCACACATATTTTCATAATTCATTTAAAATACTTAAAATTAAATAGCGTTTCCCCATCATTTATCGTAACTCATTTTTGGTGAAATTTGATCATTGAAAGTGACCATCATTTATTATATGTTCGATTGATCAATCTATAAACTATTTACCTGGCGGCAGGACATCAGCAACTCTTGTCACTGGAACATTGTCTAAGATAAAGTAAGTTCACCGCACCGAGCCCATGCATCCCACGTTGCTCCTCCCGACTCCATCCCTTAGCCACTATCTTAGACACTCCTCTAACCCTAGACCAAGCCCCCATACATCCCTTCTCCAGCCCCAACCCTTGGCCAAACCGTGAACCGAAGGTGGAACCCAGAAGAGGACAAGTGGCGCATTCCCTTCGGCGACATCACACGTGCAGCCGTTGTAGCCCGCCTCCCAGTCCTTTGGTTGACTTCCAGACGACCTCGTAAAACCATACATCTAAAATCTAGACATCCCTCCCAAGCGTCCCTTATGGCAGCAACGTTCTGTTGTATCAATAATCGTCCAAAACATATGTTAAAACAAACACACATATTATGGTTTGAATGATGCAAAAAGGAAGGGTTTAGAACGTGCTTTTGCGTTTAAAACACTTGAAATACGAATATCGGTGTGGTGGAACGCCAGTGACAAACAAATGACTATTTCTACCCTTTTTCCTTGACAAAACCGACCAGAAACCTACCTTCAGGTGCAAGGGAGTCGAGTGCTGGAAGAAAGAATGAGGCAATTGCAAGGAATCGGCCGCCGCTCTTCACGTAACTTGTGTGTGTGCGTGTAGGTGTTTAGGTGTGCGCGCGCGTTTAGCTTAGGACGCTTAAAAAAATAAATAATAAAAGACTTCCTAATCACTTAATTAATGAACTTATTTAACAATTGTTTTTAATTAATTAATTAGGTCCATTAAGATTAATAAAATCATTATACCTCAAATTAAAATATTTAAAAACACCTATTTCCAAAATTTCATATAAATTACATAAATTCCTTGTTCCCACTAATTAATTTAAATTTGACCCTAAAAATACTAAAAATTCTTAAATTATTTAAAATATATATTTTCTTAACTAAACATAAAAATTTAACTTTTAAATATTTAACACCTTGATCCTCTCCGTCCCTCTAACCCCGACCAACCACCGATATTTTCCTTAAAGCATTTAAATTATAAAACCATTCAAAATTACATAATTATTATTTAGTCATTCAAAATATATCATTCTTGCATCTAAAATCATTTAATTAAAATAATTTAGTTTAAAAATTTTTATGCATGCGATTTATGTAACCGGATTTTTGAACGTTACCATCTCATATCTGCTCACTTTTTATTATAATATTACATAGCAAGGGATAATTATCTTTAAATAAAAATTAATTATTTTAAAATAACATGTTACAAACAAAATATTCATGAAACCTTTTGTAAATATATATTTTAAAAATTAATCAAAATTGAAAATAAAAAAAATAAATTTGTGTAGTTATGAATATTTACATAAAAAATAAATTTTTAAATAATTTTCTTACATTAATTTTTTTAGTATACTTTTTGTATACTTCGTAGGAAAATTGAATATACCAGTAATATTTTATAAAAAGTAAATTGGGGAATAATGCTCATTTATTTTATAAACAAAAGGAAAAGGAACACATAAATTTCCTATTACTCGATGAAATAACTTCGCCTACGGTTGCTGCTCTCAGCTTTGCCAAAGACCGAGGGAACAGACTCAGGGACTCGAAGATTTCCGACGACTGGGGTTCTGCCGCCGTTGAAAGCTGACGGATTGCGGTGGCAAGGTTGCTCACGAGAATTAGCTAAGTATTTGGGAGCCTGGAGGTAATGTGAATCACAAGGTGAGAGACGAATCACTGACAATTCTGATTTTATAGATTTCAAAATCAATTATGATTTTTATTTGGTTTTTTTTTTTGTATTTTTTTTTTGTATTTCTATAGTGGAATTATCGAGAGTATTTGGTATATTTAATCACTGTAATTTGATTGAAGTTTGAGTGTAAATTGATTGAAGTTTGAGCGCTTCGGATCGAGATCGGCAATGGAAGGATCGGTCGGAGGGGGAGGTTTGGAGAGGGAAAAATGGACTCCATTGTCTTCCTCTAGCAATGTTTCTGCTGTCGCTACTTTCTGGAAAGGTATTTTTTGTGTAGATTGTCTTAGTTCGCGAGTTTTACGATCTACTTGGTTTCTGCATATTTCCAAGTGCGATTTGCTTTAATTTTTTTTTTAAATTTCTTGATTACCGCGATTCAGCTTTCTTTCATGATTAAACTTGGAAATTCGTACAGTAATTTTTG
Organism: Primulina eburnea; assembly: GCF_022965805.1. Lineage (NCBI taxonomy): Eukaryota > Viridiplantae > Streptophyta > Magnoliopsida > Lamiales > Gesneriaceae > Primulina > Primulina eburnea. Next base: position 21,518,908 of record NC_133114.1, read on the forward strand.
GCTTTCTGAAATCCAAGATTGACCTCCCATTTCATCCTTTGCTATTTTTTGACGGATTGGTGTTTTTAAGATTATAGGTGTCAAATGTAGTGTTGCAGCTTGAACTAAAAGCAAGATGTTCATTAGAACAGTAGAAGTTTCCTTTGAGATGATTTTGAAATGTTCTTTTTTTAATTAGAAACAAAATATAAGTTAGATAAACTATGGATGGATACGACGAACTGCATGCTGATATTCTGAGGAATAAGTTGAGAAACCAACTTGGCTAACCTGTTTCAACCTAATCATATTACACCATTATTGATCTAGACTAATATATGTTGCCACTCAAGTAATAATGAACTTAATGGAGTTTATTATCTGTCAAGATGCATTGCAATTATTCTTTAATAGGAGATGCTGCTTATAACGATACAAAGCATACATGTTTCATTCACCTTGAGAAAGGAAAAAGGTTGATGTTTAAAATGAAATGTGTAAATTTTATTACTTGCAGATTTTGATTTAGAGAAAGAAAGGAGCATCTTGGACGAGCAAGGACTGAGAATTGCAGAAAATCAAGAAAACAGCCAGAAAAATCGCCGAAAGCTTGCAGAAAGCACTAGAGGTATTGATTTATCTGATCAACAATTAGATATTTGTCATCATTCTGCGATACATGATTGTGAAAAGTGAAGCTTCAACATTTCAATAAATCAGTGCCAGCTTATTGTATGTTATTTTTTCATGCTAACAGATTTTAAGAAGGCTTCCAATGAAGAGAAGTTGGGGTTGTTCAAAGCATTACTTAAGGATTATCAAGAAGAGGTTGATAAACTAACCAAGAGAGCGAAATTCGGAGAAAATGCTTTTCTTAACATTTATCAAAAACTTTATGAAGCCCCAGATCCTTATCCACTTCTTACTTCCATTGCGGTCAGTTGCCTTTTCTTAAAGGGTTATTTTTCATATAGTTAGTTATTCATGTGAATACTATGAGATATTACACTTTTCTCTTTCCTAGAAACAAATATTTTTTTTATGTTGTGCAGCATTTGTAATTGATTTGCCACCTGGTGTAAACAAAGTAATTGATTTGGTTTCATCTTGTGGCAATAATGCCATAACACAGAAAGCGAATATGAGTTAGCACTCTGGTTTTTCAGGTTTACACAGGCCACTTAGGATTTGATTGGTTAGCGTTGACATTTGGTTGTGCACCTGATAGATAGGAATAGCTACCTTAATATTTTTGCCGCTTTATTACTACATTCAACCACTAGCCACTCTACTTCCTCTAGTTACTTCCTATTAGAGAATATAGGAATGGAATAATTAATTTTATTCTAGTGAAAAGAAAGAATACAATTTATAATTAGTAATGATACAAGAGAACTATTCTAGGAAACTAATAACTGTAGAAGAAATGCTTCTAGGAAATTAAATGAAATAAAAATCAGTTTGTATTGAGACACGTATCTTATAAAAGATTGTAAATTTAATGTGGTATCGTCCAACAATCTCCCTCAAGCTGACTTGTGTGGATGTCTTCCATAGCTAGCTTGCTGAGTAGAGGTTCAAACTCTTTATTGGTACGTCTTTGGTATATCAACGACCCCTTGAGAGGTTAGTACATATGAAACGCAATTGGGTCACTTCAAATATTGTAGGCTGTTACAGTTTCTAAACATCATATATTTCCCAGGGGTTCCCTTTAGGTGCCTTAATGTTCTGTAAATAGCATCAACGTGTTCCTATCTCAGTGAGTGCCTGAATTGTCTCACCAAGCTTATTGCAAAAGCTATATCAGGACTTGTATGTGACAAGTAGATTAATCTACCTACCAATCTTTGAAAATTATCTTTCGGTCACATCTATAGGTTTTGCGGGATTAAGCTTTATATTAGCTTCAATTGGAGTCTCAGCAGCCTTGCACCTCAGAAGTATTGTCTCTTTGAGTAGATCTAGAATGTACTTTCTTTGGTTTGCAATGATTTCTTCTCGTGATCTTGCAAATTCCATACTGAGAAAGTACTTTAGTAGTTCTAGGCCTTTTGATCTCAAAGCCTTCCTTTTTTTTTCTTTAAATGTGCCAAATTTTCAAGCGAATTCCCTGTTAAGATACTATGATCTGCATAGACAATAAAAAATGCAATTTTAGTTTTATTAGACTGTTTATATAACAATGTATAGTTGACGTGGCTCTGAAAATAACCATAGCTTTTTACAAATTTTGCAAAGCTTTTGAAACAAGCTCTTCGAGATTGTTTAAGCCATGTAAGGAATATCCGAGCTTGCAAACTTTGTTACAGCCGATTACCTCTTCAAATCCTTGTGGGAAACTCATAGAATCTTCCTCTTCTAAAACTCCATATTGGAAAGTGTGCTTTATGATCACTGGGTGAGTCTACAATTTCCTATGTCCCCCTTTTCCTCAAAGCCTTCATCTTTTCTGTCATTGTTTCTTCCTAAATGTTTCTTGGTACAAACAAGTTGGAAATATTGGATATAAAGGCCGCATGCATTTTTGAAAGCTTACCATAGGATAGATATTTGGAGATTGGATGATCAGTACAGGAGCGTTTTCCTTTCCTATTAGCTATAGGATTATCAAGATTGTCTAGTGGGTTTTTAGGACTAGATATGATACTAGGCTTGGAAAATTCATCAGGACAGGAAATGCTAGTTGATGAAGAAGTGTCTAGAGTACCTGAATCTTTTCTAGGTTTACTGCCAGGGTGTTAGATTGAGCTTGAGCTAAAGGAGTAGTGGGATCTCTACTCTTTTGATGATTCTTTCTCCTTGTGTAGACATGAAACTATAGATTTTGTATCTTAGGAACTGTAGATACCACTTCTCCTCATATGATAGAGTTAGCAATGCCAACAAAATGGTATTAGGAATAACAGTTTCATTTTCATTATCACGATTCACAGGTTTTTGTAGAGATAAAGTGGTGGGAATAATGTCCCAAAAAATATCTGTCTCTTTGGTTCTTCCCCAGGAGAGAAATTTTGTGAAAGTCTGGTTGATGTTCAAGGAAAGTAACATCCGTAGTTATTGTAGTCTTCCTAGTCTTTAGATTAAAACACTTGTAGCCTTTCTTGTTTGGTGCATAACCATCAAATTACTTTTTTCAGCCCTTGGATCTAATTTGAGTATCCTTTACTTGATAAATGGATAGAGCATCCAAATAATTTAGGAGGCAGATAAGATATTATACGTGTTTTCGGAAAATATTGCTCACGTCAATTTAGGGGTGTATTATAGTTCAAAACACTAGTAGACATTCTATTTATCAAATATGATGCAGTTAAAATAGCTTCTCCCCATAGGCGCACGGAAAACATAACTGCACGAGCAACTTCAAGTCGGTGTTTATTTTTACGTTCGGCAATACCTTTTTGCTGAGGTATATTAACACAAGTAGATGAATAATGAATGTCAGTTTCTTTCAAAAAGTTCCCAAGACTTCTTTAAAGTACTTTATTCTGTGATCGATATGAAGAATTCCAATTTTTCTTTGAAATCGATTTTCGATCAAAGAAACTTTTAATTAAAATTCCATCTTCAAACTTTTTGCTAATTAAATTAAATAAATCCATTTAGAGGGATATGATCATCAATAAAAGTCACCAACCATCTCTTACCGGACAAAGTATTGATTTTTGAGGGACCTCAAACATAACTAAAAAAGTCTTGAAGCTGATAAGGTCTTGAGGGATAAACAGTTATGTGACTTTTGATAAATGCAGTTTTCACAAAAAAACTTAGAAGAATCCTTTGCTAAAGCATAATCTGATCCTTAACAGAGATCAAACTAGTACTACTAAGACCTTTGATGTCTTTAATTTTAGATTCTGAATCTTCCGAATAGTAAAGGCCATCTATCTGTTTAGCACTGGCAATCGTCTTCCCTGAGCCTTGTTCCTGGAAGATGCAGTGAGATTCAAAGAAGATGGCACTACATTTATAACCTTTAGATAATTTCCTAACTGATAGAAGGTTACAAGCAAGTTTAGGGATATGAAGAATATATTTAAGAGAAAAAGTGTTAGATAAATTAGCGGGCTACTATCAAAAGTTTAGGCTTTCTTGGGTTAGCGGGCTACTATCAAAAGTTGGTACAAAATTATGGAATTATTGCTGCCCATTAACCAACATGCTGAAGAAACATGACTTCTCATGGTCCGGAGACAGCTTACGTGCCTTTGACACTCTGAAGAAGGCACTAGCATCAACCCTGTGCTGGCCCTTCCCGACTTCTCTTTCACTTTTATAGTGGAATGTGATGCATCATAATCTGGGCTTGGAGCCATCCTACAACAGCAAGGCCAGCCCATCGCATTTTTCAGTAGCACCCTTGCCCAACGTCTCAACAAACTACCGGTATATGAAAAGTAGTTGATTGGACTCACCAAGGCGGTACGACATTGGCGGTCTTATTTTTGGGGAAGCTCTTTTATTCTCCGCATAGATCATTATATCCTCAAATTCTTGTTGGAGCAACGCATCTCAACTTCACCACATCATTGGATAAGTAAATTAATGAGGTATGATTTTAAGGTAGAGTATCGCGCAGACAAACCCAATATAGTTAGCTGATGCTCTCTCGCGTCCAAATGACGATGAAGGTTGCTTGATGGCCATTTCAAAACCTAACTGGGACTTTGTGGCAGCAGTTCGAGAAACACAGTTCACCAATCTTGAAGTGCAGATCATAGTCCAGGAACTAATGCGTGGTGATGTGCTAGGACCATGGGAATTCCAGGATGGCATCTTAAGGTTCAAGTCCAAGATTTACGTTCCCCTTCACACAACTCTAACAACACCTATTGTGGCCATGGTCAATGAGAGTTGCCATGAGAGGCCGTGGTTTCTATTGGCCAGGCATGAAGCAACGGGTTCAGGATTTCGTCTCTAATTGTTCTACTTGCCAGCACAACAAAACTTAAGCTGTGAAGCCTGTAGAACTCCTACAGCCCTTGCCAACTCCTCATTTGGGCAGATATCTCGATGGATTTCATAGAAGGACTACCACGCTTGCAAGAGAAGAATGCCATTTTGGTGGTCGTTGATCGTTTTTCAAAATGTGCTCACTTTCTAGGACTCACCCATCCTTAATACAGCATTTTTAGTGGCCAAAATCTTTTTTGACAACATTTTTAAACTCCACGGAGTACCGGAGACAATCGTGAGCGATATGGATGCAACTTTCACAAGTGCTTTTTGGCAGGAACTCTTCAAGTTGAGTGGAAAAAAATTGTGCTTCAGCTCAGTCTATCACCCTCAATCCAACGGTCAAATTGAGGTGGTAAATCGCATTGGAAATGTACCTGCGCTGCTTTACAGAGGATCATCCACATAAATGGTTTGAGTGGCTATCACGGTCTGAATTCTGCTATAACACTAGTTTTCACACTACTCTGAAGGCTATCCCCCTTTCGAATTAGTTTATGGTCGCAAACCCCTAGTCTCTTGTCCTACATTCCAGGCCAAACACACACTGCAGAGGCCGATCATGCGTTGCAACAAAGTGACCAGCTTCTACACCAACTCCGTGATCGCCTTTTACAAGCACACAATGTCATGAAACTGAATTTTGATGCCAACCATCAAGATGTCAGCTTCGAGATAGGGGACTATGTACTCCGAAAACTTCCAACATATCGCCAACAGAGCACCGCACCTCGTAGTAATACCAAACTGTTTCCTCGCTACTTTGGGCCGTTTAAAGTATTAGAAAAGGTGGAACAGGTAGCATACCAATTACAGCTACTTGCATATTCCAAAATCCACCCAGTTTTCTACGTCTCCAAGTTATAGAAATTCAAGAGCGGACCATTCTCCAACCCAGTCCTACCTCCAGCCCCAACAACCAAGTCACAACTTTCACTGAGGACCATCTTGGACACACGTACACAACAAGGCAGAACTGAAATTTTAGTCCACTAGGATGGCCACCCCTTTGCGGAAGTTTCATGGGAAGATAAAGAAACGTTCACTGTCCAGTTTCCCTCCTTCGTGCTTGAGGTCAACCACGATCCCCAGAAGGGGACAAATGTCATGGATCCAAACACATCAAACTAGCCCAGTATGCAAACGGATCTAGATGCAAAGCCTAATGACATAATTTACCAACCATTCAGCCATGTAAGATTCAAGAATATACAGTAGGGATATCTACAAGGATTGATACGATCTTTAGTTAATTTCCATTTTTGCCATAAATGACATAATTTCAGGATGTAAGAATGCATTAATAAATAAGCGATGAATTTTTTTTTTGTATTTAAACTACTCTACTAATGAATAAAATAATATCTTGAATTCCAAATAATTAATGTACTAAAGAGATCGAGGGGTCCTTCGTGCTTGAGGTCAACCACGATCTCCAGAAGGGAACAAATGTCATGGATCCAAACACATCAAACTAGCCCAGTATGCAAACAGATCAAAATGCAAAGCCCAATGACATAATTTACCAACCACTCAGCCATGGAAGATTCAAGAATAAACAGAATCTGCAAGGATTGATACGATTTTTAGTTACTTTCCATTTTTGCCATAAATGACATAATTTTAGGATGTAAGAATGCATTAATCCATACCCTTCTTAAATAAGCGATGACTCTTTTTTTTGTATTTAAACTACTCTACTAATGAATAAAATGATATTTTGAATTCCAAATAATTACTGTACCAAAGAGATCGAGGGTTCTATCAAGGAACAAGCCCTTCAAAATTATTCAAAGATAGGTAAAAGTGACAGAAAAATTCTCAAACCTATCTTGGAGCTCAACGATCGATCTATCCATCTATCTATCCATCGTCCTATAACTAAATCTATCTCACAAGCTCATAACAGAGTGAGGGGAAGCAAGTATTTCTATGTCGTAGTGGGCTGTGGTTGGGATTTTGATCATTCTGAATTAATTGAAATTCATTGAGTTTACTAAAATTATATTTCAACGTGGATAGTAGTGCCATAACAATGCATTTTTTGTTCTGTTATAAAGTGTTGCTAAACAAAAACATTGTGAATGTGAATATATTCAGACAATGTTGCGTTCTTATTTTTTCTATTGTTTTATTTGACTTTTAGTTTATGCAAAAAACAGCCACAATTGCTTGGAATTATCATTTCTTGTTTCTCTATTTTGTTGTATTCATATTACTTTCTGTCTAAGATGAAATGTATGTCAGTATATGAATTGACCAAGTGTTATCAAAGAGATACATGATCCTAACAGTGTCTTTTTACCGATGATGATTGTTGGATACTGGCACTGCAATTCCTTGTTCATGTAAATTTAATAATACTGATTGCTCACGTCAATTTACCCTTTCTCAGTGTTGCTCACTTGGGCGAAGGAAGGTTATCAACATTTTGTGCATGGTTTTGTTATAGTTCATCTCTTTCCTTTAATTGAGCAGGAGAAGGATGCCATAATGTCTGAAGTGGAGTCAGCAAACAAAAAGATGAAAGTTGAGCTTGAGGAATTCCGCACCGAGGCAACTCATCTGAAAAATCAACAAGCTACAATAAGAAAACTTGAAGAGCGCACCCGCCAATTAGAACAACAGGTGATCAGTATATGTTGTATGACTTTTGCTGGTATCAGTTGCTATATTTTAATGTCATGCATGAGCGTGACATGAGACATAGAAAATGGACTCACCGACAATGATTATGTTCAATGTACGTTCTTCCTTTTGGGATAGGCTTTGGTTTGTTGGGTAAGAACTGAGTGGAAAACTTTTTTTGTGCTTGCTTTTCCATAGAAATCTCAAACCGGTCTTTGGTAACTCTGGTCCAACATGTATACTGATATATGACCTCTTGGGTGGGGCCAAATTGAGGTAAAAAAGCCTTAAAACTGACTGGACTGAGATACGTAAGCAATATCATGGAATAAAACAAATGTTGTGATAGTTTGAGAAATGTTAAACTCTGGGGCATGAATAATTTATTTATTTATTCATTTAATTTATTTACGTGTTTCCTCCCTACAATTAATGAGATAATTTCAAACTTATGGGCTGCTTTTGCAGTCTTCTCCTGTTTGGGTCTAATGCATGGCAAACTCTGCTTGTTTCTGTACCATTTATCGTGTCTCCCTACAATTAATGAGATAATTTCAAACTTATGGGCTGCTTTTGCAGTCTTCTCCTGTTTGGGCCTAATACATGGCAAACTCTAAGAATATTAAAATATCCCCCCGGTCTATGAAAGGGGAGGTTCTAGTTATAATCCAGAAAGGATTCGTACTTGTTTCTGTAGCATTTATCGTGTACTATTGGCATGCTTAAGCATTGGATGTTTGTCCGACATCATGCAATTAGCTATTGAATGCAGACAATGTAAATTGTCATGTTTATGCAATGTTCTAAATGGCGGCCACCGCCTAGGCCCTCGACTGCAACGCCTATGCATGAGGCGGGCGTTTTAGGCGCCCCAAGCTATACGACGTTGGGGAGGCGGGTCGAGGCGGCGGGGCGTCCTTTTATTCTAATTAGCAATTATGAGCTGGGATCGGTCGAGGCAGGCGAGGCGGCGAGCAGGCGGGCGAGGCAGACAGTTAAGATTTATAAGTTGTAGTCTACAATTTTAAAATCCTAGTCAACAATTTTTAAAACTTAGTCAACAATTTTAAAAACCTAGTCAAAGTCAACTAATTTTAAATATCAAAAGCACACCTCACTTTCTTTATTTTAATTTTTGGTTTTCACTCTGAAGTCTCAACCACCACACACCGCCCGCCGCCGCCGCCGCCAACAGTCAGAATATTTAGGTTAGGCATTGCGTATTTATTATTTATCACATTTTTGTTTATAATATTTAAAAATCAATTTTTTTCCAATTATTAATTTATTATTTTATTATTGACTTATTGTTGAATATTAATGGCGGAAAAAGATAAACGACCGGAGTTGGATACATCGGAGGAGGAGAATGAAGAAGATGTTGATTTTGAGTCCGATGATGGGAGGATCATGGATGTAGTAGATGGTGCATATGTAGATGATTTGAAAGATTATTTATGTTTAGTCTACTACTTGTTTTAATGATGGATAATTGATTGAAACTTTGAAATTTAAACTTATTTTTTTGGTAAAAGTAATTATATTACTTTGTTAGCATAATAACATTAATATGATGATGAATCTTTATTAATTGCACATTATTTAGATGATATTATATTGTATGAAGCTTCTTTGTACTTAAACATTATTTAATTGCACATTTTACATAAAAAATGATGACTATTTGTGATTATATTGCATGATTATCTATAAAAAATTACTTAAAAAAATGCAACTGCCTAGGCGGCTGATGACTTCCTCGCCACCTCCTCCCGCCATTTACAACCTTGTGTTTATGCGAATGCTACTTTGACTAACACTGCATGATATTGTTTTAGATGGAGGAAAAAGTGAAAGAAATTATCGAGATTAAGCAGCGGAACTTGGCGGAAGAGAATCAGAAAACCATGGAGGTTCTTAAAGAAAGGTGATGTATTCACTGGTGACAATAATGACATAATGTTACCAATAATTTCTATTAACAAGGTGTTAGTTCTTTGAGGGAAAGAAAATTGAAGACTTCATTTTCTGGTCTAATCATGAAAATGACATTGCACGCCCTTATGTTGGTGCAGGGAACGAATGTTACAAGATCAATTACGCCAAGCTCAGGAAAGTGTTTCTACGATGAGAAAACTACATGAATTTGCTCAGAGTCAGTTATTTGAGCTTCGTGCCCAATCAGGTCCATCCCCTTTACATGTTAGCCGTTCGTGAATTTGTTATGTATTCTTTTTATAAATGTTACTGTGTAATGCTATCTCAGAGGAGGAGAAAGCAGGAAAGCAATCAGAAGTAAATCTTTTAATGGATGAAATAGAGCATGCTCAAACCCGTCTTCTAAGTCTTGAAAGGGAGAAGGTGCGATTGCATGTCCTGCTTAATGCGTGTACTTATTTGCTACGACTGATGCTTATTTTTGCTTGAACTTTATTTAATGTCATTTTTTCTGTCACATTGACAAGAGAAAGAGAGAATTTCTCAGGATACGTTTCTAGTTGTTTAAACCAGTGGTCAGTGAAGCTTATAAACATTTGGGCAGTTTCAATAGAAATCACATTTTTCCGTATTTGGTTGATAAAAATAGAAACCTATAGGCTTGGGCTACATTTCTATATTTTATCATTTTATGTATCCGATTCTGTTTTTTCAAAAAAGAAAATTTTCTGTAGCAGTTTATTTGTATAAATTTTGTTTGGGGATTGATCTTTTAATATTTTATTGTTATTTATTCAGTTAAGGATGCATCAAAAGTACTTATAATACTGGGAGATGTAAAAGTGGGTGGTACTGTTGTTTTTCTTCTTAAAAACAGGAAAATGATTTTAAAATAGATAAACAAACAAAGCGTAGGAGTTTCTTTGTTTTTACTTTGGAGATTGTCTTTGATTAGAGTCATGTAAGAGAAATGCTGCTAGCCAGTCTCATAGCTTGGTCTAGTTTATTTTAACCAATTACATATTCAGGGGTTAATTATATTTCAGTGAGACTTCTCCCTTTTTTTTGCATCATGACTACCTTCTACCTCCAAATTTCACTCCCCTGTTTTTTGTATATTTTCATGATGATGATTTACACAAGCTCGCATTGTTGAGTTAGATACAAGCTAAATTTTCTCTCATGTGTGATATTTTCCGCTTTCCGCTTCACCTTTTCATAAAAGCTCGATTTGAATTCTTCACGTTAAATGTAATGTCATCAGTGGATAATTGTGTTGGCATTTCCTGACCAGGGTCTCTTACAGTCGCAGTTACACACAGCTAACCAAGAGAGTGGACAAGAAAAAAGGTATAGAGCAGCAAATAGAGTATTAGCATTGAATCCCTTTTTTTCTTTTCTTTCTCCATAACTGCTCATATGCATTCTGCAAATATATTGTATCTTACGTACCTGTTTTTGCTGGTGGAACAGTTCATTAAGCTGGCAATTGGTATAATTATTACTGCTGCATATAAATGTACATAGATGCTACTTGAACTCAACTGTTGAGTAAAATTTTAAACATACGTAATGTTGTATTTCAAAAAATATGTTTGATTAGGTTAAGTTCGGCGCATGCTAGTTATAATTAATTTTTACAACTAAACTGGCAGATATGATAACTTGTATATTCACATCTTTTCTAGAACATCTAAATTTCCTTTTTGTTCTCTGGAAAATATTATCCCACACCAGAAACTTGAGAAGGGATACAGCAGAAGGTGAAGTCATAGTATTATGTTGAATGTCCAAGGGAAAAAGCGTATATGGTTAGATATAATCTAAAATAATGCTAAAAAGAAACATATGAATCAATATGGAGTAAGGGCTGTGTGCTAAATGTCTGTTTCTCTTCTGATTAAGACACAAAGCTGCTGATTTTTACTTGTGTTTGATTTATAGTTTTTCTTTTTATTTCTGCAGTGATAAGTTGGATACAAATGCTGTGTTTGAGAATTCTCTAAGTGCGAAGGAAAAGATCATTTCTGACTTGAATATGGAACTTCACAATCTAGAGACCACACTATCGAATGAGCGTGATTTTCATTTGAATGAGCTTAAGAAGTTGAAGGCATTGATCAATGAAAAGGTAATTATTCTTATGTATTCAATGAAGTTCTTATTGCAAGTGTCCTAGGCAGTGCTATCCATGATACCTACCATGTAGAATCTCTTCATAGAGAGATAATGGCTTACGGTTCATATTTCTGAACCCAGAAAACCATAATAGTCCTTCAACAGACCAAACCCAAAAGCCAAAAGTTTTTGGTTTCTTGTTTTGCTCCGAACTTTCTAAATGACATTTTATTCAGAGACAAATGAAGACTGTGAAGTTCCTTTAAGGTCATTTGAACTATTTTTTAGTCAGTCAGTCGAGATTTGTAAATTGCAATTTGAATACCTTGCCTGAAAGCTTCTATAGGCGGTTTGAGGCTATCCGGCAGGCGAGCATGCGGAGAAAGCGATGGAGGCGGTCAGTGATTTTAAAATCTTAGTCAACTGTCAATGTCAAATAATTTTAAAAATCAAAGTCAGTCAATTTTAAAAACTCTAAATATAATAAAAAGATGTCTCACTCACTTTTTTATTTATTTTTGGTGTCACCTGCCTCAAACCGCCTCTAGGTGCCGCCTGCATCAGTAACCACCTTAATTATTTTGTTAGTTTACATTTATATATTTATTTGCACTTTATTTAGATTGTATTATATTGTGTGAAGTCTTTTTTTATGCATAAACATGATTATATAATTACCTATAAAAATTTGCTAAAAAAATTCAACCGTCTACCTATGCGACTGAGGCGGTAGTCGGTCATTGGCCGCACCCCATTTACAATATTTTTATATTTCTATATGTTTGTTCCACTTCAATTTTTCACAATCTCCACTACACTGCTATTAGCTATCGAATTTTCATCTTTCCTTTCTCAAAGCCTAATATCTCCATTTAAAACATTTGTTATTCTCTAATCTGGTATAATTTTCCTTCTATTACTAGTACTTAGCCTGATTGTTAATTTGTTGCAGCTTTATTTTCATCTTACTTTTGGCTTGTAAACTTCTAGGATCTTGAGTTAGAGGAGATGAAGAAAGAGATCCAGGCAAGGCCAACAGAAAAATTAGTCAATGATTTGCGGAAGAAAGTAAAGATTTTACAGGTGATGCATATTTTTCTTATTTGGGCCGAGTGAAGTGAGAGTACATATATGCAGGCTTGAGAACATAATTGGTTGAGGCAAGGATTTATCTTATTGTGCACTTGGAAATCTAAAAACTCAAAATTTATACAGGATCCTAAACACAAACTTTCAGAATTTTATGGACGTTTTTCAGATGAAATGATACTGGTTCTATAGGATGTGTTATGAACCCAAAGAATCGATAGTAACAATTTATACAAGATGTAGAACGAAACAAGAAGATTTTTTATTCAAAATAACATTAAGGGTTCCTTACTAAAGTAATGACCAAACCTTTAAAAGGAAATGGCCTCAACTTGCAAAGCTAGACACCACTCTTAACAAAAAATTTCTACTCTACTTAAACTATTAGATACCCCCGTTTTACATGCCTACACGAATCCTTCTAGAAACCTAGATTGGTCAAGCCCAGAGTCACCCCTAAGTCCAAACCATAACAATACTTCCCTTTCAAAATTAGCCTTGTCCTCAGGGCTAGGAAGTTGGAAATTAACTCCTGATTTGCTCCTTCCCTAGCACCCATCGCTCTTACTCAATGTCAGTTGGCACCTCTTCCTCTTCCTCCAAAATTGTGATATGTAAAGATTTAGTGGGACATTAATGTTAGGGCTGCTATCCCCTCCACAGGCCGTACTTCCTCCCCCTCCCTGAGAAGTGTTGGGCGCTGCTATCGTTCCTATTTCCCTTCATCGCGTTGTCATCCATGTGCGCTGTGGGCTGCTTTGCTGCGCGGATGATAGGCGCTTGATTTGGGTGCCCAATTCTCCTTTATAAGCACTATGTGTCCTAACTTTTCTTCTCAGTCCATTATTTAACCCACTAAGAAAGTAGCCCAAAATCTGCTTTTCTCTCAGCCCAACAACCTGTGCCAACAATAGCTCAAGTTGTGCCACATTTTCTTCCACTACGTGCTACCCTTTAGGCATGTAAACGAACCATGCCGTTCGTGAGCTATTTGAGGCTCGGCTCGGTAAAAAACTAGTTCAAAATTATTCGTTATTCTTATCAATCCGAGCTCAAGCTCGATTTCGAGCTCGACAATTTTATCTAGCCGAGCTCGAGCTTAAAGATATTCAGCTAGTAAGCTCGCTAGTCTGTTCGCGAGCTCGAGCTCGGCTAGTTTGTTCCCACATCAATATTTGGGTGAAAGAAGATATTGAAAGACTATAAAATGGGAAGTCTACCCCCTTAAATTCTCATATTATAGTCGGCCTTTTGGCTAAAAATACTTGACGTGCTAGAAAACGAGTTTGCTTAAGGATCTCGAAAACAAGCTCGCTTAACCACCCGATCTCGAGTCAAACTCGTTAAACATGATAAACGAATTATTAACGAAGCGAGCTCGAGCTATTCACGAGTTTAGTAATTGCAAAACGGGCCGACCTCGAGCCTATATATATATATATATATATATATATCTTAAACGAGCCAAGCTTGACGGTATATATATCTTAAAAGAGCCAAGCTTGAGCTTAAAGTCTACTGCCCTTGCTCGAGAAATGCCAACAATTCACAAGGATTTAATGCTTTCGTTCCACCATATCATCTTATGAGCTCTCGGGTAAATATTTCCTACTTGATATCAGATATTCGTTTCTTCACTCATCGACACCAATGAATAGCCCCTCGTTCCTTACGTATGACAACTATTGGAACTTTATTGTTTGTGAGAGTCTTGAATCTCAAAATTTTCCTTAGCCTTTGATAGCCATCAAATAGGATTGTCCTCCTCAAAACACAATCTTCCTTGCCAATTTTCCTTCCTCATCATCTCAACAGCTTGTTTTACACATTCACCTCCACCCTGATGAAGGAATTCTCCCCTCGTGTTGCAGGTCTCCATACCCATGTTCCCTGAAGGTAACCCAAAGTCCCCTTGGATGATTCTCTCCACCAACGGTTTCATTTGTAGCAATGATGATCAATGTCAACGTATTCTCCATTGACTCGATCTTCGCCTCACTTCTGGTTGTTGCCATGTCTCCTTTCCCATCTTCGGATCCGGCAGGTCGGATCGATTGTTTCGAATCAAAAGAAACAGTAGTAAAAAATTATACAAGATTTAGAACTCAAGAAGAAGATTTTTATTCTAAGTAATAATAACGAGGGTTCCTTACAAAAGTAATGACCAAACCTTTAAAAAAAAGGTTTTGAAGGAAATGGCCCTAAGAGATGGAAGAATATCCCAACAAAATCTTTTTCGTACACTTTCCATAGCAAAGCTAGATACCACTCTTAGCAAAGGCATTTGTGGTGCAATAGTGGAAATTCTCAAAAGGTTCGGCCTACATTCGGGACTTAAGATTAACTTGGAAAAAAGTGCGTTGATGGGACTTAATAGGTCGGAAGAGGAAATCGATGAATTGGCAATTGCAATTGGGTGCAAAAAAGGAAAACTGCCTATAAAATATTTATGGATTCCTTTGGGAGGAACACTAGGGCTATGGATTTTTGGGAACCGGTACTATCCAAAATGGCAAAAAGTTGGCAAGTTGGAAAAAGTCTTTTCAATCGAGGGGGGTCGGCTCACTTTGATTAAAGCAGTCTTATGTGCCATGCCATCTTATTTTATGTCGTTATTCAGCGTGCTTAATCAGGTGGCACAAAAGATGGAAAAAATAATGAGGAATTTCTTTTGGGAGGGAGCTGACGAGGAAAATCATTGTCATGCAGTAGGGGAAATATTTTCTTGAGAAACAGAGCACTTCTTGGCAAATGGCGGTGGAGAGGTTCTGTGGAAAAGGGGACTGTGGAAAAAAGTAATTAGCAGTCTTTATGGTTTTCAAGATAATGGATGAGACTTGGGTTGGCGGGGAATTCGACTTTCAGAAGTCCTTGGAAATGCATTTCTCGATCTTTCTCGACTTTTCATCAGTTAGTGAGGGGGATGTTCAAAGAGGGTAATATCATTCGTTTTTGGGAGGATGAGTGGGTGGGGGAGTCCAGTTTAGAGATCGTTTTCCTTCTTTATATCATATCTCTTCTGTGACTAACAAACCAATCATTAGCTTTGTAGATGTGACTATTAGCAGCGGCAACTCTCTAACCCATTGGGATTTACGTTTTAGAAGGAATTTAACTGAGACAGTAGAGCGCGAGTTTGCTGTCCTATTAGGGGTCTTAGAAACCGTTCGGGTTCAGTGGGGTGTTGGGGATTTTAGAAGGTGGTTGGGGATTCCTTAGGTTTGTTTTCTGTTAGATCATTCTATAATTATTTTTTCACATTTCCAAATCTCCAGTCCTTTTCTTTTTGTCACTTGGAACGTACCTGTCCCTCCGAAGATTCAAGTTTTCTCGTGGATTGTGGCACTGGGGAAACTACAAACTTGCGATTCTGTGCAAAGAAGGTGCCCGGCCTATGTTTTGTGCCCGCAATGGTGTTGCCTGTGCCAAAAACAAGAGGAGAATCAGTATCATTTGTTATTGCATTGTTCATTCTCAGCCAACATTTGGACAAAAGTGCTAAAAGAGATGGGGTTTCAATGGACGTGTCCGGAAAAGGCAAAAGACATGTTTATTATTAGCTTTGTAGATGTGACTATTAGCAGCGGCAACTCTCTCACCCATTGGGATTTACGTTTTAGAAGGAATTTAACCGAGACAGAAGAGCGCGAGTTTGCTGTCCTATTAGGGGTCTTAGAAACCGTTCGGGTTCAGTGGGGTGTTGGGGATTTTAGAAGGTGGTTGGGGATTCCTTAGGTTTGTTTTCTGTTAGATCATTCTATAATTATTTTTTCACATTTCCAAATCTCCAGTCCTTTTCTTTTTGTCACTTGGAACGTACCTGTCCCTCCGAAGATTCAAGTTTTCTCGTGGATTGTGGCATTGGGGAAACTACAAACTTGCGATTCTGTGCAAAGAAGGTGCTCGGCCTATGTTTTGTGCCCGCAATGGTGTTGCCTGTGCCGAAAACAAGAGGAGAATCAGTATCATTTGTTATTGCATTGTTCATTCTCAGCCAACATTTGGACAAAAGTGCTAAAAGAGATGGGGTTTCAATGGACGTGTCCGGAAAAGGCAAAAGACATGTTTATTATGGGACCGAGTTTGCAAACAGGGAGACGACACTTGACATTCTGGTATATGATAATCCATTGCACATTTTGGTCGTTATGGTTGGAAAGAAACACAAGAAAATTTGAAGAGAAGTCGGAGTCACAGGATGAAGTCTGGAAAAAAATAAAATTCAGGGTCGCGAGTTGGTCGATAGTATTGCCAGAATATAAACATCTTTTTTTTTTTTTGATAAGAAACGTTTATTTATTGCAATAGATTAAATTTTTACAACAGAAGTGGATAAGCAATCCACAAACAAAGAGAGATTACTACAGCCCTAATGTTAAAACCAAATAAACTTCCAATCCCTATTTAGGTCAGAAATTCGCAAATGTCGATACTTCTTCAAGTTGATCGTCCAAGTCGCAACTATGAACCTGATTTTGTCCCATAAATCTCCCTCCGAGTCGTGTTTGTCGTTGAAAATCCTGTTATTTCGTTCCAACCACACTGACCAGAAAACGCAGTGAATCACTAGATACCAGAAATCCATAAAATCTTTCCCTTTGATGAATGATTGATCCATTAACAGCATGTCTATCGATCTGCATGGGAAACACCATTGGAATTCCAAATGCTTCATGACCCTGTTCCATATTCCTCTCGTGAAATCACAATGAAGTAGTAAATGGTCCTGAGTCTCCAAATTGTTCTTGCATAAGCAGCACCATTGTGGACATATAATCATGCACGGACTTCTTCTCTGTAATTCATCGTTAGTCAGTAACTTCCCCAACGCCACAATCCAAGAAAACACTCACCTTTTGTAGTATTGGTACTCGCCAAACGGTGTTGTGATGTTTGAAAATTGGGAAAGTTTGAGAAGGAAAGAACGACGAATAAAAAGATGACACTGAAAAGACACCGGAAGGATCCCCCAACCACACACGAGCATCCGTGGCCTCACACGACAAAGTAACTGAATCCAAGACCCCTAGAAGCCTACTACACTCTTGCAACTCACAATCATTAAAATCTCTTCTAAACTTGATGTCCCAATTTAAGCTAGACTGACCCTCACTAGTATTATTCGAGTAGAAATGATTAATCGGTTTGTTAGTACTAGAGGAGAGACGGTAAAGACGTGGAAAACACTCTAATAATGGCAACTCACGTACCCAACGATCCTCCCAAAATCTAAGGATGTTCCCCCCCTTAAGCACAGTGCCAATGAGATTATGACAAGTCGTCTGAGTGCTAGAAATGAACTTCCAAGGGCTTCTCAAGGTTGTTGTTCTTGCCGACCTAACATCCCACCCATTATCCTCAAACCCATAAATGCTTCCCAAAACTTTTTTCCATAAAGAGTCTTTTTCTACCGCACACCTCCACCACCATTTCCCTAGCAAAGCTCTGTTTCTTAATCGAATGTTTCCCAACCCAAGACCCCCCTTATCTTTTGGCTTGCAGACTTGATCCCAACCAACAACATGGCAATGCAACTCTCCATCTCCTCCATCCCAAAGAAAGTCCCGCATCATTTTTTCCATGATCTTGGCCACCCTAACTGGAACCTTGAAAAGGGACATGTAATATGTTGGCAGTGCGCTTAGAACCGATTTTATCAAAGTCAATCTTCCCCATCTCGACAGAAAAGACTTCTTCCAACTTGCCAATTTCCTCGAAAGTTTAGCCATCACAGGTGCCCAAAATTCCAGTGTGTTAGGATTCCCACCCAAAGGTGCTCCCAAGTAAGTAATCGGCCAAACTTCCTTCTTGCATCCAATATGCGTGGCCAGAATGTCCAATTCATCATCCGAGTAATTTAATCCTAGGACAACACTTTTGTCGAAATTTACTTTCATACCCGATCTGCTGCAAAACAGTGCTAAAAGCTCGACCACCTTCATCATATGATCCTTGGATTGTGTAAGAAACAATGTGTCATCCGCGAATTGAATATGCGAAATCTCTATGTTATCTTTCCCAACCGCAAGTCCTCGCACCAAATCTGCCGACCTCGCCTTCTCCACCAGCCTTCCCAGCCCATCTATCACAATATTGAAGAGGAATGGGGATAGAGGATCTCCTTGTCGGAGCCCTCTTTCCCCTCTGAACTTGCCCCTCGGCTTGCCATTGATTAGAACGGAGAATGAAACACTTGACACGCAGCCCCTTATCCACCTCCTCCATCTTTCTCCAAATCCCTTTTTTCGAAGCACAAATTCTAAACATCTCCAGTCAACATTATCATAGGCTTTTTCGAAGTCGACTTTGAACAACCATCCCTTTTTCTTTTTCCTTCTATGCTCCTCTACAACCTCATTGGCAACGATACAACAATCAATTATCTGTCTCCCTTTAATGAACGCACACTGATTTTCCGATATAGTTTTTGTCATGACTGATTTTAGTCGCGTGGTGAGAACCTTTGCCAATATTTTGTACAAACTTGTAATCAAGCTGATAGGCCTAAAATCTTTGATCTTCATAGCATCTTTCTTTTTCGGTATAAGGCAAATGTAAGTTTCGTTTGTAATTGCATTTACAACTCCTCCCTCAAAGAACTCAGTGAATACCTTTAAGAGATCAGCCTTAATTATTTCCCAATTCTTTTGGTAGAATGTGATTGTGTAACCATCCGGCCCCGGTGCTTTTGATCCATCACATTCCATCACCGCTCGATGTATTTCCTCCTTTGAAAAAGGCAATTCCAGCCGGTCTGAGTCAACAGTCTCTATTTCAGCCCAATCCAAACCATCAAGGCCCAATCCATCTCCTTCTGATTTTTTGTATAAGTTTTTGTAATAACCCACAATATTTTCCTCAATTTCTTGTTCTTCGACACATAGTGACCCGTCCTCCAATTCGATCCTGTCTATCATTGCTCTATTCCTGCGGTTGTTCAAAAGAGAGTGGAAGAATTTTGAATTCTGATCCCCATCTTTTAGCCACTTCAGTTTTGTTTTTTGGGTGTCTATTTGTTGTTTTCGAATCACCTGTTCTTGCAATTCACAGCGTGCATCCCTTCTCTGCTCTTGTAACGTTTGGGACCAATCTCCCCTCGCCTCTCTGTCGTCCAACTGCTGTATAATACTTTCCCGCTCTTGAATTTTTAGATTTACATCGCCAAAAACCTCGATGTTCCATTGTTTAATCTCAGTTTTGATCCTTCTTAGCTTTTGCATGAACTTGTATCCCTCCCACCCATTATGGTTGCTTGTATTCCACCAAAGTTTGACCGAGTTTTTGAATTTTGGATGTAGCAGCCACGCATTTTCGAATCTGAACGGTGTAGGTCCCCACCGTAACTTTGTCGTATCCATCAAGATTGGATAATGATCCGAAGTGATTCTTGGCAAGACCGTTTGTCTGAAATTTGGGAATAGATCTTTCCATTCCCCTGTGAAAAGAAACCTATCGAGCCTGCAGCAAATTGGCTCTGCCCTGAAGTTCGACCAAGTATACCGTGCGTTCAACAAAGGAGGGTCATATAAATCTAAATCCCGAATCAATCTGTCAAAACAGTCCATACTCGGGGTTGTGGACCTGCTGTTCCTTTTTTCGGTAATGTTCCTTACCACATTAAAGTCTCCCCCAGCACACCACCTATCCCCGCAAATGGTATTCAAACCCGCAAGTTCATCCCAAAACAACTCTCTCTGCCTTGGTTTGCAAGGGCCATAAACCGCTGTGAACCACCAACTGATTTCATTCTCCATCTCGATCTGAATAGAAACCGTAAAGTCCCCAATCAAATTATCTCTTACAAAGACAACTCTAGGATCCCACATGACCGTAATTCATCCCGCTGTACCAATTGCCGGTAAACTCACCCATTCCACAAATCTTGATTTCCATAATGTGGCAACAAACCGACGATCCACCATTTCTTTTTTAGTTTCTAATACCACCACAATGTCCGGTTTGTCTTTCCGAATAACCCTACGTACAATTTCTCTCCTTCTAGATGATCCTCCTCCCCTAATATTCCATGATAGAATCTTCTAAAAAACTGGTGTGTCCCTCCGGAACTCGATCCTTTTTCATACTTGATATTCCTTTGAGACCCTGTCGAAGCATCTAGCCCTGAAGACGACTTGTCAATCACTCCTGGTTGTACCCCCCCCTACTAACCCACTTGACAACCCCAAAGCATTGAAGGAAGAAGGAAAAATGGCGTGTAGTGAAAAGGAATGATTAAGAGTCGATGGATTGAGACATGACGGTACCTTACCCACAATTGGCTTAGTGTTTTCAAGGAAGGATGGCTCGTTGTTGATATCTTTTTTCCCTTGCGAGAACAGCAACTCAATGTCTAAATCTTCAGTGTCGATGTACTCCCTTGTTTCAGAATACAATGATGCGAAGCTGCCAGAATCTGAGGATTCAGATCCGTCGTTCATGAGATCTTCTTGTGAGTCGTCACAGTTAAAGTCTTCTTTGTCATCGTAACAAGTTCCTCGTAGCTCGCTAATCTCCTCTTCATTGATTTCGACGGCCTTTGATCTGTCCTTGGGATCGCGGACACTCTCGTCCTCTCAGTTGGTATGATAGTTCTTCTACAATATGTACGTGCATAAGGTGACACCAAAGTTCCAGGTACTAATCCAAGCTGCTGCGCATTCCTTTCCGAGTGGATTTTGGTTGAGGCAGATTGAATCGGAGATCGTCTGAACTCCTCAATTTCTTTTGGTTTAATTCTTTGTAAGATTTTCTCCACCTTCCTATCCAACTTTTGTGTTGCCGGAGATCCTTGTTTTGAGTTTAATTCTTCTGAAACAGCATGTGGTAAAGCCCTCTGTTCTCCTTTCTCAAATTCTTCGTTGCAGCATGTAGCCTCCCCATTTGTTACCCCATTCCTATGAAGATTTAGTTAGAGATTTAGTTAGAGATTGGAAATATGTTTGGTCGTGAATACGGCCTTGTAATCTTGTTTTTATTTCCATTCTAATGTGCGGATTGCTTATTCGCTTGTTGTAGACTTTATTATCATTATAATAAATTATTGTTTCCTATAAAAAACACACACACATAGGGAGTTTAAAATTTATTATTCAAGGTTTTTGGGGATAATTGATTTGCTTTTGATTCACATGATTAATCCATTCGTATAATCATTCATTAATTGGAATAAACCTCACAACATCTATTAGGGATATCGTAACTATATATAGAACTTACATTGACACAAAAAACAAGGTGATCGGGGACCAGAATATTTTTCAAAACTTTCTTCCTAGACAAAAGTGGTATGTAAAACAATATCAAAATGGATGAAGATTTTTTTAGTTATTTTTGTTTGATTCTTTTTTGATATGGTTGGTATCTTTTAGAATGCTGATCCTTTGGGCACAAAGTTACATTAATCTAGCTGATGTGATGTTGATTAAATTAAAATGAAATATGTGAAGGGCCTTTTACACATAAACCCCTGGCAATTGCTAGTATTTCCCTAGCCTAAGCTAGTTACAAAACTCAATGCTCAACTCAACCTCTTCCCCTTTCCCCCTTTAAAAGCTATTCCTTCTATAAACTTTGGCCAATTTTATTTTCCGTAACTTAACCGCCCTCTTGAAAATCAGGCTTGAGGACAAGGCTGTGACTTGAAACTAGGTCTTCAGTGAATTCAACATCCTTCCAACCAACATCAAACCCAACTAACTCAAAACCAAGGTCACAACATATGAAATCAAGAGGGTCCCCTTCAGCCCACACTTTAGTTACAGTAGAAGTGTTGGCTGCTTTGAAAAATGTTTGCAATTTTGAATCAAATCAAGAGCTCTATTTTTCAGTTCTTGCAACCATAACCTCTCCATTCTGCAGTGTACCGAAAAGCACAACAGTAAGTAGCTTATTCTTCCTTTCCAGTGGATGCAAAAGGAGCCCTTCGTTTCTCTTGTGCCTTTCATCAAAACAACTTCTTCTCATTATCCACCCTTTTCTCTTCAAAAAACCCATCAATGAAAACTTTATGCACAAATCTCAAGGTTCTAAAATTCGCTAGGCGCTAGTCGGCGGCGCCAGACCAGCGGCTAGCGCCTAGGCCGCATAGGCGGGGACTAGGCGCCGCTAATCGAATTCTACAGTATCAACATAATAAATCACATACTAGAACTTCAACATAATAAATCACATACTAGAAATTCAACATAATAACATTAAATTTATATGTTCAAATTATTCCCTACATAATCTATTGAGTCATCTCAATAAAATAAGAAAGAATTCAAATGGATTGCTTGTCATTGTTACTCTCCAAATATGTTTGATTCCAAGAAGCGAAATAAAGAGAAAGAATTATGCATTAAGAGCCGTAATATATTAAGAGCCATATATAAGTACTGCATAATTGGTATTGCCCAACATCCACATATATATTAAGAGCCATAACATATTATGCATAATTAGTATTTAACCCGTGCGATGCAGGGATGATCGAAACGGGGAGATTGAGATAACGATAAAACTAGAGGAAGTTGATTAATTAAATGGTACCAGAATCAGTGATGAAAATTCTTCAAATTTGTTTCATGTACTTGAGGTAGCAAATGGTACCAGAAGTTGATGCTTCTGGTGACGTTGAGCCAAAGACTGGCTTGGCTATAAAAAACAGTGGGTTTTCCGAGTTGCTGTAAAATCGCTCCAACACCCATAATCAGAAGCATCATCACATTCCACATTTCCACTATGAAGGGCTGAGAGAAGTCTGGCAGTGAGAGAATCAGAGCGGAGGTGAGAGCCTTTTTCATTACCTCAAACGCAGTGTTCTAAAATTTTTCCTAGGCGGTGCCAAGGCGCTAGGCGCCGGACGACCGTACCGAAAATGTGCCTTAGGGTGGTAGTTTGGGGATGTAGTCTGGGTAAGAGCGATTGTGTCTGTTATAACAGTTGCGGTGGCGGTCTTTCGGAATTTCCATGATTTTGACGGGAGAATCCAGAACAATTGGACACCAATGGGATTATCTAGGGTTAGGGAACGTAGTAATATATAATCAATTATGGGCCGGTTAATGTGACAAGCCCATTAACTCACAAATGAGCTTAATTTATTGACTTACAAATAGGTCCAGTAACTAAAATAGTTTATCTAGTAACTAGAATTTCTAAAATTCTCTAATTTTTTTATCACGTCTAGCAGCGCCTAGTCCCCGGCTAGTTCCCACCCAGCGCCTAGCGCTTAGGCGAATTTTAGAACCTTGCTCAAATGCATGTAACGGCTCCGGCACCAGTGAAAGAATTCTTGCGCGGTATGTTGGTGACTCAAACGTTTGACAAATGATTGAGTTGCAAAATTAACCGCTGGCTTTTTGGTGTTGCTGTTGGATTATGTATATGATGAGGACTCGATTATTGTAAATAAAGGCAGGCGAGATGCATTGCTCTCAGCAGATTCATGGGAAGATGGATCAACACCTCCACCGCGATGTGTTCCTTCAAACCCGTAATAGGAGCTCCACCTCCTGCTCTTTCGATAAGGCACTTGCACGGGTCGACAACTGTTCGAATCGGTGCTGATATTCATCCATTGTACCTGTATGTTGTGACCTTGTTAACTCACCCAACTTGGTGCCGCAAAGCTGGACCAAAATGTTGATTACACTGTTCTTTGAAATCCTCCCAACACATGGCTTGTTCATCCCTTTCCACTTTCCAAAGCCAAAGTTGCAAATCCCACTTGAGATTGTAACAGGCAGTGCCAACCTTCGTGTGATCTTCTGTATTCTTATGGTGGAAGTAGTGTTTGCAGCGGCTGAACCAACCCAAGGGATCTGAGAGGCCATCAAATTCTAGAAAATTCAATTTGAAAATTTTGGAAAAATCGAATTGGAATCCCAATGTCACCATCTCCACGCCTGTTGTCGTGGGGGTCCTAGATAATGTTGCTATGCTCGCGATTACCAATGGTTTTTGAGCACACGATTGCAATATTAAGTGAGTGTCTCCAACCGTCCACAAAGTTACCGCTGGTTCTGTTCCTGCACCTTTCTGTCGTCCAAATACATTTTTATGAAAGCCTCGAAATGTTTCTGTAGCTCCGATGTTTCACGCATAACGCCTGTCTCTTGTACCAATTTGTTCAGTAGCTTAGTTTGGGATCTTTTTAAGGGACATTGCTGAGTAAAATCCTTAAAGCCAGGCTGGTATTCTTTCTTGTTAGATCTACGCCCTATTTTGAGGAATGTAAGTTCATCTCCGATCTTTTGCAAGTCTTTTTGTTAAAATTCAGATTGATTTATTACTTCACGTCAAAACAATAAATACACGAGACTTGAGACTCCTTATTAAATCAAATACCACCCTATCTTTATTCAAAATGAAAACCACGGACCGATAAATCCTAATCTAGAAATCTATGACCGAAAACAAACCAAACCTAACCTATATAATTTCCGATCTGCATAAAAATATGAAAATGCTTCAATCTGAATGTTGCTGTTTGAAACAGTTTCACGTAAACCTCTTGTACACCTGTGGCTCATATCTTCTGGA
The DNA here is from genome assembly GCF_022965805.1 of Primulina eburnea. NCBI lineage: Eukaryota > Viridiplantae > Streptophyta > Magnoliopsida > Lamiales > Gesneriaceae > Primulina > Primulina eburnea. Next base: position 21,544,144 of record NC_133114.1, read on the forward strand.
CTCTTCCTTGAGAATGTAACATTCACGCACGTTTTGAGCTTCCAATCCCTAATCATGCATAAATTTCTATGCGTCGTACAAGTACTTTGATCGTGCTACCTTGTGGCTTTTGCGTAGTCAGAAAACAAGCCGTAGTACAATGCTTATCGAATAAGGTTGTAATAGCTTATTGGTTCATAAGGATTAATGATGCGCGATAGTAAATATAATTTCTCTACAGCTAGTGGGAATCATTTAGAATATTTAGGTTATTCAAGAAACTAATCTCACGAGTACCTAGTTAAGTATGTAGATGACCCTAGTTACCCTACATTTTTGCTAAGCAATGTGTTATGACAGTTCATGAACATAGGTCTCGAGCAAGTAAATCAATATCCTTTCTTATTATATAGCTAATTGATCACTAATAATTTTAGAGATTACCATTTCTAGAAAAATGGAATTCATAATTGTCAACCATTGTGCAACCACATTACATGTGGCATCTAGCAATTTCAATTTTTTATTTGTACAAAAGTATGGGTATGTAGATAAAAGGTGCAAAAATGAAAATATAATTAATTGATTAAAGAGTGTTTTACTGATCACTGTTACATATCCCACTAGGCCACAACTACAAATTTGTTGGTTGGACTCTTGATATAACATTGATTTAATTAAGGGGTGGCATTCACGATTGTTGCCTAGAATTCAAGAGTTAGTTATCCTATCTTTTAATTCAAATTTCAATCATCTTGTAAATTGTTACCTTTTCAAATGTAAGATATCTATGGAATCTTTGTCCTTGTACGTGCAATTGGATGCCTTAGAATGATGGTGATGATGACAATTGTTTTGATTCTGTTAGTTTGTTACCTTTTACATCTTCTATTCTCATTGTAGCCCCTAGTTTCCCTTTAAAACACATTGTAATTATTAAAAACACATTGTAATTATGTCTTCTAACACATGAAAGATGTGTGTAAGAAAAGGTGGAAAAGGCAATTGGAGTTACGGTATAAAGCGGAATCTAAAAAAGTTTTTGTATATAAGAATGGGCTCATTTACAACAATAAATAAATTTGACAAACCTTTCCCAACAAAAATTATTGAAAAACTGATGGCATATCACCAGCTAGTGCTTTATGTGTTGTTTGATTGACAACGCATTGTACGAGTGTATAGGCAGTTGGCTATAATTCAATCGAAGCTGAGGATTGGGAGGTGGCTACGAGTGGGGAAGCACCGAGCAAACTGGAGTCTTTGCTTCTTGACAAGAATCGGAAAATGGAGCATGAACTGACACAATTGAAGGTACCATATCCTGCAGCAATTGATTTTCCATGAGAGCGTTGGCACTTGCTGCTAATGACTCCGATGTTAATGAAGAGTGAGATGTAACGCGAAGAAAAATATTCTAGATGATTAATCATATTTCTGTCTTGGACATTTTAATATTTAATATAATATTAATATTAACATTGATATAAATTATCTTGCAACTCCACTTAGGTCAAGCTGGCTGAGACGTCATCCTTGCTGGAAGCTGCTGAAGTTAAGATCAGCGAACAGACGTCAAAGATCAATGACCAGCAAAAACTAATCCAGAAACTCGAAGATGATATATCAAAGGTTCATTCATATTAATGTTTGTCTTCCTTTTCTTGAGTTCAGACTTCATAGGTAACGATGTGTTATATGCTTACTCTTTAAAATTTAGGTTCAGTTTTATGAGTGATTTATATCCAGTTGATATGAAAATGATTTTCTTTCCACTAACTGTTTCAATCTATGAATTGTGATATGTAGGGATACAATTCCAATGATAAGAAAGGCATGTTGTTTGATGAATGGGACTTAACAGAGTCCGGAGGCATTGACCTAGTTGATGTAAGTTTGTGTTATTTTCAAGACTCTCAGATTCTCATTTAAAAAGTATTGACAATAGTTCGTCTAACATTTCAAGAAAGTACTTTAACTGGCCTTTGATATCTTATCTTGGTTTTTTCTTGCCAAGCTTTTCTTCCATATGCCTATCTCTTTCAAATCATCTCCTGTCAATAATATGTTGTCAACGTAGACAAACCATACAAAGATCGTTTCTATATTGGATCTTTTTGTGAAACGAATGATCAGACAGCCCTTGAACTTAGCCCTGGCCTTTAACAAATCTGATGAATCTTTCAAACCATGTCATTGGAGATTGTTTCGGTCCATAGTGACTTGGAACATTGCAAGCAAACATTATGGATCTGGCCACCTCAAGTAAGTGACAATTTTTCTGCCCGGAGACTCCATTTTTCGGTGGGGGTATGAACACGAGCTTTGGTAAACAATACCCTACCTTTGAAGATATGAACCAAGAACAGAATTAAAGTAATCACGGGCGCGATCAGATTTCAAAATTTGGATGCGGTTGGAGAAAGTTTGGATCATTATGTTATATTGTTAAAAAGGCGGGGAGTCTCGAAGTCTGACATGTTTAGCTATTTTAGGAGATGTGAGTTTCTAGAGAGAAGAGGAAAATATATAATTTAGATCATGAAATTATTGACTGGCTCTTGTACCATGTGAAAATCAGAAAATCTCAAACTATATTCAATAAAATTGTTCAATGTTTTGGATTGATTAAAATAAATCTAGACTATTGGAAAACACATGAAAATGGGAGAATATGATGACCGTACATTTCCTGATACAGAATGCTGAACAAAGGCGTCCTCCAGCAGATGTAGATCAAAGCTCCATGCTTAAGGTGATCTGCAATCAACGCGATCGTTTTCGTGCTCGTTTACGGGAGACTGAAGAGGTCTGCTAACACCCCTTTTCTTGCACAGTGCCAAGATTTAATATGGCTAATCTTTCTCCATTTTCAAATCTGTCTTCTTTATAATGGTGCCCAAATTTGAAATTCTTCCAGGAAATAAGACAACTGAAGGAGAAGATCGGAATTTTAACTGCTGAACTTGAAAAAACCAAAGCTGATAATGTGAAACTGTATGGGAAAATTCGTTATGTTCAGGATTATAATTCAGAGAAAATTATATCCAGAGGATCAAAGAAGGTGTACCTAATTTCAGATGGTAGTGTGAATATCTACTCCCTCTGTGTTTGGTTTAACATATCTGCTTCATTATTTTCAGCAAGCAGAAGACATAGAAAGCGGCTTCAGCTCTGATGTGGAATCCAAGTACAAAAAAATTTATGAGGATGATATAAATCCATTTGCAGCATTTTCAAGGAAGGTGGATGATCTTCTATATCAATATCAATTGTTTACTGATTGGAATTTTTCTTCACTGCTTTATTACAACTTTTCTTTGTCAAGTGATTTGACTCTTATCAATTATCGTTTGACATTTTACTATCCTAGTTTTCTGGTTCTTAAAATGTTCAATTGAAGTTTATCATTCTATTTACATCTCTTGCAGATGATAATGTGAGGCATTATGGTTCTAGATTCGCAGCTGTAATTTAGAAATTGTCCTTTATTTCTTTGGATATAATGCTTTCAGTTTGGGTGTAATTATGTCCTACTAAAGCTTTTATGTGTCCATCTTAAGTGTTTTGCTTCCAGTGAGCTTTACTTTTCTCAGAATCCTGCCTCGCACCAAGAATCACATTTTTTAGCTTGTAACTCTCCTTTGCATGTTTAAAGCTTGTTTGAAGTTAGCATTGCACTATTTGTTTAGACGGTGATGTCCAGAACTCAGCCCATCTTTATTTCTTGGTTGATTAAAAATAGGAAAAAGAACTAAGATACAGGGAGCTGGGGCTAAGAGATAAAATCACGCTCAGCAGTGGACGGTTTCTTCTTGGTAACAAGTATGATTCTCAACTCTCAGATCCTATTTTATCTTATTGTGCTTAATCTATTGCTTTTTGTCAATCGTTGGCATTACAATATTATTAAAGTTTATTATGTGAGAATTGTCAAAAAATCAATGAAATAAGATTGTTAAAAAAAATTAAATCCTTTGATCAATAATTTGTATATATAATTACAGGCAAGGGGAATTTTTTTTTTTTAAGATAAATATAGAATGTTTACAGAACTCGTTTTTTATAATTAAATCAATGGCTGTCATTTCAAATATTTTTAAAATATAAACAAAAATATGTTCGAAGCAAATATGGAATACAAAATTTCTAACTTACACAACATATCCGGGTTGAAAATTTGAAAATCTGAAACATAGCATAAGAGAAATTGAGTTTGGTCTATGATATGCAAATGAGTACAGCTGGATTTTGTACATGGTTTCAGTTTCAGAAGTGGTGTTGACATGCATCCTATCATATGCTGCATTTAATGGCTAAAATTACGCAATCCGTTGTAGGTTCGAATAATATTTATCCAAAGAGCAGTGCAACAATGTTAAAATTTTCACCACATTAAAATTTGGGTACCTAAAATATGGAAAAAATGGTTTGAAGTCTCTCATCCATGAAGAACATAAAAGCAAATGGCTTGACTTGATTGTAGGATATGTTCATTTTGAATATCCTTCTATGCTCTCTAAAAATTTCAAAATTTATAGAAATGAATATAATTTTAATTTAAAGAGGCATCCAAAGAATGTAAAATCATGTGTTAATATTGAAGCTTAAAAGTCTAAAATTAGTTTTGAATTTTAATTCAATACTTTCAATAATGCTATATCTCATGGAAGTAGAAATGTGCTAACTATTTTTGTAACGTGTTCACCATGTGACCGCCACTCATGTTCATCATATTCTTTTAAATGCCACCTCTTTGGCTGGTTGAGTTCACCCTACCCTTAGGGTATTATCGAACAACTCATATTTATTCTTGTATGTCGTGTCCATATTTGTTTTTGGGATCCCACATGTGATAATGAATAAGGACTATTCGATGCAACGTGAGGTAATATCCTGATGCTAGCGTCTCATTAACCCCTTTGGCCACTCTTCCTCAAGGCACACATCTTGTCTGTTATCCCTAGCTTCTAGTTCCTATCGAAAGTTTCTAATGATGTAAAGTTTCTCGTCCACTTCCACAAAATCATTTTGCTTGTATGCTACCACATTGTTACGTTGTGTTCCTCACCCTTTCATCCTTCCCTTTCATCCTTTGGCTTACATGGGACTCTTCGACATCCCTTCTTTGGCGCTATAATCCCCCACCCCTGTCCTCTCTCACTTAAAACTGGTTTAAGGTCTATACTTGTGGGGTTTTGGTGGTAATGCTTGAGTCTGTTTGCTGCATAAAAACTATCGAGACTCTCCCAATGTCACCTAAAGTTCACCATGCATTTACTTCTCTCCTGCACTAAGTTAGCTGTAGAACACTTGGTCATTCTCGAGGGCTTGCAAGTCTGCACTTCAATAGGGTTTGTTCACATTTGTGTAGAAATAGGTTTGACCGGATAGGGATTTGAAAAATATGTATGCCATCAGCAGTGTCAAGGATATTGTGATGGCACCATCTGTAACCTCTCACATGTCTTTGGAAACAGCTGGCTGACTTATGACCTAACTAACGTTATATCGCATCGGAAGCCATTTTGTGGTGGAGAGAGAAATCGTGTGTAATGTCCGGAAATTTCTTAAATTTAAGCATTAAGTGGGCATGTGTCAACTGCTAGTAACGTTTTTTAATGTTGTGAGACCTATGGGCCAAAGCGGATAGTATTACCACTGAGCGGGGCAGCCGTGACATCATGAACTCATGGTATATTTTCCTTGTATAGAATATCCCTCTGCAGACTCAAAATTTTATATTGATGGTTATTTCTGTTGGTTCATTTACCATTGTAGAAATTGAGATGGCCTCGTAAGTGTCTATACCCGTTCACCCCTTCCTAGCCCTTGGCTTGGAGAGTTACCCTAACGTTTCACTGTTTGGATTACTTTGGCACCCACTCCTTCCCGTGGCTGCTGGGGATGTTATCTCAATTAGACACTTCCCCTTTTGCACAGATACGGCTCTTGGTTTTGTCTTCAATTAGACACTTCCCCTTTTGCACAGATACGGCTCTTGGTTTTGTCTTTAATTTCTTTTAACTCCTTCACCATCACCATACTAAATACCTCCTTGCAAGGGGCAATATTTTTCTCTCTTCTTTGTGCATCTTGTGCCTTTAATAAATGTGCATAAAACAGTTTTTCGAACCATGACCTTGTTTGAATATATACGCAACGACGTTGTTTTATTGCAGGTATGCGAGAACCTTCGTATTTTTCTATACCATTGGCCTGCACATATTGGTTTTCACTTGCCTCTACAGGATGTCTGCTTTAAGTTACCTCAGGTAACAAGTCATTTTTTTACCGCTTTGGGTACCTCTGCTTGATGTCCTTCCAAATTTCATCACTCCACTTTGATTAACTCTAGATGTTTTATGTTCACTAGCTAACCCGTGTATTTTTTGCAGCCACGGCCCTGACGAAACATTAATTGGAGATAACATCAATCTTCGACGTCCTCAATAATCCGTCATTATTTGATTCCGCTTTGTTTTATTTTGCTTTTCAAAACCTTTTTCTTGGTTTCACAACAACCTCATCTATTCTAAGTAGGAAGCTGCATCGACGCATTGTAAATGGTTTATGGGACTATACTGCTAAATTCATACTAGATGTCGCATGTATAAGGAACCAAAGGATGAGTTGTATTTGCATTGCTCTCTTGGCGTTGACACTTTAAGAATGATAGCTCTTCCTCTGTTCAAGCACATATACAGAACACAAAGTATCACCCTATTTTTCGGTAATTAGACATACTTTTAGCTAGCACGATAAGCGTTTCACAGTGTACAACATTTTTCCACAAATTCTACATTTCTCCCAAGGGTCATACATCTACGAGCCAAAGCATGACGCTATTTGGAGAGTTTTGGGAAATTTTGGCTCATAAATGGCCATAATTTATATCTACATGATACGAAAAAATAAACAAGTATTACCCATTCATCTTTTATTTTGTTTCATAAAAACGCCTTCATTTTTCACAACATAAAAAATAAGGGGTTTCACACATTTTTAATGTTGCACGACAGGGGAATATAAATACAATTTGCTCTCCACAACTGAAATAAGAATACTTAGTACAAGTTCATCTCTTGTTGCCTTCGGAAACTATATAAGATTGGTTCAAGTGATAAATGAAAAAATATATGTACAATCAATGGTCATCCTTTTTCGGTTGAATTTTTACTTTTTAGGAACAAGCCGGAATTAAGCCCGCACTTCACGCAATTTATACACAATCTCCTTGACTTCTTGTCTCTTTCAAAAGAAGTGATTCTCTATCATAAATTGAACAGTATTACTGATGAAACCATTAAATTATTTATCTACCCTTTTCACAAATAAATAGAAAACAAAAAAAAAATGTTGCATTTTACTTTGATTTCTGATCTCTTCGACAAATGAAATATGAACCTAAAAATGAAACTCGTTTCTTGTCAATGGGCAGTTGAATGTTTCTTTGATAAAATATTTTGTCAATTTCTTTCCAAGTTTAGCAATAGCGAAGAGCAATCGAGACAAGCACAAACTTTTGGGAAGGTTAACCAGCATTAATGGTGTTGGCTTACAGAACAATTCGGATATGTTTCGTTTTGGCAAGTTATTATATTTTTTTGGGGAAATGCATTGAAATTGTGGGTAATTAATTTTTTCCCTAAAATTATGATTTATTTTTAACAAAATTTTGTTTTAATTTTCAAAAAGAGGAGAAATAAGAAAAATAAAAAATGGTTGTGGGGGCATCTTGGTCATTATATGAAAATATCCAAATTTAATATAATATTTTAAAATCACATCAAGCATCAAAGAATTTATCTCAATATATTTTTTTATCATATATGTTATTTTCATATCACTCTTGTTACATATCATTCATTTATCGTATCACATAAACCAAGCGGTATTTTCAAGAACATAAATCAAGGATGAATGAACTTTCCAATTGCTTGTCCATGGGCCTGAGAAGAGAGAGAACTAATTTCCGTGCAAGTGGAACAATTGAAGTAGTTTTTGATTTTGTCTTCCATCATAGGCCGGAGACAGACTAACAACATCGGGCTTTTTCATCGTTTACAACAAAATTGTTAAAAATTTAATAAAATTACATAAAAAAAAATTAACAAACTAAGGTGTCACGTCTCTTCACTTGCCTTTAATTTTTTTAGAAAAAAAGCAAGTCAAGAGGCGTGACTTGCCTTAAATTTTTGTTTAAAAAAAGCAAGTCACAAATTTATAGTATTACGAATTTAATGTGCATACAGATGGAAAAATGTATTCACATGGACACATACACCTACACATTCTGTGCGAATCATTCGTGATGTACTTGACACGATGGGACATTGTCATGTGTTTACATTTCATTAAATATAAATGCAATGATACTATATTTTACGGTGTGATGTCCTATAATAACATTACCACCTATGCATTATTGAGTACAGGGTTGTCAGTATTTCACATGCCACAGTTCTTTACCGCAAACGTCCAACAATTATTTTAAAAAAAATTCAACAAGTCACGCCTATTTACTAGGCGTGACATATTTAAAAAAAAAATTAAAATTAAGCAGATGGCGTGACTTGCTTTTTTTAAAAAAAATAATTTAGCAAGTCACGCCATTGGAGATGGCGTGACTTTCTTTTTTTTTTCCAATGGCGTGACACATTAGTTTGTTAATTTTTTTTTTACTTTATTTTATTAATCTTTTATCATGTAAGCTTGTACTTGCACTATTATTTATTGATAGTCTGCTCATAAACTGCATTATATACCCATAATGTGTATTAACTTGAGTATTTTTTTTTAAAAAAAAAACCCATGAAATTATAGTTGAACCCCGTCGATTACAAGTTTTTTTTTTTTTAAGTAAGAAAAAACATTAATTAACTTATTATTTGCTTGATATTGATTTTTCATAAATTTATATTTTGTTCTGACATGATCAATTCTAGTATAGAAAACCTGCTTTGCTTGGGCCATCAAATTTGAAAACTGTGTTTTGTTGGAAAACTCTAATCCGGCTTCATCATAACTATAATGTTGCAAGCCAATCAACTCATCTAATTTTAAACCATAGGGCGAGGCGACAGAGAAGAGAAATGTATTTGAAAAATGGAAGGTATGAAATGTAACAAGTAAAAAAAGACAAAAAATAGTAAGAAAGTTAATATTACTATTATTATTACTCTAATACATAAAATGATTATAAACTCATGTTAAAGGTATATTTCATCTTTCTGAGGATGCATGGTGAACAGGCGCCATGCAATTTCCCTTTCACTTGTATCATCTTACAATAAAGCCGCAGCCAAGTTACTGCAGCTATCCAAAATGCATTTTTCCCAACACATAAATTTACAATAGAACATGAATCTCATCTATCCAAACCGCTTGAATCTCCCTTTCCTGTTGTAACTTAAACAATTCTTTCTGCTACAAAACAAGGCATCCTATTCGACTGGAGATAAGAAGTCTGACTATTTATCATCACCGTTAAGAGAATTTAGTCGTCTTACCCTCTGATCAAGCTCAGCCATCACTGCTGGCTCCTGTTTTTTCCTTTGCTTTGATATATTGGTAGTTGTCATAAAACCCATCATGTCAAATGCAGCCTATCGTTATCGAGAAAATTTCTTTGTCATTTAGACGGTTATTTTACAAACAATAGCAGCAGAAAACTAACTTCACGGAGTAAACCACGCCACAGCGAGAAAAATATTACCGTTAATAATTCATCAGGATCAAAGAGATTATGTGTAGTTCTCTGTATAACATTGATCACTTCGCCTACGTGATGAGTCAAAATCAACTCATCTTCATTCATCTGAATTTATTATCGAATGAAAAAAGCAAACTGATCTTTGATCAATAATAAAACAAAGCTAGCTCATTCATTTATGGATTATGTAAATATGGCACCTTGAAAATTGCCAATGCTACGTTGAATAAAATCTTTGCCCCTTCATAGAAAAGAACGTCCCATACACGTAGAGTTGTCTGAAACGAAGAAATAGTTAATCGGGAGCGATACGGTTCAATAAGCCAATAATATATGAGATGGAAGTATAGATAGGTATAACCTCCGAGGGCAAGCTTTTAGAATATAGGCATAAAAACCACTCTGTGCATACTAGAGAAACATCAAACTCCAAAGCTTCCAAATGAGTAGATATCCTGCACCAATTGTTTAATCTTCCTCAAATATAATAAACTATTAACAAATTGCAAAGAAGGCCATGCTGGATATACATATCAATCAAATGAAAGTAAGAGACAACCTTGGACATTTTTTGGTCAGCATATCTTTAAACACTCTTTGTTCCACATGGCACCCAGACAAGTTATTTGTGTAACAATCATTAACTAATACATTTTCTAACAAAACAGCAAGCATCCAGAAAGCTTCTTCTTCAGTTTTCATCACAAGTAACAACAAAGCCGCAACATAATTTAAACCCTGCATTTATTAAAGTTGAAACTTGAAATAGCAACACACACAAACAAAAAAGTTAGGTAAAATATATTATTGCAAGTAAAAGATAAAAGGAAGAAGAAAGAATCCACCTGACAATAGCCGACATCAGAATCACGAAAAGAATACCCAACAAGAACACGCCTAAGAGCAGCATGCCCCTCCAGAGTGTCCAACCACGGGTGACCCGGGAAAGTTCGTGGTAGGTCCTGCACTCATGTTATTATAAAAGAAACTACTATGAGAATAAATTAACAAAATAAATGAAATATCAGGATATTTGATAAATGCACTAAGATCCCGATCACTGAAAAGCAATGTCTCAAGTTTTTATATTCAAATCACAACCAATAAATTTTTTTGAGTCAATTCATCTTAAACCCATATATTTCGCAAGACTTGCAGAAAAGGATGCAAATCATCATAATCATTACTATATAGCACATCCCCGCTAGTTGCAAGATCGCCTACATGGATATTAGTTCTCAAAATTAAGCGATTTTCCCATATGTCATCTCTTAAATCAAGATCTTAGATATCCTTCTTGACCACCTTTATCGAAGTTTTCAATAGTCTACCTCTCCTTCTCCTTCTCCTTCCATTGACCAGTCTATCTAAGATATGTCAGATTGGAGCCGTGTTGGTTTCCTTTTTACATGAACAAACCATGTTAGACGTCTCTCCCTATTCTTATCCTCTATTGGGGCTACACCTTAATAGCTCATAATTCTTTCGTTCCAAATTCTATCCTTGCGCATTTTTCCACACATCCATCTTAACATAAACATCTCTGCTATCATCATTTTATGCATATGTAGTCCGAGCCATAAAACATAGCAGGTCGAACAATAGTCTTGTAACATTTTCCTTTCAATCTCGCAGACATTCTTCTATCTTCTATCGCATAAAACTCTTGATGTCATCCTCTATTTCATCCACCATTCTTTAATCCCATGGTCTATATCCTCTCTAATGTCCCCAGTCTTTTGGATAATAGATTTTAAATAACGAAAAGCTTCACACTTCGGTCTCGACAAAGTTACAAGCTAAATATTCTGTTTTTAAGCGACTAATTCTAAAATCTTTACACTCACGAGCTTCACTTCTTCTATCTAATTTTTTATTTACGCCTTCTTTAGTTTCGTCTATCTGGACAATATCATCTGCAAACAACATACACCAAGGTACATCATCCTGAATATGTCCCCATCAGCTCATCTATAACCAAAGCATGAAGTCCTACTGCCACAAGAAATTCACATGACATCCGTTTAACAGACCTAACACTAGTTACGACATCTTTATACCTATCTTTAATGATCTCAATGTAGCATTGAGGCACATGCTTCCTTCTAAGTATCCACCATATTCTATAGGCACTCTATCATAGGCATTATCTAAGTCGATTAATACCATACGCAGGCTCTTCTATTGTTCTCTATATTTCTCATTACTTGTTTAATCAAAGAAAATAGCTTCCATTGTAGACCTACCCGACATAAAATCAAATTGGTTATTTGATAGAATGGTGATACTCTTTTTTTTTTAAGAAACATAATAATATTATTAATATGAGAAGTTTACAGTAGAAGAAGTGGACTAGTGATCCACTGCCATAAACTAGTTAGTTCTAACAATACACATATGGTCTCTCAAAATATCTGATGTAGACAATCCCTGAAAGTTTTTATCTGTCCGAATCCAGTTCGCTGTTGTGAACTTGATTTTTCCCCAACATTCTTCCGCTGTTTCTTCTAATTCTTCAAAAATTCTTCTATTTCTCTCCAACCAAACCGCCCAACTAATTCCATGGATCACTACTTTCCAAAAAATTTTACCTCTTTTGCCAAGCATATATCCCAGATCCGTAGTAAACAAATCTTGTGTTGTCTTCGGCACAACCCAAACCAGTCTCATCTCTTTCAAAGCCCTGGCCCACAACGCATGAGTGAACTTGCAGGAATAAACAAATGATCTTGTGTTTCCCCATGCTTACGACACAACACACACCAGTTCTGACCATAAGCTTAATCCTTCGATAGTTTGAGCATTCTTGTATCTCTTTTGTTCTAATAATTTGGTACTAAAATACTATGCCTCCAAGATTTTGGCATTTTCCTAGCATCTAGAATTCAATTAAAGGGCCTAGCCATCCATTGGATTCCAAATTCCCCTAAACACCTCTATACCTCACTTGGTATCTCATCCGGTCCAACTCTCTTCCTCGGTTTCATCATCTTCAGTGTCTCTGTTACTTCCTTAGCACTAGCTCTACGATGGAACACTAGATGACTTACTTCTTGAACCTCATGTTTACCACGCTTAACTCTTCCGTAGTTGTCTCATTGAGTAAGTTCTTAAAGTAATCCCTCCACCTATTTAGGATAGATTTATCTTGCATTAAAACTCTACCATCTTCATGCTTGACACAACTGACATGGCTCAAGTCTATGGCTCAAGTCATCAGTGTTCCGATTCCTAGCTTTCGCTATCTTAAAAATATCTTTTTTCCTTCTTTTGTACCTAGCCTATCGTAAAAATCATTAAGCTCTTCTCAGCATCTCCTACTGCTTTACTGCTGAGTATCTTAGCTTGTTTATACAGCTCATACGACCTTTGGTCTCTAGCTTCCTGCCAGTTCTTGAACTTTATTTTCTTTTCTCTAATGGCTTGTTGCACCTCATTGTTCCAGCACCATGTCCCCTTGTCGTTTCGTCCCTTCCTTTTAGCCTCTCCAAGTACTTCCCTCGCCCTACTCTCTGTATATATGGTTAGCCATGAGTTCAAATAGATCAGAAGTATCACTCTTATCCTTACACCTCACATCCTTCGAGGAATAACGGACTACCTAAAATCTTATTCCTAAGGCTAAGAGTTTGGCAAACATCTCCCTTCACAGTCCACCATTTGATTCTCGGCCTAATCTGACCTTTGTTTACTCAGTTTCGACTCTTAAGGCAAAGATCTTAGATTAATAATCTAAGTTGGCTTGTCAAGCATTATCCTGGTATGACTTTACAAATTTTACTACTGCTTAGATCTTCTTTCCTTACAAGTAATCAATTGACTTATATTATGCCCACTACAAAAGGTTACTAAATGACTCTCCCTTTTCTTATACAAAATGTTTGTTATCCCAAGATCACTAGCTAAAACAAAGTTTAGAATAGAAACCCCATGTTATTTTGAACCCCAAAGCCTTGACCTCCGTGCACCTTCTTATACCCAACTCTATCCTTACCTACATGGCCATTTAAATCTCCGTCTAAAGAGATCTTTTCCTCACTGGGGATTCTACTAACCACATCTCCTAGAGAGTCCCAAAACTCCTCAATCTCATCATATAATCCCACTTGTGGTGCATACGCACTAATAATATGAACAATATCTAGTTCTACGGCTACAGTTATACTCAAAATCCTATCTCCAAACCTCCTAACCGCAACAACTGCATCCCTATAAGCTTTGTCCACCGCTATTCCCACTTAATTTCTAGTTTTATCTGATCTTGAATAAAAAAGTTTGAAAACTTCTCCTAATTCAAGCTATATTTACCTTCCTTTTTTGCATGACATAAATTAACTCTATTGACTTGCCCATCAATGTTCTTATGTTCCAAGAGGCTAATATAATCTTCCTAATCCTAGTCTGAACTAGCTTTTTTACTCGCTCTCGTCCAGTAATGTGCGATAACCCTTGCCTATATATCACTGCAATCAGGCGCCGCTACAGCGCGCTTAGCTCATTTGACACTACACCCGAGCGTAGGTGAAGCGCGTCGCATAAAGAGGGCGACAACCTAGCATTTCGCGTTACTCAGAAAAGGAAGCAAACAAAAAATTTTAAGCTAAGCCATGTGCTTTGCTCTCATTAATTCAAAACTACTTATCTTAACAATATGGTGCATCAAAACCTTATTGAATGTTTTCCCATAAATAGTCCATCATATGTTACATATTTAGGCCTTTAAAGAATTTAAGAAAACCCAGATTAAGAAAAAGAAGATAAATGATACCAATCAACACATCATGCCAGCATCTTGCATCCTTCATGGTCAATGACCAAAGACATCACACACCAAATTAAATTTACGGGGCTTAATCAGTACCCAAAGGCTTTGTGTAAAATTATGGAATTGTACTGTGGGTGTTAGAACAGAAAATGGAATGAAAAATCACCATCAAATCCCAATGGACTAACAAATTCAATTTGAATATCGTTGGAAACACGGAAAGTGAAGGCAAATTACCGGTCATTTTGGATATCAAAGGGATTTGAGTTAAATTATGGAATATATTGGGAGTGTTTCAATGGTAAAATAGAATCAAAATCCAGTTGCACTGACGCCAATATTCAGCGAATCAGCTGGTAAGATGAAGAAACGAGGGGAAGTTATTGGCCACTAACTGACACATTCCAACTGTGTGTGTGGCAGACAAAGTTATGAAATCCAATCTGTAGGGATGAATTCCCCAAATATCCAGGCAGAGATTACCACGATGACCCTATAACTGGGTAACTTTTCTCAGTGACTAACACTCAGTATGGCTTTCTACAGACAATATTCTTGATACATACTGCCCACTATCATTTGATAAATCACAAATCCAAAATCAATATAATAAGCTACCAACATATCATATTAGAACTTTATGAGGAAAGTGTTTGATTCATTTCTTGATGCTGTGAAATGAAACTTATATATTTCCAGTCTCATTAAAGTAAAGTGGCATATACCCTATCTAGTGGGCTTGCGTTTCATTAGAGAAGCCCTGGCTTAATGGGTAACAATGCAAGGAAAAAATTCCATGCCTGTCACTTGTATGAACATCTCAACAGTGCGCTAAAAAATTCACCACAAAATTTGGTTTTTTGATTCCTCTCATGCTTAAAACAATTTTTCATGGAGCAGAGATGATGGGTGACAGGAATCTCTTTTGTTGGGCTAGCTGTCACCCTCAAAAGAAATGGAAACCTAGCTAAGCAAACAGAAGAAACCAAAGCCTACATTAATAGGTAGCTAATAATAACAGCATTTCACTTAGATAAAATGCTTTGTGCTGCACATGTTCAACTCTGCTCATCCTTGCCTCAGCCTTTCATGGAAGCTCATCCATGGAGTTGGATCAGGAAATATTTTCAAGCTACTTTTAAAACTAGCTAATAGTGTAAAATTGGTATAATGTTACATAAGTCAAAAACCACAAGGCGATTAATTGCATAAAAGAACAAGGATACTTTCAAACAAACAGATGCATAAATTGAGTGAATTAAAGAATAGAAGGAGCATGGATGGCATTTTTAGTTTTGTCAGAGAGACAAGCTTTGTGAGTCTTATGCAACTTTAACTCAAACATCAAACCTAAGAGATTCAATTCATACGACTTCCAAGATTGAAATACACGCTTTTCATGGAATCTGAGCCACATAAGTCAGAAAAAAAATAAGAATGTCCAGAAGAATCATCCTTCCATTCTTCCACCAGATGAACACACCCATCTGATCTTTGACTGTCCAATGTAACCAGTTCCAGTAATACGAAACAAAAAATCATATTCTCAAAGATATTTACCGATTCAACACATTTTTTTTCTAAAACCAAGCGATTTCAAAGATTCTAATCACACAATCAAACAAAGAAATCCAATTCATTGCATGTCTTGTGCAGCTCAATTCATCATTCATTATCTTCAATTTTCGGTACGGAATGCTACAAATAGGTGATTAATTCATAGCCTATATAGCACAAAGAACAAAAAGGAAATCAATTAAGGTTAACAAATAGTAAGGACAAATGCAAACCAATTAAGAAAACATTAAGCTACAACAATCATTTCCCAACAAAACTTCAATGCTTCGAAACAACAAATTAAGCATCCAAACGAATGCGCCGATTCAATCCTAAAACTGATCATAAAGAAAACAAAAAAAATACTCACGTGATCAATCTGCTTGGTGGCGGGGGTAATCTTATCCTCAACAGCGCGAGTCAAATCATTGTAATAGCTCTCAGGAACCGTGGATTTCTTCTTAGCGGCACCAGACAAAGAAAACCAAACCTTAGGCCTTAAATTCGGCGGAATCCCTTTCCTAATCAGCCGTTTAAGAGTAATGGCATTCACCAACGAAGAAAACTTGAGGGAAGATTTTAGGGTCGAAGAAACATGAGTTTCCAAATACCAATTAGCACCTTTGCTGGCCTCCATAGCCCACCAAACCCTCCCCTGTTGCCTCACCTTCTCCCTCACCTCATTTAATACGTTCACATCATCAACATTTCCTTCCACCGTGAACTCATATAGATCTTGGAATTTCACCGTCATGTTGGCCCTTCTTGCATGGATGCTTGGCCTCAACGTCTGTATCTGAGCTTGGTATTCTATGGCCAGGTCCCTTTTGCTCTGAATCCCACTGCCGCCTCCTCCATACATCTTCCACTTCTTCCCGTTGCTATAATTTTGAAAAATATACGAAGAATGGAATCGAAATCACAATTAGTTGAGGACCCAGAATTTTTTATATCGGTTTGGAGAATGAACGTGGATGGATGTAAATTTTGAGAGGAAACGGTCAGCGATTTCTGAAAATGAAATGATGAAGGAAAGAAAATCGAAGGCTTTACCGCTTTATAATGAAGAAAAATAAATGGAACGATTAATAATCGATGTAAGAACTCATGATAACCAAAAAAAGTAGTGGGGTCCACATATTAGGATTATTTAATTAACGATAACTATTTTCAATTGAATTCTTTAACAAATAGATAAACGATAGATTAATTTATTTATCAATGTTTTTATAATACTACGTGATATATACAAAAAGGTTGATGTTTTCTATGACAAAATATTTGTAACATATTTTTTAAAAAAAAATTGTAAACTATTTTTACATGCTAAAAAATTCTTGTATCTTGAATTTAGTGTGACGAGCTAAATTAACCAAATGATAATATCAGGCAAAGTACAAATCCCAAGGTTGGGAAAGAACCGAATTGAATCTTGCTTAGATGAAAAGTCGTTAGATGACACCGAAAGTGTTTTCGGCATAATCTCTCTCATACTTAAGTCAGTCCGGAGAACAAATATAAGCAATGCAAATATAGTATAGTTCTTGTGTAAAACAAGGACTAAATGAATTAATGAAGGGTAACACATGATATTTATAGAATAGGGTGAGACGTGTGCTTTTTATGGGAAAAAATCTAAATGAGGTTAGTTACCTTGAATAGGGGATTTGATATGATCTTATCGCGTTTTTTGTAATATCAAAAAATTGTGTGAGACAGTCTCACGGGTCGTATTTTGTGAGACGGATTTCTTATTTGGGTCATCCATGAAAAAGTATTACTTTTTATGCTAAAAATATTACTATTGTGAATATCACTAGGGTTGACGTATCTCACGAATAAGGATTTGTGAGACCGCCTCAAAAGAGACATAATTTTTTGTAATTTGTATGGTATATCCTTATTTTTATATGATTATTTATTTGTCACAGAAGATTTTTCGAGAGTTTTATATGGCGAGGACTTTGTCCACCGCCTTATTTCCCTGAGTTCAAGTCAGGATCCACTTAGGTCGGCTGTTCGGACATGTCGTGTTGAACTCCTCCACATTCGCCATACCGAGGAGTGATTCTCGAGCCGAGGAGATTTGAGCTCATGTTGGACATGTGGGATCCTGGTCGGTTATACCATCTTTGGGTCGGGCAGGATTTTTCAGGGGTAACAATATCATTTCCCCCTGTTGGTCTAAAAGAAGTATTAAGTTTAGACCAAGTGTTTGGGTAACAGACAACCCGCATATTTACCCATTTCTGTGTCAGCTTGGCTCGTATTTAAAGTGTCGAAAACAAAATTCCACGAACGGTAAGGATCAAATTCCGTGTGAACTATACCATGATACGCGTGACTTCTATTTTTGGTCATTCGATATACACGTGGACGACCTCGATTACGCTTTTGTTCATATTCTCGAGAGCATGGGTCTGTGCCCATTTGAGTTCACGTCGCGTGATCGTATTCGATCATGCAGTTGTGTTTGCTTAACTCTCGTTATAAATATGTGAGTTTTCTTTTTTATTTTTACCGTTTTATTTCCATTTCGTTACTTTGCCGAATTCACTTCTTTTCTCAACTCCCGACCAAAAATTTATATTCGGACCACCACTTTCACCCCCAATAAGTTAATTTGTAGCCTTATAACTTTAACATGTCGATTCTAGACTATAGGATAGTTCAGGAATTGGCCGAGGAAGTAGATGCTCACCAAATCGAAAGAGCATATTCCTTACGAGGTGATTGAGTAGACATTGTCGAACCGAATACCACTTCTTCGAGATCCGAGGAGCTCTTGGGTTCCGAGCAGGATTCTTCCCACCAACTTAGACTTAGAATTGTCAAGGCCTTAGAAAGACATTTAAAACAGAGGGGGGATTAAATTCGTATGAACTGTCAGGGTTTTATCTCGATTATAGCAAGGGAGACCTTATCAGGGAGAGGCATGCCCAATGGTTATAACTTGGCCATGCTCTAGGCTGAGGACCAAGCCCATAGCCCCCTCTTGATTACCGTACTTTCTACACTAACCAAGTAGTTATGGGCCTTAGATTTTCCATTCCCGAGACTGTGAGGGCCCGTGCTCCTGATTAATTTTTAATTACCAAACAACCAAGATTTATTAGCATAAACAGCAAAAAGAGTAAGAATTTTCTATTTTGGGCTTACAGAAATTTCGGCATTACCTCCCAATAAATAGGAAAACATAAAAATAGATCAAAACAACACAACCAAACATATATATATATATATATATATATATATATATATATATATATATATATATATAACTTGGCCAATTATGTCAGTGAAATGTTTCCGAGTCACTACCTTGGCGCAGGACTACATCTAATGCCACTTCAAGTTCTCAAGAAAGGATCGAAATAGAGGGGGACCTTGATAAGATTTGGGTTTTTTTTTGTGCCCATTTTCTTTGTTCTTTACCCCAATTTACAATAATTATCTTCTTTCTACCTCTTTTCTTTTTTTGTTTAGATGACTAAAGCCGAGATGCTAAGCTTAGGAAAATAAAGAAGGATGAGGTAGAGGGTGAGGCCTCCTAGCAACCATCTCCCAAACTGGTGGAGATACTGCTTTGAAAAAATAAGAAATAACCTTCACAAGACCCTCCCATGCGAGAGGCTATACCACGGGGAGGGCGTGGTCGGGTGATCGGAGGTCCTTCCTCGGAAGCTTGAGCTCCCGATAATAGTTCGATGGTTGACCTAGTGGTTTCCCTCCACCCACTCTCCTACCCAACATCTGAGGCCCCTTTTTCCCCCCCGAGGTCTCGTTTCTACAGAGTGATCAGGTTTAGGCTGCCCTTCACCTACTAAATAATCTGAATTCCAAGGAAGATCTGTTTAAGGTTCAGGGGCCCAGTGATAGAGATGCGGAGAAAAGAATGGCCCTTGGCCTTTTTCAGGTACACTAATTGCCTGAACTGTTTCTACTTTAATTCTTTAATCATCCTTTTCATCTTTAGTTGCCATCACCTCTTGTAGGTTCTTTCTATGCCGCCCAATGCTCCCCCAAGCAGACAAGGCTTAGGAAATGGTCCACACTCGGACTAAGGACATGGAGGATGTCCTGACCCATCATTCTCAACAAGAGTTAGGATTCCAAAGAAAGTGCCTCTTCTGAGGCTGAAATTAAAGATGCTCGGGAAAGGGCTGAGCTGGCCTAGCGGGAGAGAGATGAATACTTAAGAGAACTTGGCTCTAGAAAGTTAGTTGTTGAACCAACGGCAGGAGACCAAGGCTCTTTGGGCTAGCAAGAAGGAAAATTTAGTCAATCCAAAAGTTTTTGTGTCCTCGGCTCGGGAAAGTCTCTGTCATTTTTTGAGCTAGGCTTTCAAGGCTGCCTGGATCAATTTTGGGCTAATGGTTTAGTTCTATAATTTTTATTTTTTTTGTTTTTTGGTAGGTGTAATAGTTGGGTTCGAGCGCTCAATGAAAGTTCCAAATATTTTCCTTAACATCTTCCCAGTATAGGACCCTTCTTTCGAGCAGGTCTTCTGCTCGAGGTTTAATTGAAATTATATTGAAATTTTACTAATTGCTAAATGTCTCCCACAACTAGGATCTCTAATAAAGAATTAATTGAAAATGAGTAAAATATGATAAAGTTTTGATAAGAGTGGAAGCCTTTGCACGACCAGGACCTCTGCTCGGGGTTTAATTGAACATAAGTAAAATATGATGAAATTTTGCTAAGTGTTGAAACCTTTTTCCGGAGCAGGACCTCTGCTCGGAGTTGAATTGAACTTAAGTAAAATGTGATGAAATGTTGTTGAGTGTTGGAACCGTTGCCAAGCAAGACCTCTACTCGGGGTATAACTTAACCTAAGTGAAATATGATGAAATTTTTCTTAATGTTGGAACATTTTCCCTAACAGGATCTCTTCTTGGGGTTTAATTGAGCGTAACTAAAGTACGATGAAATTTTGCTAAGTGTTGAAACATTTACTCGAGCAAGACCTAAGTTCAAGTTTTAATTGAACATAAGTAAAATATGATGAAATTTTGCCAAGTGTTGAAACCTTTTCCCGATCAGTACTTATTCTCGAGATATAGTAACCTCTGCTCGGGGTTTAATTGCTCTGCAACACTGCTGAAAATTTCACCTCTAAAAAATAATAGTAACCATCTACTGGATGAAAATACTGCAATTTTAAAAATAAAATAAATATGAACGAGTAAAAATCATGATAACCAATAACATAATAAAATGTATGAGTAAAAATATTCTTGTCCACTCATATCTCATAAACGTGATGTGTGGAAGAATTAAGGTCCTCGGGTTCACGTGGGTACGTCCAACTCCGACTACTCACTCTTCGGCACCTCCAACCTCTTGATCAAAATGATCACCTGCATCTTTCACACCTATTGAGTCTAAAGACACAACACACCTGTAACGTTAATAGCAAGTACATATA
The DNA here is from genome assembly GCF_022965805.1 of Primulina eburnea. Classification (NCBI taxonomy): domain Eukaryota; kingdom Viridiplantae; phylum Streptophyta; class Magnoliopsida; order Lamiales; family Gesneriaceae; genus Primulina; species Primulina eburnea. The sequence goes on from NC_133114.1 coordinate 21,565,591, forward strand.
TATAACATGCAACAATGAAAAGTACCTTACTAAAAACAATTTCATGAACTTGAGAAGAAACATGAACTTAAACATTTCATATCATATCATAGTGTATCAAAAACATCTCATCATATCTTCATATATTTGTTCATTTTCCTTAATCGAATTCAGTTCGTTAGTTGTGACTTTCGTATCAATTCTATTCGATGTATCCATGTACATATAACTATGGTACCCGGCGACGGGGACATCAGCGACAATATTACCCATCCATTGAGCCTTGTCCATACAGCTCATCGTATACATATATCATCAGTCACAACCAACTCTCATCCTTCAAAACATCATCATTTTCATCACTTATAAAAACATGCATATACGTAATTTTCCTTAAACCAAGCATGCAACTTATTTTTTTCATATTTACCAAAACTTTCATATATATGATACGTAAACATTTAAAAACATGATAAATTTGTGATCAGGGCGCTACCAGGATAAAAACTCGTCCCGCGTGCAAAATGACCATTTTGCCACTAGAAACCCTAAATGACCATTTTACCCATGGACCTCAAAATTTCGACCCTAAGCCAACCGAACTCCTTAAAACACCTAAAACATAATAATTAGCGTTCCTTAGATGTAAACGCGAGCTCATTACAAAAACTTATACGATTCATTTTAAAACTTGGACCGGGGTCCCGGTTTTAATCGAATCAACCAGAAACTTAACCAATTTTTTTCTAAATTAAACCATGACTTTAAACTACACCACCAGCCCCTAAACCAATTTTTTCAGACCACTTAGGACCTACTAATCATGCCTGGAAGCTACTGGAAAATTCCAACGGGTTGAAACCTACAAACCTTAACGTGCCAAGCCACTAACCTTCGACTCTAGCTTACTCTAAGACGGACCAGCTTCGAACCAGCATACCTAGGAACAATCTCGGACCGAGAGTGCCCTACTGGACCAACCTTAGCCATGCATACAGCTCCATGTGCTCGGCCACGCGTGAGGTACCTGAAACAAGCCTCACAACCAGATTCTCCCTAACACAAGCACCACAACCGACTCCTAGCTGTGACCAGCCACAGTTGAGCCATCATGGACCACATCTCAGACCCCTTAGGGTCCTCACTGTGACCTCGGTCGGCTCTCTCACAGTTGGTTCCATTCCCCTTGCCCGATCTATAACCCACGCAACAAATCATGCATAGCTTCGATTGTCCCTCATCCAAACTCGATCACGCCCCAACTATGGCACCATGACACCTAACCCTTGATGTGTACAGCCCCTTAGCAATATAACTCGGCAGCCCCTTACACAACATTTCAAGAAAAACGTGAGTTATGTGCGTAAACATGCGAGTTTCGTGACACCGAATGCATAAACGATTAATATGCAAGAACTACGAAAAATATTCATACACGGCACACACATCAGCATAAATACAACATGAATGATGATAAAAAGGAGAAATATGGCGTGCCTTAGTATTTAGACGCTAGAAAACTTGAAAGTCTACGCATGGGACCTGAACCGGAGAGGCGAGGAAGCCTTTTTTCTTGAAAAAAATCAAAGGCCGAAGCTTTCTGCTAGTTTGCTGCTTTATAACGTGGGGATTGGCTGCTAGAAAATGGGGTGGGCGGACAAGTGAAGAAAAATACGTTTAGGGTTGCTAATGAGGGTTTTTTAAAAAGTTTAATTAAGTACTAATGGGCTTTAATATAAAATTAAGGGATCAAAAGGTTTTTGAGCCCATTAAGCATAAAAATAAACTCATCGAGCCCAATAACACTCCCGAAAAATATTCTATTTAGATACGTTTTAAAAAATATTTTCTGAACCCTCAAAAAGTCACCCCTCTCGCTAAATTTTGTGTATCGGTAAAAAAATTATAACCCGACGAGTAAAAATACCTAATCAAGGTCTATTTTCAAAAATAATACTTACAAAAACACCTCATAATAAATAATTAAAATTAATTATTCAATAAAAATATTTTTCCTGATTAACCCTTGTCTCCGTTACTCGTTCGAGCGCGAAATATAACTTAAAATCCTAATGCATGAAACTTTAAAATAATCTTGAAATAAACCCTAGCCATGAAATAATCATGCATTAAATGCATAAAAATTATTAAACACATATTTTAAATAATACCCTAGATTGCATGCAGTCGGGTTACGTAGTTCGAATTTCCTAGACCTTACAATTCCCTACCCTTAAATTGAATTTCGTCCTCGAAATTTAAAACGTACCGAATAACTCCGGGTAACGACTCCTCATCTCGGCTTCAGTCTCCCAATTAGGCTCCTCCTCGGAATGATTCAGCCACTTGACTTTGACCATGTGGATCACCTTGTTCCGGAGTCTCCTCTCATGTCTGTCCAATATCTGAGTGGGTCTCTCCTCGAAAGACAGGTTCAGTGTCAGCTGAAGTGGCTCATAGTTTAGCACATGCAAAGGATTTGACATGTACTTCCGCAACATAGAGACGTGGAACACATTATGAACTCTTGCCATATTCGAAGGTAATGTAACTATGTAAGCAAGTGTCCCAACTCTCTCTAGTATCTCAAATGGCCATATGAATCTAGGACTGAGCTTGCCCTTCTTCCCAAATCTCATCACACCCTTCATCGGTGCGACCTTCACGAACACGTGATCCCCTATGGCAAACTCAAGATCTCTGTGCCGCTGATCTGCGTAATTCTTCTGCCGGCTCTGAGCGGTCTTCATCTTTTCTTGGATCTTGACCACTAACTCTGTAGTCTGACTGACAGTATCTGGCCCTATCTTTGCCCTCTCTCATAACTCGTCCCAATACACTGGGGACCTGCACTTCCTCCCATATAATGCCTCATATGGAGCCATATCGATTGATGACTGATAACTGTTGTTGTACGTGAACTCCACAAGATGTAATTTTGGCTCCCAACTGCCATGGAAGTCGGTCACACACGCTCTGAATAGATCCTCCAATGTCTAAATCACCCTCTCTGGCTGTTTCTTCGATTTGAGGATGAAAGGAAGTACTGAATAGCAGCTTAGTACCCAATGCCTAATGTAGACTCTTCCAGAATGAAAACGTGAACCTCGGATCCCTGTCTGACATGATGGACACTGGAAATCCCATGCAGTCTGACTATCTATCGGATATATAGCTTTGCGTACTGAGTCATAGTGAAAGTCTTCTTGATCGATAAAAAGTGTGATGATTTAGTGAATCGATCAACTATCACCCAAATGGCATTATACCCATCAATCGTCCTTGGAAGCACTATAACGAAATACATGGTAATATTCTCCCATTTCTACTTGGGAATAGGGAGTGGTCTCAGCTTCCCTACATGTCTCTAATGCTCGGCCTTAATCTGCTGACATGTCAAACACTCGGAGACGAAATGCAGAATATCCCACTTCATGCTCGGTCACCAATAAAGAGACTAAAGATCCTTATACATATTCTTACTCCCTGGATGGATGGAGTACGAAGTGCTATGGGCCTCGCTCAAGATATTTGCTCACAGGGAATCACTGTTAGGAACCCATAGTCGGTCCCTATATCTGACTATGCCATCCACCACTGTATACAACCTCCAGCCCTTAGCCTCATCCCTATGTCTTCACTTCTATGGCTGCTCGTCAGAAGTCTGCCCTGCTCGAATTCTGTCTCTCAGTGTCGACTGCACTGTCAGGGTAGAAAGATTAGGGGCACTTCTCCTAAACTGCAAGCTCAAATCGCTGGATCTCTGCCTGCAATGGTCTCTGTACTGACAACTGAGCGATCATTGAATTCTTCCTACTCAGGGCATCTGCAACTACATTAGCCTTATCTGTATGGTAGCTAATGTCACAGTCATAATCCCTCATTAGCTCTAGCAACCTCTGTTGTCTCATGTTCATCTCTTTCTGTGTGAAGAAGTATTTCAGGCTCTTGTGGTCAGTGAAAATCCAGCACTTCGCTCCATACAGATAATGTATCCAAATCTTTAAGGCGAAAACCACTGCTGCTAGCTCGAGGTCATGAGTTGGATAATTAGGTTCATGGACTTTCAATTGTCGGGACGCATAAGCTATAACTCTGTCATGATGCATAAACATTGCGCCCAAAAATTATTGCTAATTGACCGAAGTGAGAAGCAAAAATATTATGATAAAGACGTTCCTCAGTAATATCATCATGACTTTTGAAATCATGTGCGGTAGCAATACCAAACCAAATACGACGAGTAGTGGGGTCCTGAGTTCTTTGAATAGTAAAAAGGAAAAGCAATCACACAAAAAAAGGGGTCCGGTCTTCATATGTGCATCGAGGGACTTTTTTAATGATTTCTCGGCTTGAGTAACACAAACATTGGTGAGAATCCAATGCCCGAAAACCTAAGGGTTCCTCCGCAAGGTTCGTCCAAATCGAGCTTCTAAGCATCTGTATATACCACTAACTCTCCTTGCCCTGATGGCATAGCTAGAACTGGTGTCGTGGTTAGCCCCTGCTTCAACCAGTCAAAACTCTCCTGACATTCCAGTCCCCAAATAAACTTGGCATTCTTCTTCATCAAGACGGTCATAGGCACCGCAATAGAAGAGAAGCCCTGAATAAACTTTCTGTAATATCCAGCCAATCCCAAGAAGCTACGGATCTCAGTCAAACTCTTAGGCACTGTCCAATCCCTGACTACCTCAACTTTACTGGGGTCGACTCAATACCATCTCGAGATACAATATGGCCCAAGAATTCCGCTCTGTCTAGCCAAACTCACACTTACTGAACTTGGCATACAACCGTCTGTCCTGTAAAGTTTGCAGTATGATTCTCAGATGTTGACTATGCTCCTCTCTGCTCTTCGAATAGATCAGGATGTCGTCGATGAAAACTATGACGAACTGATCCAAATATGACCGAAACACGTGATTCATGAGATCCATGAAGATTGCTAGCACGTTAGTCAGACCGAAGGACATCACCAGAAACTCATAGTGCCATAACGCGTCTTGAAGCCCGTCTTATGTACGTCAGACTCTCTTAATTTCAGCTAGATATCCAGATCGGAGATCTATCTTCAAAAATACCGGCTGATCAAATAGATCATAGATCCTGGGCAGTGGATACTTGTTCTTGACTGTGACACGGTTCAGCTCCCTGTAGTCAATGCAAAGCCGCATGTTGCCATCCTTCTTCTTAACAAACAGTACCGGTGCGCCCCATGGGGAAAATATAGGGTGAATGAAACACTTATTTTGCAAGTCCTATAACTAATCCTTCATTTCTTTCATCTCTACATGTTCTAGATGATAGGGTGCCTTAGAAATCGGCATTGTACATGGCATAAGCTCGATCGAAAAGTCCACCTCCCTGTCCGGTAGAATGCCTGAAACATCGTCTAAGAAAACACTGGGGAAGTCCTTGACTACTTCGACCTCCTCTAACCTCTGGCTGAATGGCTCTGAAACTGTCAGAATGCTGGCCAAAAACACCTGGCAGCCTCTCCTCATGAGCTTCCTCGCACAGATGCAAGAAATGATGTGTGACATCTGCTGATGTCTGGCTGTCTCAAATATAAATGGCTTACCACTGGACCCGTCAAAATCTATGACAGCTCTGTTATAAAAAAAGCTAGTCCATGACCAGAATAATATCAAACTCCAGCAACGGTAGCACAATCAAATATGCCTGTAATGCATTTTTCTATAACCGAAGCTCCAATTTCTTCACTATCTGGTAGGTAAACATTTGATCCCTAGATGGAATCGATCGCCACTGGTATGATTTCTAATCGCTTGACAAAATATTCGGATATAAACAAATGTGTAGCTCCGGAATCCAGCAATACATAAGTGGCTACACATGAAATATATATCCTTCATGCGACAAAACATACCATCAAATCCATTCGCGTTGAAACTTAAGAAATTTTCCTACCGGAAATTAACCAAAAAAATCCTCAAAAATTACTGATTTAACCCACGTGTTCATCAAAATTTTTGAATTAAATCCCCAAAATTTTCGGAAATTACAATTTGGCCTTAAAGTTTTCAAAAATTATATTTTGGCCCTAGATTTATTCAAATTTGCATTTTTGTCCCTATAAAATTTTTGAATTTTAGCCCCATTAAACCTGAAAATCCTCGAAACTCAGGATTTAATCCCAAAAGTTCAGAAAATTCAAAAATAGTCCATTATAATTTCATTTTTTGCACTTCGGTCCTCATATTATTGATTTTTACAATTAGGTCCTTAAAATTATCAATTCGTGCAATTCAATCCTTAAATCCAACTAGGTAGATCATGAATCCTAATTTACTCTATGTTCTCAATCCCATAATTTAGTTCCCACAACAATCATATTGGTGATCATTGTAGAGTCTAGTTCAGCCTCTGCCTCCTGCATGCATCACATATGCTCTACCGGCAGTGGGGCCCTTGTTCCTAGGGCAATCCGCCAAATTATGACCTTTCTGCTTTCATAAACATTTGTAGCTCCCCCATAAAAATTTGTCGAGGTAAAACCGGTTGCACTGCTTGCATGGCTGCCACTCTGCCGGCTTCGGAGCCCCTGGTACCTGTGGTGGCCTCTGCTAACCCGGCCTCTTAATATGTCCTTGGGGCTTCTGCTGCCCCTGATATCTTGGTGGCCCCAAGAACTGTTTCTTCTGCGGTTGGGAGCGGGACTGGGCCTGAGATCTCTTCCTCTGCATCTCAAAATCAATGTCCCTCAGAGTGTGCTCCGCCTGAAAACACAAGCGATGGCCTCACCATAGCTCGCCGGTCTCATCAGCATAATATCTCGGCCCAATTTGGGTCTCAACTCATCCATGAAATGCCTCATCTTCTGGGAGGCATCTCTCGCAATAAGGGGAACAAAATGACAGCGCCTGTCTAACTTCTTGATAAAGTCGGCCACAATCGAGTCCCCCTAGCGGAGACTCATAAATTCTATCGTCAAGCGGCCCCTGACGTCTGCTGGAAAATACTTGCCATAGAACACCTCCTTGAATTGATCCCACGTGAGGGTAGTCGAGTTCAACTCGTGCGCTGCTCCCTTCCACCAAAGGGATGCGTCATCTCTCAACATGTAAGTTACGCACCTGACCTGGTCGAGACTACTCACAAATTTCTGTCTGTGGTCGAGGAGCCTGCTGCGCCTGCTCCAGAATTCTAGCCATGCCCTCGATAATTCGAGTAGCTGCATTCAATGGCGGCGGTGGTGGAGATGGAAAGCCTCTATCATCTCCGGAAGTATCATCATGAAGATCTATGCTAGGGGCGCGTTTGGGAGGCATGATATCTGAATACAGCCCAAATTCTAAACGTAACTCATCATGCAATTTAATCTAGTTTTTCAAAACATTTAATCCTTAAATCATGAAAGCATCTAAACATGTACTGTAAACTGCGGAAAAACGTATAACATGCAATCATGCAGGTGATAGCAATAAACTATTTAAAATATTTAAAACATATAAGCTTACAGACTTGAGTCTTGAAGACTAAGCTGTCAAAGCTGGCGATGGCATAACCCTACAAGGGACCCTAACCCTTGCTCTGATACCAACTGAAATATCTACTACTTAAAATTGCTACTAATTTTTTTTTCACAAGCTCATTTTCAAAAATTCAAAATTATGTATGCATGCAACACAGCTGAAAATTTAACCTCTAAAAAAATAATAGTAACCATCTACCGTATGAAAAAACCGGAGTTTAAAAAATAAAAAAATATGAACGAGTAAAAATCCTGATAACCAATAACATAACAACATGTATGAGTAAAAATATTCATGTCCACTCCTATATCAAAAACGTGATGTGTGGAAGAATTCAGGTCCTCGGGTTCACGTACGCACATCCAGCTCCGCCTACTCAGTCTTCGGCACCTCCAACCTCTTGATCAAAGTGCTCACCTGCATCGTTCACACCTAGAGATTTTAAAGACTCAACACTCCTGTAACTTTAATAGCAAGTACATATACATAACATGCAACAGTGAAAAGTACCGTACTAAATTTACATTTCATGAGCTTGAAAAGAAACATGAACTTAAACATTTCATATCATAGCATAGCATCTCAAAAACATCTCATCATACCATCATATACTTTTTCATTTTCCTAAATCGAATTCAATTCTTTAGTTGTGATTTTTATATCAGCTCTCTTCGATGGATCCATCTACATATAACCATGGTACTCGGCGGCGGAGACATCAGCGACAGTATTACACATCCACTGAGCCTTGGCCATACAGCTCATCGTATACATATATCATCAGTCACAAACAACTCCCATCCTTCAAAAACATCATCATATTCATCGCTAATAAAAACATGCATATACGTAATTTTCTTTAAAACCAAGCATGCAACGTATTTTTTCATATTTATCAAAAAGGTCATATACATGATACATAAACATTTAAAAACATGATAAATTTGTGATCAGGACATTACCAGGACTAAAAACTTGACCCGAGTGCAAAATGACCATTTTTCCCCTAGAAACCCTAAATGACCATTTTACCCATGGACCTCAAAATTTTGACCCGAAGCCAACTGAACTCCTTAAAACACCTAAACACATAATAATAAGCGTTCCTTAGACGTAAAATCGAGCTCGTTACAAAAACCTATATAATTCGTTTTAAAACTTAGACTGGGATCTCGGTTTTAACTTGAAGCAACCCGAAACTTAACCAAAATTTTCTCAACTTAAACAATGACTTTAACATACACCACGAGCCCCTATATCACTCTTTTTAGACCCCTTTGGACCTACTAATCTCGCATGGAAGCTGCTGCAAAATCCCAGCACGTTGAAACCTACAAACCCTAACGCGCCAAACCACTAACCTTCGACTCTAGCCTACTCTAAGCCAGACCAGATTCAAACCAGCATACCCTAGGACCAAGCTCAGACCGAGAGTGCCCTAATGGACCAACCTTATCCCTTCCTACAGCTCCATGTGCTCGTCCATGCGTTAAGTACCCGAAACAAGACCCACAACCCGATTCTCCCTAACACACGCACCACAACCGACTCCTAGCTGTGACCAGCCATGGTTGAGCCGTCATGGACCATGTATCAGACCCTTTAGGGTCCTCACTATGGCTTGGATCGGCTCTCTCATAGCTGTTTCAATTCCCCTTGCCCGATCTATAACCCACACAACAAATCGCGCCTAGCTTCGATCGTCCCTCGGCCATACTCGATCACGCCCCAACTGTAGCACCATGACACCTAACCCTCAACGTGTACAACCCCTTAGCAACGTAACTAAGAGGCCCCTTACATAACAGTTCAAGATAAACGTGAGTTATATGCGTAAACATGCGGATTTCGTGACAACCGAATGCATAAACGATTAATATGCAAGAACTGCAAAAAATCTTATACACGAAACACATATCAGCATAAATACAACATGAATGATGAGAAAAAAGAGATACATGACGCGCCTTAACGTTTAGGTGCTAGAAACTTGAAAGTCTACGCGCGGGACGTGAACTAGAGAGGCAGGAAAGCCTTTTTTCTTGAAAAAAATCAAAGGCCGAAGCTTGCTGCTGAAAAATGTGGGAGTGGTTGTTGGAAAATGGGGTGGGTGGCCACGTGTAGAAAAATAGGTTTAGGGTTGCTAATGAGAGTTTTTTAAATAGTTTAATTAAGCACTAATGAGCTCTAACATAAAAACTAATGGATGAAAAGGGTTTTGAGCCCATTTAGTATAAAAATAAACCCATCGAGCCTAATAATACTCCCAAAAAATATTTCGTTAATATTGCCTGAACCCTCAAAATTTCGCCCGTCTCACTAAATTTTGTGTACAAGTAAAAATATATAACCTAGCGAGTAAAAATACCCAACCAAAGTCCATTTTCAAAAATCATACTTTAAAACACCTCATAATAAATAATTAAAATTAATTATTCAATAAAAATATTTTCATGTTAAACCCGATCTCCGTTACTCGTTCGAGCGCGAAATGCAACTTAAAACCATAATGCATGAAACTTAAAAATAATCTTGAAATAAACCCTAGCCATGCAATAATCATTCATTAAATGCATAAAAATCATTAAACACATGTTTTAAATAAAACCCTATATTGTATGCAATCGAGTTACGTAGTTCGAATTTCCTAGACCTTACACGTTCAATGGTTTGATAATCCCACAAAACACTAAGAAGCTTGTCCTCCACTTTTTTTTTTGCCGAGCCAAGCCTTAACTTTATTGCTTGTACTATTGGACGGTTAGTGACCTCTACTTGTCCATTGCTACGTGGATAGGCTACCAAGGTGAAGACCTGTTTGATTTTCATTTCCCAGCACCCATCTAATACTTTAGAACTGCAGAGCTGTCTCCCATTATCCGAGGTGATTCTTCAAGGTTTGCAAAGAGACGAACAATATTCTTCCATAGGAAGTGTAAAACCTCTTTCTTAGTAATCCGAGCTAATGACTCAGTTTCCACCCACTTAAAAAATAATCAATGGCTACAAGTTTGGAATTTTTTTTTGAACTATTGCTGAAGGGAAGGGTCCAACAATATCCAATCCCCATTGGTCGAAGGTACAAGCAAATGTTACGAACTTAATGAATTCAGCCGGTTTCCACTACAAATTAGCATTTCACTTACAGATTTGAAATTTATTCACTAGGACGCTTGCATCTTTCCTCTTGGTCGACCAAAAAAAAACCGTCCAACAAGGATTTCCGAACCAAAGCTATGCTTCCTAAGTGATTATGCAACATCTTCATGAATTTATCTGAGGAAATATTCAGCTTCTTCTTCTCCCAAGAATTTCAAGAAAGTATGGGAGAAGAATATTTTATATAACACACCGTCCAAGAGGACAAAGTGCAAAGCACTTTGATAAGATCGATTAACTGGTGAAAGAGTATTTAAAAGGGGGGAGGGGTTTGAATAAACACTCACGATTTTCACATTCTTTTCGAATGTTGAGCCAGTTTAGTGACAAACTGAACCTCGGAATCTTGTCAGTCGATATAAATCAGTTAACAATAAAGTGCGGAAATAAACTGACTGATAGGTAGAATAAAAACTGAAATAAGAACACACGAGATTTTATGGATGTTCGGAGATTTCAATCACTCCTATGTCACCCCTTCTATCACAAGGATATGATATCCAATAAAAGACTTTGATCGATACAAACACTTGTACAGACCCATTTCAGTTTGGACTTAACAATGCTAAAACTGAAACTCTTAGTTTACAATATGTTTCACAGTTATCAACTGGACTTAGCACAACTGATCTCTTTTAAGATCGAATTTACAACAAAATAATTCGTGCTAGTAAGCTCGAAAAGTAACCTAGAATGCTACGAATATATCTGATAAGTGCGAGCTTCTAATTTTTTTTGAATATGAGCGAGAATTTCAGCAGAGTAACAGCAAGATTGATAGAATGGTGAATCGTTGTTTTTCAACTGCTCTTCTCTGCTATTTATAAGCTTCTCTTCAACAGTAATAATCAATATAATTTGAATCTTTATATCCGTTGTTTGCCACGTCAATATTTTTCTGACATTCGTACACTGTAGTTTTTCTGAAATGCGGCGTTCCCACTATTAGTTGCAGTCTGCTTTGTACTGTTGTCGGTTGAATGTCCTTTTCGTTAACTGATGACGTGTACAGCTGAAGGATCAGCTGATAAGCTCACAACTGAATGTAGCAACTGATCAGTTTCCAACTGATCAGTCAGTTGTCTGCGTAAGTTCAGTTCAGCTGGTTCAGTTACCTTTTTTAATCTGCGCATTAATATTCAGTTGTAGGCAACTGTCAATTTGAGTATTTGTTCATTTACTTTCGAACTTTTGATCAGTTAATCCAATCGTTTTAAGCACTTAGTTTGTCAAACAACCGAAATTTAGTTTCCAACAGATTTATCTTAGTTTCCCACTTTCTCTTTCGTTCGGTCGAGAATATCCAATTGCATAAATATTGATAAATATCAGATCCCCAGTTTCTTTTTTTTTTTTGCATCTCGGATACAATCATCTTGGTATGTTCAATCAGAGAGACTAGCTCTTTCCCGGTAACTTCCAAGCCGAGGGGTCCGACCAGGAAGCTAGCCATCTTGGGCAATTGATCAGCTTTCCTATCGTCAGCGGGAAGCATTTGTTGTATAAATAGCTCAGCGAAATTTTCCCAAGCCATATTGAAAGGTTCATCATACTTGATTATATTGTCATTCTTTATTTCAAATTTCCCGTTGCTTTGCTAAGTCCCAAGCTCAGAGTCCGCGTAAAGAACAGGTTGGGTGGCTCCCACCTTCAAGTAGATTTGAATCCCAACAAGAGTGCTTCATATTCTACTTCATTATTAGATGCTCGGAAGTCCAATTTTATAGCCATACTGGTTCTTCTGTCTAGGGTAAATCATGAGGATACCGACTCCACTCCCAGCTTTTCAAGAAGATCCATCCACGTATATATTCCACTATTCATCTTCATACATCTGGATTGTTTATGCCAACGCATGAGCCTTTATAACGGTTCATGCTCATATTGAACTTCGTATTCGCTGAGCTCTATCACAAAATTAACGAGTCTCTCGGATGTATCCATGTGAGAAAGAATTATTCCCAAGGAATGTTGGTTAACACGATATTTGGATGTGATAAGAAATATGACCTCAGCTTCCGAGCTGTGATTATCAAAGCCAAACCTAATTTTCTTGTTTGGTTTCATTCAACTTGGCTCCCTTCAACGCGTGGGTAACAAAGTAGACTGATTGGTGAACCACGCCTTCTCTTCAGACCAATAACAAGTTGGCCTCCTGGGTAGTGACTGATAGATAAGCGAAAAAATCTTCCCCTCGGGCTGGTTTTTACGACATGCAGATTGCCTAGATAAGATTTCAACTCCTCAAATGCTTGTTAACTTTCTGCATTTCATTCAAAATTTGATGCCTTTCAAGGTATTTTGAAGAAGGATTGGGCCCGATCTACAGCTCGAAAAATGAATCAAGATAGAGCTGAGATTCTCCCTGTTAGGTTTTGTACTTTGTGAATATTCCTCGGTGACCTCATAGTAGCTTGGACCTGTATTGTTTCGGGGTTGGTCTCGATTCTCCTCTGAGTAATAATGTATCCCAAGAACTTGCCGTTGTGCACACAAAATTTGAATTTTCTTGGATTCAGCTTCAATCTGTCTTTTATATATCACTGATAAGCTTCTCAACTTAGCCTTAATCAAAGCATCATCCACATAGAATTCTATACTCCGACCTATCTGATCATTGAAGATTTTAACCATGAGCCTCTGATAAGTGGCCCCACCATTTTTGAACCCAAAATCCATAATGCATAACAATATATCACTGATAAGCTTCTCAACTTAGCCTTAATCAAAGCATCATCCACATAGAATTCTATACTCCGACCTATCTAATCATTGAAGATTTTAATCATGAGCCTCTGATAAGTGGCCCCACCATTTTTGAACCCAAAATCCATAATGCATAACAACGACGGTGGCTAGAGCTCGTTAAGGACTACGACTGTGACATTAGCTACCATCCCGATAAGGCTAATGTAATCGCGGATGCTTTGAGTAGAAAGGGGATAGTCTTGGCCCATTTATCAGTAAGAAACCCCTACAAATGGAAATTTAGCGCTTCGATCTAGAGATTTATGCTAGGGTAGAAGCCCCTAATCTCGCTACATTGACAGTGCATCCCACTTTGCGAGATAGAATCAAAGGGCAGCATGTTATATTCAGTCGAGAATGGCATTTTTAAGCATCGAGGTCGATTTTGGGTTCCTGGTGGTGATTCACTTAGAGTTGACATTATGACGGAAGCTCACAATACCCCTTATTCCATTCATTCCGGATATACCAAGATGTACAAGGACTTGCAGCTTTTATATTGGTGGCCGAAAATGAAACGAGACATTATGCCCTTCGTATCCGAATGCTTGACATGTCAATAAGTGAAAACAGAGCATCAAAGACCAGCGAGAATGCTTAGACCACGACCTATTCTCGAGTGGAAGTGGGAGAACATTACTATGGATTTCGTGGTAGGATTTCCAGAGACGGTGAAAGGAATCAACGCCATTTGGGTAGTAGTGGACCGTCTTACTAAGTCAGCACATTTCCTACCAGTGAAGACTAATTTTTCCATGACACAGTATGTGGAGCTATACATTCGAGAGATAGTTAGACTGCATGGGATCCCAGTGTCTATAGTGTCGGAGCGAGACACACGATTCACTTCATCGTTTTGGAAGACTAAACTACTATTCAGCACCACATTTCATCCTCAGACCAATGGTCAGTCTGAGAGAGTCATACAAATATTAAAGGATCTACTCCGAGCATGCGTGATCGATTTCCAAAGGAGTTGGGAAACAAAAATACATCTAGTGGAGTTCACTTACAATAACAGTTATAAGTTATCTATAGGAATGGCTCCATACGAGGCACTCTACGGAAGAAAATTTAGATCACCTATTCACTGGGACGAGGTAAGAGAAATAGCTACATTAGGTCCCGAAATAGTTCAGCACAACGCAGAAATGGTCGTCAAGATCCGAGAAAGAATAAAAACTGCTCAGAAACGACAGAAGAGCTACGCGGACAAAATAAGATGAGATCTCGAGTTTGCAGTAGGTGATCACGTGTTTATAAAAATAACACATAAGAAGGGTGTTATGAGATTTGGTAAGAAAATCAAACATTGTCCAAGATTCACTGGACCATTTGAGATACTCGAAAGAGTGGGAGCATTAGCATATCGAGTGATATTGCCACCTAATCTCGCAGGAGTCCACAATTTCTTCCACATATCGATGCTCCGCAAGTACATGTCACACCCTTCACATGTACTGAAATTTGAGCCACTAAAACTTACACCAAACCTATCATATGAGGAGAGGCCTACTCAAATCTTTGGTAGACAAGAGATAAAGTTGCATAACAAGGTGAAAACAAGGTCAAAGTCGAGTGGCTGAATCACTCGGAGGAAGAAGCGACTTAAGAGACTGAGTCAGAGATGAGGATTCGTTATTCCAAACTATTCGGTAAGTCTTAATTTCGAGGAAGAAATTATATTTGGGGGGGGGGGGGGGGGGATAACGTCCAAAAGTTAACTCACGTAAACCACATGCATGCAAATGATTTAAATTGCTTAATTGTTTTATTTAATTGATTTCATATGCTTGCATGATTCACACAACATGATTAAGGGCCCAATCGCATGATTTTATGAAAACTGTAGATTTTACCCGAATATTCGATAATAGGCTGGGGAAAAGAGACCGGGGATGACCATGATAAAATAAATATTTTCATGGCTTATTAATATGATTAAATTTTTCTGTAAATGATAGAGTTCAAGTTATTTTACGAAACAAGCTCGATTTTATCCAGGAAACTGGTATTGGGCAAACGAGGGATTTTTAAAAAAATCAAAATTATTATTTTTGAAATTAATTTTTATAAACTTTTATTTTTCAATTAAATAGGTGTTATTGAGCCTAATTTACCTAAGATTAGTAAACCCAATTGCTCCTAAACTCAAAGATCCAAAACCTAAGCACATTAACAAGCAAATTTAAAATTTATAAAATAAGAAACTAGGATTTTAAGGCTGCATTCAGCCGAAATCTCTCACACACAATACACACCAAATTTCGAAAATTCCTACGGGAGAAAACAAGGAGTCTACGTTGCACGTTCGTCCTTCTTCGCACCCCATGCCTACAATCGTATATTCGAGCGTTTTAAATGCAAAGTCACGTTTCTAAATTCCTTTGACACATCATTCAATCCATATTATGCATGCTTTATTTATTTTTGCATGAGAAATAGTGGAGTTCAAATTGCTTATCGTTTGACTATTATTTTTAAAGTTTTGAAGATTTTTACGTGTATATGAAAGTGTTATTATTTCCAACGAGTACGCTGCCAACATAGAACATTTAAGGGATTGAACAAGTGTCGTTTAGGCACGAGACGGGGGCGGACAGGAGCTAGAAGGGGCCGTGCATGGCTGATGGTTAGAGGCCAGGGTTATCATAGGACATGTGTATGTAGGGTCTCGACTAAGGGAATAGGGGCATGCGGCTCGACCAGGGCTTGGGCAAGGGGTCGTGCTGGACGTGACTAAGGGCTAGGAATAGTCCTAGCATGGCTAGGACCCAAGGGCGGCTGGTAGGGAAGAGTCCACAACCACATGGACTCTTCCCATGCACACGTCGTGTTGTTGCTGAGGGTAGGGTTTTCGGCGTGGCTAGGATGGTCTAGTAGGGTATAGGAGGATGGTCGAGAGCCACAACAGAGGTTGGTGCCGCTTGGTCCATGGTAGCTCAAAGAAATTGGAAGAGATGGGCTGCGGCTGTGAGGGGGTGTGTGCCTGAGCTTTCGCATGGGCTGGTGGGGCTTGTGCATGGTCCAGGTTATGTCTAGGAGGGTCAGGGCTAGGTGTGGTTCAATGTGGCTCGGCCATGGTTCGATGAACTAAGGGTTGTGGCTCAAAGAAAAAGTTGCAAGGGTTCGATTGAAGAGTTTAGGAAGAAAGGGTTTGAACCATGCCCCACGGGGGTTGATTCATGGTTCACGAGGGTAGTTTAGGTATAAAAAATTTATGTTTACAGTTTGGGAAGGAATTATTTAAGTTTGAATTAATTCGGGAACTAAACGTTTATCGAATTAGCAACTAAAGAATTAAATCGAAATCCTCAAGTTTACACTAAATAAAAGTAGTAGAAGTCAAATTTAAATTTAAATAATTATTTGGGATAGTCTCGAGTCAATAAAAGTAAGAAAAAGTCAAAATCGAGAAATATTAAGTTCAGGAGCAAAAAGATCATTTTACACCTGAGTAGAACGAAAAGGACAGTGTCCCGAGGGATCATAACGCATGTTAAATAATATTTTTATAATGTTTATGATGAAAATATGAGATTTCATTATTTATGGTAAAGCTGTGCAATTTTTACTGTTAAATATGTTAGTTTACAAATGTGGAATAAAGGACACGATCTTTTGTGATTAAAAAGAAAAAAATATTTTGAGGATGTGAATTGACTGTGACATAAAGGATATGATATATGATTTTTGGGAATATCGTGAGGGAAAAGGTCCTAGAGAAGCCCGTTTACGGAGAAGGCCCCAGAGAGAGTCCAACGATCGTATTTCCATTTTATATCGGTGCCTAGTGTCCATCTTCATGCGCAATTGTGAGCTAAAACTAATCAGTCTACCAGAGGATAAAAATTAGTCACTTTTAAGGATCAAATTTCACTCAAAATGATAAATTATTGAAAGCTTTACGATTTTACGATTTATGATTTATTTATACTTACAAGCTTATTTTATAAAAGTATGATCTTATGTGTGTGCTTGTATATGTATTATTTGTTACTCATGTTTAGAACGTGTTGAATCATTACACTCACTAAGCTTGAATGCTGCGGGTGATGATGATATTGAGGGAGGCATTGAGGCTTGAGTGGATCGAGTCCGGCAGTACACTCCCAATGACTTTATTTTCCGCATTAGCTTGATAGTTAAAAGTTTAAAGATTTTGTTAATGATTTTATTAGATATTTTTATGCTATGCACTTGAGATTTTAAATGTTAAACTATTTTGATTTATGGAAAAGTTGAATACTTTAAATGATGAGTTTCGAATTTTACAATAAAAAATTTTTAGTAGGAATTTAAAGTTAAAAAGCGGTGGACGTTTCAGATGTTGACACGGTCAGAAAGGACAAATTAACGAATATGGGTCATTTAACACACTCAATGTTACGTTGGAAGCAAAACCTATAAATTTCCATGGAGTTCAGCTGAGACAAGAATTTTTGCACAATTATTCTGAGTGAATTTTGAATTCAAGCATACAAGTTCAGTTACGATATTCATACAGAAAAGTTCACACTCAATACAGATATCTCATAGCTTTCAGGCTATCATCTGAGCTAAAGCACTAGCACATTACATTGTTGTATTCGATCTCTTAAGATCAGTTGTGCTAAGAAAAGAAAATCAGTACTATACTGATAAATTGAAAAGATATTGAGTTTCAATTTGGCAGTGTTTAAGACCAAACTGAAGTGGGTTATTACAGCCTCTGTATTTGATCAAAGTCTTTTAGTGAAAATCATATTCTTGTGATAGAAGGGATAACATAGAAGCATTTGAAGTCTCTGAACATCCATAAAAATCTTTGTGTTCTTTACTTCAGTTATTCGTTGAGTATTCAATCTATCAGTTGGTTTATTTCCGCACTTAAACTAGTTAACTCACTGATATTGACAACAAGATTCCTGGATTCAGTTTATCACTAAACTGATTCACCTTTATCGAAAAAGAGTCAAATATCTTAAAGTGTTTATTCAACACACCCCCTCTAAACACTTCGACCCTTCAAACCGATCCTAACAAGTGATGTCAGAGTAGTTTTAATCTTGTTCCAGAATACTCTCTATTCATACGCCTGATCACCATATCTTCTTTCAATAAAATTCATACGTTCTCAAGAGAAGAATTCAATAATTGGAAAATCAGAATACATGATCATTTAGCTGCACAATATGACGACATGTGCTACATTATAACTAACGGACCAATGAAGATTATGAAAGCTAACACAGCTGTTGCTCTAACTGATGGAGCACCTCATCGTATCAACAAACCATGTGAAGAGTGGACATCTGAAGAAAAAAAGAAAGCAAACTTGGATAATGTGGCCAAGGATAATTTGTACAAAACATTAGACAAAAATACTTTCAGCAAAATAAAGATGTGCAAAACTGCCAAAGAAATTTGGGAAAAGCTGGTTCAGCTGTGCAAGGAAAATGAGCAGACAAAGAAAAATAAACTCTTAGTCGCTGTACAAAAGTTTGATAACATCAAAATGAAAACTGGAGAATCAATAAACGAGTTTGATGAACGAATCAACAACATCATAAATGAATTGAACGCACTAGGAAGATGTATTCAAATAAAGAAGTTGCATTGAAAGTTGTTAGTGGACTTCCCAAAGAATGGGATGTGAAGACAATGGCAATTAGAGAATCCAAAGATCTCAAAAAAATGGAATTACACGATCTATTTGCAGATCTCAAAACATACGAATTTGAACTACAGACGAGAGAGGAAGAACCATCGACTCCACCAGTTACAAATGCTCTCAGCGCCTTGAAATCTGAACCAATTGGTTCAACTGAAAAGTCTGCAGAGCAGCTGAGCAATGATACCATGTCATTGTTCGTTAAAGAAGTTTGGAAGATTCATGATAATGAATCAAGGTTCATCTCAAAGGAAATATCACAAGAACATATCTAAAGAAGAACCAAATGCTTGCTACAACTGTGGCAAAAATGGACACTTCATTGCTGACTGTTTTAAGCCAAAGAAAGATAGTCGATGTTCAGCTGAAGAAGGAAAGAAGCCATTTGAGCACATGAGAAGAGATAAGGATGATAAGAAATCATTCAAAAAGAAGCATGAAGTCCTGTTAGCTGAAAAAAGCAAGTAAAAATGGACAGAGACTGATAGTGATGAATCTGATTATGAGAGCTTGAGCAACTCCAAGCACATTAATATTAATTATGAAAATTAGGTCATGGCTTGACTATAAGAGATAATAGAGAGATCACAAACCCTAGCCTCCACACTTGCGAATTTCGAAAATTCCTTCTTCTCTCCTCTCAAGAATTCGGTCACCCCTAAAGAAGAACAAGTAATCTAGTCGTGGACCTGATTCGATTATTGAAGAAAAGAGATTTGAATAAAGTACGTGTGATTTATAACAAGATATACCTTCGCTTATACCGACGTAGTTGAAGCCAAGTGAAAATTCACTATAGGTAAACATTCAAACATCCTATTTATGTTTATTCGATTAAAACTACACGAGTGCTCAAACAAAATTTTGAATGTCAAAATAAAAGTATTAAAACTTCTCCATCCTTTGGGCATGAGAGAACACGATTGTAAAGGCCCGTATTTCGTATTCATAATTTTGCGGAATTATTAAAATTTTTCTAAATAAATAATTATATTATCTTATTTAATTAAAATAAAAATGTAAATAATTTTAACTTTAAAATAACAGCGGAAGCAAATATTGTTTTCAACCAACAATTTAAAAATAACCCAACGTAAACATCGACTTAAAAATAGTCCAACGTATTAAAACTGAGTTTGAATCATAAAAGGTGTATAAATTAAATCATGAGGTCCTCGGGTTTACTACTGCTGTCCCAAGATCGCTCACTGGTCTCCGCCCGCGGTCTCGACCTCGTCAATACCTACAACAATCAAGTCTAGTGAGTCTAAAGACTCAACATGTATATATCGTGAATAACAAGTAAATATATCATAAAATCGCATGCGTCATAAAAATAAAGTATCGTAGAGCGTATGGTGAAAATCGTATCATGAATAATTATAACTACCTGCATATCTGAAAATTCATACGTAAAAGCTTTGCTCAATAGAGCTCTGTCATAAAATATCATAATTTTTCTAGTAGAGATAATGTTTCTAAGCAAGTGGCCCATAACATAGCGTAAGCGCCTGATCAGACTAAACCACAGTATACTGGGCGGTAGAGATCAATCACAGTCCTTGGACTGGATGCCCGTACCCATACATAATCATAAACCGGTCGTAAGTCACCGGGCGGAGAGGTCCTCGGTTGTTCCTACCGACTTCCAAACCCATAAGCATAAGGTGGCCACAAGACATATAGCATATATCTCAAAAATAAACATTTTATATTTTTATGCACGTAATATAATTATAATCTTATTTTTACCGGATGAGTTGGATCGCTCCCAGGCTTGCTGCGACTTACTTCTAATATGTGACACATGTAATAAATCTTAACTTGACAAAAACTTAACAATAGAACCAAAAAAAAGAGACGATTAGAACCAATAACTTGATTTTTAACCATGGCTTCGTACCAACCCGAACCAACATTAAACCGACTTTTAACCATGATTAAAAATACCCCAAACATACTGAAAAATATGCATTATAACTATAAAACACGAAAATAGGTGAAAGGAATCCGAAAACATAAAACACTCTTTCGAGAGTCATTTGGCACCTTTCACCGTAAATTCTCGTACGACCTCTTAACTCGACCAAATCACGAACGGCCAAAAACACGACTTTCCTAACACATTAAGGTATTGTCCAGTCCAAGGCCATGGGCTAAAATCCAACCAAGAACTCAAACCAACCTCAAAACCGAAGATGAAAGTTGCTGTCAAAAAAACCAGCAGTGGCAACTTGTGTGTTTGTGGTGTAAACTCTGAAATTTATTGACCAATGGCTTGAACCACCTCCCAAGGACTCTTACCAACATCCTAAGGCATGGCTTGGACCATGGCTAAGGGCTAAAAGCCAACCACAATCCAAAACACACCCCAAAACCGAAATTATACTCCCACAGAAAATCAGATTTTGAAAACTGAAGGGTACTTGTCATGTTTCTGTAAAAATCTGAGGGACCTATGACACAAGCTTTGAAAAGATGATTTGGTCACGTCCTAGACATGATAAGGAAGGGTTTTAACCATGGCTACATCCCCTAGGACAGCCAAGATTCGAACACTCATCAAACAACTCAAGGACAGAAAATTGTGAAAATCGTGAACCCATTTTTGTAACTTGTGTGGAACATTTGCTGTCATGCTTTTGTTTGAAAGGTTTGGACTCAAACCAATTAACCAACAACTCCCTAACACACTCTAAAACATTCCTAGGAGCAGCCTTGAGTGCCTGGAAATCGAGCAACTCCCTGTAAGCAACAAAGATCAGCAAAAATCGTGAAGGCAAGAACAAGAGCTGTGAGTGACCTGTGCAGAATTTCTTGCAAAGTTGCTGTCAACATTTCGTTTTGTTGCTTGAATCATGATTATATAATGGTTTAAAAATATCTATAGGACTTGATTGAAGAGCAAAGAAGCAACATATACATGCCTTGAATTTGTTTTGAACAAAACAAATCACTACGACAAATACGTGCGGCGGAGTCGGAGTTGGAACTTCTTCCTTATTTCTGCTGCTGCTGTTCGATCCTAAGTTGCTGGTTGTTCTGATGTTTTTCGAGCATGTGAGTGTAGGAATTGTTAGGGATGAAGGTGAATGATATAGGAGGTGTTAAAGGTGCTATAATAGGTATTTAGTTTGGGAGTTATAAGTAAAGAATTTGAATGGGTTTGTATTGTTTCTTCTCCCTTAGCTGCCGATAGTTTCCTCATTTTATTGCTGCATGTTCAACCATTTTTAGACTAATATGTTGAGTAGAATTGAGGTGTGTTATTGCATTTAAATTCACTAATAACTAATGGGTTAAAGGTGAGGAATTGTATTCACCTTAAAGGCTATTTAAGGGTGGCTTGAATGGGGTTTACTAAGCATTTGAATTTGCTTAAGGAGTTGATTAAATTTCTACTAATATTGCATGGTATAATGTTGATTAAGTCTTGTATTTTAAATTCTTAGTGTTTTAAATAACCATTTTATGTTTTAGTGAATTAACAAATTAAATTAGAATGAAATCTTGCATGGCATTGCATGGTTTAAAATTTAAGTATTTAAATGCTATGTTTAATTTCTTGACTATATTATACCTAGATTAATTTATCCCCACTTGTTTACATATTTTAATTTAAGCTTTAATTAAATATTGAACCTAATAGGATTTATTTACTAACTTGATTCCAATTAATTTAATAAATCCTAAAACATTCTTTTTCTTTAAATTAAATTATTCTTTGACTTAGATTAAATTTAAAAATATTTTTCTTATTATTAATCTTATTTCTAATTTCTAAACTCTAGTCCGTCCTCGCGTATTTAACTGAAAAGATAAAACTAAACTTTTGCATTTAAAATAAATAGTTATGACTTGTCAAATATCAAAATGAATTAGACCCTTCATATATATATATATATATATATATATATATATATATATATATATATATATATATAAATCATTTTTAAATTTAAATAGTAATAATTATACATGGCTTATACGTAGTCTGATTTTCGGGTCGTTACAATCTTCCCCCCTTAAGTTGAATTTCCTCCTCGAAATTCGCTAATCCTCGATAATCCAAAAGTTTAGATTCTTAATTCTATTATCCCAACAATCCACGCTACCGCTGCGCTACTCTGATAAAAATTAAGTCATAGGCTGTCCTTACGTTTCTTCGATCCTAATTAGATTGCCTACCCAAAAATCTCATTTGCGAATCGCAACTTAAAACGACTTATGGTAACTTAGCTTTACTTTACTATGACCTCGAATTCTGACTTTTCTCATCGTTCCCAATATTAGAATTGGTAGTTCAAACTTATCATGTCTTACCTTCCTTATACTATACCCGTAATGTTCAACGACCTATTACATTAGCATTTACGCAGTTCAACTTAATGACTCTTAGCACCAAAGGTTACTGATCAACTTCTATCCTCGGTGATACACTTAAAAGTTAAATCTTATCTCAGCTCCATAACAAAATTAGTCTAAGATCCTTGAATCGAATTACAGCCCAAACTTATATAACTTAACTATTTACGAGTATACCCCAAATATAAAATTGTTGCAAATCTTGAACCTCAAATAACGTTAATCCATAAAACCTAATTATACAACATCGACCTTCTACCAATATTTTAAAGCCCTTGAAGCCTCAATTATATGCTTAAACCATTTTCTTTCCAATTACAATATAGTTGAGGCCTAAGGCTCTGGATTTTCCTCATTGAAACAAATGTCGCATTCTTAAGTATCATCAATGCTTAATTAAGTCTAGTGTATAAAACTTAATAAGTTATCTCATGTTAGCGATAAACTTACTCAAATAATTCAACTTCGCTCATATCACCCATAGAGTTCTAAAATTCCCATATCAAGATTTCGGATTTCTTACTCAATTAAAATCTTTATGTTAGTTCGTTGGTACTCTATGTTGAACGTCTCTAATTCTCTTTTTGTTTTTATTTCACCCAAAACTTATGTATGAACACCTATCTTATAAATCTTGAAATTCAAGCTTATGCAACCCAAATAATATTAGATAGTATAACTCTAGCCCACATATCCGCTTAGTTCCAAATTTCTTAATGACTTTCAAAATTCCTCAAGATAAGGTGTCTAATTCAATTCTTACATGCGTCTATCGAGTAACCTAACCATTCATCATACTCAACTTTCTAGAAAAATCAAATTCCCCCAAAGGTATAATTCTAACTGTTAAGATCCTGTTTAAAACTTACGACACATCAAACTTAAATTCCCAAAAAATTTTCACTAACTCAATGTTTACTCTTATAACTTAGCTAACCGATAAATTTTTACTTTAACTTGTCGTCACTTTAAATTCTTAATTTGCCCCGATGTTATATCACCAACGCTTAAATTTTTAAGCCCAAGATTTATTCATCCTACAGTGTCCTTGATTGTCATTCTTATAACATTATACCCCAAATATCTAAATATTCTATATTTCCTTCGAGCCTAAATAACCGAAAATTCATATCATTTAAACCGTTCAATTCTCACTTACTACTAAATAAGTTCTCAAATTTCCTAAGATTTTAAAATTAATTCTTACTTTCCTCGAATATCATCCAATTTTTTTTTTAAATCTCGAAAATTCCACAATTACCCATGAGTCCTGAGTATTCTCAATTTCATTTTATAGATTTCCCGTATCATAAGGTTCAATAGTCTTAAGTTTATTAAACCTAAAATTAATTCCCATAACACTTCTTACATTTCTATAAATACTTAAAATCCCAAGTGTTCCTCAAAAGTTCGCATTTAATCCTTAAAATTTTGAAAATTGCAACATGGCCCTTACAGTTCTCCAAATGTACATTTTGGCCCTACAACTCTTCGAAAATTGCATCATTGTCCCCATAAAATTTTCCATTTTTACCTCCTTAAACTTTTAGATTCTCGAACTCGAAATTTAATCCCAAAATTTGGTAAATTCGTAAATAGTCCCTTAGAAATTTTTTTTTGCACTTAGGTCCTCAAATTATTAGTTATTACAATTAGGTCCCTAAAATTCTCAATTCATGCAATTCCATCCTTAAATCTAACTAGGTAGAGCATGTATACTAAATAAATTCTCATAATTAATCTTACATTTCCATAGGTACTTAAAATCCTCAAATTGTACATTTATAATCCTAAAGATTGTCGTAGTCTTCGAATCGCTATTGCTTATATGAAATCCTCAAAAATGTACTCGACTAGCAACCAAGAACCATTAATAATTTCTTAGAAATTCTACAAGTCTCAAAAGCATTCATAATTTTCAAAATTAACTTATAACCCATAAGGATGACATCAACACTACTGACCTAAAAATTAATATAATCAAATCATTTTCAACCTCTCCTAAAGCCCAATATTCAAATTCTTAGACATGTCCAATTCCAAACGTACCCAACATGCATAATTCCATAATTTATTTTTTAAAATAAAATTGAACAATTAAAATCTGAACGTAAAAACATTTCATGAAAACATGCTTTTAAAATAATTCATGCTTTAAATAAAATGCATAAATGTAAAACTTACAGACCGAAGACGTGACTTCATGAATTTCTCGAGAGCAGTAGTAGTACAACCCTTTACAAGATCATAGGCTCTGATACCAACTGTAAAGGCCTGTATTTCGTATTCATAATTTAGCGGAATTATTAAAATTTTTCTAAATAAATAATTATCTTATCTTATTTAATTAAAATAAAAATGTAAATAATTTTAACTTTAAAATAACAGCGGAAGCAAATATTGTTTTCAACCAACAATTTAAAAATAACCCAACGTAAACATCGACTTAAAAATAGTCCAACGTATTAAAACTGAGTTTGAATCATAAAAGGTGTATAAATTAAATCATGAGGTCCTCGGGTTTACTACTGCTGTCCCAAGATCGCTCACTGGTCTCCGCCCGCAGTCTCGACCTCGTCAATACCTACAACAATCAAGTCTAGTGAGTCTAAAGACTCAACATGTATATATCGTGAATAACAAGTAAATATATCATAAAATCGCATGCGTCATAAAAATAAAGTATCGTAGAGCGTATGGTGAAAATCGTATCATGAATAATTATAAATACCTGCATATCTGAAAATTCATACGTAAAAGCTTTGCTCAATAGAGCTCTGTCATAACATATCATAATTTTTCTAGTAGAGATAATGTTTCTAAGCAAGTGGCCCATAACATAGCGTAAGCGCCTGATCAGACTAAACCACAGTATACTGGGCGGTAGAGATCAATCACAGCCCTTGGACTGGATGCCCGTACCCATACATAATCATAAACCGGTCGTAAGTCACCGGGCGGAGAGGTCCTCGGTTGTTCCTACCGACTTCCAAACCCATAAGCATAAGGTGGCCACAAGACATATAGCATATATCTCAAAAATAAACATTTTATATTTTTATGCACGTAATATAATTATAACCTTATTTTTACCGAATGAGTTGGATCGCTCCCAGGCTTGCTGCGACTTACTTCTAATATGTGACACATGTAATAAATCTTAACTTGACAAAAACTTAACAATAGAACCAAAAAAAAGAGACGATTAGAACCAATAACTTGATTTTTAACCATGGCTTCGTACCAACCCGAACCAACATTAAACCGACGTTTAACCATGATTAAAAATACCCCAAACATACTGAAAAATATGCATTATAATTATAAAACACGAAAATAGGTGAAAGGAATCCAAAAACATAAAACACTCTTTCGAGAGTCATTTGGCACCTTTCACCGTAAATTCTCGTACGACCTCTTAACTCGACCAAATCACGAACGGCCAAAAACACGACTTTCCTAACACATTAAGGTATTTTCCAGTCCAAGGCCATGGGCTAAAATCCAACCAAGAACTCAAACCAACCTCAAAACCGAAGATGAAAGTTGCTGTCAAAAAAACCAGCAGTGGCAACTTGTGTGTTTGTGGTGTAAACTCTGAAATTTATTGACCAATGGCTTGAACCACCTCCCAAGGACTCTTACCAACATCCTAAGGCATGGCTTGGACCATGGCTAAGGGCTAAAAGCCAACCACAATCCAAAACACACCCCAAAACCGAAATTATACTCCCACAGAAAATCAGATTTTGAAAACTGAAGGGTACTTGTCATGTTTCTGTAAAAATCTGAGGGACCTATGACACAAGCTTTGAAAAGATGATTTGGTCACGTCCTAGACATGATAAGGAAGGGTTTTAACCATGGCTACATCCCCTAGGACAGCCAAGATTCGAACACTCCTCAAACAACTCAAGGACAGAAAATTGTGAAAATCGTGAACCCATTTTTGTAACTTGTGTGGAACATTTGCTGTCATGCTTTTGTTTGAAAGGTTTGGACTCAAACCAATTAACCAACAACTCCCTAACACACTCTAAAACATTCCTAGGAGCAGCCTTGAGTGCCTGGAAATCGAGCAACTCCCTGTAAGCAACAAAGATCAGCAAAAATCGTGAAGGCAAGAACAAGAGCTGTGAGTGACCTGTGCAGAATTTCTTGCAAAGTTGCTGTCAACATTTCGTTTTGTTGCTTGAATCATGATTATATAATGGTTTAAAAATATCTATAGGACTTGATTGAAGAGCAAAGAAGCAACATATACATGCCTTGAATTTGTTTTGAACAAAACAAATCACTACGACAAATACGTGCGGCGGAGTCGGAGTTGGAACTTCTTCCTTATTTCTGCTGCTGCTGTTCGATCCTAAGTTACTGGTTGTTCTGATGTTTTTCGAGCATATGAGTGTAGGAATTGTTAGGGATGAAGGTGAATGATATAGGAGGTGTTAAAGGTGCTATAATAGGTATTTAGTTTGGGAGTTACAAGTAAAGAATTTGAATGGGTTTGTATCGTTTCTTCTCCCCTAGCTGCCGATAGTTTCCTCATTTTATTGCTGCATGTTCAACCATTTTTAGACTAATATGTTGAGTAGAATTGAGGTGTGTTATTGCATTTTAATTCACTAATAACTAATGGGTTAAAGGTGAGGAATTATATTCACCTTAAAGGCTATTTAAGGGTGGCTTGAATGGGGTTTACTAAGCATTTGAATTTGCTTAAGGAGTTGATTAAATTTCTACTAATATTGCATGGTATAATGTTGATTAAGTCTTGTATTTTAAATTCTTAGTGTTTTAAATAACCATTTTATGTTTTAGTGAATTAACAAATTAAATTAGAATGAAATCTTGCATGGCATTGCATGGTTTAAAATTTAAGTATTTAAATGCTATGTTTAATTTCTTGACTATATTATACCTAGATTAATTTATCCCCACTTGTTTACATATTTTAATTTAAGCTTTAATTAAATATTGAACCTAATAGGATTTATTTACTAACTTGATTCCAATTAATTTAATAAATCCTAAAACATTCTTTTTCTTTAAATTAAATTATTCTTTGACTTAGATTAAATTTAAAAATATTTTTCTTATTATTAATCTTATTTCTAATTTCTAAACTCTAGTCCGTCCTCGCGTATTTAACTGAAAAGATAAAACTAAACTTTTGCATTTAAAATAAATAGTTATGACTTGTCAAATATCAAAATGAATTAGACCCTTCATATATATATATATATATATATATATATATATATATATATATATATATATATATATATATAAATCATTTTTAAATTTAAATAGTAATAATTATGCATGGCTTATACGTAGTCTGATTTTCGGGTCGTTATAACGATTCACAACACTTTCATGTTTATCATTTTTCAAGAAAATTAAGTTTATGGTGAAGAATAGTTACTACAAATTTGGTAAACCAATTTTCTAAATTTTATGGTTTCCACGATTTCTCTTCTACATTCTTTTTCGAAATCAGTTAAGCTTATTTATATCCTATTTGCAGGGAAATCTACCATCCGGGCTACAAATTACTCATAAAATTCTACTACTCAAGTATGCATAGAAATTTTAGTTTTAAGTTAGAGTATCGATTTAATCATTTTTCGCAATACGTCGTTCAGTTTTCCCCCTCAAATTATCCATGTTTGTTGCTCAATTTTGTCTATTATTCTCTCCAAGAAATAAACCTAATATCGTTCTGAGTTAGAGTCGTGCATTTGGATTATAAGTATTTTACGGCAATTGTGGTTTATTCTTATCACTATGATGTGAAAGGGACGGAGAATGAATCTCGACTCGACGATTTTCGATTTTTCGCAGCGGCAAATTAGCCATGAAACACACAAGGTTAAAGCTTAAACAGGAGTGGAATGTTATATTTGATTTTGTGAATAGGGAATTTGTTAATTGGTTTTCGATTTCACATCTTTTTCCTGGCAGAATCAAAGACTATCCAAATTTAGTCTTGCTTCGTTCTTTGTCCGAAATATCTTATTTACGTTTCACTTTTCAATTTTTAAATCTTTGTTGTCTTGGAATTGGTAATTATTATCATTGATAATAGTATGATCACCGATATTTATTTATTACTATTTAAAGAAATTTCAAGAATCTAGCATGCAACATGAAATTTGTGGTTCATAATCTATGTACAATTAGAGATGTCAATGAAGCGGGTATGAGACGAGTTTGGCTAAACCCAAGACCCTCTCCATGAAAAAAACTTTGACCCATTACCCGTCCCACCCCGGTTAAATATTATTCGGACCCACCCCACCTCGAATACGAAACGGGGCCGGGTAGATCCGTGAGACCCGATTTTTTTTTTAAAAAAAGCAATATTTCTTCTCAAATGACTAAATTATGAAACAGACAAACCTCTAAATACAAGATTGTGGAAAATTAATTCACGTTTTTTACCACACTTGATAATAACAAACAAAGTATTTTCACGACATAAAAAATTATATAAAAAAAGAGTTGCTAGCTCTCCAAAAAAATCTTGACATCTCCAAAAATAAGTCATAATATAATTTAAATAGACCAATATAAAATCAGTGAGTAGCCAATATTTAAGTCTACTAGATGAGATACTATAATTCCACTATTGCTAAAAGCAGATTCAAATGCAACAGTTGACATAGGAATAACTAAGATCATTATGGTTGAGGTGAGGTACTAAAAAAATGAAATTAATAAAACTAAAACCCGAAAATATTTATATCTACATATATGGAGCAGGTATGGGACGGGTATTATAGAACCCATGACTCACCCTATATTGGGACGGGTCTGAAAAATTGAACCGAGACCTACCCCATGACCCATTTAGTATGCCCAAACTCACCCCATACACGCGGGTCTATTGTTTACCCAGACCCATTGACATCCTTATGTACAATAGCTTTTGGCATTTTTATATTTAATTTTTTTTGTAAAATTAATCAATGGGTAGTGTCATGCTTCTTGCTTTATGGTGAATAGGGATGTCAATAGGTCCGTATTTTACCTAGACCCGCAATAGATCCACCTCATATGGGGCGGGTTTGGGCATACTTAATGGGTCATGGGGCGGGTCTCGAGTCTAATTTTTGAGACCCGCCTGTATATGGGACGGCTCATGAGTCATATGATACTTGCCACATACCCGTCAGATATATGTAGATATAAATACTCTAGGGTTTTAGTTTTATTATTTTTATTTTTTTAGTAACCCACATCAATCATAACGGTTTTAGTTATTCCTATATCCACTGTTGCATCTGAATCTGCTTTTAGCAATAGTGGAAGAATAGTTGGTCCTCATATTAGTAGGCTTGCTCCAACGACTTTGGAGGTATTGATGTGCTCGCGAATATGGTTGTGAGATGTGGTGAAATAAATCACAGTTTTATTTTGTTATTATACTTTCATTTTAATTTTGTTAATGTACTTTCTCTCTTTAAATTACATATTTTTACACTTTTAAATTACAGTTTTATTTTTCAATGTACTTTATGTCTTTAATTTTGTAGTTAATTATTCAAGTAGTTTACCAATTTGTCTCATTATTCTTGATGAAGAGGAAGATGATCCCGAATAATGTGTCTGAAATATTGCCTACTCGCTGATTTGATATTGATCTGTTTAAGTTGTGTTATGACTTATTTTTGGGAATGTCAAGATTTTTTTTGGAGAGCTAATAACTCATCTTTTTATGTATTCATTATGTCGTGAAAATACTTTGTTTGTTATTATTAAGTGAGGTTGAAGATATGAATTAGTTTTCTATTGTGTTGTATTTAGAGGCTTGTCTATTTCATAATTCAGTAATGTGAAAAGAAGATTACTGTTTTTATTTTAAAAAAATTCGGGTCACACGGGTCTCACGGATCTACCCTATATCATTTCGTATTCGGGATGGGGCGGGTCTGAAAAATATTTAATCGGAGTGAGAAGGATAATGGGTCAAAGTTTTCTTCATGGAACAAGTCTTGGGTTTAGTCATACACGCCCCATTGACGTCTCTAATGGTGAATATCTCTTTTAAATATTCAAATTTACTTAAATATTTAGAAATGATTTCTGATATTATTTTTGTTTTGAGTAGGTCTCATGTGAGACCGTCTCACGAATCTTAATCTCTGAGATGGATCAACCTACCCATATTCACAAAAAGAAGTAATACGCTTAGCATAAAAAATAATACTTTTTCATGGATAACTCAAATAAAAGATCCGTCTCACAACTACGATCCGTGAGACCGTCTCACACAAGTTTTTGCCTTTTGTTTTTTAGGTAATTTTATCTAACCTCATTGTGTATTCCTTTCTAAAATAACATATGATATCCAAATAATCATATTTTATTTATCACGTTAATCAATCATCAAAACCTGTAAATTTTGAATTTGCAATGTCTTGCACTTAATTTCATATTCACACACGCATGTTTAGAACAAACATCATTCGACTCAATATATCACATACATATCTTTTTTAAAAATGTTTATCTAGTATTTGGGGTATTGGTGTGTGTTATATTAACAATCCAACATTAGCAAAGGATAGATCTCCTACGCGTTTCCTCGGCGAATCGTAATTTTTAGCTCTTCTACGAGTCTCATTTGATTGTGATTTTGCTTAAATTTTGGGGACCACTAAAATCCCTCAATTTGCAATACGCAAACCACAAATAATATCCACTGGCAGCTATCATCCACTTTACAAGGAGCAATGGAAGTGATCATAAGTTCCAGTAAATACAAGGAGCAATGGAAGTGATTAGGTTCCAGTAAATATAGACTTACGAAAGGGAAACTTTTTAGCATATGCCAATTCCAGAAATCGATTTATACACAGAGTTCTTACAGAGAATATCCAGCATCCAAAGAGACGTCACTTCTATATTTGACAAATTGATCTTTTCCTTTTGAGTCCCTACCCTAAAGTATTGCAACATATAATATGATCAAAGTATTGAAGCTGAGATTAAACCTGCATCGAGCAAGTGCATGGAGAATGGAGATCATGGTTCATTGATCGGCATTGATTCCAAAGATACGCACTTTGTGCATATGTGGGAACTTGGCAACCACTAGAACAAACACTGCAAGTGTATTGAAGAAGATCATAGGATACTGATAGTCCGTTGTGTGCGAAGCTATCAAGTACCTGCCAAAAGAAACAAGGATAAGCATAAAGCAATAATTAGGCGAGCCAATGGATGCATCAACATACAGAACCCACTGATAATAAACAATGTTCCTTAGTAAAGTATATTCATTTTCAACAAATTAAAAACCACAATAAAGTTAAGAGTTAAGTATGTAGTGTGCAGACAGAATTAAACGCACAATAATACTAACGAGATCAATGACAAGATTATATTGGGCGGTAAAAAATGGTGGCATACCAACGGGGAAATCACAAAACACATATTTCTATAACAAAAATATTTCACTATTTAATAAAATTTTGTGAGTCTTCAATACACCAAATTTTACCTTTCAAGACTCACATGTAAAAGTAATGTCAACTGCACTATTTTGGTATTATTAATGTAACAACCCCGAGATATTGCATTGTCATGTTCCATCATAAAGTATTAACTGGAAGATTGTTAAAAGCATATATGACTAACACATGCCTTCTGCATATTTCACACCAAAGTTAAGCTAACTAAATACAATTGACAATAACAATAGCAATAACATTCTAAAGAAGCTGAAGATCAAGTTCGCATCCTTCAATAACCAGATTGTGAACCATAATGCACTATGTATCATTTTTAGACTTAAAAAAATGCAAAGAAAAAGATAATTAAAAGTTCATGATAAGCAAGCTTAATTTAACATCTATACCGATATTTATAAATTACTTTTTAGTCCAGTTAGTAAAAAAAATCAATGACACTGTAGAATGCATCAGTAAACCATATTTGTTGCAACTTTGCAGGATGGACATAAGAACAAGGCATTAAATGACAAGATATCTTTTAGGTGAAGACAATGAAAAAAGGACTGATCTGTATGAAGTAAATAGTGAAACTGCAGAAGGGGGAGAGTCTTAAGTTTGTAGGTAAATCGTATGAAAATTGTTGTTTTCCAGTTGAGAAAGGAAGATGTCATGGGCTCAGCCCACATATAAGCCCAGATCCACACCACAAAGATATTGTCTACAAGGCACACACGCACGGAAGATTCAAGAAGGCTGGCGAGAAGTCTTAGAGCCAAGGAGTCTAGCTTTTGTTACGTTTGAATTACAGGACTGGCTTTATCTTTGATTAGGCTTTATCTTGAGGATTGGTTTATTAAGGATCGGTCTTATCTTGTTTTGTTTTATTGAGTCCAGCTAGAATAGGGAGTCTATTTTATTCCATGTATAAATAGGGCATATTGGTGATTAATAAAGTAGCTTGATAATTTTTCGTAACCAAAGTTTATAAGTTCGTGGTGTTCTATTCCAGCGAGCACAAACACAACACAAGACAGGCAAACAAGGAAGACACTCAAACACCAAGAAATCACTGATCTTAACGATCGATCGATCTCTATGCCCATAACACGATCCTTTTCACGGAGTCATAAGAGAAGATCCCCAACCCATTCTTCTAGCATACAGATACGTCCTTAGTCTCGCTAAATGGACATCTTTTCTCCTCAGAGTATCGACAAATAATTAATTTGAATACATCCCAAACTAGCAGCTTTCCTTTCTAATACACTATTGCTTAAACATAATTGTTGATAAATCAAGAGGAAATCACGACTAAAATCTACTTATCTAACAATAAAACATTAAAATAAAAGTAAATGACACAATAAGAAAGATGCATCAAAAGACGTACACAAGATCAACTGACTTCTTACCAGAAAAATTTGCTAATGAACCAACAACAGAATAATGCACAATCAAACAAAATAAGGCTCAGGAACAAACCAACTAAATGATAATGCAATTATAGAAAGATTTGAATTTCCCGAACGCATCCCCCCTTGGGCAGTTTCTATGTAGGCTAAGAAAATATTGTTTTCCGATATTGATAAGGTAAGTGGACATTAAACTAGATAAAATATTATTCCTCATACGACATTCATATAGATGAGGTTCACAAGCATATCATGAATTGTAGCATACGCTGCAAAATCATTTCCCAAGAAACAGAGGGGAACACTAATTCTGAACACACTATTTTTTTGGCTTAAAGTGACTCAATCTGGAATATACCACACACTAAATTTTTACTCTAATGAGACATGTTTTCTCCTAAGAAATATCATGAATCATCACGTTGAGAAGGGAAAGGGGACAATAAATGGGTCCAACCCTTGCGATGGAAAGGTTGAACCTCCCTTCTTGATCAATGTGAAAGGGAAGGGAAAGCAGGAATCAAATTTCCAATATTTAATATTTTCAACTCTTTTAAATTCAACCTTTCCACCAACACCTATGTAAAGGAGTAATGGACTAGTGGAGATATTGGAAATTTTTCATTAGAGGAGATTGCTTCACCGTCCCTTTCCCATCTTTCTTATCCTTCCTCTTTAATCTGACATAAATAAAGTTGTGAAACCTTCTTCAACCCCTACACTGTCAAATCTCAGTCCAACATTCAGTCCTCCCAAAAAAAGCGGACTCTAAGGCCCAAAAGGGTCAAACACAGATGATATAGCCATCAAAATTGATGCCAAAGAAGAAATGGGACAGTGACCTTGTTGTAGGTTTGATTTGAGTGAACTGATACAGAGCCAGAGTAATTGCAGAAGATATCACTCATTAGGAAAACATAATATTGTTATTTACAACTATACACAATTAATAGAATTGACTGTACACTTACAATACTACAGGGACAACTGTTAAAAACTTCCTATTGCGGGTCAGCTGCTTGCCATTATCAATTTGCTCCCACCAAGTCAATCTATTGTAGATACCCTGATCATCAGAAAACGGAGTTCCCTTCTTCCAGTGAAAGAAGTGATATGTGACCTGACAGATCAGACAGTTTATCCAATTAAACAATCAAATATATTAAATGCATATAAGAATAGAGAAACCCTCAGAATTAAAATAAATATTTTTCGAGTATAGTCTATATACGAGCATTGCTTCATTATCTCATACAAAGAATAAAGTATTTCCTCCATAAAATGGCATAAACCATGACTCATACTTGCAAATAATTCCCTTAACCACTCCAACAGCACCATTGGGCATCTGAGAATTGATTGTTTTTCCTCTCTCCGTGGACAAACCAAACTTTTTGTGAGATGTAATTCTAAAAGCTAATATGTATTATTAGAATAAAAATATCTAACGTCCAACATTGAAAAGAAGTTAACTCGTCTTTAAATTTAAACAATGAATATTAGTTAAATTCCATGAAACATTTGACTCCAAAAACCCACCCATGTATTAAGCCATAGAGAAATTATATCTCAATTCTCACATATTTAATCACATAACAAAACCATCAGGCTCAGAAAAATGCACCAAAAATCGCTCATATAAAGCTAGATGTTATCCAAGATCCATCTTGCAATATACAAGGAGCTGAAATGTTATGCTCCTCATTGGACGACCCAAAATTGTAATAATAAATAAACCCAACCAATATCTTTTATGAGGTTAGTTTTGAAACCCACGTGTGTACTAGTATTTTGGCTAAGAAACATTTAAAAAGAATCTGCAACTTGAAACTCGATTTACAGCCCAGATGAATTCTCACGCCCTTATTTCATTTTCAAGAAATTTGAGTCCATTCAAGTTGAATGCCCAAGAGACCAGTCAATTTAATTATAAATAACAAACTTCCACAATCGAGTCATGCAATGGTAAATTCAAGGAGAAAACAGGCAAATTTCTTCACACCGTTAAAAGAATTTCATTTGGCACACTAGTGGCATCAAAACATTATGAAAATGGATAATCCTAAACAGAATCATATCAAAAGAATTCCACTCATCAAGTTCTACTCCATATCAGCTTGTCCACCAAATAAATCGTCATGATGCAAAACCATTACAGAAAACCCAATGATCAAATATAAATAGCAGCAGATAGAAAAGAATACAATCACAAAAAGATCGTGACCAAACTTTCTCACAAACAAAAAATCAGAAAAACCCTACGAAATCCGTACATTTACTCAAACACTACAACCAAATCAACAATCATCTCCTGCCTAACGCAACCGATCGATCGCATGGAATGTAGAATACGAATGTATAAACAGCCACAGATGAATTTACACAAAAACACCCTAATATCGAAACACGTACGACGAAATGGGAAAGATGAACAATTGTCCACGCCATGCCCGGAGAACATCCGAAAACGGAGAGCACGACAAGCCATGAGAAGAATAATATGAGGATATAGGTGGTCCATACGCCAGGGTACGTAAACCACTCCGTATTCC
Organism: Primulina eburnea; assembly: GCF_022965805.1. Taxonomy (NCBI): domain Eukaryota; kingdom Viridiplantae; phylum Streptophyta; class Magnoliopsida; order Lamiales; family Gesneriaceae; genus Primulina; species Primulina eburnea. The sequence continues at coordinate 21,602,422 of NC_133114.1, forward strand.
GATTCAGATCCGTCGGCGGCACCGCCTGCACATATAAATTCGCCATAGTGGATAGGATTCGTCCTCGATTTCCACAAACAATTACAAGTAATTTCGAATTTCAAAGCGTATATGATCAAAGTGATTGGAGTTGGGTTCTAAAACTGGAATGCAAATGAGAAAATTGGAATTGAACTGGAGGATGGACAGGGGAATGGGGCAATCTGGGATGGAACGGGATTTTTAAATTGAAATTTTCATCTTTATTTTCAGCCATTCTATGATAAAGACTAAAAAGTATACTGTTACAAGAATTATTTATAATTGCACGCATAAATTACTGTAAATATCTCAATTGTTAATTAATGAAGCCAAGAGTATTTTACAATTATACTATCTTTTTGTATGATCCATTTTCTTCTGTTACAGTTGTACCTGTTAAAGTAGATATCCTACAAACTAATGGTTGACTAAAAAATTTATTAAATCAAATTTAATAAACAATCTTTATTTTAATATAATTTAACTTTTTATGATTTTGTTTTATTTTATCCGTATACCCATGTAATCAGCATAGATAAAGTCATTGATTATACTTTAATACAACAAATCGTATTTCGATGTTGAAACTCATTTGTAAACATTGTATAATCTAAATTCGTTCATAGTCGATTCAGTCGCCTAAAACATGGATAAATGTCTCTTGAGCTCGAGATTAGCATCTATTATATTGTGTACCGCGTTTCTTGGTAAGGGCATAAAGATATCCAAACATGTAGATGGGTAGTCATATGATGATTATACCGAACTACCTTCCCTCGGACTTTGCAAGTGGTTATCATTCATCGAGAGGATAAGTCCGTGGTTATGTGTGTACATCATTAGTTCTTACGACCCGGGACAACACTGAGGCTCTACATGCTAGGCTGTGCTTTAACTCGTTTACCGACTCCAGGAGAGTCATCAGGTGACGAGATTGAGTACAGTTGCGACACATGTAGGAGCCATTGCATTGTAAACTGGGATTCACTGCTCACCTACGGGTGTGGATATCCTATGTGATCTGATGAAATAATAGTGCGTGGAATATCTGGCCAGAGTATAAGATGTACGTTGGAGAAAGAGTTCTCCAATAGTACATGTGATGCCACTATTTATATGTGTCACATAGTTATCGAACTAATATACAACCCTCGATTAACTAAAGGTTGCAGAGTCGATCGGGATATATGAGATGAAGAGACCGTACTATACGTTAATCATAATCGATTAATTCTTGCAGGCACTATCAGTGATATTAGGGAATTATGGGGCGATGCTACTAGACGCTCTTACCATGATTCGATGGGTTTAATCAGAAATATGATTTCTGACTTTCTCATGATCAATTGTTGATGCATAGAATGGAGTAAATTAGGGTAAGCTCAAATAAAAGATTATGCCTAAATCACAAGAAGTTGTGAACCACGGCTAGCTGTATCCCTGAACTATTGAGGGTCACACAAGAACTGGATCATTTGTTCCCTTTGATAGAATAAATACAAGGAGTTGAAATTATATTATGATATAGTAAATTTAAGGAGTTGAATTTATGATAATTAAATTTTGAGAAAATAAATTCAAGGATTTGAATTTATGAGATAGTAAATTCAAGAAGTTGAATTTCTAAAATTTGGAGATAATAAATTTAAAGAGTTGAATTTATAAAATTTGAGAATTTAATTTATTAAACTCAAAAGTTGAGTTTATTAAATATTAATTTTTAGAGGTGATAAATTCAAGTAGTTGATTTTATAATTTAAATATTAAATTCAAATATTGAAATTATAATGGATTTAATTTATTAAACTCAAAAGTAGTGTTATATTAAATTAAATTAAATATAGTAGGAAGTAGTGTTTAATGGGCTTGTAGGAGTACAAGTCCAACATACTAAATAATTAAAGTTTTAATGGACTTTGATTAATTAACTTAAACTAGTTGGACTAGCCTAATTAATTAATAAAGCCCATTAAAGTTAATTATGTGTATTAGGTCATGCCTTAATTATAAAAGGTAGTAATCAAGCTATAACTTTACCCTCCACTTGACACCAAATTTTCGAAAACTCTCCCCTCTCCTCTCATAGAATTACGGCCACCCTCTCTTGAAAAAGAGTTTGAGTCCGCCTCTCAAATTTCGATCTCCTATGTAAAATTTTCTTCCAAATAATCTAGTGCTATTTGGAATATGAATAAATCTTCTTGTCGTGGACCTGATTAGGAGGATTAAAGAAAGGAGATTTGAAGAAAGTTCGTAGAGAATTCATCAAGAGCTATTTCCGCTAACCCCAGAATAGTTGGAGCCGCGTGAATCTTTCATCAAAGATATAAAAGTTTAAACTCCCTATGATGGGTTTAATTATAAAACCATACGAGTACTCAAACAAATATTTTGATTGTCAAAATAAAATAAAATTTTTAAAACTTCCGATGCGTTTTGGGCACGAGAAAACCGAGATCCAACAGTGGTATCAGAGCCAAGGTTTTTCTAAATCATATGGTTTTGATATTGAATAATTTGTTTCTATCCACACAAAAAAATTTAGCACCATAAAAATTATTTTTTTTCACAAAACAGTGCGTCCAGCGCACGGCTGCGCGCGCAGCGTTCGGACTGCGCACGGCGCCCTGGGCGCACAGGAGTCTTGCCGCTGCCCGAAACGTTCGGGCAGTGGGCGGCTGCCTGGGAGCGTCTCGGGAACCGTGCTGGATGATGGGTTTGAGTTGTTTGGACCTAGGGTGCAATTTTCTTATTTTTCAAATTTTTGGGCAAAATTGATATTTTTGAAAATTGGTTCAATTTTTCTTTTGAAAAATTAATAATTTTCTTGCAAAATAAATAATTAGAATATGATTTTACTTATTTATGGTAAAAATGAGATTTAGAATAAATCAATTATTATTGATTTAATTGAAAATTAAATAAAGTGTTTATTTAATTTATTAAATTCTTTAATAATTGTGGCTGTTAGTAATAAAAATATTATATATATGATTTGTCAATTAATTAATTTTGTTTAATTAAATTGGTGTTAATATTTGATATTAAATGCATGAAGAATGATCTAGAGCTTTAATCAAAGTGTTATGTGTATATTAAGATATTTTAATGTTTTCTTCATTTTGCTAATATTGATATTATTAAAGTGGGCCTGGTTTATGCCCGTTCCCACGGCATGAGATGTATCTCTTATGTGCTATGGCTGTTTAAATGTAATTATTAGAAATAGTTGGAGATCAAGACTGGAAGATAGTGAACCCGATGCACAAGATGAAAGACATGTTAAATATTGGAAGCTTTTGTAATAAGTTGCATTTCCATCCCTGCATTCACCTAGGTTTTGGATCTGGATCCATGTTTGGCTCACATGGATCTAATAGTGTTGGCGATCGATCATCCTTATTTATTGTTGAATGTCATATTATGATATATGCGATATATAGTAGTATGCATGTATGTATATTATTAAATAATATAGTTGCATGAATTCGACAAACATACAAACATGGCACACGATTTTTAAATTAAAATGATGGAACAATTTTAAAATTTTTTTGAATATGATTCAAAATTTATATCAAATCAAAAAAAGTAAAAATTAAAAGAGTTTAAATTTTTCTTGTCTTCCATCAACCGTGGTTGCATGTTGATCGCTACCCGCAGACAGTTTTTGGCTCATATTATTGGGGAAGTCGGAAAGCTGTGACTTCCACCAGACATATGATGTGAATGGAGTGGAACTCGTATGACTTCAACTCATATTATTGGGGGAACTCATGGCAACCGTCTACTACAATTTCATATTGATGGTTCGGTTTGACACTTGAAAATAAAGGCGTCATATTATTGGGTCCTTATTAAACTTAAGACAAAAACACGCGGAGGTTACATAGAGATGCAATTGGATTCCATCTTTTAGAAATTATAATTGACTGATATTATTCGGGATTATAATTGGCTAATTGGACTCTATGTGCCCACTAAGGAAATACAATTTCTCTTTTCATCAGAGAGTGGTGGAAATGTCAAAATAGTATGAGGGAAATTTATAAAATAAAAATCCATAATTTATATCTTAAAATTATTTTAAAATAATCTGCAACTATTATTCTGTTTCCATATCAGTATATTTTCGATTTCGTCACGTAATCCGTTTTGTTATTAACAAGCTTACCAAATCTAATTTTCAAAACTCGTTGGGAAAATTGTTCTGCATTAGAGAAAATGACATACACACTAATATCAGTCCTGATGAACTGACAAAGCATGCAAGATGGTAGGACCATAGTATGCAAGATAAAGTGTAACATGCTTGCTTTTATGTCAAATGAACTGTATAGATAGTTTGAGGAAATGTTGAATGCTGCTGACATTTGAATACACGTGCAAGAGTTGTATGGTGCATGAAACTCATAAAATGATGCACACCACTTTTATGGAGCTCATGACTACACACATGCAAGATGGGGCTCTGGCCCATGAGTGTGGTGTATATATGACTGGACTTATTGAGAACATGGTGGGCTTGGAATATGTGATTCCTAACGAGTTACTTGATGACATCAATTTGTTGTTTTTCTCTTCCTCATTTGACGGGGTTATGGTGAACTTCAATTTGAATAAGATAGATGATAGCCTTGAAGAACTAGTCAATACGCTTATAACTTATGAGATCGCCATAAAACAAGAAATTTTTGTTTTTCTAATGAGCTTCTCATCAGACGAAAAATGACCCAAAATGTAAGGCAAAGAAATGTTCTGCCCCTCATAAGAAAAACAAACCCAACAAGAGGAAAACTCTGAAGGACACTTAAAAGGCCTACAAAGCCCGATAAGTCAGAACATATTTATTTCACTGCAAGAAGTCCGGACATAAGAAATTATATGCGCTAGAAATGTTCTGAAAATTATAAGTGAATGTCCAAGTAAACATGATTTCAACAACAAACAAAATAAAGTTAGATGATCCAAATCCCACACAAATATGACACGCTAGACTATGTCACATTTCCCAAAGAATGATGCACAAACTAGTGGGAGAATACATGTTTGACTTGTCAGACATAAATTTTCTACCTACTTATGAGTTCTTTCTAAAAGAAAAAATGACTAAGACTCCATTCAATGGAAACGTGGAACGTGCACATGGTCTATTAGATTTGATCCACACGGTGTTTGTGGCCCGCTAAGTGTTAGCACAAAATTTGGGCATTCCTACTTCATTACCTTTACTGATGATCATTCGAGGTATGGGTACGTTTATTTGATGAAACACAAATCTGAAGCATTAGAAAAGTTCAAAGAATTCAGATCTAAAGTAGAAAACCAGCTAGAAAGAAGTATTAAGACACTTCAATCTGATCGAGGTGGAGAATACTTAAGTGCTGAATTTTTGGGTTATCTAAAAGAGAATGAGATTCTCTCACAGTGAACTCCACCAGCAACATCACAATTGAATGGTGTTTCTAAACGTCGAAATCGAACCTTGATGGACATGGTTAGATCCATAATGGGATTCAATGAATTGCCTACATCATTTTGGGGTTTTACGCTTGAAATTGCGGCAATGTTGTTGAATAATGTCCATACAAAACAGTGGATAAAACACCATATGAAACATGGATGAGAAAAACTCCCAAGTATTCTTACATGAGAATATGAGGATGTCCTGCTTACGTGAAGCAGACATTGAGAGACAAATTGGATAGTAGATCCACTTTGTGCTACTTTGTAGGATATCCAATGAATTTTATTGGATATTATTTCTATCATACCAATGAAGCAAAAGTGTTTGTTTCAAGAAATGCCACCTTTTTGAAAAAAGAATTTCTATTAGATAGAAAAAGCAAGATGATAGAACTTGAAGAAATTCAAAATACTTCCTCAACTGTAGAAGTTGAAACTAATCCCCAACAACCATTAGTTGAATTACAAGCTTCTAGAAGGTCTGATAGGGTTATTAGACCACCTGCAAGATATACGCTTCTTCATGAACAAAGCCATGATGAGCATTGTATTGGATGTGATCTAATGAATTTCAAAGAAGTAATATCTGATATCGATTCAACCAAATGGTTTGAAGCCATGCAGTCTGAAATGGACTCTATGTATTCAAACCAAATCTGGACATTGGTGGATCTACATGAGGGAATCGTTCTCATAGGATGCAAATGGATCTTCAAAAGAAAGCTTGTGGCGGATGGGAAGGTATTGACCTTCAAAGCAAGGCTGATTGCAAAAGGTTATACTCAAAGACAAGAAATTGACTATGAGGAAATTTTTTCACCAGTTGCTATGTTTAAGTCCATTAGAATACTACTAGCCATAGCATCATGGTACGACTATGAGATATGACAAATGGATGTAAAAACTGCATTCCTCAATGGAGACATCAAAGAAGAAATTTATATGTCTCAACCTGAGGGATACACATCAGTAGGAAGTGAGCATGAGGTATGCAAACTTCAGAGATCAATATATGGTCTCAAGCAGGCGTCAAGGAGTTGGAACCTCCGAATTGATAGCACTATCAAGGATTTTGGTTTTGCTAAAAATCCTGAGGAACCTTGCGTGTAAAAGAAAGTTAGTGAGAGTGCAGTGACATTCCTAGTACTTTATGTTGATGACATCCTACTCATTGGGAATGATGTAGGATTACTGCAATCAACTAAAGTATGGTTAGCAAGTAAATTCTCCATGAAAGACATGGGTGAAGCATCTTATGTATTGAGAATACAAATCTATAAAAATAGATCAAAGAGGATGCTGAGGCTCACCCAAGCGACTTATATCGATACCATTCGAAAGAGATTCTATATGGAAGAGTCCAAGAGATGATACTTACCAATGTGTCATGGTGTTACTCTATCTAATGCAATGTGCCCCAAGATTGATGGAGAGATAGAGATGATGACACGTATTCCATATGCGTCAGCTATTGGTAGTATCATGTATGATATGATATCGACACATCCTGATGTTGCTTACGCTCTGAGTGTTTTAAGCAGATATTAGGCGAACCCTGGTCCAATGCTTTGAAAGACAGTGAAAGATATTCTTAAGTACTTGAGAAGGACTACATGATCTATGGGGGTGGAGAATTGAAATTGGAAGGCTACACTTATTCTAACTTCCAATGTCACGTAGATGATTCGAAATCGACCTCTGGTTTTGTATTCATGCTAAATGGTGCAGTTGTCTCTTGGAAAAGTTCCAAACAAGACACCGTTGCGAATTCCACCACTGAAGTTGAATACATTGCTCCTTCTGCTGCAGCAAAAGAGACAGTTTGGATGAAAAATTTTGTCCAAGAGTTGGGCGTCATTCCTAATGGAGTTGATCTAGTCCCTGTGTACTGCGACAACACTGGTGCCGTTGCGCAAGCAAAGGAACGAAGGTCTCATCAACGATCCAAACATATACTAAGGAAGTTCCACATCGTCCGGGAGATTGTGGGAAGATAAGATATATCAGTCGAAAGAGTCTCCTCTGCAGATAATGTCGCTGATCCACTTACAAAGCCCGTGCCAGGACCATTGTTTGAAAAGCATCGCGAAACAATGGGATTAAAGTTAAGGGTAGTTGGTTCTAGGGCAAGTGGTAGATTGTTAGAGTAGATGCTCTGCAAGCCTACGGTTGGCTAGGAAATTTATTGACTCTTGTGTAATAAACAATCTTTATTTTAATATAATTTAACTTTTTATGTTTTTGTTTTACGTTATCTGTATACCCATGCAATCAGCATAGATAAAGTCTTTTATTATACTTTAATATAAACGAATTGTAATTCGATGTTGAAACTCATTTATAAATACTGTATAATCTAAATTCGTTCCTACTCAATTCAGCTGCCTAAAACATGGATAAAGGTCGTTTGAGCTCGAGACTAGCATCTGTGATGTTGTGTACCGCGTTTCTTGGTATGGTCATAGAGATGTCCAAACATGTAGATGTGTAGTCATATGATGATTATACCGAACTACCCTCCCTCAGACTTTCAAAGTGGTTATCATTCATCGAGAGGATAAGTCCGTGATTATGATTGTACACCATTAGTCCTTACGACCCGAGACAACACTGAGCCTCTACATGCTAGGGTTGTGCTTTGACTCGTTTACCGACTCCAGGAGGGTAATCAGGTGGCGAGATTGGGTACAGTTGCGACACATGTAGGACCCAGTGCATTGTAGTCGGGGATTCACTGCTCACCTATGGGTGTGGATATCTTATGTGATCTGATGAAATAATAGTGCGTGGAATCTCTGGTCAGAGTATGAGATGTACGTTAGAGAAGGAGTTCTCCAATAGTACATGCGATGCCATTATTTATATGTGTCACATAGTTATCGAATTAATATGCAACCCTAGATTAACCAATGGTTGCAGATTCGACCGGGATATATGAGATGAAGGGAACGTACTGTACGTTAATCATAATCGAATAATTCTTGCAATCACTATCAGTGATACCTAGGGAATCATGGGGCGTTGCTACTAGACACTCTTACCATGATTCGATGATTTTAATCAGAAATATGATTTCTGACTTTCTTATGATCAATTGTTGATGCATATAATGGGGCAATGTGGGGACCCGGGCTCGAATTCTTTTTCTTGGGATTAAATGGATCATTAATATAAAAAGTGGGTCAAATTTTCGCTTTTTACATTAACTCAAATGTAACTAAACAACATCAGTTCTTTATTTATTTTACAACATACAAACATAATATACATGTCTTATTCTGTATGTCCCCGACTAACCAGTATTAAAAGACAGTACACAATATAAAGACAACTACTGGTCCATCTGCTACGCCCGTGATCTCCACGCTAACCCGATCATCTCTGTCTCGACCCAGATCCTACCCCACCTGTTGTTATGCACACATACAGACATAACAACAGCCGGAAAACCGGTGAGAACAAATCCCAGTATAAACATGTAACATGCATATAAACAATCTAAACATGAAACATGCTGATATGAATGTCATTCATATAAAATCATGCAATGTGAATCTAATCATGTCTAGACTCGACTCGACTAGAACTCTAGGGATCCCGTTGTGAATAAGACGTCACTGGCTGTCACCTACCCTACCAATCGAGGTGCTGTACGTCTTATTCCTAGACTTCGGCCTGATCTGTATCCACGTCTACAAAGGGGCGGTGATCTTCCCTTAAGCTGAGATATCGCCGAACATCTAGTAGTCTGCCTGATCTCCAGACTGCCCTATCTTAATGCATGAATACAAAATCTGTAAACAAGCATAATGCAATGCTACATGATCTGTACACAAAGCATAGCAAGATCTGCATACAAGTTCTATAAATAAATCTATAACAATCATAATCATATCAAGGTATGAACAATAAAACAAGTATGTGATTTTGGTTGGGAAACTCAAATGTGATCTCATTTGAGTCATGATTTCCCTCAAACAAAACATGTACTATACCTTTCGTCGCACAATCGCTGTCACAGTCGTCCAGACGAATCTGAAATGGAAATGTTGATACACAATCTATCAATCTCTAATCTAAATCAACACATAACCAAGTCACTACGTGATCTCAATAAAATCTGACGACATAACGACGTAATTCTCGATACCGGTCAATCCAATTCTCAACCAATATCAACATTATCTTATTCTCAATCATATACACAAAACCATACTCACAATCGGTACAGCTTACATCTAAACATGCTGAAATTCATAGGAAATGCATACGATATCATTTCTTTGTTCCGTTTTCGATTACAAACTCATAATCTTCACCAGAACAACTATCTACAATCATAATAGCATTTCCCTTACATGAAATTCCTAAAACATGTTAGAACAGAGTACAAAGTATACCCTTTTGAAGCTTTCGATGCAAGGAACAATAATCTCCACTCGGAATACAATTTGGATGGCTAAATCTTGAGAAATCTAACTTGAAAGCGTGAAAACCTTGAAGCTTATGGGAGGAAATCTCGTTTCTGAAAGCTGGAAATGAAGACTAAGTCGACTCAGCATCTTTATGTATATATATTATGCCACATGTCACGTTTAGAAGGAGAGTGGATTTCTCGGAAGTATGACCGCGGGTGCGGTAACTCTAGTAGCGCGGGTGCGCTATGGCTTCGGCAGAACTATCAAAACATTCAGAACATAGACCGCGGGTGCGGTCATGTAACTACCGCGGGTGCGGTCTCAGCACCGCGGGTGCGGTCTAAGTCTACCGCGGGTGCGGTGTTGCTACGGAAATTTTAGCCAACTTACTGTCCATGCACCGTGGGTGCGGTGTCTACAAGCACTGCGGGTGCACTGTGACTTCGAATTACAATGGCATAATTCTACATTTTAAGCCAAACTTCTTCATCTCTTATTTCTTATCTCTATGCACCTTGCTCATAGCATATCTATCAATTCAGAATGGTCACTCAGTGTTCTGGGCATTACAGGCAAACTAGGGTAAGTCCGAATAAAGGATTATGTCCTGAATCACAAGGAGTTGTAAACCACGGCTAGCTGTATCCATGAACTATTGAGGGTCACACAAGAGCTGGATCATTTGTTCCCTTTGATAGAATAAATTCAAGAAGTTGAATTTATATTATCATATAATAAATTTAAGGAGTTGAATTTATGATAATTAAATTTTGAGAAAATAAATTCAAGGATTTGAATTTATGAGATAGTAAATTAAAGAAGTTGAATTTATGAAATTTGGAGATAATAAATTCAAAGAGTTGAATTTATAAAATTTGAGAATTTAATTTATTAAACTAAAAAGTTGAGTTTATTAAATATTAAATTTTTGGAGGTGATAAATTCAAGAAGTTGAATTTATAATTTAAATATTAAATTAAATTATTGAAATTTTAATGTATTTAAAATTTTAAACTCAAAAGTTGAGTTTATGTTAAATTAAATTAAATATAGTAGGAAGTGTGTTTAAAGAGCTTGTATGAGTGTAAGTCCAACATACTATATAATTAAAGTTCTTAATGGACTTTGATTAATTAATTAAACTAGTTGGACTAGCCTAGTTAATTAATCAAGCTCATTAAAGTTAATTATGTGTATTAGGTCATGGTTTAATTACAAAAAGTAGTAATCAAGCTATAACTCTACTCTCCACTTGACACCAAATTTTCGAAAACTCTCCCCTCTCCTCTCAAAGAATTTCGGCCACCCTCTCTTTAAAAAAGGTTTGAGCCGCCTCTCAAATTTCGATCTCCTACGTAAAAACTTCTTTTAAATATCTTTGTGCTATTTGGAATATGAACAAATCTTTTAGTCGTGGACCTGATTAGGAGGATTAAAGAAAGTAGATTTGAAGAAAGTTCGTATGGAATTCATAAAGAGCTATTTCTGCTAACCCTGGAATAGTTGGAGCCACGTGAATATTTCACCAAAAGTATAAAAGTTTAAACTCCCTATGAATATTTAATTACAAAACCATATGAGTGCCCAAAAACATATTTTGATTGTCAAAATAAAATAAAAATTTTAAAACTTCCGCTGCATTTTGGGCACGAGAAAACCGAGATCCAACAGTACCATATCTCTTTATTTTCTCTAAAAATAAACACCCCAATTTATAAATAAAAAGCATCCATTTTTATCTACATATACACAAGAATCGGCTCCACACCACTGCCGACTCCTTCAATTTCAAACACCATCGACACAGTTATCCTGTTATTCATATTTTGTCGGGAAAAACTCATCCTCCACTTCGAACCGGAAAAAAAACCCCTATCGTGCCACTTTTCAGCTACAACGACCACCACTGCTTCCATGTGAGAACAAATTGCCATGTTGATATTCATTTTTTTTATATGCAACTTCTAATTTTTTTGCTATATGACTTTATAATTGATTCGAGAATTGAGTTTTGAACATTCTTCTATATATATGCCCTGCACTTAAAGGTTTTTTTGTGGGGTTGTGTACAATTTGATGAAATCGAGACTACCACATGTGATGTAACGTCACGTTTCATTGATAAAGGTATGTGGATGTTCATTTATATAGATGAGGTACTAAAAACTTTCTTTCAGGTCTTTTCAAGTGGTTATCACTTATCAAGTGGATTATTTTGCGATTATTGTTGTACAACATTAGTCTTTTGATCCGAAATAACGTGGAAGCTCTATATATTAGCACTGCACTTTGATTCATTTACCAACTCCATGAGGGTCAATAGATGACGAGGTTGGGTGTAGTTTTATATATGTAAGAGTCGATACATTGTAGTCATGGATTCACCGCTCACTGATATGTGTCGTTTTTACGTGTTTTATTGCATTAATCTGTGTGTGTTTTGCATTGCGCATCGTTTGTTTCAATCACATTCTGTTCATTTTAGAATAAATATTCGCATTTTATCCTATCTCACTCGGGCATGATGAATTTGCAGGAAACACGACCGGAAGAACCAAAATCGGAGCCAAGTGCCAAGTCAAGACAAAAAGGGCAGAGGAGTTGGCGCTCGGGCGGTGAAATTGTACCGCCCGAGCGCGAGGAGAGAAATGCCGAAACATCTCGACAGAAAGGTCGGCGCTCGGGCGGTAATTTTCTACCGCCCGAGCGCGAGAGATGTCATACAATGCCCAATTACAGAAGAGTCCGCGCTCGAGCGGTAGTTTTTTACCGCTCGAACGCGAATGCCGAACGCCCCAAGGAGATTTACAGAAGGTGTGGCGCTCGAGCGGTACTTTTCTACCGCCCGAGCGCCACCTATTTTTGGAAAAAGATCAATCTCGATTCCATTCCTAAATTCTGAAGAGGGAAGATATGGTAGGGAGGAGGCACGAATTCAGGCGAATTCAGACTTCGTTTTTGCAGCCGTCACAAGTTTGGAGAGCACTCTTGCGCTTGGATTGAAGATTTGAAGCTTTCCGAGCACCGTTCTTCGCAGATTTCGTCTCGCCTAGTATTTCTAATCTAGTTTTTATCGTTTTAAACATTGTTGCATTTATTTTTACTATGAATTCTAGTAGCTAAATTCATTATTTGGTGGGATTAAAGGGGATCCTACCCCGAACGTTGTTTGAATTAATTTATATTTCGATTGTGCGTTATTCTTGATTTTACTACTTTTTTACTGTGTCATTAAAGCGTAGCTAACTTTAACGACGTTTTCATATCACGAGTGAGTTTGAGAGAATAACGAGTGATAGGATCGAGTAGTATAATTCGCGAATCTACAATTTACATAGATATATGAAATTGGATACGTGCCGGTAGTCATAGTCCTTAGGGTCGAAAACTAGGGGATTTTATAGATCGAAATGCGATTCGCTCGTGATAAATAATTAAAGATATTTAATTACTTCATTGAGTGGAATTAGTTCGGCATAGCTCGAAAGAGTATGTTCAATAGATTAGGAAATCCTGTCGGAAGCATAGATCACGATCGAACGAATTAATTAACGAGGGGTAGGTGAACCGAGATTCCCAACAAATCCATTTTTCATTGAATTTTACTCAACCATTTTAGACATTATATCTCATTACTTGATTTTGAATCTTTTTACTTGCATTCTTAGTTGATTTAGTAGTAATAAAACAATCAACTCAATTTTCGTTGCTAAATGCTAAATAATTGAAAATAACAATTGTAAAACACAGTCTTCAGTGGAACGATACTCGTACTCACGTACACTATATTATTACTTGACATCGTGCACTTGCGATTAATTTTTGAGCACACAAAATAATATTTTATTGGGGATTTCACTGTGCAAGTTTTGTTCGATCAAGTTTTTGGCGCCGTTGCCGGGGACTGTTAATCTACAATTTTATTTTTAGTTATTTGCTTTAGCATTGTCTTATTATTCTTGAGCTGACACTCCATATTTTATTCCACGTATCTTGTCTAGTGCATGCCAAAGTCACTTGACGTGGAGCTTGAGTTCGACCCTGAAATTGAAAGAACTTTTCGCAGGAGAAGACAGCAGCAAAGACTGAAGGAACTGATGGAGAGGCACGAGCAAGAGCATGAGGAGGAGCGCCGTGAAGAGAGACATATTGAGATGCCACGCCGCATACCAATGTTAGAGTATGTCCAGCCTTCTTTGGATGGTGCATGCCCTAGCATTGTGAGGCCTATTGTGCGGGCAAATCACTTTGAAATCAAGCCAGCCATAATCCAGATGATTCAGAACACAGTCCAATTCGGAGGAACTGCAGTAGATGACCCAAACACGCACATCGCGGATATTCTTGAGATTTGCGATACTTTTAAATTCAATGGAGTTTATGATGATGCTGTTAGGTTGCGTTTATTTCCTTTCTCTTTACGTGATAAAGCTAAAGCATGGTTGAATTGTTTGCCTGTAGGTTCAATCACCACATGGGAGGACATGGCGAAAGCGTTTCTTATCAAATACTTTCCTCCATCAAAAACCATGAAGCTGCGGGCAGACATTACAACATTTGCTCAACTCGATCAGGAATCTTTATATGAGGCATGGGAACGCTTCAAGGACCTACTACGAAGATGCTCACATCACGAGTTACCACTTGGGTTAGTCGTTCAAACATTTTATTACGGTTTGCTTACTCCTAACCGTACTATGATAGATGCTGCTGCGTGTGGGAACCTTTTGAGGAAGACTGCGGAAGAAGGATATGAGTTGTTGGAGGAGATGGCTGCTAGCAGCTATCATCCTCAATCTGACAGGAACAACCAGCGGAGAAGTGCCGGAGTTCACCAGGTAACTGATTTTTATGCTATTACTGCACAACTTGACGCTTTAAACAGGAAAATAGACGGCTTGAATGTGGGTGGCACGGCTATGCGTCTTCAAGAGATATTCTGTGAAAAATGTGGAGGAGAGCACTATGTGAAAGACTGTCAAGATGGAAATCCCTTCTATGCGTCTTCAAGTACTCACCTCATGTGCAACCTCAGCGAAGACTGAATCCAAAGATGCGAGAGGTAGTAAAGGCTGAAACAATTAAGCTTCTCGATGCAGGTATTATCTATCCTATATCTGATAGTGAATGGGTAAGTCCTGTTCAGTGTGTGCCAAAAAAGAGTGGGATTACTGTGATTACAAATGAGAATAACGAATTAATACCCACTAGGACTGTTACGGGATGGCGTGTGTGCATTGATTATAGGAAATTAAATGATGCCACCCGTAAAGATCACTTTCCCCTTCCCTTTATCGATCAAATGCTTGAAAGGTTAGCGGGTCATGAATTTTATTGCTTGTTGGATGGGTATTCAGGGTACAACCAAATTATGATTGCGCCGGAGGACCAAGAGAAGACCACTTTCACTTGTCCTTACGGCACTTTTGCTTTTAGACGAATGCCCTTTGGTTTGTGTAATGCGCCGACCACTTTTCAGCGATGCATGACTGCCATATTTCACGACATGATAGAAACGTTTCTTGAAATTTTTATGGATGACTTCTCGATATTTGGTTCTTCTTTTGATGATTGTTTGCAGAATTTGAAGGTGGTGTTGAAGAGATGCGAGGAGACGAATTTGGTACTTAATTGGGAAAAATGCCACTTTATGGTACAAGAGGGAATTGTCCTAGGGCACAAGATTTCGGGGCACGGAATAGAGGTGGACAAGGCGAAAGTTGAAGTCATCAAGAACTTGCCACCTCCGGCGTCAGTAAAGGGAGTTAGAAGTTTTTTAGGCCACGCCGGTTTTTATCGGCGTTTTATAAAAGATTTTTCGAAAATTGCCAAACCTCTATCTTCCTTACTTATGAAAGATGTGCCATTTAATTTCAATTCTGACTGTTTACAGGCATACATGGATTAAAAGGAGCGCTTGGTGACGGCTCCTGTCTTGGTGGCACCGGATTGGGACCTGCCCTTCGAGATCATGTGCGACGCCAGTGACACTGCAGTGGGGGCCGTGCTTGGCCAGCGGCAAAACAAGGTATTTCACACAATTTACTATGCAAGTAAGACCTTAGATGAGGCTCAATTGAATTATGCAACAACTGAAAAGGAATTACTTGCAGTAGTATTGGCACTTGACAAATTTCATGCATACCTTGTTTTGTCCAAAGTAATTGTATTCAATGATCATTCTGCCCTTAAATACCTACTTGCTAAAAAAGATGCAAAGCCACTTCGGTGGATCTTACTGTTACAAGAGTTTGATTTAGAAATAAGAGATAAAAAGGGTGTCGAGAACATTGTGGCGGATCACTTGTCTAGATTAGAATTTATTTGTGATGATTCTGTCGATCGTGCTATCAATGATTGGTTCCCCGATGAGCAACTCTTTGAGGTGAGAAATTGTCCATGGTATGCAAATTTCGCTAACTTTCTTGTCACAGGCACACCTCCACCAAACCTATCGTTTCACCAACATAAGAAATTCTTTTCTGACGTGAAATACTATTTTTGGGAGGAACCGTTTTTGTTTAAAATTTGTGCAGACTCCATGATAAGACGGTGTGTTGCGGAGGAAGAGTTTGATCAAATTCTCAACCATTGCCATGACCGTGAGGTAGGTGGTCATTTCGGACCAACAAGGACGGCATCCAAGGTACTTGAATGTGGCTTTTATTGGCCAACTCTTTTCAAAGATGCTCGTTCTTATGTGCTACATTGTGATAAATGCCAGCGGTCAGGTAACATCTCTAACCGTCATGAAATGCCGTTAAATAATATCATTGAATGTGAGGTTTTTGATGTGTGGGGAATAGACTTCATGGGACCGTTCCCCAGCTCTTTCACGAAAAAATACATCTTGGTGGCGGTTGATTATGTGTCTAAGTGGGTAGAGGCGGAAGTGTATGCCACTAATGACGCTCAAGTGGTCCTAAAATTTTTAAAGAAAAACATTTTTAACCGATTTGGAACACCACGAGCAATCATTAGTTATGGTGGCACGCATTTTTGCAACAAACTCTTTGAAAAACTTTTGAGCAAATATGGTGTCACACATAAAATCTCTACCCCTTATCACCCTCAGACGAGTGGGCAAGTTGAGGTGTCTAACCGAGAGATAAAGCGAATTTTGGAGAAGGTGGTAGGTGTCAGTAGGAAGGATTGGTCGGTGAGATTAGATGATGCTCTTTGGGCGTATAGGACTGCTTTCAAAACACCAATAGGCACGACACCGTACAGATTATTGTTTGGTAAAGCATGTCACTTACCTGTAGAGTTAGAGCATCGCGCATATTGGGCAACAAAAGCACTAAACTTTAACTTTACTGATGCAGGTGAACGACGGTTGCTTCAAATAGATCAGTTGGAGGAATTCCGAAATCTAGCATATGATCTCGCACTAACCTACAAGGAAAAGACGAAGAAGGCCCATGACAAGCGGATCGTTGAGAGAGAGTTCAAAGAAGGTGAAAGTGTCCTACTCTACAACTCCCGGCTGCGACTTTTTCCCGGAAAGTTGAAATCACGATGGTCTGGTCCATTTGTGATTTCGAAAGTACACCCATCGGGAGCTGTAGAATTGAAAGATGGGAAGGATGGGGCATTTACGGTCAATGCCCAGCGACTGAAGCACTACATGGGTGGCACAATTGAGCCGCAACTTGGAATCACCCGGTTCCAAGACACGCCGAACTGAGACAGACCGACAGTCAAGCTCTCGACTATAAATTGAGAACTACTTTCCTTTTCTTTCTCTTGCATTTAATTCAATTTTCTTTTTCTTTCGTGTCAGCATATTTTGTTTTACTGTTGTTTTTTTAAAAAAAAAAAAAAAAGTAAAGTGTGAATTTTCCCGAGAACTCGGCGCTCGGGCGGTAATTTTTTACCGCTCGAGCGCGAAGCAAATGCAAAAGGTCCAGAGAGCTTGGCGCTCGGGCGGTAATCTTTTACCGCTCGAGCGCGAACATCTGACTCTAAAATTTTTGCCCGAGGACTCGGCGCTCGAGCGGTAATTTTCTACCGCTCGAGCGCGACTGACTTTAAAAGCGCAGAACCCCTTCCCCTTTCCTCATTCTGCACGAATTATTTACCCCAAATTCATCCCCAAATCCCTAAATCCTCTCAATTTGTTTTCTTCTTCTCGATTCTCTTGTGCAGGCACCACCATCTCCACTCCTCTTTCCGGCGGCAAGGCGCACTCTCTCTTAGGAAGCAAGAACATCCCTCTCCAAGTCAAGGCACCATCTCCATCTTCATCCCATGGCTCCCAAGAAGCAAAAAGGTAACCCCGGTTCCTCCTCTTCATCCTCATTTGATAGGGCACGTTTTGTTAGTATGGAGGCTAGGGCTCGATACGAGCATGACAAAATTCACCGCAACCCAATAGCCGAGAGGGGAGTCCGGCGACAGTTGGAGGACAGATACTTGGATATTATTGTTGGTTTGGAAAGAAGGGGATGGGACAAATTCGGTGAGCAACCTATGGCGGCGGTGATCTCTGTGGTTCGCGAATTTTATGCCAATGCAGCGGAGGGGCGAAATGGTTTGGTGTTTGTTAGGGGTAAACATGTACCGTATGACTCGGTGACGATCAATGCACTGTTAGGGACAGCGGAGGTTGACGACTCCCACTTCCAGACATTAGTTGCCAGCCCGAATTATGATACGATTCTCGCCACATTGTGCCATCCGGGCGCAATATGGAAACCATTGGGCGGCTCGCCGAGTTGTTTTGACGAGAAGTATTTGAAAGCCGAAGTTGCCCTTTGGTATTTATTTGTGGCTCGGAGAATGATGCCGGTCTCGCATAAGAGCGAGGTCCAGAAAGAGCGGGCGGTGCTGCTTTATGCTTTGACCGAGGGATACGCCATCAACGTGGGCACACTTATCAATTCACAAATCACACTGAGTGCCCACAACAGTCATGTGGGCTTGTTCTTCCCCACCATTATCTCCGAGTTGTGTGCCAGAGCGGGAGTCGTATTTCGCGATGATGAGGAGTGGTTGCAGCCCATGAAGCCTATTTGTGTCGAAGACCTCCAGCGGAAACGAGCTAAGCGAATCAGTGAATTTCCCCCTCGGGAGGAGGACGCCGGTGGATCTAGCACTGCCATCCCACGCCGCCGCCCACCACAACCCCGCAGGCGAACTCAGAATGACAAGATGGATGAAAATCTCGCCTTCCAAGCGCATCAGAGTCAGTTCAACTCTTACGTCACGGACCATTTATCGCACATTGACTCCATGATGCGCTGTTTGCTTGTGCACGGGGGCGTTGACCCGTCGACCATTCCACCGACTCCGCTACCTCCTCCCCCATTCCAATTCCAGTATGATTATTCTCAGCAGGGGGATGCTGCCGGAGTGCCACCACCCGAATATGATGACGAGGACGCCTGATCAGGGGAGTTTACTGTTTCCCCTTTCTTTTTATTCTTTTTGCTTATTCTGTCATTGCATTTGCATTCATGAGTTTTTTTTTTTTGCTTTTAGTGTTTGTTTCGTTTTGTGCACTGAGGGCATTGCACAACTCTAGTATGAGGGGGGGTAGATTGTTTTGGTTGTTTAGTTAATTGGTTTAGTTTCGTTGCATTTCTTTTGTTTGGTGTCGTTTATGGTGAGAAGACATAGTTTATGAGCCAATGATGATGTTGAATTGATAGTTTACAAAAGTATTGATTGGGTCACTTCGTGAATGGTACTCTTGATTGTTAAAGCATGAATTTTGGTACAAATTTGAACTTTTTGAGCACATATGTGTGGGGACTAGAATTTTGTAGGAATAATGGTGAAATTTGAAAGTTTTTTGTGGTTAACTTGAAAGGCACCATTTATGAGTTGATTTAGCATGTAAACCCGTGAAAATAAGTCGCTAATTGGGACCTCGAATGAGAAAATTTGTTTTGCCTTGAACTTTACATTTACCTCTTTTCCAATGCACTGAATTAAAATGTCATACTCCTAACCTGCTGTAATCCAAAGGATTATATTCTTAGCCTAGGGAGTACATGTGTGAAAATTGTGCATTTAAAAAAAAAAGAGAAAAAGAGAAAAAAGAAGGAGATGTAAGGTGAGGGGGAGCCGAAATAAAAGGAATGAAATTCTATTCCTAGGCTAAAAGTTGGAGATGTAAGGAGACGAGGAAAGTCAGACGAAAAGTCTTGACGATTGCACAATGAAAGTGATCGGTGTACTCCCAACTTTTAGCCACTTGAGCTTATTTTCCTTCTTTTCGACACCCTTATCTGCACTTAAAAGTTGAATAAATGTCAATTAATGGCTAGTGATAAATGGACACGGGGATGCATGCTAGTGAGACTTGTATTGAAGTGTTAATTGAGTGACTCGCATGATTTGATAATTGATCTATTTGAAATACAAATGACTAGACCCATCATGACACACACACACACGTTCAAATTAGTGTCGAGATTCATGTGTAGATGAGAATGAGTATTCGTTTGTGATTTGACTTGATTATGATTTGTACGTGAGAAAGTTCACTGAGGCATGAGCATAAAATTTGTTAACTCACCATTGACATTTACTTGTGTTGGTTATTTCTCGTGTGAGTATTGGGTGTTTGTTGTGTTTGTTTAGAATCTCGTGCTTTAACCTATTTTACTTGAGGGCAAGCAAAAGGTTAGTATGAGGGGGTTGATACGTGTCGTTTTTACGTGTTTTATTGCATTAATCTGTGTGTGTTTTGCATTGCGCATCGTTTGTTTCAATAACATTCTGTTCATTTTAGAATAAATATTCGCATTTTATCCTATCTCACTCGGGCATGATGAATTTGCAGGAAACACGACTAGAAGAACCAAAATCGGAGCCAAGTGCCAAGTCAAGACAAAAAGGGCAGAGGAGTTGGCGCTCGGGCGGTGAAATTGTACCGCCCGAGCGCGAGGAGAGAAATGCCGAAACATCTCGACAGAAAGGTCGGCGCTCGGGCGGTAATTTTCTACCGCCCGAGCGCGAGAGATGTCATACAATGCCCAATTACAGAAGAGTCCGCGCTCGAGCGGTAGTTTTTTACCGCTCGAGCGCGAATGCCGAACGCCCCAAGGAGATTTACAGAAGGTGTGGCGCTCGAGCGGTACTTTTCTACCGCCCGAGCGCCACCTATTTTTGGAAAAAGATCAATCTCGATTCCATTCCTAAATTCTGAAGAGGGAAGATATGGTAGGGGGGAGGCACGAATTCAGGCGGATTCAGACTTCGTTTTTGCAGCAGTCACAAGTTTGGAGAGCACTCTTGCGCTTGGATTGAAGATTTGAAACTTTCCGAGCACCGTTCTTCGCAGATTTCGTCTCGCCTAGTATTTCTAATCTAGTTTTTATCGTTTTTGTAATGCCCGGTTACTCGTACAAATGATAATAATGCGTTTATGTCGTTTATTATGTAGTTGTTTAGCTTGTTAGATTTAAAGTGATGATTGAGGTATCAATATTGAGATTGAACATGACTTTTATATTGTCCATGGTGTATTGAGAATGAATATATGCCTAAATAGTTAGAGTAAGATGTGTAGGTGATGATAGTGTAATGGAAGTTGTGGGAAATGAGATGTAAATATGGTAGTTCGTACGGGTTTTATCATAATGATTCGAATATTGATCCAAATTGTGTGAGGCCTTAACCGTTAGAAAGCTAAGATATAATTCTACAACTTTCACGTTTTGGGTTTTGTCCAACTCATTGTGGAAGACAAGCCAAAAGCGCCCCGAAGTGAGTTGTGTGTATCGTCACTCCTACAATGACACATGTTGGGAGAATGGGCATAACTTTTTACTCAAACCAAGACATGAAACCAGTGGGAGATTCACGCCAAGACATAGTGCTACAACTTCCTAGTTTACCACTTTTCCAGATTATGAACGGAAGAGACGTTTCCGGAGCAATCTTTAACGAAGTAGTGCGCAGAGGCAGAACAGGTGGCGCCCGAGCGGTAAGATTTTACCGCCCGAGCGCCGGTACATTGCAAGTTCAGTATTTTTCCCGAGAGTGTGGCGCCCGAGCGGTAATAAATGACCGCCCGAGCGCCAGTGCACGAAAACTGCACCTTTTGGACAGAACATTCCGCGCTCGGGCGGTAGAAAATGACCGCCCGAGCGCCGCCTTGCATATAAGAAGATAAGCTTCGACTTTCTAAGCCATTGTATCAGTTTCCTTCATTCTTTTCTCAGCAAAACTCGAGAGAAACAAGAAACCTTCCTCCCAAAAAGTCATTTTCTTCTTCTCCTTCATCATTTTGAGGCTAGAAGTTTACTCTCCATCACAAGAACATCATATAGGAGTAAGTTTTCTTCTCTTTAAGTTGTTCTACCTGTAGAGGAGTGATTTTCACCTAGTTTATACAATAGTGACTGAATTATTGGTATATTTGACAGTATAGGAGCGAGATACATCGTCTCAAACAAGTATTCGTACGCTTGGACTGTAAGTTGGCATGTTCTTGAAGTAATACATGAGTAATATTATGAATTTCAAATGCATCTCATTGTCTATTGATATATGTACATTGTTAGTATGTTTATTGATGAAAACATAGCACCATATTCCATTGTTATGTATTAAATATGTAAGGAACTCGTGAATATTGATGATGGGTGCTATGTCATGAACAAGAACATGAACATGAAAAGAAAAGGATTGATTTTACATGATATAGAGCTTGTTGACATCATGGGTGGTTTTAAGTCCACCAAAGCTATTGGCCAATATATGTTCATGGGGCGTGGGGTTGCCAAATGTTGCTCCCTGACGTCCAACACAGTAATAGCTATATAATAAAGCAAGCACGGTAGTACAGGTCAACTAATGAGGCTCAAGTACAAAAATGAACATTGAATATATGCTACGGTATGACATGTTTTTAAGATTCATTGTTGATCACAACTTGATATGTATGTTCCTTCTATGCATATTGATACGTACAAGTGCCAACTTATTGAGTTTATAAACTCACGTAGCTCATGTATTACAGGATCAGGTAGTGAAGATGCGTAGGATGCCGGTTCGCCAATGGATGCTAGTGACGTGCCTCACCTCGACAAGAACCGGGCTTCTTATTGTATAGCTTCCGCATATGTATTATAATGAATTGAATGTCAGGGTTTGAAACAAGTTTTACAATGTTTATGTCTAGGGGTATGATGGTACAGAATATGTTTGTGTGTAAGAATACGATTATATATATATGGGTTGATGTTGTTGCTTGAGTTGAGTTTGTGTCTATGTATATATAAATGTTGTTGCTTGGTTTGGGCTTATACAAAATATAGGGACATCATGCCAAAATTTTTACAAACCGTCAAAGTGATGCCCCTTGTTGATTTGATTCATAATATAGTTATATCATTCAAATCCTATTTTGATTATGGTAATTATGCTAAGTATAGAGTAAGGGTGTGACAGTTTTAAACATTGTTGCATTTATTTTTACTATGAATTCTAGTAGCTAACTTCATTATTTGTTGGGATTAAAGGGGATCCTACCCCGAACGTTGTTTGAATTAATTTATATTTCGATTGTGCGTTATTCTTGATTTTACTACTGTTTTACTGTGTCATTAAAGCGTAGCTAACTTTAACGACGTTTTCATATCACGAGTGAGTTCGAAAGAATAACGAGTGATAGGATCGAGTAGTATAATTCGCGGATCTACAATTTACATAGATATATGAAATTGGATACGTGCCGATAGTCATAGTCCTTAGGGTCGAAAACTAGGGGATTTTATAGATCGAAATGCGATTCGCTCGTGATAAATAATTAAAGATATTTAATTACTTCATTGAGTGGAATTAGTTCGGCATAGCTCGAGAGAGTGTGTTCAATAGATTAGGAAATCCCGTCGGAAGCATAGATCACGATCGAACGAATTAATTAACGAGGGGTAGGTGAACCGAGATTCCCAACAAATCCATTTTTCATTGAATTTTACTCAACTATTTTAGACATTATATCTCATTACTTGATTTTGAATCTTTTTACTTGCATTCTTAGTTGATTTTAGTAGTAATAAAACAATCAACTCAATTTTCGTTGCTAAATGCTAAATAACTGAAAATAACAATTGTAAAACACAGTCTTCAGTGGAACGATACTCGTACTCACGTACACTATATTATTACTTGACATCGTGCACTTGCGATTAATTTTTGAGCACACAAAATAATATTTTATTGGGGATTTCACTGTGCAAGTTTTGCTCGATCACTCACCTATGGGTGTGAATATCCTATGTGATCTGATGAGTTAATAATGTAAGGAATCTCTAAACAAAGTAAGACGTGCATTATGAAATGGTGTTTCCTTAGTTGCACATATGATGCCACTATGGTTACTCAAAGATACATCACATTGTTATCAAAATCATTTGCAACTCTCGATATACCAATTGTTGCATATTCGATTGGGAAATATGTTTTGAAGAGATCGTATTGTACGCTAATCATAAACTGCTGTTCTTGCAGGCACTATCGGTTATACCTAGGGATCATATGTCGATTTTACTAGACACTCTTACCATGATCCGATTCTGCAATCAAAATTGAGTTCTGACATTCATGATCAAGGAATTTATGAAAAGAATGTGGGTAATTAGGATAAGCTCGATAAGGATAAATATTGTCCCGAATCACACGAAGTTGTGAATCCACAGCTAGCTCTATCTATCAACCATTCATGGTCATTCAAGTATTAAATTTTATGATCCCGTTGAGATATTCAAATTCAAATAGCTGAATTTTATGATTAAGTTTGATAGGGATCAAAAATTTTGTTTATGAAGGAGTTTATAAGTGTATTTCATATTTGGAAGTTAGTTTGATCGTTAATTTAGCAAGGAGAGTGCAACTATCTAATTTAATAAAGTAGTTCCAAAATAGACAAGTGCAAAAAATGAGTAAGTTTTCATTTTTCATTATAATAACAAGATTTTTACCTTCGTCATATCGTTATTATCTGATCAGTGATCGAGATTATAATTGAGTCATAATTATTTAATTAGTAAATTTAGAATATGTTAAATAAATATTAATTGACTTTTTTCTACTACTATGTAAAATTCTTATGGAATATTTTACAAGGATCTAGAATTAATTAATAGTTATTTAATTATGTCATGTATTGTCAAAAGTTGAAAATACTAGATGAGATCATGACTCAACCCTAACTTATTTGATTAATAAGATTGGGGATCATAATATAACTCTAACTAGTAGGATTCCTAGTTAAACAATAAAACTTAATGGAGATTTTGACAAGTTGAAACTCCCAAGGAAGAGTCCCATTAGGATTCTAACTTAAGAGTCCTAACATTATTTTAACTTAATCCATGTAAATTATAAATAAGACAATACATTTCAAATTTACATTCTAGACATTTTCTCTCTCCTCACAAAACTCTAAATTCGGCCACCACTCTTGCTGGACTATTCTCGGCCTTGAAACCACCAGAAATCCTACGATGTGCCGTTGTTGTTCCTCTAGAATCCTATCGTATTCCAGTGATTGATTTCCAAAGCAAGTTTGTTCAGATTTCTAGTGCAATCTAGGTAAGGGACAAATTTTTTAATCATGGACCTAATTCAAATGATTGAAGAAAGCGTTTAATCTAGTCGATTTTTCATAGAGACTACCAAAAAAAACTATCTTCGCGAATCCCAAAATAGTTTTGTGTCAACTGTTTAAAACGCGAAGGTAAACAACTCTAAACATCCTATACATGGATTTGAATCGTACTGCTTCCAAGAAATTTTTATTATCAAAACAAAATTTCTTTCAAAATTTAAAACGTCTAATGCTTCTTGAGTGCGAGAAAACGACACTCCTAGAGTGGTATTAGAGCTAGGTTTCTATATCGTATGATTATATATTGTTCTTTGTTTTGAATCGTGTTGAGTTAATTTTTTCTAACCGCCTAAGAAATTCTAGAAAATTGCAGCGCCCTGTAAAAACGAATTTTCGAAAAGAAAAAAAAATTATTTTACGCTGCTTCTCGTAATAGTTCCTAGTAGTTCAAGTGGCAGCCCCTATGGATCTGGGCATCAAAGACTGCCCATAACGGTTTATAAAAAAACAAATATGTGTTTTCGGGTTGCTAGCGTAAAGTCCTACCTGAGAGGGGCAATCTGTAGACAGGGCACACACGAGCTCCAGCAGTTTTGTTCTTTGGACTTGAAAATATTCTTTGCCCAAGTAAGATTTTTATATTTTTCCAAAACTATGGAAAAAATTGATATTCTATGTTGATAATATATGATATTATATATTGTTATATAATATGTGATATTATGTGGTAAAAGGATGATCGAAATTCATTATCAATTTGTTAAGAATATGTTATGATATTTTATATTGTTGATATTTTTAATTATTTGATAATTATTAAATTGACCATATTTGTAGCCCGTTCCCATTCTTTAAATTTATATATCAATGTGTCATGACAATTTAATGTAAATATTAGATTTCATGGAATATAAAGATTTGAAGATGCTAGGCCCAAATAATAAAGATTTTGAAGATTAATGACGTGTAAAATATTGGAAACTTATGTAATATTGCATCTGCATCCCTACATTTACCTAAGTTTTGTACTCGAATCTGTGTATGGCTCTCACAATTCAAATAACTATTGGCTGTCGACCATCATTTATTATTTAAAATACATATGATATATTATAAATAATCAATATATGTGTTATTCTTATTATAATAACAAGAGTTGTATCTGTCGTTCTCGGCAGATGAAGATAAACAATGTCATATTATTGGGTCATAATTAAAAGTGAGCCAAATTACGTGGGGGTTGTAATGGATTGGGATTGGTCTTTATCTTTTATAAATTATGATTGACTGATATTATTTTGAATTAAAATTTAGAAACTGGTCTTTTCTTACTCAATAAGAAAATACAATTTCCTGTTTTTATCAGATGGTGGCAAAAATATCAAAATAGTGAGAGGTAATTCATAAAACAAAATTCCATATTTAATGTCTTATAATATATTATAAAATAGCCAGTAATTTCTATTGTGTTTCTCATCTCAATATATTTACGATGTCGCGAAATCCTTTATCTGTTATAATCGATCAAAACAAACTAACCAGACCAAACTTTCATGACTGTCTAAGGAATTTAAAAATTATTTGAAACTCAGAGAAAATAACATATGTGCTCATTAAGAATCCTCCAAAAGTGGCATCCGTTAATGCCCTTGATAAGAAATTGGATAAACTTGACAAATGATTTGACCATGACTTGCAAGCTAAGAGTTATATGATAGCTTCTATTCAAACGAGCTGCAGAGGCGATTTGGGGAGGCTGCAAATCCTGCTGACATTTACAGACACCTGCAAGAGTTGTATGGTGTAGAGATACGTACCTTGAGGCTTGTTGCCGTAGAGGATCTCATGATTACATTATGCGAGATGGGCCTTAGTCCATGAGCATGATGTTAGGATGATCGAGTTCATTGAAAAGCTAATTGGCTTGGACATGGTCGCCCACAACTAGTTTTCCACATAGATAGTGCTACTGGCATTGTCATCCACATTTGATGGGTTTTTGTTGAACTTTAATATGAACAATCAAGATGCTGGCCTTGAAGAACTAGTCAATATTCTTACCACATATGAAGCCACCATTAAAAAGAAAAAGCCCGTTTTCATAGCGAGCTCCTCATCTGGGACAAATAAAATCCCACAAGGGAAGATAATGAAGCGTTCAGCCCCTTCCAAGAAAAACAAACACAACAAGAAACAAGATCCAAATACTGCTAAAGGATTCACAAAGCCCGATAAGTCGGAAGACGTTTGCTTCCACAACAAGAAGCATGTACATTAGATGCGCAACTGTAAGGAATATCTAGAACAAAAGAGTTCTGGCAAGTATATGTTTTGTAGTGAAATAAATATCTCGATTAACTCAACTTCTTTGGTATTAAATACTGGATGTGTGGTTCACATCTATGCAACGATTTGTAGGTGATTAAAAGAAGTAGGAGTCTAAGGATGTTGAGGTCCTCCTAAGGATGGGCAATCAAGAAAGGGTTTCTGTTTTGTGAAGGTCATATAAGATGTTCATTTAATATTTAAAAATGATTTTAATATATTTTTTAAATATGTTTTATATGTTCTAGATTTTGTTACAAACATTACTTCCATTTATATACTTAATAAAGATGGATTTTCTTATTATTTTACTAAAAGTGTTTGCAATATTTACAAAAATGGATGCTTAATTGAAGCATGAGTATTAAAAACGATTTCTACAACTTAAAAATAAGATATATTCCACATAACAATGTTCAAGTTAACGCGATTCCAATAACAAATAAAATAAAACAAGATAGTCTAAATCAAATATACTGTAACATGCTAGGGTAACACATATTTTCCAAAAAACAATGCACAAGTTAGTGGAAGAGGGTATGTTTGACTTGTTGGACACAAATTATCTTGATAAATGTGATTCGTGCCTGAAAAAATTAATCAAAGACTCTTTCCTAGGGAAAGTAGAATATGCACATAATCTATTGGACTTGATTCATAAAAATATTGGTGCTCCGCTAATTGTTAGCACGAAACATGAGCATTCTTATTTCATTATCTTTACTGATAACTTCTGAAGGTATGCGTATGTGTATATGATGAATTACAAGTCTCAAGACTTTGAATAGTTTAAACGTGTTCAACGCATGAAGAAAATGGGATAATATTATTAGGTCCTCTTCAAACGCGAGACAAAATTACGTAAGGGTTGCAAGGAGTTGCAATTGGGCTCTACCTTTTGGAAATTATGATTGGATGAAATTATTCGAACCTAACTATCACGTTTGGCTAAGAAATTTTAAATTTTAAATGCAAAAATTATTGCATATTTGCTCAAGAAAGCTCCTCCAAAAGAGGCAGCTCGCTATCCCACCGCCGAGGAATTGCCCAAGCTTGATCAATGGTAGAACCATGATCTTCAAGCTAGAGCAATATGCTAGATTCTATGTCAAACCAGTTGCAGAGGAGTTTTGAGGAAGCTCTGAAAGCTGCTGATATTTACAGCCACATGAAAGAGTTGTATGGTGAAAAAACACATCCACTGAGGCACGCCACTGTCAAGGAACTCATGACATCACGCTTGCAAGAAAAGGGCCTCGATCCATGAGCATGACGTGAGGATGATTGGGCTAATTGAAAAGTTAGTGAGCTTGGACCCTGTTATCCCCAATAAATTGTCCACAGACATTTTACTGCTATCATTGCCATCATTGTTTGATGGGTTTGTGGTGAACTTCAACATGAACAAGTTGGAGGCAAGCTTTGAAGAGTTGGTCAACATACTAACTAGTTATGAAACCACCATCAAGAAGGAAAAACATGTTTTCCTCGTGGGCTCTTCGTCTAGGGACAAATAAAGGGCCAAAAGGGAAGGGAAATAAACTTTTTTCTTCTTCAAAGAAAAACAAACCCGGTAAGAAGAGCAGGCTACAAATGCTGCTAAAGGGCCCAAAAAGCCTGGAAAAGTAGAGGACGTTTTCTTCCACTGCAAGAAGTCTGGGCACTAGATGCACAATTGCAAGGAGTATCTTGCCTAGAAGGGTTATGAAAACGATATGTTTTATATTAAAATAAATATATCAATTAATTCAACTTCTTGGGTATTAGATACAGAACTTAGATCTCATAAAACAATGATTTGCAGGCAATGACAAGAAGTAGAAGGCTAACGAAATGTGAGACCTTCCTGAGAATGGGCAATGGAGCAAGAATTGCTGCAAATGCCATATGAGATGTCTATTTAAAATTAAACAAAAATTTTAAATTGTTTTTTAGAGATGTTTTATTTTTCCAGATTTGGTTAAAACATTATTTCCGTTTCTATGCTTGAAAAAGATGGATTTTATTGTTTATTTAGCAAATGTGTTTGCAATATTTATAAGAATGAATGTTTGGTTGGAACGAGCGAAATACAAAACGATCTCTATAAGTTAAAAATAAAAGATATTCCAAACAAATATGTTCAATGAAACACAATAACAACAACGACAAACAAAAGAAAACGAGATAGTTTGAATCAATCACACTTGTGGCACACTAGGTTATTACATATTTCCAAAGAAGGATGCACAAGCTAGTGGGAGAGGCATGTTTGACTCGTCATATATAAACTCTCTAGGGACATGTGAGTCATGTCTGAAAGGAAAGATAATCAAATCCCTTTCCTAGGAAAGTGAAATGTGCACATGATCTGTTGGATTTGATCCATACAGATGTGTGTAGCCCGCTAAACGTTAGCACCAAATACGGCCTATCATACTTCACTAACTTTACTGACCATTCAAGGTATGAGTATGTTTATGTAATGAAATACAAGTCTGAAGCCTATGAAAGGTTCAAAGAGTTCAGAGTAGAAGTAAGAAACAATTAAGAAAACTTATCAAAACACTTCGATCAGATCGAGGTGGAGAACACTTAAGTACTGAGTTTGAAGAATACCTTAAATAAATTGAGATTCTCTCACAGTGGAATCCTCCTACACACCTTAGTTGAATGGTGTGTCAGAAATTTGTAATCGGACATTGATGGACATGGTTCAATTTATGATGAGATTCATCGAATTTTAGCCATCCTTGGGAAATTTCCACTTGAAACAACGGAAAAATTGTTGATCTAAGTCCATAAAAAGGTAGTTGATAAAAATCCATATGAGATGTGGATGGGAAAGCAGCCTAAAAATTCTTTCTTAAAAATATGAGGATGTCCTTCTTATGTGAAGCAGACAATGAGATATATTTTTTCTCTGATCCCAATGAAGCAAACGTGTTTGTTTCAAGAAATGTCACCTTATTAGATAAGGAGTTTGTATTAGATAAGAAAAACTGAATGATAGAACTTGAAGAGATTCAGAAACCACCCACTACAAAATAGTAGAACCCACACCCCAACAGACAGTCATAGAAACACAAGCTCCTAGGAGATCCGAAAGGGTCCTAAAGCTACCTAAGAAGATTAGTCAGCTTCTTGAAGAGGTACAAGATGAGCTCATTCCTGGACGTGATCCAAGAAAATTCAAGGAAGCATTGTCTGATGTCGATTCATCTAAATGACTTGAAGCCATGCAGTCTGAGATAGGCTCCATGCATTCGAACCAAGTATGGTCCTTAGTAGATCCACCTGATGA
Source organism: Primulina eburnea (assembly GCF_022965805.1). Taxonomy (NCBI): domain Eukaryota; kingdom Viridiplantae; phylum Streptophyta; class Magnoliopsida; order Lamiales; family Gesneriaceae; genus Primulina; species Primulina eburnea. The sequence goes on from NC_133114.1 coordinate 21,633,503, forward strand.
AATTGTTCCCATATGATGCAAATGGATTTACAAAAAGAAACTTTGGACAGATGGAAAGGTGGTGACCTTCAATATGAGATTGGTAAGAAAAAGATATACTCAAAGGCCATGTGTTGAGTATTAGGAAACATTTTCTCCAGTAGCAATGTTCAAGTCCATTAGGATACTACTAGCAGTAGCGGCGTAGTATGACAATTAAATATGGCAGATGGATGTGAAGACAGTGTTTCTTAATGGCGACAATAAGGAAGAGATTTTCATGTCTCAACCTGAATAATTTACATCAGTAGGAAGTGAGCATAAAATATACAAACTTCAGATATCCATGTATGTACTCAAACAGACATCAATGAGCTGAAACCTCAAATTTGTCAACACTATCAGAGAGTTTGATTTTTCCTAGAACCTCAATGAACCTTGTGTAATACAAAACAGTTAGTGGGAATGCAGTGACATTCCTGGTACTTTATATTGATGGCATACTACTCATTAGAAATGATGCAGGGATGTTGCAATCGACTAAAGTATGGTTAGCTAAAAAATTCTCCATGAAGGATATGAGTGAAGCATCCTATGTATTAGGAATACAATTCTATAAAGATAGATCTAAAAGGATGCTAGGGTTCACCCAATCCAAGTATATCGATACCATACTGAGGAGATTCTCTATGGGGGATTCCAAGAGAAGATATCTCCCAATATGTCATGGTGTGACTCTATCCAAGTCTATATGCCTTAAGACTAATGAAGAGATGGAAACCATGAGCCGCATTCCATATGTGTCTACTATAGGCAATATAATATATGGTATGGTATCTACTCGACCTAATATTGCATATGTGCTGAGTGTTTCAAGCAAATATCAATCGAATCTTGGTCCATTGCATTGGAAAGCTGTGAAGGAAATTCTTAAGTACTTGAGAAGAACTAAGAATTTGTTCTTAGTTTATTGGAGTGTAGAATTAAAATGGGAATTCTATACTGATTATAGCTTCCAATCCAATCAGATGTGGATTATTCGAAATCAACATATGGATTTTTATTCAAACTCAATGGTGGTGTTGTATCTTAGAAGAGTTCTAAGTAAAACACCACATTGGATTCAACCACTAAGGCTGAATACATAGTTGCATTGGCTGCAACAAAGAAGGGAATTTGGACGAGAAATTTCGTTCAAGAGTTGAGTATCATTTCTCAAACAACTGATCTAGTCCTGGTCTACTATGACAACACCGGGGCTCTTGCGAAAGCAAAGGAACCGAGGTCTCATCTGGAGATTTTCAGAAGATGAGACATATCGGTAGAGAGAGTCGTCTCTGCAGACAACGCTGTTGATCCACTGATGAAGCCCCTGCATTGACCATTGTTTGAGAAGCATCATGAAGTAATGGATCTAAGAACTATGTGTATTTGGCTATACGGAAAGTGGAAGATTGTTAGAGTAGGTGCCTAACGAGCCAACTTATAGTTTGTGTTTTATTGACTCTAATGTAAAAATAATCTTTATTTTAATAATATTTTATGGTCTTATCGAATTATAACATTTAATTTATTTTTTTTACCTATCCAAGCTGCATATATAAACTCCTTGAATATATAATAGGTACCATGAGATATGCCTTGCAACGTGATAGACGTGGTTTTTATATGTTTTATTGCATTAGTTTGTGTGTGTTTGCATTGTGCATGCGCACATTTCATTTAAATTTTGTTCATTTTAGAGTAAACATTTGCATTTAATCATGTCTCACTTGTGTATGACAAAATTGCAGGAAAAATGACTGGAAAACTGAATCTGGAGCAAAGTGCGCAAGCCAAGAAGAAAATGGCAGAAAGACTGGCGCCCGAACGGTAGAAAATTACCGCCCGGGCGCGAGAGGTGAATAGCTAAGATGATGTCCAGAAAATACGGCGCTCGTGCGGTAATTTTCTACCGCCTGGGCGAGAGATTTATCTTCCGAAGAGCCAACTTACAGAAGGCTCGACGCTCGGGCGGTGATGTTCTACCGCCCAAGCGCGAATGCCGCATTCCTCAAGAAATATTACAGAAGATGTGGCGCTCGAGCGGTAATTTTCTACCGCCCGAGAGCCACCTATTTTTGGAAAAATATCTTTGCCGATTCCTTACCTTAATCATGGGATGTGGATGATATGGGAAGGATCTTGGGACGTTTTTGAGGCATTCAGACTTCATTGGAGCAGCCGCCACAAGCTTGAAGATGGTTTTTGCGCTTGGATTGAAGATTCGAAGATTTTCGGGCATCGTTCTTCGTGTTTTTCGTCAATTCTAGTATTTCTAATTTAGTTTTCATCTTTTAAACTTTGTTTTGTTTATTTCTAATATGAATTCGAGTAGCTAAACTTTTATCATTTGTTGGGATTTAAGGGGATCCTACCCCAAACTTTGATATATTAATTTACGTATCGATTTCTGATTTATTCTTGATTATACTATTGTTTTATCGTGTTGTTAAACCGTAGCTAACTTTAACAATGTTTTTATATTGCGAGTGAGTTCGAGAGAATAACTTGTGATAGGAACGAGTAGTATAATCTGTGGATCTACAATTTACATAGATATATGAAATTGGATACGAGCCGATAATCATAGTCCGGTAGGCGAAAACTGGGGGATTTCATAGATCGACATGCGATTCACTCTTGATAAATAATTAAAGACATTTAATTATTTCATTGAGTAGAATTAGTTTGGCATAGCTCGAGAGAGTGTGTTCAATTGAATAGGAAATCCCGTCGGAAGCATATAATCATTATCGAACGAATTAATTAACTAACGAGGGGTAGGTGAACCGATATTCCCAACAAATTCATTTCTCATTGAATTTTTAATCAACAATTTTAGATATTAGATTTCATTAATCAATTCTTGAATAATTTTATTTGCATGTTTATTTGATCAGAGTACTAATAATCAATCAATCAATTTTCGTTGCTAAAGATTTAATAATTGAAAAATAATAATTGTCAAACACAGTCTTCAGTGGAACGATACTCGTACTCACGCACATTATACTATTACTTGACATCGTGCACTTGCGATTAATTTTTGAGCATATAAAACCATATTTTTATTAAGGATTTCATAGTGCAAGTTTTGCTCGATCAAGTTTTTGGCGCCGTTGCCGAGGACTGTTAATTCACAATTTTATTTTTAGTTATTTTCTTTAGCATTGTTTCATTTTTATTAAATTAACACTCCATATTCTATTACAGATATTTCTTCCAGTGCATGCCAAAGTCACTTGACGTAGAGCTTGAGCAGTTCGACCCTGAAATTGAAAGAACTTTCTGCAGGAGAAGAGAGCAGCAGAGACTGAAAGAACTGATGGAGAGGCACGAGAACGATCGTGAGGAGTAACAACATGATGCTAGACATGTTGAGATGCCACGCCCAATACCGATGTTGGAGTATGCCCAACCTTCTTTGGATGGAGCACGCCCCAGCATTGTGAGGCCTATTGTACCGGCGAACCACTTCGAAATCAAACCAGCCATAATTCAGATGATTCAGAACACAGTCCAGTTTGGAGGATCTGCATTAGATGACCCAAACACGCACATCGCAGATTTTCTCGGAATTTGCGATACTTTTAAATTTAACGGAGTTTCCGATGATGTTGTTAGATTGCGTTTATTTTCTTTCTCCTTGCGTGATAAAGCTAAAGCATGGTTGAATTGTTGGCCTGTAGGTTCGATCACCACATGGGAGGACATGGCGAAAGCGTTTCTCATTAAATACTTTCCTCCATCTAAGACCATGAAGCTACGGGCAGACATCACCACTTTTGCTCAGTTCGAGCAGAAATCTTTATATGAGGCATGGGAGCGATTCAAGGATCTATTACGAAGATGCCCTCATCACGAACTGCCACTTGGGTTAGTTGTTCAAACCTTTTACTATAGCTTGCTTATTCCTAATCGTACTATGATAGATGCTGTTGCGTATGGAAACCTCTTGAGAAAAACTGCTGAGGAAGGATACGAGTTATTGGAGGAGATGGCTGCTAGCAGCTATCATCCTCAATCTGAAAGGAACAACCAGCGAAGGAGTGCAGGAGTTCACCAGGTAACTGACATTTCCGCTATTACTGCACAACTTGATGTCTTGAACAGGAAACTGGATGGTTTGAATATGGGTGGTATGGCTATGCGTCTGCAAGAGATATTTTGTGAAAAATGCGAAGGAGAACACTATGTTAAGGACTGTCAAGACAGTGGTCCTTTTTCTGTGCCAGAAGGGGCACCTGTGAATCAAGTGGGAGTCCAAAACCGTCCAAGGAATGACCCGTACTCAAGCACATACAATCCTAGATGGAGGCAACATCCCAACTTCTCATGGGGTGGTCAAAACAGTTAGAATCGACCGCAAGGAGGAAAAAAATACGGGAAACAACCGATGTACAGATCTGACCCTTTTAGAGAAGAAAAGTCCAACTTAGAGCAGATGATGTCTAAGTTTATCTCGTCCACTGAAACTAGACTCCAAAATCAAGATGCGTCAATAAAAGGGCTAGAGAATCAGATTGGACAGTTGGCAAAGATGATAGCAAATAGAGAGTCGGGCACCTTGCCAAGTAACACTGAGACCAATCCTAAAGAGCAAGTGAAGGCCATCGAGTTGAAGAGTTGAAAGATCTTAGAGGCCAGAGGAACAGAAAAAACTCAAGCAAATGATGAACTGACTGAGACATCTAAAGATAAGTCTTCTAACTCTACACAGCACCCACTGCACAATCTAAAATTGTTATACCCCCTTTTCCTGCAGCACTGAAAAAAGCAAAACTAGATGCACAATTCGGTAAGTTTCTTGAGGTATTTAAAAAAGTGCATATCAATATTCCTTTTGCTGATGCTTTGATGCATATGCCTAGTTATGCTAAATTTTTTATAGACATATTAGCTAATAAGAGGAAGTTGGAGGATCACATGACGGTGAAATTAACGGAAAATTGCTCTACTTTGGTGCAAAACAAAATCCCACCGAAACTGAAAGACCCAGGGAGTTTTTCTATTCCTTGCATGATTGGTGATGTTGTTTTTCACAAGGCTTTGTGTGATCTTGGTGCAAGTATTAATCTTATGCCCTTATCTGTATTTAGGAAGCTCGGATTAGGAGAACCTAAGCCAACAAGGATGTCCTTGCAACTAGCAGACAGATCTGTCAAATACCTGCTAGAGGTCATAGAGGACGTCTTGGTAAAGGTGGAAAAATTCATATTTCCTGCAGATTTTGTGGTACTTGACATGGAGGAGGATGTGGAGATGCCCTTGATTTTGGGGACACCATTCCTTGCAACTGGCAAGGCCCTAATTGATGTGCAAGAAGGGAAGCTGAGATTGAGATTGGGAGAAGAGGAGATCACTTTCAATGTTTTTAATGCACTCAAGCACACACTGCACTCTGATAGTTGTTATAAAATTGATGCTTTTGATGCTCTTGTGTCCAACTATGTGCAGGGTGCTATTGGAGATCCTTTGGAAGCCACTCTCACTACTGAACTTAGAAAAGATGAATTGGACTAAGAGAAAGCCGAATAGTTGTATACCTCAATGCCAACCAGCCATGGAAGAGGCCAATAAAGACGAGATTAGAAGACTTAGGATATCGAAGAGATTTGATACCTCAGAAGTCAAGCCTGGAGGAACCACCGACGCTTGAGCTCAAACCATTGCCTCCACACCTAAGTACGTATACTTAGGTGAGAATAACACTTTACCTGTCATTATTTCTGCTGCTTTGATAGATGTGATGGAGGACAAACTGTTGGAAGTTTTGAAAGCGCACAAGAGTGCTTTTGCGTGGAAGGTGGTGGACATAAAAGGGATCAACCCATCAGTCTGCATGCACAAGATCTTGATGGAAGATGAGTACTCATCTCTTGTGCAACCTCAAAGAAGATTAAATCCAAAGATGCAAGATGTAGTAAAAGCAGAGACTATCAAACTCCTTGATGCAGGTATTATCTATCCTATATCTAATAGTGCATGGATAAGTCATGTTCAGTGTGTGCCGAAAAAAGGTGGGATTACTGTGATTACAAATGAAAAAAATGAATTAATACCCACTAGGACAGTTATGGGATGGAGAGTGTGTATTGACTATAGGAAGTTGAATGATGCCACCCGTAAGGACCACTTTCCCTTTCCCTTTATTGATCAAATGTTGGAGAGCGAGGCATGAGTTTTACTGTTTTCTAGATGGGTATTCGAGGTATAATCAAATCACTATTGCACCTGAGGACCAAGAGAAAACCACTTTCACTTGTCCTTATGGAACTTTTGCTTTCCGTTGTATGCATTTTGGCCTTTGTAATGCCCCTGCTACGTTTCAATGTTGCATGACTGCTATATTCCATGATATGATTGAAACATTTCTTGAAATATTTATGGATGACTTTTATATCTTTGGTGCAACGTTTGATGAGTGTTTGCAGAATTTGAGAACTGAGTTGAGGAGTTGTGAGGAGACGAATTTGGTGCTGAATTGGGAAAAGTGCCATTTCATGGTACAAGAGGGAATTGTTTTAGGGCACAAGGTTTTGGAACAAGGGATTGAGGTGGACAAAGCTAAAATAGAAGTCATAAAGAACTTACCACCACCAGCCTCAGTCAAGGGAGTTAGAAGTTTTCTAGGCCACGCCGGTTTTTATAGGCGGTTTATCAAAGATTTTCAAAAATTGCCAAACCTCTATCTTCCTTACTTATGAAAGATGTGCCTTTTGATTTCAATGCTGATTGTTTACAGGCGTACGAGGATTTGAAGGAGCGCTTGGTGACGGCTCCTGTCTTGGTGGCACCAGATTGAGATCTGCCCTTCGACATCATGTGCGATGCCAGTGATACTGCGGTAGGGGCTGTGCTTGGCCAGCGTCAAAACAAGATATTTCATACCATTTACTACGCAAGTAAGACCTTTCACGAGGCTCAATTGATTATGCAACAACTGAAAAGAATTACTTGCAGTAGTATTTGCGCTTGGTAAATTTCATTCGTACCTTGTTTTGTCCAAAGTAATTGTTTACATAGATCACCCGGCATTGAAATATTTACTTGCTAAAAAAGATGCAAAGCCACGCTTACTTCGGTGGATTTTTTTGTGGCAAGAATTTGACATAAAAATAAAAGAAAAGAAGGGTGTTGAGAATGTCGTAGCAGATCACTTGTCTAGACTGGAACTTATTAGTAGGACTGTGTAGATCATGATATCAATGATTGGTTTCCTGATGAGCAACTGTTTGAGGTGAGACATTGTCCTTAGTATGCAAATTTTGCTAACTTTCTTTTTACAGGCTCACCCTCCCCCCCAATTTAACATTTCACCAGAGAAAAAAATTATTTTCGGACGTGAAATATTAATTTTGGGAGGAACCCTTCTTGTTCAAAATATGTGCAGATTCTATGATCAGAAGGTGTGTGGCGGAGGAAGAGTTTGATCAAATTCTCAACCACTGCCATGACCGTGAGGTAGGTGGTCATTTTGGACCAACAAGGACAACATCAAAGGTACTTGAATGTGGCTTTTATTGGCAACCCTCTTTAAAGATGCTCGTTCTTATGTGATATCCTGTGATAAATGCCAACGGACATGTAACATCTCCAACCGTCATGAAATGCCTTTGAATAATATCATTGAGTGTGAGGTTTTTGATGTGTGGGGATAGACTTCATGGGGACCGTTTCCCAGCTCATTCACAAAAAAATATATTTTGGTGACGGTCGACTATGTATCTAAGTGGGTAGAGGCAGAAGCATATGCCACTAATGCTCAAGTGGTCAAGAAATTTTTAAAGAAAAATATTTTTAACAGGTATTGGACACCACGAACAATCATTAGTGATGGTAGCACTCATTTTTGCAACAAACTCTTTGAAAAATTTTTGAGCAAATATGGTGTCACACATAAGATCTCTACCCCCTATCACCCCCAGACGAGTGGTCCAGTGGAAGTGTCTAACCGAGAGATCAAACAGATTTTAGAGAAAGTGGTAGGTGTGAGTCGGAAGGACTGGTCTATGAGGTTAGATGATGCTCTTTGGGCATATAGGACTGCTGTTAAAACACCTATAGGCACTACAACATATAGGTAGTTGTTTGATAAAGCATGTCATTTACCTGTAGAGTTAGAGCATCGAACATGATGGGCCACAAAGGCATTGAACTTTAATTTTACTGATGCAGGTGAACGATGTCCGCTGCAACTGGATTAGTTGGAGGAATTCCGGAACCTGGCTTATGATCTTGCACTGTCATACAAGGAGAAAACAAAGAAGGCTCATGACAAGCAGATCGTCGAGAAGGAATTCAAGGAAGGTGAAAACGTCCTGCTCTACAACTCCCGGTTGCGACTATTTCCCAGAAAGATGAAGTCGCGATGGTCTGGTCCATTCGTGATTTCCAAATTTTACCCATCGGGGGCTGTAGAATTGCAAGACGGCAAGGATGGGACATTTACGGTCAATGCACAGCGGCTAAAGCACTACATGAGTGGCATAATTGAGCCACAACTTAGAATCACCCGATTCCAAGACAATCCGAACTAAGACTAACCGACAGTCAAGCTCTCGACTATAAATTGAGAACTACCTCTCTCCCCCTTATCTTGCATTTAAATTCGATGTTTTGTTTATGTTAGTTATATTTTATTTATTTTATTGTTATGTTTTTGTCTTCATTTTTTTAAAAAAAGGGAGGGGACAATTTTCCAGAGAGCTAGGCGCTAGAGCGGTAATTTTCTACCTCTCGAGCGCGACCACTTATTTCGAAAATTTCCAGAGAGCTCGGCACTCGGACGGTAATATTTTACTGCTCGAGCGTGAGCACTCATTTCGCAAAACAAAATTCCAGAGAACCTGGTGCTCGAGCGGTAATTTTTTACCGCTCGAGCGCGCATGCAAATAAAAACGTAAAATCCCCTTTCCCCTTTCTCACTCTGAAATTTCTCAAATCCCTCACAACCCTCTCGCCCCCCCCCCCCCCTTTTCGATTTTATTGTGCAGGCACTTCAATCTCCACTCAATTCTCCGGCAACGAGGCACAATCTTCATTAGGAAGCAAGAACACCTCTTTCCGATCATCTTCTCCATTCAAGACACCATCTCCATCAACACCCCCATGGCTCCCAATAAACAACGAGGTAATCCCGGTTCCTCCTCTTCATCTTCGTCCTTTGATATACATCGGTTTGTGAGTGAGGCGGCTAGGGCCAGATACGATCATGCTAAGAATCACATAAACCCTATAGCCGAGAAGGGATTCCGTAGACAATTTGACGACAGACACTTAGGGCCTCTTGTGGATTTGGAACAGTGTGGATGGGAACAATTTGGGACTCAACCCAAGGCGGCGGTAGTTTCAGTTGTTAGAGAATTCTATGCGAATGCGGCGGAAGGGAAAGATGGTAGGGTCTTGTTAGGGGTCGACTGGTCCCGTGTGACTCTGTTACGATCAACACACTATTAGAAATGACGGGAAGTGGATCACTCTCAATTCGAGGCATTGGGCGCCGACCCTGATTATGATATGATCCTCGCAGGACTGTGTCATCCGGGCACGATGTGGAAACTATTGGGCGGACCGCCAAGCTGCTTTGACGAGAAGTATTTGAAAGCGGGGATTGCCCTTTGGTATCTATTTGTGGCCCGAAGGATGATGCCGGTCTCGCATAAGAGCGAGGTGCAGTGCTTCTGTATGCTTTGACTGCTGGTTACAACATAAATGTGGGCAAATTTTTACATTCTCAGATCATGTTGAGTGCTCACAATAGTCATGTCGGTCTCTTATTCCCCACCATCATCTTTGAATTGTGTGCGAGGACGGGAGTTGTATTCCGTGATGATGAGGAGTGGTTGTAGTCGATGAAGGCTATTTGTGTCGATGACTTACAGCGGAAGAGGGCAAAACGACACGTAGACTTCCCCACTCAGGATGAGGAGGCACGTCAGGTGGATCAAGCACCGACATCCCTCATCGCCCACAACCCCGCAGGCGCACTCAGAACGACAAAATGGACGAGAGTCTTGCCTTCATGGCTCACCAGGAGCAGGTCAACACCAACGTCAAGGCACATCTTGCCCATCTCGACTCCATGATGTGCACTATGCTCATCCACGGGGGTGTATATCCAAGGACCATACCACCACGTCCGCTTTTCATTCCCCCTACCAGTTTCAGTATGACTATCTTCCGCAAGGGGATGCCGCCGGAATGCCACCACCGGAGCACGATGAGGAGGAGCCTTGATCAGGGGAGTTCATTGTTTCCCCTTTCTTCATGTTTTTATTTGAGTTTCTTTTACTGCTTTATTTTTTAATTTCATACCATTATTTCACTCTAGCATGTAGTTTGAAATTTTATTCTGTGTTTGCATTCGTGTGTGCACTTCTGTGCTTTGTTGTTTTTGTGCAATGGGGACATTGCACACCTTTAGTATTAGGGGGTCATTTTTCGTATTTGTCTTGCATGAGTGTCAGATGATGGTGAAACTAGTAAATTGGTAGCCAATGATGATTGTGGGTTAAATGAACTACATGTTGCTTAGTCTTATCACTCATTAGGAATCCCTAGTGAATTGAAATTTTTTTATGCACACATAGTGGATTTTAATAGTGGTGTCGATGACAGTTAAGTTCAAAATAATCTGTGAGGAGAACTGGAGAAACATAAGATACGAGTAGAACTTGAATGAATTTATGTGGAAATAAGTGACTGACCAGTATCATGAACTCGAGTAGAAAATCAAAAGTACACCTCAAATCCCTTCATCAAATCGTGCATAGGACCTAAAAATTCATCTCTAGGTCAGATAAATGAACATTCCCTATATCCCAAGCCTAGGGAGTACGCATGAGAAAACTATGCACCAAAAAAATAAAAATAAAGAAATAGGGGAATGTAAGGTGTGGGGGAGACTAAAAAGGGATGAAATCCTATCCCAAAGCTAAAAAGATAGAGATGTAAGGCGTTGACGAATGTCAGAGAAAATTTCTGACAAGTGCATAGTGAAAATGATCTACGTACTCCCAATCTTTCTAAACCACTTGAGCACTTATGGCTATTGACTCCTTAAATTTTGTTGTTCAACTATGAAACTCTACCGCTTTATGTGTTTACTGGTTGGTCCCAAATAGAAACAGAACTCAGGAAAGAGAAATTTGCGTTGACTTGTCGATTCGGCGACCCACATGATTTGCGAATAATATTGTCTGAAACATAAGCTAGAAAAATCTACAGCACACACGACCATACTTTGTGGAAAAATACAAATGTTTTGAAACAGGTATTAATGGATGTGTGCTTTGACCAATTGGATGTGGTTCACAAACCCGCTGAGGCAGGAGATGTCAGTTTGCTACTTCGCCATCAATCTAGTTATTTTAATACGCTCACTTTGTGTTAGTTTCATGTTTTAGTTGTAGTCTGTAACATATTTTGCTTGAGGGCAAGCAAAAGGTAAGTATTAGTTGGTTGATAGACGTGATTTTTACATGTTTTATTGCATTAGTTTGTGTGTGTTTGCATTATGCATGTGTACATTTCATTTACATTTTGTTCATTTTAGAGTAAACATTAGCATTTGATCATGTCTCACTTGTGTGACAAATTTGCAGGAAAAATGACCGGAAAACCGAATATGGAGCAAAGTGCGCAAGCCAAGAAGAAAATGGCAGAAAGGCTGGCGCCCGAGCAGTAGAAAATTACTGCCCGGGCGCGAGAGGTGAATAGCTAAGATGATGTCCAGAAAGTATGGCGCTCGGGCGGTAATTTTCTACCGCCCGGGCGCGAGATTTATCTTCCAAAGAGCCAACTTACAGAAGACTCGGCGCTCGAGCGGTGATGTTCTACCGCCCGAGTGCAAATGCCGCATTCCTCAATTAATATTACAGAAGATGTGGCGCTTGAGCGGTAATTTTCTACCTATTTTCGGAAAAATATCTTTGCCGATTCCTTACCTTAATCTTGGGATGTGGATGATATGGGAAGGATATTGGGACGTTTTTTGAGGCATTCAGACTTCATTGGAGCAGCCGTCACAAGCTTGAAGAGGGTTTTTGCGCTTGGATTGAAGATTCGAAGATTTCCGGACATCGTTCCTTGCGTTTTTCGTCAATTCTAGTATTTCTTATGTAGTTTTCATCCTTTAAACTTTGTTTTTTTTTAATTTCAAATATTAATTTGAGTAGCTAAACTTTTATTATTTGCTGGGATTTAAGAGGATCCTACCCCAAACTTTGATATAATTAATTTACATATCGATTTCTGATTTGTTCTTGATTACACTATTGTTTTATCGTGTTGTTAAAACGTATCTAACTTTAACAAAGCTTTTATATTGCGAGTGAGTTCGAGAGAATAACTTGTGATAGGAACGAGTAATATAATCCGTAGATCTACAATTTACATAGATATATGAAATTGGATACGAGCCGATAGTCATAGTTCGGTAAGGCGAAAACTAGAGGATTTCATAGATCGACATGCAATTCACTCTTGATAAATAATTAAAGACATTTAATTACTTCATTGAGTAGAATTAGTTTGGCATAGCTCGAGAGAATGTGTTCAATTGAATAGGAAATCCCGTCGGAAGCATATAATCATTATCGAAAGAATTAATTAACTAACGAGGGGTAGGATGAACCGATATTCCCAACAAATTCATTTCTTATTGAATTTTTAATCAATCATTTTAGATATTAGATTTCATTAATCAATTCTTGAATAATTTTATTTGCATGTTTATTTTATCAGAGTAGTAATAATCAATCAACCAATTTTCGTTGCTAAAGATTTAATAACTGAAAATAATAACTGTCAAACACAGTCTTCAGTGGAACGATACTCGTACTCACGTACATTATACTATTACTTGACATCATGCACTTGCGATTAATTTTTGAGCATATAAACCATATTTTTATTAAGGATTTCACAGTGCAAGTTTTGCTCGATCACAACGTAAGACCATGAACTCATTAGAAAGTGTACCGTATATTCTAACATGTTCCTAGTCGAATCAGCCACCTAAAATAAGGATAAAGATGCTTGAGCTCGAGATTAACATCTGCGATGTAAACGCCATGTTTAATTGGTAAGGGCATGAAGATGTTCATTCATACAGATGAGTGATAATTTGATGATTCACTGAGCAACCCTCCTTCGAACTATAAGTGGTTCTCCTTAATTGAGTTGAATGGTTTTCAGTTATGGTTGTATACCATTAGTCTTTTGACTTGGGATAAACGAGAAGCTCTAAGTACTAGCATGCACTTTGATTTGTTTACCGACTCTATTGAGGGTAATCAGGTGGCGAGGTTGGGTGCAGTTTCGAAATATATATAAGCAAATACATTGCAGTCGGAGATACTAGTGAAGATATCATATGTGATCTGATGAGTTAGTAGTGCAAGGATTTTCTGGCCAGATCAAGAAATGTAATTTAAGGAAAAATGTTTTTCTAGTTGCACATATCATGTCACTACTAGTACTCAAATATGCATCACATCGTTATCGAATTCATATGCAACTCTCGATATACCAATAGTTGCAGATACGATCGAGATATATGAGTTGAATGGACCGTACTATATGATAACCATAACTTAAGGTTCTTGCAGCCACTATCAGTGATACCTAGGAGATCATGAGGTGTAGCTACCTAGACGCTCTTACTATGATCTGATGGGTGTAATCAGAAATGAGTTCTGACATTCTTAGTCAAAGAGTTGATGAAAAGAATGAGGCTTATTAGGGTGAGCTAAAATAAGAATATAAGCTATTATGAATAACAAGGAGATGTGAACCCACATCTAGATATATCCACGAACCAGTGAGGGTCACACACATATCATATTCTGTGTTTCTGTTGAGAAAATCAAAGTTCAATTAATTGAATTTGACGACTGTAGTTTGACGAAGATCAAACAGAATGCTTGTAAAGGAGTTTATAAGTAGATTCCATAGGATAAAAGAAAAGGAAGTAGGTTATTTGATAATTGAAAGGAGAGTTGAACTGTCTGTTTTGGTGAAGAAGTTCACAAAACTAGCAGCTGCCAAATATGGACAGTGAAAATTTTGAACTTCGAAATGTTCAACTTTTATTATATGAACAAGACTTGTATATTTGACACATAGGCACTCTCAGATCATCGATCAGAGTTATAATGAGTTCAAAATTATTTATTTAGTAAATTTAGAATTTGCTGATTAAATAATAATACTAGTAGTGGTGATTACTAATATGTACAAATTCTCATAAAATATTCTAAAAGGGACTTGAATTATTTAACTAATAAATTAAATATTGATTATTTAATTTAACTAATATATATGCAAGGTATTAAACGTGCATGTGTAAATATATTAATGTTTATATATACTACTTTATATGTAGATATAAAGACGTGCATATAATATTAATATATCACGCATTATCAAAAATTGATAAATACACGATATAATAATAATACGTGAATTTTGTTTAATGAAAATTAAGAGTCCCTGGTGATAATAGGATCAGGAATCATGATGGGAGAAGGACTCTAATGTGATTAGGAATCAATCTTTCTAAATATTTCATTGATGGTCATATGAAATTAAAGAGTTTTTGCACAGAATACAAGAACAGTAAGTTCACCAAAATTCTTCCTCCCCTTCCAAGTACAACTCACGGCCACTTGAATAACATACGACGTCCAAAAAAAATTTTGAACGTCGAAATTAAAAATTTAAAACTTCTGCCTGGTATCCCAACATAAGTTTCACTGTGGACAAATATTTTTATCGGATTTACTTTTGTTAACCAGCAAATCAAATTTTACTTCGCAATCGCATTACTTCTTAGTTGAAATGGAGGTTTTCTTTAGTTGTGTTCCTTGCAATATTCTCCCTTTCGGCATTTTGTACTAATCGAAGTTAGATTCCCCCATTACGATAATGAAGTGACTTATCTTTATTTAATGAGTTTTTATTTTTATTTTTGTATAAATAGACTTGAAAAAGTAGGTGACATTATACTGAATTACAAGTAAACATATATATTTATATTTACATTGTTTATGGCTCATAGTCTATATAAAAAATTATAAGTTCTTTGGTTAAAAACAAATTAAAAGTATTGTAAAGGGACAAAACTAATATCACATTTACATTAATATATTGGAAAAATTAGAGATATTTTGATAAATCCAATATAATACGTGCAGGTGTTGCTTTCCAGTATTCCTAAAAAGTGTAAAAGGTGTGGATCGACATTTAATAAAATTAAACATGAATATTAGGGTCTCCTCCTAGACGACATTGAAGTAGTATTACCCTCGAAGAGATCTTCGAGTAATGCTTCGATATCCTCAGGCTGGTACTTAATGTACTTATCAGCTTGTTTTCCATTGTCCAAACATTGCCGGAACCGGCCAACGAAGGATCGGTAAGCCGGTATGATGACCGCAGATATAGACACCCTAAGCTCCGATTGAAGCTGCTCATCACTGACCATCCAACTGCTCTGTGTTCTGTGTATTTCTTCAAATATTGTACTAAATGTCTTCATCCTCTCCTTCATCGTAGCTTTGTTTACTTTCCCACCATTCATTTGCGACAGTCCTTCTTGATTCAAACACTGCAGCACTCTACTCCACGTCTCTCTCTGATAATTTTTATGGTACTGCCTCACCACTGTTGATCTTCTCCGGCACCATGTATCCCCCATAACTTGGCGGATTTCGGCACAACTCTTTACTTTTTGCAATATATATCTTCCGTTATTCATCAAGAATATGTATCGGAGTGAAGGGTCTCTGTAAAGATTCGATTTGGCTTCTAAATTCTCATCCAAAAGTTCCATCACTCTCACCACCTGAATACAAAACGGCGTTGCGGCCTCACTAGTACTAGTGCTCGAGGCTTCATTCTGTGACGTTTCCGTACTACAAATATCATTCCCCTTGTGCTTTTGAAAGATTTTCTCCAGTGTGTCTTTGTACTCACCGGCGTACTTTAGATAGTTCATCACGTAGCGCGTTAGTGGGTGCACGGCGCCACCAGGGACTGGTGTTCTCGCGGCATCGCTCTTGATCGAATTTTCAAGATCGCAGAATATGCTAGCAGCTGCCTCCCCGACCCTATCGCCTCCCGACGCAATCTCCACCATCAAATCGGTGGAGCATAAGTCGCTGTCCATAGATAGAATAAGATTCTTCAGCGTCTCGTACAAGTCAAGGAATTTGAACAGCTTTTCCGCAGATCGTTTGGCCATTGCCACCGCCTCTGCAAAATCAAGTAGCTGAATCACCACTGAGCGAGCGAGGTTGCTAAAGTGGCTTTGCCAGAACTGCGGATGTTCCGAAAAGACCAACTCACCGAGCTTTTTCTCGCTGGGGAAAATGACTCGTGAATAAAAATTCACGACCCTGATCCACCGTGAAATCTCGCCCTCGAGCGATTCCCATGGCATTTTTACCACATCGTTGATATTGATTTTTTCGAATTCAAGCCTTTCCATTTGCTGCCTGATCGCATTTCTTCGACATATCGAATAAACTTGGCAACATTCGGTTTCGTACCCAGAGGAAACCATGGTTGTCGCAATTTTATTCATTTTCGTCATGACTTGCGGTGAATAGGCCAGATAATCATCTGATTCGACAGAATCAGGTTCTCTAGGCAGCACGCAGCGATCCGAATATTCTTCTTGATTCGACAAGGCTTTGTATATATTATGATTCTGATCCAACCAATTTGTGGAATCTTCCAACAGTGCCCGAAATTCCTCTTCCAAGAATGTCATGGCACGTTGTAACACCATGCTGGTTCTGTTCAAGGTGGCATATGGAGGAAAATGGCTCAAAGCATTTGTCAATTTGGAGATGTGCGCCACAGCTTCCATGAAAAACATCTCGTCCTCGCTCATCTCTTCTCCAAGTACTTTTCTTTTGGCATCATCACCCTCTATTTTCGATTCGATCGTCTTCAATAAAGTCTCGACGAAATCAGGAGTTTCAGGAGGACCTGATGACTTGTCATCAATTTCCAGAAGGAAGTTTGTGAATCTATCGATATCTCCAAAAAGATCATCCGGACTAGACGATTCAACGTCTTCTCCTAGACTATTTTTCCTCGAGTATATTTTTCGATACGATGCATCGTTTACTGATGAGGAACGCAGGGTGGTTGGAATTTGACAAGTTTTGCTGAAGTTATTGTATTCACCAAGAGATAATTTTTCCATTGCTATAGATGGAATTATTATTATTCTTGAAATTTGTAAATATAGGGAAACTAAAAACACGACGATAGGGGGAAAGTTGTGAATTAGAGGCTCAAAGAAAGTTCGTTATTTAACAAGGGAGGGTTGACTTTGTCTGCTCAGATTAGTTAGGGGAAATAACCCATTTCGTGTCTATTATTTAGCTTTTTTCCCTCTCATTTTTTGTCCATTAAAACCATCCCTAATATTTTTTTTTTTTTAATTTTATTAAAGAAGAACCAAATACATCTTTGATATGACAAATACTTGTGTGAGACGGTCTCACGAGTTGTATTTGTGAGACGGATTCTTATTTGGGTCATCCATGAAAAAGTATTATTTTTTATGCTAAGAGTACTACTTTTTATTGTGAATATGGGTAGTGTTGATCCTGTCTCACAGATTAGGATCCATGAGACTCACTCCTTTGATATAATGACTCCTATTTTTTAGGCTTTTCTTGGTTCAATCCATCTCGTTTGTTATATATTAAGATCCGTCCTCGTATGTGCTCTCCACGACGTGCTTCGGTTTGGATTCAATGATGGCTTTATGCCTTTGAATAATTTACCACTTCGTGGCATTCCATGATCTTTTTCTTATGGTTTTCACATTTTCAAAAATTTAAAATGACTCCTGGAAAATGATGACGATATGGCCATATCTTTATTTAAATCTTATATCGTGATATTTTGTAGATATTATCTTGGTATGTTTTAATAATTACATATATTAATAAAGTACTAAAATTTTAAAAGAAGTCACTGTAACTCAGTTGATAGTCTTTATTCTCTAAGCATCAAGTTGCGGGTCTGATTCTTACTTGGGTTTTTTCCTTCTTTTTCTATTTATTTTTTTAATT
This sequence comes from Primulina eburnea, assembly GCF_022965805.1. Lineage (NCBI taxonomy): Eukaryota > Viridiplantae > Streptophyta > Magnoliopsida > Lamiales > Gesneriaceae > Primulina > Primulina eburnea. Next base: position 21,651,625 of record NC_133114.1, read on the forward strand.
TATATATTAAAATGGCAATGTACGTAGTCTCCATGAATTATAAATATAAACCAAATGAATTATAAAAAATATTGTATAAGCATAAAACTCGTGCATCGATGCACTAGTATATCAGTTGTGTGCGTCAGTGCACTAATATATTATTAATATCTCTCAAATCCTATATTGACTTGAGTATTTGAGTGGTTTGCATTTAGGTGAATTTATCTTACACTTTTTCTTTGATACATAAACCTATTTCGAGACGTTTCGATTCAATTTTTTATTGAAGAAATTGGTATCTGATAATCGTTCGATGTATTTTAATGGGTGTTATTTTTCTTAGTAGCATAAAAAATATATCATAAACTTTCTTCAAAGGTCGAGATTCCTGCCATGTTTTTTTATCATTCCAACTTTGATTTAGTTAAAAATTTGACTCTTCCATGTTTAAAAGGAAAAATAGTTAAATAGTCATGTAAGTTTGATTTTGTGTTTTGGGCCTGTATGTCTTCAAATTTGAGTTTTGCTCATATAAGTTCGGTTATGTTTTTACTAGGTCATTTTTGTCATCGTGTTGACATTACATCGAAATGTCATAATGTCGTATTGAAAAATGCTGACATGTATAATGTCAAATTAACAATTTATCAAAAAAGACCAAAACCCAAAACTCAACACAACTTACTAGACAAAAAACCAAATTTTAAAATATATAGAATTAAAATATAAAATAAACAAATTTGCGAGAACATTTAGACTATTATCCTACTTTTAAATTATAAATAGTTCTACTAAACGAGTTGACCCGTCTTGTCCCTTCAATCTATCGGGTTGGAAAAATTTCAACCCACCTCACCTCTCCTCATGATGCGGGTTAAGCGGGCAACTCACCAAACATTATAAAAAGTAATAAAGAAAATACAAAAACAACTGCAAAAGTAATAAATGGTAGGCTTTCCAGATAATAGTTGAGATTTTAACTCGCCTTCAACTCTGTTACTATAAGTGGTTCAAACCAAAAATCGTAATACCCATTTTGTTGGATAAAAAATTTGGTACATTTTGGTGGTTAACAAAATAATAGTGTGAGAAAACTGACTTAAGAAAAATTAATTAAGTTGGTACAATTAAACAAATCTGATATCAATTTAAAGGATTCCAATTTACCAAACATTAGAATCAGTCTACAACAGAAATCTAAACTGATGTCCACATCAAGCAGTCTCAAAAACTTATCACAACAGTGTATGAGCCGTAATAATGTACGAACTTTCAGAAAAACTTTGGCACAGGCTAAACAGCCAACATACACTTTTGATTGAACGGATCTATTTTTGAGAGTATAAATAGAGGATGAGTTGACTCCAGGAATAATTAATCACTCCCTGATAAAATAAAGTATTCAAGGTCCTTGATATACCTGAGCGAAACTGAATCAGTTAAGCACACCGTTAGAAGAATTTTATCTAATCATTTAATGATCATTTCGTGCTAAGTTAGTATCATTTTGTATTACTTATGTATTGCACTTTGTAGATTGTCTATTAATCAATTTGAGATACTAGAATTTTCAATTTGACAGTGTTTAAGATCAAACTGAATCGGGATCTTGCAAACTACTTGTATCATCCAAAGTCCTCTAGTGTGAACCTTCTTAAAGGAAGAAGGGCTGACGTAGGAGTTTCAGTTTTATGAAGATCTAAAAACATATCTATCATCTTACCCCTTCCCATTCATTTTGTGATTTTTTCTAATATGCCATTTAGCTACCTTCCGCACTTATATATGATAAAACTAATATAGACACTCGAGAATAGCCAGTTTAGTTGTCAACCCATCTAAACTAATCAAATAAATTTCATATTGTGTTTTAAGTATTTATTCAACCCCTCCTTATAAATACTTAACCGATCCTACAAGTGGTATCACAGTAGTTTATTCTCGATTCTGAACATTTCCGATTACAATTACTTCATTCAGTAAAATTCTCATGTTCTCTACGGAAGACTTTGATGACTGGAAAAAAAGAATGCAGGCTCACTTAACTAATCAAGACAATAACATGTGGTTCGTCATTACAGAAGGACCGATGAAGATACTAAAAGCTAATACAGTTATAGTCATCTCCGAAGGTGCTCCTCAAATACTTGAAAAACCAAAGAGCGAATGGACCAATGAGGATTAAAAAAGGTGAATCATGGCAATGTGGCAAAAGATATACTTTATAAAACCGTTGACAAAAACACATTCAGCAAGATCAAAATGTACAAAACTGCCAAAAAAATTAGGGAGAAGCTGATTCAATTCTGTGAAGGAAATGAGCAAACAAAAGAAAACAAGCTCTCCGTGGCCTTACATAAATTTGACAACATCAAGATGAAGCCTAGAGAATCCATTTCTGCTTTTGATGAAAGAGTCATTAGGATTATAATGCACTTCTAAAAGTGTACAACAACTGAGAAGTGATTTTTAAGGTAATGGGAAAACTGCCAAAATAATGGGACGTCAAGACAGTAGCTACGCGTGAATCAAAAGATCTAAACAAGATGGAGCTACGACCTATTTGCAAACTTAAAAGCCTATAAATTTGAATTGCAAATGTAAGGTCCAAAATGCAATAACGTAATCCAACTGCATGCAAATTTAGGAAAATGGAAAATACTTAATTAAATTGTTTTAATTGCATTGATTAAATGTGGTAGACATGTTTACATGTTTAAAAAATGCTTTATATTAGAATGCATAAAATTATGTTTTAAAGGTTATTCGAGACGCGATTGAGGAATGAAGACCAGGGACCAAAAAAGAGAAAATATATTTATTAAATGATTATTTTTAATTATTTAATATATGATATATTTTAAATGATATTTTTGAAAATGACAACTTTTGGGGTGTTTTTATGCGGCGAGTTGTATTTTAAATCGATAATCGATTTTTGACGAAAATAAGGATTTTTGGGAACTCGACTAATATTTTGGAACACTTTTCTAAACAAAATATTTTACCTATATTCTAATGTACCTAATGAGCCTATTATACTATGATTATTGGGCCTAAACTTGTACCATATATTTTATTGTTGCGACTTTGATTGTTGCACTCCCAAGAGCAGGTTGTCCACAATTAGTATAATTCGGTGAGTCCGAATATCGTATACACAGGGAAGCTAAGGTAATTACTAGCCCACTACAATGTCTTTTGTTTTTGTTTTTTTTTTTTGTTTAATTGTTTGAATCTTTAATTGGTAATTTTTAATTGTTCAAATTTTAATTTAAGTAGTTGAGATTAAAAGATCTACTCTTGGTATTTTAATAAAGTTAATATTAATGAATATTATTGAAATCCACTTAATAAAATGGTTCAAATATATTAAATAATCATATTTATATTATGTTATATATTAATACTTATAAGTATATAATATATACCAAAACTTATAAATGTTGTCAAGTATTTATTGTGCTATATATATTTGTAAACACTAAATCAAGGTTCCCACTTTAAATGATTGGTAAAACCAAACTAACATATAAATGGTACCAATAAATTAATATTATGATATATTCATATATAATAAATCAAGAGATCCACTTTAAATGGTTGGTAATACCAAACTATCATTCAAATGGTTCCAAGAAATTAATATTATGATATATTCATGTATAATAAATAAAGACATCCACTTTAAATGGTTGGTAATACCAAACTAATATTTAAATGGTTTCAAGAGTTTAGTGTAACATATAGCAAAAATAAATCAAAATTCCTACTTATAAGTAGAGTATAAGAATACTTACAGAAATAAATATAACATAAATAATAAATAATGATTAATTAATACAATACATAGATTCTTACCTTTTAATAACCTTATTATTATGCCAAGAGTTTCACCTTTTCATCTCAACTTTGGGAATTTAGCTATTCATTATTCAAAGTGTGAAACTTTGAATATGAAATTAACATGCTAATTATATTTAATTGAAGAAATAAAGGAAAAATAAAGAGATAAATATTATGAACTCAAAATTTTGTTCATAGAATGAGGGATATCTCAATTCATTACAATGCACCCCCTATTTATAGCCAAATTTGGGGAGACAAGCACAAATAAAATATTTTTTTTTACACATAAGTCTCCATTGGTGATTCAAGAAATTATATTTTAATACACATCATTTTTGAAAATCTTCTCATCCGAATTTTCTTTTCCACATAAAACAAAACATGTACATATCTGAGTTGTTTGAATTGTGGTATTTTTTTATCATTTGACCACGTAATTTGAGAGATATGGTCAAAATGCTAGAGCATGGTAAAACTGTCACTCATTTGATAACTTTATTTGTTGTTTAATTTGATCCCAATTGTGAGACGATTTTTATCTCATGCTTGTCACCAGTATTGTAGATATTATCATCAATTTTCTACAGGTCCAAGAATCATTTTAATCCAATTTGCAACACCAATGTTATTCTTGTTTTATCAAACCTGTAAAAATAGTAAAAACTTATAATAACACAAAAACTTTTTTTTTATACGATTTATTATAAAACATATAATATTTAAACATTTAATAAAAAAACTATAAATTTAAATTATAAAACATTTAATTAATGTACAGTTTTTATGTTTATTATTTATATATCAAACAAGTCACAAAACCCTACTCTACACAACACATACTCATGCACACCACCTCTTAGAGCACTAGGACTCTTAGGGCAGCAGCCATACACGAACACACACGCCACTTCAAGGTTTTCACGTGGTTTTGAAAGGAAACACAGCAAGTTCCGTCCTTCTCCGTCAACATTCTTCGTATCGCAAATTGTTTTCATGCGTGATATACTCAAAAGCACGTCTTAATCTTCCTTCACTCATCGTTCATACCATATCATGTGTATTTAACATGATTGTATGAAAATATGATACACTTTCTATTATTTCGTTTTTGTGGCTTGTACATGTCCAAACTTTGATTTTATGTTTCTAAATCAATGTTTATGTTGCATAAATGGGATGCCATGCTTGAGCAATAAGAATGGATGAATTTTAGAGGGATTAGGGACCTTAGATGCATGTTTAAAGGCTGGAAAGGAAAGGGCAAAAGGATGAACAAAAATTAGGGTTTTAATAAGCTATGATTTTCGGCATAGGTTTTCTAGATGGGTACGGCTGCTATATGCTGCAAGGTCATGCCCAGGGGTCCTAAGAGGGCTGATTTAAGGTCCTAGATAGGCTAAGGGATGGCTGGTGCAAGTGTTAGGGTTGAAACGGCTAGGGGTCTCGCGCAAGGCTTGTAGGATCGGGTTTGGGGGGTTGGGGGTTCTAGGCTCATTAAGCTTGGTCCAACAGGGTCTCTAGGGTTCAGTCATTTTCCTAGGATGTTTAGCTAGGGTTTGGTTGAGTCGGCCATGAGCTAGGGTCGAAGGGATTGAGGGTTTGTTCAAAGCTAGGGTTTCGAAACTAGGGCAGAAATTTCCAGCATCATCCTAGGATTTTGCAAGGGTTTTAATTGGCTTGATTTGGGTTGCATAGGATATGGTTAGATGTTAATAAGTTATTTTTCAAATTTGGTAAAATTCGGTTATATTTTGAGTCGATTCGGGTTAAAATCGGGACATATGGTAAGTTTTAAAACGAATTGGGAATTAGTCGAGGAGCATAAGTTTACGTCTAAAAAATATTTGTGGGTGTATTTTAAGGTGTCATATTAAGTTTGGATGGATTTTTGTCACCATTTTAAGGTCTAAAAATAAATTGGGAAAGTTAGGGTTTAAGGGGTAAAACAATCATTTTACACCTGAAATATGTTAGAAGTCATGGCAGTGCACTGAATACTGTAATGAATGCTAAAATGTTTATTTTTAAAGTTTACAGAATTTTATTATGGAAAATGATAATGCTAAAAGATTTGTTGCAAGGTTGGTTTATAAGAAAAATGATATATATATATATATATATATATATATATATATATATATATATATATATATATATACAGTTTTGATATCCTGCACACCTACCGTGCACACCTATGTGAGCACCGATGAGGTGTCGCTCACCCATTGGATGTGATGAGATATAGAAAAATTACGCATCCAATGGATGAGTGACACCTCATCGGTGCTCACAAAGGTGTGCACGGTGGGTGTTCAGGATATCAAAACTTTATATATATATATATATATATATATATATATATATATATATATATATATATATATATATATATATATATATATATATATATATATATATATATATAAAAGCCCGAATACTTCTTGCTTGAAAATTTACGAAAAATTAAATTTTCTTTTTTAAAATAACTTAAATGGCCTCATTCATAAAATCACTGATGAATCAAGTTCAATGTTCAAAATATAGCAGCGGAAGAAAATAAAGTTTTCCAAAAATCACAATTTAAAAATATCCAACGACTGATAAAATGTTTGCGGAATAAAATAACAACTGCTGCACTGAGGTCCTCGGGTGCCACTACTGCCGACCCAAGCTGGCTCACTAGTCCCCGCCCTCGGCCCTAGCCTCATCAGTACCTACAACAATCAAGTCTAGTGAGCCTAAAGACTCAGCATGCATATATCGCAGGTAACGAGTAAAATCTGAAGTAAAATATGCATGGGATAAAATATCATGTCATGAGGCATGCTGAAAATAATCTGTACTGAGCAATTATAATACGTGCATAACTGAACTGATAATCACACTAAAAATTTTTGCTCCTTGGAGCCTGTACAGAAATAACTTGTAAAATTTTCTGTTGAGATTATGTTTTACGCCTGTGGCCACTGCACTAAGCTGAACTGATCGGTAACTGGCTACCGGGGAGTCTGAAACTGAACTGAGTTGGCCGGTCACTGGCGACCGGGTGGTACCAAACTGAACTGAGCGGTCACTGGCGACCGTATAAAATAATACTCCCACATAGTGAATGAACCACAAGCCATATCGCATAAATCTAAAAAATAATCATTTTATATTTAATGCACGTAAAATAATTAACTGTCATAATGAAAATTCCTGTATATTTTACCAATTGGATTGGATTGGATCGTCCCCAGGCTCGCTGCAACCTAACTGTGCTATGAAAAATATGCAATAGCTTAAACTTGGCCAACTATGCGCTTTAATTTCAAAAATGCGACTATGACGTCTAATGACTTCGTATTTAATCATGACTCCGAACCAACCCGGACCAACACTGAACCGACGTATAGTCATGATTAAAATATGCTGAAAATAATGAAATGATGCTCCTAAAATGATGAGGGTCGAAATCTAGGTGAAATGGAGGCCAAAACAAGAAACGCTCTTTCGAGAGTCAATTTGGCACATCGCACCGTAAATTCTCGTACGACCTCAAAAATGATCCGAATCACGAACGGTAAAAAACATGACCTTTCTAACTCAATGTGGTACTGTCCAGTCCAAGGCCATAGGCTAAAAGCCAACCAAGAACTCAAACGAGCCTCCGAACCGACACAGCAACTTGCTGTAAAAATACAGCAGCTGTACATGTGTTCTTCTTGTGTCGTTTTCGAGTCTGCCAGCCTTTGGGGGCGTGAACCACCGACCAGAGACTCTTACCAACATCCCAAGGAGTGATTTGAACCATGGCTAAGGGCCCTAGGCCAGCCACAATCCGCGTCACACCAAAACTCAACCGAAATTCCAACCGAGAACCAACGTGCATGCGTGTGTAGTGTTTTGCCTTGATCGATGTCTTGCGTCGTTCCAGTGGTCATTTGATTGACCATGGCCCGATCTAGACATCTAGGAGCGTGATATGAACCGTGGCTAAGGGCCATAGGCCAACCAAGATCCATACCAAGCAACAAAAGAAACGAAACCATATGCTGAGAAATGGAAGAGGCCGAAGGGTTATAGGGGGCTGTTTTGATGTTTTGATTAAAAACCGATGAGCCATGGACCAAGCCACCAAAAGGGCGACTTAGTCATGTCTTAGACATGCTAGGGGAGTGATCTAACCATGGCTAAGAGCCCTAGGGTAGCCAAGATCAGATTCAATCCCTTGACAAAATAATCTGAAACTTTCGAACACATGAGATGCAAGGGGAAAGGCTGCTGTCAATTCTGATTTCTATCATGCATGGGGCTTGTTTGAATGGACCATCACGGTCTTGACACACCCTAGTATGGGTCTAGATGTCGCCTTGGGAGCCTGGAGTCGAACCATCCACCTGAAACCACAAAACGAGGGAAAAACGTGAACTGCACAAGGGAACCGAAATATGCATGTTTTGTTTTCTGAAAATGCTTTGATGTATTTCGGTTTTTGCATGATAAAACATGATCATATACTGAAAAAAAATTGCTAATATGACTTGATTGAGGTTTGAAAGAAATTTAGACATGCCTTGGTTTCGTTTCGAAAGGAAATGAACGAAACGACGACGACGCGGCACGGAGGAGGTGGAGCGCTTCTCTTGTTATTCCTTGTACTCGATTTTTCTCTCCTCTTTCTAGCTATGAAACCCACGAAATTTCTCTCCAAAATCACTCTGAATTTCGAGACTAAGGGAGGGGGAATGGTGGTTAAGAGGGTGAGGAGAAGGGTGCAAAAATATAGGGAAAATCAAGACCAAGTCTCCCCCTTTTTGAATTTTGAATTCTTGTTGCTATCAAATATTGATGGGGGGAAATATTAGAGGTGCATGCCGATTCTTGCATTTCCAACAAGGCTTGGATAAGATTGATCATTAATCAAATGGTGCTTGAAAAGAATGAAGAGATTATTCTACTAATTAAATACAAAGAAAGGTCAAAGGTGTTGAGTTGGCAAGATAATGCTTAGTCATCTAAGGGGCCAAAAATTCATCTATTAAAAGGAGGAGAAATTATTATCTAACTAGTAAATTTATAACCCTTAAAATCCTCACTAATCCTTTAATTAATTTAGTGAATTAACCTCTTAATTAGTAACTTAAAATGACTTTATTTTCTACTTCGCCTCAGGTAACTTAAATAATTCTTTAAAATTCCTGTTAACTTAAAATGACTTACTTGACTAGCTAAAATAAAGTCTGGAATATTACGAATTTAAATTTATCCAAAGCTCCAACTCAGTCCGGCCTCACTGAAATAACTGAAGTGATAAAAATCAAACTAATGAAATGAAATTAATAAAATAATTAACTTCAAAGAAATGCATTTAAAATAATTGTGCAATGATGAGTCAATTTAAACTTTAAATACAGAATTATGCATGGCTTATAGGCGACTGATGTACGGGGTTACACATATATATATATTATGCATGAATTTTTGTAAGTGATGAAAATAATGAAAGGTTGAAGGAGGTGACTTGATTGTGACTAATACGATGATATGATACGTAAGGCCAAGTCTCAGTTGATGAGTGAGAGTGTCGCAGATGTCCCCGCCGCCTAGTACCATGGTTATACGTAGATGGATCCATCGAATTATAACTGATACGAAAGTCACAATTAATGATCTAAATTAAATAAAATGGAAACGTATGCGTATATGATAAACGGAAAAAGGGTATGATGAAAGAGAAAATGATTTAAAGTTATTTGTGCTCATGAAAAGCTATTTTATTAAAAGTAGCTTTCAACGTTTCTTGTGAATATATATGTATTAATTGTTATCATAGTTAAGGTTTGATTAGTCAATAGACTCACTAGATGAGATCGATGCAGATGAGCATGATCTAGTTGATGATAGAGGACTTGATGGTTGAACTAGCTAGACTGATGATGCACATAACCCGAGGACCTTTGCCAGTTTTCCGCATTAAGATTACTTTAAAAATTTTATGATGTTATGCTTTTGAGTGGTTTGAGTGATTTAAGAGTTTATGCTTTAGTTTGAAAAATGCTAGTTTTAGGTTTTGGTTGGCGAATTTACGTTTTGCACGCACTGCGTTATTTTGGATTTTCAAATAATAGGTTAGTTGGTTGGTTGGTTTTAAATGGTGCAAAAGTATATTTAAAAATATATTTATATATATGTTATGTATATTTCGGCCGAATGGATGGATAGAAAAAAAATAGTATATTTTAAAAAAAAAGAGTAGTGGACATTTCAGTTGGTATTAGAGCAATGTTCATGTAAAGAGTTGTGCCACCGCTAGTTCCGAAAAGCTCAGTCGCCAAGCCTCAAGTCTGTAAGTTTAATTTCTTTAAATGAGTTTAATGATAATAGCTGCATGTTTACATGGTTCATATGTTTAAGTTACCTATTTAAAAGCTTTTTGAAGTTAAAAGATATTTATTTTTTAAGTTTCCCAAAAAGAGACTTTTATATGCTGCATGATTAGAAGCCTAGATTTACATGCATGTTGGTTACATTTAGAATTTGGAAAATGTTCAGATATAATGCCTTCTAAACGCGTAGCTAGTACTGGTAGGCAAGCTGATACGAATGAGGATCCTCAAGGAAATGATCCCGCACCTCCTAATGGGGACGCTGCTACTCGTGTTCTAGAGGGTATGTCACGTTTCTTTGAGCAGCAGTCTCAGTATGCTCGGGGCCACAATACGATATGTATGATCAGTTCCGGAGGCTGAGTCCGAAGAAGTTTTCTGGCACCATCGACCAATTTGCTGCTGAGGGTTGGATTCGATCAATTGAGGTACATTCCTGTTATATGAATATGGGTGATGTTTACCGAGTTAGATGTGCTACTTACATCATAACATCCGAAAAAACAGTCCACGTAAGCAGCGTGCATGCAAATTATTTTAATTGCTTAATTTTTTTATTTAATTGCTTTTAAATACTTGCATGATATTTATTATATGATTAAATGCATGATTGCATAACTAAATGATAATATGACATTATTACATGAAATTAAGAATTTACCCGAATATTCGATAATAGACAGGGAAAAGGAGACTGGGGACGACCAAGACAAGAACGTGTTTTTTATTTAATTAATAGCAAGGCTTCATAATATTGTTTAAAAATAATTTAATTTTCCTAAAAAAGTTGGAGTTCGAATTATTTTACGAGTCGAGCTCGATTTTTCACGGGAAGCCGGTTTTGGGCAAACAACGAGTTTTAAAAGATCAAAAATATTATTTTATGGAAACTAATTTTATAACATTTATTATCTAATAAATTAAGTGTTATTGAGCCTAATTTAACTAATTTAGTAGGCCCAATTACCCTTAAGTTTGCAAGCCCAAAAGCAAAGCTCATTATGATGTTAATTATTTATAAATAAGTTACCAAAGCTTTCAAAACTTCACAATTCCTTCACCCATCAGCCGAAATACACCTCAAACATACAACTAGTATTTTCAAAAATTTGGGAGAAAGAAAAGCTTGTGTTCTTCGTCGTCCGTTCGTCCCAAGTCGCACCATCGCCAAAGGTCGTATATTCGAGCGTTATAAATGCAAAGACACGTTCTCTAAATTTTTTAAAACATCACAAAAATCATAATATGTGTGTTTTAATTGATTATGCATGATAATACGTGGGTTCGATTATTTTATGGTATGATACGTATTTTCAACGATTTTACGATTTGACGCTTTTTTAAAAAGAATCGTTATGAACCCATGGGACACGCTGCCAAAACATGATAAAATATTATAGAATATGAACAAAACATGATAAAAAAGGGAAGAAGAATAAGCTGGAACCGCAGAATTTTATCAAAGAAGGGCCGAGAGTTTTTAAAAGTGTGTGAGTGCTTGTTGGGATTCAAGGGACTCGGTTGCTTTGCATGGGGCTTGGAGGCTCGGCCATGGCTGGCTGAGGATTGAGGAGGGTCAGGGGAGAGGGCCTGGTACAGTTCTTGTGGGCTAGGACGCGCGCAGCAGGGCTGGGGAAGATTCCTCGCTGCATAGGACTCCTCCCGTAGGGTGATGGTGTGTTGGCCAAGAGTTTTCGGAGGGTGTCTTGGTCTGGGGGCAAGCTAGATGGTCCATCAGGGTCCTAGGGTGATGGGCATGGGCCGGGCCAGGGGCTGGAGCGACTGGGTGCGTTGTGACCGAGCCAAACGAGAGAAACACGAGGGAAGCTCCAAGGTGACGCACATGCTCTCTTCTGATCCAGGTGGCTCGCGCATGGGTTCCAGGGTCTGGATTGGTTCTGGGTGTGGTCCAGGGTTGGTTAGGGTCAGGTGGGCTCGACTGGAAGAGCCCTGGTGTCACTAGGAGTCCTTGAGCGTGAGTTTGTAGCAGCATGGGTCATGGTTGCGTAGAGGGAGAGTTGCGAAGGTTAGGGGTGGTCCGAGGGCTTTGGCTGGTCTGGGAGGATGCTAGGCGTGATCCAGGGTACGTGAGGGTCTGAGGTGGTTGCTGGTTAAGTGGCTGGAAGAGTCCTAGTGTCTCTAGGACTCTTGGGCGTGAGATGCAACCAGCGTGCAGGTTTGTGCTTCTGTCAACGTGAGTTTGAGCGAGCTAGGGTCTGGTTCTAGGGGCTGAGCTTGGTCAGCTAGGGTGCCTAGGTGGTTTGGCTCAAGTTTGGCTTGAGGTGGCTCGGGCGTGAATCAAGTATTTTGGGAGTTGGCTTGGGTGGTTCGATCATGGGTCATATTCGAATTTAATAAGAAAATATTAGAACCATCGGTCCACGGGTGTGGTTCATGGCTCAAAAAGGTAGAATAAATAATAAAAATTATGTTCAAAATTTGGGATCAAAATAATGAGATTTGAATTTATCCAGGATTTAATCAACTCACTAAATGATAATTAAAAAATTAATTGAAAAGCCTAGTTTTAAACTTTATAAAATTATGAAAAATTATATTTAAACTTAAATAATTATTTAAAATAAGTCCATGTCATTAAAAGTGAGAAAAAGGTAAAATCGAGAAATTTTACGTCCAAGGGCAAAACATTAATTTTACACTTAGGAAAATACATAAACGTTTGGCAGCGTCCCAAAGGATCATAATACTTGTAAAATGATATTCTATTATTTAAAATGACGATTTTGATGATAATATGTTATTTATGATTTTTGGAAAAGCTGTGCAATTTCTACTCTTTAAAATGCTATTTTTGGAAAGTTGTGCTATTTTATGATTTTAAATGGAAAGAAAAAATATTTTGTGGGATGTGAATTGACTGTGACATATGATATATGATATGTGGGGGATCCGTTTATGTGATGATGATGAACTTACAATTTTTGTGGGTATGACGTGAGGGTCAAGGCCTGAGAAGGACCCCGTTTACTGGGCCAAGGCCCCAGAGAGACCCCAACGATCATATTTTTACGGTGATGCCTAGTACACACCCCCATAGGTCATGTGGAGCTGAAGACTGATCAGTCGACCAAAGGATAAATGCTACTCACTTTCAAATATCAAACTTCACCCAAAATGATATATGATTAAAACCTTTACGATTTTAATGATTTTATGATATATGATTCATGATGATGATTAAAGTTATTTTTAAAATGATTTATTTCTGCTCAAAAAGTATTTTAAAATGATTTTATGATTTACGATGCAGGATTTGATGATTTATGGGAGTTGCTGACGATTGAATAGATCGAGTGTAGCAGTACACACCGAGGGTCTTTATGTTTACGCACTAGCTTGATAGATAAATGATTTAAAGATTTATGTTAAGTATTTTTATGAGAGATATTTTTATGCTTTGTTTTATTGTTAGTTGATCTTTTAAAGGTCGATTTAGGATTTTGGTTAGTTTATGATCTATGATTTATTTTATGTACTTGATATTTTAATTGTTAATTTATTATGATTGTTAGAAATGTTAAGTTATTTTATTTAGTTAGTATTTTCGAGTTTATGATTTATTATTAGTAAAAAAAATTCGAGATATTTTCAGTTGGTATCAGAGCCAAGGTTTTGTAAGGCCCGAGATTTTAATTACTGTAATCTGAGATTGATCTGAAATGATTTATGGATTAATTAAGGTAAATGTGGACGGAATGGATTAGACCGGGAAAGATGCAAAATATGTGCGAAGGAGGTGCCATTCACGCACATGCGCGACCTAGTGCGCACACATGTGCGGCTTTGGCAGAAGACCCCGCGCATCTGCGCGACGTGAGGGCGTGCATATACGCGAGGTGTCCGACTTCAGTATTGTACTCCTATCGTTACAGGCTACAACAGGACGTAAGTTTCATTGAGTTCTGATATCGTTTGAAATTATGATATTGTCAGAATTGAATATGAATCATATATGGTGTTTCTGATACAGTGGACATCGTATATTTGAAGTCAGATTAAAGAACAGTCTGTTTATGTAATTGTTATGATTTTCAGAGTTGATTTGATTGAAATTCGATATCAGAACTGTATTGTTAATGATTATAAGTTGTATTGATATTGATTTTGAATTCTGGTACTGTGTCTGTGATATTGAGATTGACAGGATTACTGAGACGGTAATATTTTGCCGTCGAAAAATCAGTAGATGGAAATTGATCAGATTCAGTATTGATTATGATTGGATCGTTCTGTCGTGATATTGATCAGATTATGTTTGATTTGAGTATTGATCAGGCTAGATTTTGATTTGAGTTGCATATTGAGATTGTGCCTATGCGATATTGTATTTCAGATTGATATAGACAGATTTGACTTCGAGACTTCTAATTCGTCAGACCGAGAAGAGAAAAGGTATAAATTAATGTTGAGTTGGGATTGCACAACTCGAGTGAGGTTTGACTCGAGTTTCCCTAAATCACATACTTTATTTTATTGCATTGTTATTTGCAATTGAATACGATTGATATTTTTGGTCTATGGATTTATAGACAATGTATGTCTTGAGTCATAGGCGGATATGATTAGTCAGTAGACATTTGATCTTGTGACAGAAGGGCGGATAGTGAGGACTCGTCACTAGGCCCATTGCACTTTGTCACAAGATAGGATATTGGTGAAAATGCCAAAGTCTGTGACGGATAGGTCAGGACGTCGGATGTTTGGCTATATCGGAGGGGATAGAACTGGAGTCTTTTCTATTACTGGTGTTCGATATGAAAAGAGCCAAAGTCCGTGAATAAGAACATACTACCACCCCGATCGGGAGTGTAGGTGGATGTATGTTCTTATTCCGATCGGGATCCCTAGATTAGGACTGAGTCGAGTCTGAGTCTGAGAATCACGGAGAGTGATTCATTATTTGATATTGAATTATGTTCCTGATGATGGTACATGTTTAGAATATGATTTATTGTTGATATTGATTCATGTTTAGGATTATAATATATGTGATAAATATTTGATTCATGTTTATGATTTTGATACATGTTAGGAATATTTGCTATATGCTTTTATATTGTTTTTATGATTGCATGTATACATGATTTATACTGAGAATATAATTCTCACCGGAGTTATCTGGCTGTTGTCTTGTTTGTATGTGTGCATGACAACAGGTGGGACAGGATAAGGGTAAGAAGAAAACGAGGCTGGACTAGATAGCGTGGAGATCCGGGCTCAGAATTGGACTAGGATTCAGTACTTGATCTATAGTAATTGGAATCTAGTTTAATAGGAATGTATTAAGTACTAGACTTGTACTTTAACTTTAATATGTAAATTAGATTGACTTACATTACATTTCCGCTGTGTATTGTTTATGTCCCACATTACTTAATTGTTTCATTTGATATTAAAAATGATTAAGGAAATGATTAGCGTCCGAGTCCCCACAACATGTGGTATCAGAGCATTAGGTTGATTGAGATAGAGAAGAGTGAGCGGGGTAGAATGAGTTTTCTTTCCTTGCATGTGATTGCTAGCATGTGATTTATTATAATGTTGAATTACATGGTGTGTGCTAGCATGATATTATGTTTGACTGCCTGAAGTTACTTGGCATATGATGGAATACAATGTTGAAATTACATTGTATATGTTAAGATTTCAGTATATTTTTATTGTTTAGAAAGTTATATATTACCTGAATATCTGAGTTGATTTGGTAAAATGTATTATTTGAAACAGGGATCAGAACCAATTCTTGATCAGAGGTAAGCTGATCAGGATTGGGATTGAGACGGATTTGTCTCCTATTACTACTAATGCTTGTGATTATCATATATTCCTCCTAGAAGAATTCCTGGAATGAGGTAGTACTTCGACTGATCAGATAGATGTGTCAGAAACTCTGATGGAAACACAGTTGATTAGATTTCAGTCATTCCAACCGCCGATTCTGAGGGGTATTGAGGCGCCAGTCGATTGTGAGAATTGGCGGTAGGATATAGAAATGTTATTTGAATTTCTTGGTTTTACAGATGATTGTAGAGTTAAGCTGGTTGGAAATTAACTACGGGAGGTCGCTAGGAGTTGGTGGCTGGTAACCAGGGAAAGCCATAGCACATCGTGGTTCAACGATTACGTGGAAAATTTTTAATGTTGAATTTTATCAAAGATTTGTACCACTATCATACCGACAGGATAAAAGTGCAGATTTTGCAAATCTGAGACAGGGTCAGTTGAATGTCGATGAGTATTTGGCCCAGTTTTTCACCTTGCTACATTTTGCCCCTCAAGTGGCTAGAAATGATACCTGCTGTATCTGATCAGTTTATCCAGGGATTGAATCCGGAGATACGCACATTGGTGAATGTGAAACAACCGAGTAACTTTGTTGATACTTTGAATCGAGCCAGAACAGCAGAAACCTGTTCTGATGAGACAAAAAGAAGCTTCATATGTTCTTCCAACACCGATACCACAACAACTGCCTTCCAGAATCGAGATTGGCAGCAACAGTGGTGGAAAGAAAGAGCAGTTGAAAGTTCAAAAGAAGGAGTTCAAGAAGTTAGGGAGCGGTTCATCTAGCTCCAGCGGTTCTAGCCCGAGTTATACGGGAATTTATTGCAAAACTTGCGGAGGGAGACATCTCACGGAGCAATGTCATGGAGTGACTAGTAGATGCAATTTCTGTAAACAGCAAGGACATTTTGCTAGAGTTTGTCCACAGAAAGGCTCCCGGAGATCTCATGGAGCTGAATCATCGGGGTGTAAAGACCAAGAGACAGGCCCATGATGTATTTGATGAGATTGTAACAGGTAATTGTTCTTTTATGATTATTTTGAATCCTATACATGATTTTGTATGAATGGCATTGATATATGTTGTACCTGTTGGGTCGGTGTGTACTGTAGTATTGAGTCCTTTATCTTTTGGGGGAAAAGATTGTTATCAGTGAAGTTTGTAAATATTATATAGTGCAGTAAAATGAGAATAAGATTGAGTTATATTAGGTGGTACTTGTGTTGTCCGATTCTGACCACATTATTGATATTGATGTGTTAGCAAGTACAGAAGTATTGTAGATTCTTTCCAGGAGATGGTAAGATTCGGACCTGAAATGGCCGAATAATAAATGATATGCGATAAGGATTTTTGATTTAAATCTCCTTTGATATTCATATTATTTATGACTCCAGGATTATTGAAAGGAATGGAGTAATTCCTTAGATAATCAGTTGATTTACTGAGATGGAATGGATTATTGACTGAGTTTCTAGGGACAGGAGCGTTGCTACGGTTGTTCCAGATGAGATTTCGGGTTTGATTCTAGCCATGGAAGATTTATTTCAGTCTTGACTCGATATCAGGTATTGTGAGTATTTTCAGAACTTTGTACAGAATGATATTGATTGAATTGAAAGAATGAATGTCAGTTAGAAGATTACTGGCCGAGAGTTAGAGTTACATCTGATAATGTGTTTCTCTGTAAAATACTTCAGTTCTGTGTATGAGTTGATAAATCCTGTCTTCAGAAGTGTTCTGATGACCTTATGCTCGTTTTATCTACTGATATTTTGATATATTCGCAGTGTATGATTGATTAAATCGAACAGTTGAAATTTGTATTGAATATTCTGAGAACTGAGATGGTTGTATACAGAATGGTTCGGATATGAATTTTGATTGCAATAGATTGTATTCAGAGTCTGTGATATCTGAAGATAGTATATTGATTGATTGTAGCACAGTTGAGACCGTGATCAATGGCTGAAAACGACATTGAAAATGGCAAAACTTCAGAAATGTCAGAAATTACGTTTTATGAGTTTACTAGATCAGTATAAATGACTAGTATTCTGAATCCGATCCAATATTGCTGTTATTCTGAATCCGTATTTGATACCGATTGTTATGAACCGTTGAGATTATATACAGTTCAAGCCGACGCAGAGCTGATTTTGAAAATTACAGCAGTTCAGAAGTTTGATCAGATTGTTCAGAATATGATTCGATAGTCAGAACAGTGTGTTAATCAAGATACCAGGTAGGTAATGCTTTATTTTATAGAATTAGCTGATTTGTGTGTACCAGATATTCCGACTTTGAAATGACAGGTATTGTCAGATGCACACAGTAGTAGATTCAGTATTATTCTGATAACATGAGATATGTGATAATTCGAACGGACAAGTTTTAATATAAACAAACGAAATCAGTTATGTCAGAATTTGTATTGAAATTTCTAAATCGCTGACAGATGAAGACAGGAAGATAGAAACCAGGAGATTGGTTATACAGATTATCGATTCATGAATAGAAATAGGAGTACAATTCCTATGGATCTGGTGATACTTACCGAAATATTGCCAAAAACTGTACCAGGATATGGTTATGATTGAACGATTGTTCAAATCTGCATATGTTATATTGTACAGGATGACGTACAGATATGACTAGATGACTGAAAAGTATGTCAGAAAAAGGGGCAGAATGTATAGCATGATTTTTCATCTATGGTTTATAGATTGACGGATAGTCGGAGTGAACTATCTTGATACTGGAGGATATCCAGGAACTGTAGTGCTGGATTCTAACACTAGGTGACACGATTTATTGTCACTTGCGAATTGTCGTACAATAATATCTATCAGATGAGTATCGAGATAACCTTATTCGAGATATTGTACAGTGATAGCTGTCGATTTCCGGTGTATGGAGATAATATCTCGATGATACCTTGAAATTGAATTTGATGGAATCAGAGATGTGACAAAGAACGTGAAGCTGATTCAGAAGAAAAATGAAGACCGCTCAGAATAGGTAGACTAAGTAAGTCAACAGCGGCCGATGACTGGTGGTATTTAAAACCAAAGATTGAATATATCTTGGACAGTGGATTAACTGATTTGATAGCAGATGCTGATATTGAGTTGTTATGAGCTGTTGATTGGTATATATGGAGGTTGTATAGCCAGTATTTTGTGATTGATTCTATCACGAGTTCTTTCGAGTAGTATTATGATATTATACTTCTTGAATGATTATGTCAGTCTAGAATCAGAGATCCGTGAAAGAAAGATAATCCAGAATAAAGACTATTCGCTGTTGAAGTACAGTATAGTCATCCAGGTATCGAAGAAGCTACCTAGAAGATTGAGTCTGATATGAGGTAGCGATATGCAGAGTCATTACGCGGAGATGGGTTTTATGATTGACTCGATTATACATTTCTTTCCTTGTCGGACTTGCTATCTGAATTGATTGTCTATGATTTCAGAATGGATTGCCTGTGATTTCGAGGACGAAATCATATCTTAGAGGTGGAGAAATGTAAGGCCCGAGATTTTAATTACTGTAATTTGAGATTGATCTGAAATGATTTATGGATTAATTAAGGTAAATGTGGACGGAATGGATCAAACCGGGAAAGACGCAAAATATGTACGAGGGAGGTGCCATTCGCGCACATGCGTGACCTAGTGCGCACACATGCGCGGCATTGGCAGAAGACCACGCGCATATGCGCGGCGTGAGGGCGCGCATATGTGCGAGGTGTCCAGCAGCCAAGGTAAATTTTCCAGAAGACCTCGCGCATATGCGCCGAGTAGTGGCGCGCATATGCGCGAGTCCCCGTGAAGCTACTCGCCGAGACTTTGTGTCTCGCGCATATGCGTCAAGTAGTGTGGCGTATATGCGCGAGACGTGCAGCACATGGCGTTAGCCACTTGCCCTGACTGCATGCGCGAGATATATTTATATATATATATATATATACATACAAATGTCAATTATCAGAAAAGAAATGGAAGAGAAAGCTTCGGGGAAAAGGCTTCGTTCATGATTTTCGAAATTGATTTACGAGCGAACCGTCTGTTTGATTTTGAATTCGACTTTAGTATTGTACTCCTATCGTTACAGGCTATAACAAGACGTAAGTTTCATTGAATTCTGATATAGTTTGAAATTATGATATTGTCAGAATTGAATATGAATCATATATGGTGTTTCTGATACATTGGACATCGTATATTTGAAGTCAGATTAAAGAACAGTCTGTTTATGTAATTGTTATGATTTTCAGAGTTGATTTGATTGAAATTCGATATCAGAACTGTATTGTTAATGATTATAAGTTGTATCGATATTGATTTTGAATTCTGGTAATGTGTCTGTGATATTGAGATTGACAGGATTACTGAGACGGTAATATTATGCCGTCGAAACATCAGTAGATGGATATTGATCAGATTCAGTATTGATTATGATTGTATCGTTCTGTAGTGATATTGATCAGATTATGTTTGATTTGAGTATTGATCAGACTAGATTTTGAATTGAGTTGCATATTGAGATTGTGCCTATGCGATATTGTATTTCAGATTGATATGGACAGGTTTGACTTCGAGAATTCTAATTCGTCAGACCGAGAAGATAAAGGTATAAATTAATGTTGAGTTGGGATTGCACAACTCGAGTGAGGTTTGACTCGAGTTTCCTAAATCATATACTTTATTTTATTGCATTGTTATTTGCAATTGAATACGATAGATATTTTTGGTCTATGGATTTATAGACAATGTATGTCTTGAGTCATAGGCGGATATGATTAGTCGTAGACATTTGATCTTGTGACAGAAGGGACCGGATAGTGAGGACTCGTCACTGGGCCATTGCACTTTGTCACAAGATAGGATATTGGTGAAAATGCCAAAGTCTGTGACGGATAGGTCAGGACGTCAGATGTTTGGCTATATCGGAGTGGATAGAACTGGAGTCTTTTCTATTACCTGGTGTTCGATATGGAAAGAGCCAAAGTCCGTGAATAAGAACATACTACCCGATCGGGAGTGTAGGTGGATGTATGTTCTTATTCCGATCGGGATCCCTAGATTAGGACTAAGTCGAGTCTGAGTCTGAGAATCATGGAGAGTGATTCATTACTTGATATTGAATTATGTTCATGATGATGGTACATGTTTAGAATATGATTTATTCTTGATATTGATTCATGTTTAGGATTATAATATATGTGATGAATATTTGATTCATGTTTCTGATTTTGATACATGTTAGGAATATTTGCTATATACTTTTATATTGTTTTTATGATTGCATGTATACATGGTTTATACTGAGAATATAATTCTCACCAGAGTTATCCGGCTAGTTGTCTTGTTTGTATGTGTGCATGACAACAGGTGGGACAGGATAAGGGTCAAGAAGAGAACGAGGCTGGACTAGATAGCGTGGAGATCCGGGCTCAGAAATGGACTAGGATTCAGTACTTGATCTATAGTAATTGGAATCTAGTTTAATAGGAATGTATTAAGTACTAGACTTGTACTTTAACTTTAATATGTAAATTAGATTGACTTACAATACGTTTCCGCTGTGTATTTTTTTAAAAAAAGTTTATGTCCCACATTACTTAATTGTTTCATTTGATATTAAAAACGATTAAGGAAATGATTAGCGTTCGAGTCCCACAGTTTTCCCCAAATGGTTTTTACTGTCACTCCGAGAAGCTCAAGAAGTCACGCCTTAAAAATGTGAGTTTTTGCTACTTTATATTGTTATATGCTAAAATTCTTTTAAATGCTTATATGATGCATGATATACATATTAGTTGCATGCTGAATGGAAAATGATTAAATTCATGTTAGGTAGTGGAATTGATGAAGAACTTGGAAAAAGTAGGCTGTATGCACTACTCGAGCTAGATTTAGGAGTCGACTTTGGGAAATTTTGGGTTAGGATTGCCATTTTCAAGATTTTGAAGACCGAATTGAAGAGTAAGATTTAAGTTAGAGGTTAAGGGAATCTAAGCTTTGCAATCATCAAGACAAGGAAATTTTCGAGGACGAAATTCTATATAAGGGGGGAGAATTGTAATATCCGAAAAATTAGTCCACGTATACCGCATGCATGCATGCAAATTATTTTAATTGCTTAATTGTTTTATTTAATTGCTTTTAAATGCTCGCATGATATTTATTATATGATTAAATGCATGATTGCATAACTAAAGGATAATATGACATGATTAAATGAAATTAACCCGAAAATTCGATAATAGGCAGGGGAAAAGGAGATCGGGTACGACCAAGCCAAGAATATGTATTTTTAATTAATTAATGGCAAAGCTTAATAATATGGTTTAAAAATGATTTAATTTTCCTAAAAATGTTGGAGTTCGAATTATTTTATGAGTCGAGCTCGATTTTTCCCGGGAAGCTGGTTTTGGCCAAACAACGAGTTTTAAAAGAACAAAAATATGATTTTATGGAAAATAATTTTATAAACTTTTATTATCTAATAAATTAAGTGTTATTGGGCCCAATATAACTAATTTAAGTAGGTCCAATTACCCTTAAGTTTGCAAGCCCAAAACCAAAGCTCATTATCATGTTAATTATTTATAGATAAGTTCCAAAGCTTTCAAAACCTCACAATTCCTTCACCCATAAGCCGAAATACACCTCAAACACACGCCTAGTATTTTTGAAAATTTGGGAGAAAGAAAAAGCTTGTGTTCTTCGTCGTCCGGTCGTCCAACGTCGCACCCTCGCCATAGGTCGTATATTTGAGCGTTATAAACGCAAAGACACGTTCTCTAAACTTTTTAAAAACGTCATAAAAATCATAATATGTGTGTTTCAATTGATTATGCATGATACGCGGGTTCTATTATTTTACGGTATGATACGTACTTTCAACGTTTTTATGATTTGATGCTTGTTTTAAAAGAATCGTTATGAACCCAAGGTACACGCTGCCAAAACATGATAAAATATGATTGAATATGAACAAAACATGATAAAAAAGTGAAGGGGAATAAGCTGGAACCGTAAAATTTTATCAAAGAAGGGCCAAGAGTTTTAAAAGTGTGTGTGCGCGCTTGTTGGGGTTCAAGGGACTCGGTTGCTTTGCATGGGGCTTGAGGGCTCGGCCAGGGCTGGCTGGGCATCGAGGAGGGTCAAAGGAGAGGGCCTGGTAGAATGCTAGTGCGCTAGGACGCGAGCAGCAGGGCTGGCGAAGAGTCATCGATGCATAGGACTCTTCCCGTAGGGTGATGGTGTGTTTGGCCGAGAGTTTTCGGAGGGTGGCTCGGTCTGGGGCAAGCTAAGTGGTCCATCAGGGTCCTAGGGTGATGGGCAGGGTTCGAGCCAGGGGCTGGAGCGACTGGGCCCACTGTGGCTCGAGCCAAACGAGAGAAACGCGAGGGAAGCTCCAAGGTGACGCACATGCTCTCTTCTGATCCAGGTGGCTTGCGCGTGGGTTACAGGGTCTGGATTGGGTCTGGGCGTGGTCCAGGGTTGGTTAGGTTCAGGTGGGCTCGGCTGCAAGAGCCTTGGTGTCACTAGGAGTCCTTGAGCGTGAGTTTGTAGTAGCATGGGTCTTGGTTGCGTAGAGGGAGAGTTGCGGGGGTTAGGGGTGGTCCGAGGGCTTGGGCTGATCTGGGAGGATGCTGGGCATGGTCCAGGGTCAGTGAGGGTCTGAGGTGGTCCCTGGTTAAGTGGCTGGAAGAGTCCTAGTGTCTATAGGATTCTTGGACATGAGATGCAACCAGCGTGCAGGTTTGTGCTTCTGTCTAGGTGAGTTTGAGCGAGCTAGGGTCTGGTTCTAGGAGATGGGCTTGTTCAGTAGGGTGCCTAGGTGGTTTGGCTTGAGTTTGGCTCGGGCGTGGATCAAGTATTTTGGGAGTTGGCTCGGGTGGTTTGATCATGGGTCATATTTCGAATTTAATAAGAAAATATTAGAACCATTGGTCCACGGGTGTGGTTCATGGCTCACAAGAGTAGAATAAATAATAAAAATGTTATGTTCAAAATTTGGAATCAAAATATGAGTTTTGGATTTTTCCGGGATTTAATCGCCTCACTAAATGTTAATTAAAGAATTAATTGAAAAAGCCTAGTTTTAAGCTTTATAAAATTATAGAAAATTATATTTAAACTTAAATAATTATTTAGAATAATTCCATGTCATTAAAACTGAGAACAAGTTAAAATCGAGAAATTTTACGTCCAGGGGCAAAACATTAATTTTAAACTTAGGAAAATACATATACATTTGGCAGCGTGCCGAAGGATCATACTGCTTGTAAAATGATATTCTATGATTTAAAATGATGATTTTGATGATAATATGTTATTCTATGATTTTTGGAAAAGCTGTGCAATTTCTACTGTTTAAAATGTTATTTTTGGGAAGTTGTGCTATTTTATGATTTTAGAAGAAATAAAAATATTTTGAGGGATGTGAATTGACTGTGACATATGATATATGATTTGTGGGAGATCTGTTTATGTGAGGACGGTGAACTTACAATTTTGTGAGGATGACGTAAGGGTCAAGGCCCCAGAGGACCACGACGATCGTATTTCTACGGTGGAGCCTAGTGCACACCACCATAGGCCATGTGGAGCTGAAGACTGAGCAGTCGACCAAAGGATAAATGCTAGTCACTTTCAAAGATCAAACTTCACCCAGAATGATATATGATTGAAAGCTTTACGATTTTAATGATTTTATGATTTATGATTAATGATGATGATTAAAGCTATTTTTAAAATGATTTATTTCTACTCAAAATATATTTTAAAATGATTTTACGATATAAGATTTATTTATGTTAAAAAGCTATTTTAAATAAAAGTATGATTTTAATGCATGTGATTGTACATGTATTATTTGCTATCCATCTTTAGAACGTATTGAGTAATTAGACTAACTAGGTTTGTATGATGCATGATTTGATGATTTATGGGAGTTGCTGATGATTGAATAGATCGAGTGCAGCAGTACACACCCGAGGGTCTTTATGTTTCCATACTAGGTTGATAGATAAATGATTTAAAGATTTATGTTAAGGATTTTTATGAGAGATATTTTATGCTTTGTTTTATTGTTAGTTGATCTTTTTAAAGGTCGATTTAAAATTTTGGTTAGTTGATGATCTAGGATTTATTTTGTGCACTTGAGATTTCAATTGTTAATTTTTTATGATTGTTAGAAATGTTAAGTTATTTTATTTAGTTAGTATTTTCGAGTTTATGATTTATGAGTAGTAAAAAAAAAGTCGAGGTCGTTCATTCATGCTATGAGATGATGCTTCTCTTTGGTGGGAAGGAGCTAAACATGGAGTTAATCTAGCCACCCTCACTTGGGTGCAATTTAAGACATATTTTATGATATTACTGTTGACGTTCGTGGACGCTTGAAGAGAGAGTTTATGACTCTTCGTCATGGAGACACGACTGTGGCTGAGTTCGTTAGGAGATTTGATAGGGGTTGTCACTTTGTGCCCCTTATTGCTGGGATGCTGGTGAGAAACTAAGGCACTTCTTGGATGGAATTTGACCTACTATACGACATGATGTGATGTTGATGCGATCGACGGATTAGGTAGCTGCCAATGCTTGTGCATTCCAAGCTGAGAAAGGCCTGAGAGATATTGATTTCGAAATGCAACGCAAGAGGCAGCAACACCAGTAGAATTATCAGCCGAATAAGAGACAGTTCACGAAACCCCCTAAAGCTCAAGGACAGCAAAATCCCCAAGGACAATGGAAGAAACCGGGGCAACCGAATCCACCACAGCCTGGAACACCAAAACCCGAAGAGAGGCCACTATGCAAAGAATGCAATCGCTTACACTTTCGAAAGTGCATGTGGGGAACATAAAAGTGCTTCAGATGCAAGGAAAACGAACATAAAGCTGTTGATTGCCCAAAGAAGAAATGACCAACCGTTGGCAGAGCTTATGTGATGCATACTGAGGAAGCCGAAGAAGAGCCAGACACGAATTTGCTCACTGGTAACCTAGTTGTTTAACATTTTTATATTGCTTTTGTTGCTTGAAATGTTAAATTGATTATGTAAATTGATTTTGATAATGGAGAACTTAGAGGAAGATAGGTTGAATGTTCTACCTTAGTTGGATTTAAGTGGCTGGAAGAGTCCTAGTGTCTATAGGATTCTTGGGTGTGAGATGCAACCAGCGTGCAGGTTTGTGCTTCTGTCTAGGTGAGTTTGAGCGAGCTAGGGTCTGGTTCTAGGAGATGGGATTGTTCAGTAGGGTGCCTAAGTGGGTTGGCTTGGGTTTGGCTCGGGCGTGGATCAAGTATTTTGGGAGTTGGCTCGGGTGGTTCGATCATGGGTCATATTTCGAATTTAATAAGAAAATATTAGAACCATTGGTCCACGGGTGTGGTTCATGGCTCACAAGAGTAGAATAAATAACAAAAATGTTATGTTCAAAATTTGTGATCAAAATAATGAGTTTTGGATTTATCCGGGATTTAATCGCCTCACTAAATGTTATTTAAAGAATTAATTGAAAAGCCTAGTTTTAAGCTTTATAAAATTATGAAAAATTTTATTTAAACTTAAATAATTATTTAGAATAAGTCCATGTTATTAAAAGTGAGAAAAAGCTAAAATCGAGAAATTTTACGTCTAGGGGCAAAACATTAATTCTACACTTAGGAAAATACATAAACATTTGGCAGCATCCGGAAGGATCATAATGCTTGTAAAATGATATTCAATGATTTAAAATGATGATTTTGATGATAATATGTTATTTATGATTTTTGGAAAAGCTGTGCAATTTCTACTATTTAAAATGTTATTTTTTGAAAGTTGTGCTATTTTATGATTTTAAAAGGAAATAAAAATATTTTGAGGGATGTGAATTGACTGTGACATATTATATATGATTTGTGGGAGATTCGTTTGTGTGAGGACGGTGAACTTACAATTTTGTGGGGATGACGTAAGGGTCAAGGCCCCAGAGGACCCCGACGATCGTATTTCTATGGTGGAGCCTAGTGCACACCCCCATAGGCCATGTGGAGCTGAAGACTGAGCAGTCGACCAAAGGTTAAATGCTAGTCACTTTCAAAGATCAAACTTCACCCAGAATGATATATGATTGAAAGCTTTACGATTTTAATGATTTTATGATTTATGATTAATGATGATGATTAAAGCTATTTTTAAAATGATTTATTTCTGCTCAAAAGATATTTTAAAATGATTTTACGATTTACGATTTATTTATGTTAAAAAGCTATTTTAAATAAAAGTATGATTTTAATGCATGTGATTGTACATGTATTATTTGCTATCCATGTTTAGAACGTGTTGAGTAATTAGACTCACTAGGTTTGTATGATGCAGGATTTTATGATTTATGGGAGTTGCTGATAATTGAATAGATCGAGTGCAGCAGTATACACCCGAGGGTCTTTATGTTTCCATACTAGCTTGATAGATAAATGATTTAAAGATTTATGTTAAGGATTTTTATGAGAGATATTTTTATGCTTTGTTTTATTGTTAGTTGATCTTTTTAAAGGTCGATTTAAAATTTTGGTTAGTTGATGATCTAGGATTTATTTTGTGCACTTGAGATTTCAATTGTTAATTTTTTTATGATTTTTAGAAATGTTAAGTTATTTTATTTACTTAGTATTTTCGAGTTTATGATTTATGAGTAGTAAAAAAAAAGTCGAGGTCGTTCATTCATGCTATGAGATGATGCTTCTCTTTGGTGGGAAGGAGCTAAACATGGAGTTAATCTAGCCACACTCACTTGGGTGCAATTTAAGGACATATTTACTGTTGACGTTCGTGGATACTTGAAGAGAGAGTTTATGAATCTTCGTCATGGAGACACGACTGTGGCTGAGTTCGTTAGGAGATTTGATAGGGGTTGTCACTTTGTGCCCCTTATTGCTAGGGATGCTGGTGAGAAACTGTTAGGCCCGGGGCCGAAGAGCGCGGGGGGTGATCGCCGGTGCCATCAGTTGCACGGACAATGAGCGGCTCCTGGCAGGCTTCTAGGTGGAGGGAACATGAATGAACCTACCCACACGGGAATGAGAGGGATTCCGAGACTGTGCAATGTAATGGACTGAACAGTTGAAGAGGGCTTAAAAGATTTGATTGGTATTACTCATATCACGAAGGTGCATCTTCTTTTCGGTAGCTCATCACATAAGAACTCCAAAGTTAAGCGTGCTTGACTTGGGGAAATTTTGGGATGGGTGACCTCCTGGGAAGTTTCCCAGGGTGCGTGTGAGTGAGGACATAAGCACACTGGAAAGACCCGTCTTGATACAGTGAGGACAGTCGTCAAATCTGGGGCGTTACAAGTAGCGATCGGATTTAAATATGCTCGTCTGATCAGACAAAATGCCACAGTATACTGGGTGGTACAAACTGAAACTGACCGGTAACTGGCGACCGGATTTACAAAGTCTCCCATGATAGTGCTACGGCCACAAGCAATATCGCATAAATCTCAAAAAATGAACATTTTAAATTTCCATGCACGTAATATAATTAAATGACATCATCAAATCAGAAAAATTTCAATCTCCTGTATTAAAATTATTTACTTGCGATAATTTAAAAATATTTATATGACTTGATTGAAGAGTCAAAGGAGATATAAACATGCCTGGGTTTGTTTTGACGGAAAACAAACGAAATACTGACGCGGCGCGGTGGAGACGGAGTGCTCTTCCTTAATTCCTTTAAACCAAACATGCATGATAATTATTATAATAGTTTAAAAAAAATCGTAAACGTGATGCATGAACATTTAAAAATATTATGATTTGTGCTCAAGTAAGAAATTTAAAAGCTTGATATGGGAACTCTAGAATTTTATGGGTTATAAGTGGAATTGATTTATTAAAGTTAGTCTAATGCTACCATGGGCTAAATTATTAAGTTTATATGCTAGAATTAAGTAACCATTAAGGATACATAAGAATGCGACATCTTATCCCATGCAAATTTTACTATATTATTTACTTGTTATTTACGATATATGCATGCTGAGTCTTTAGACTCACTAGACTTGATTGTTGTAGGTACTGATGATGTCAGGACCGAGGGCGGGGACCAGTGAGCCAGCTCGAGTCGGCAGTAGTGGAACCCGAGGACCTCATTTCAAGCACTTACGATTTTTTTTCATGCTCAAATATTTTATCTCTTGTTGAATTATTTTAAATTGTTACTTTGCAAACATTGAATTCTTCCGCTGCTATTTTTAAACATTAAACATTATTTAACAGTTTATTTTATGAATTTGATTCTCCGTTAGTTTAAAAGAAAATTTTTAATTTTTCCGCAAATTTTCAAGCACAAATTTTCGAGCCGTTTCAGTTGGTATTAGAGCAATGATTCTGTATAGGGTTGTACTACTACTGACCTCGAGAAGCTCACGAAATCACGCCTTCGGTATGTAAGTTTTACATTTACGCATTTTATTTAAATCATGAATTATTTAACAGCCTGTTTCCACGAAATATTTTATGATTATGCAGTATTTATTTAAATTTTGAAGAAATAATGGGATTATGCATGTTGGTTACGTATGGGTTACATGTTTGGAACAGTGTGCCTCCTAGACGCCTTGTTGAGCGCGCGAGGGATGATGAGCGTCGTCATGAGGACGGTGAACATCAGAGATAGGAGGGAAATGCACCTCCACCCCCACCGGACAAAAATAAGAATTTTGCTATTTGGGCATTAGGAGAGGTCGTAAATTATTTGACTATATTAACTTTTGGGTTAGTAGTACTGATGCTCTACTTATGGGCCATAAGTTAAACTAAAAAAGAAAAATTATGAATGATTTTGAGACTTGTAGAATTTCTAAGAAATTATTAATGGTTCTTGGTTGCTAGTCGAGTAAATTTTTGAGGATTTCATATAAGCAATAGCGATTCGAAGACTACGACAATATTTAGGATTATAAATGTACAATTTGAGAATTTTAAGTATCTATGGAAATGTAAGATTAATTTTGAGAATTTATTTAGGATGCATGCTCTACATAGTTGGATTTAAGGATTGAATTGCAGGAATTGAGAATTTTAAGGACCTAATTGTAATAACCAATGATTTGAGGACCTAAGTTCAAAAATAAAATTTCTAAGGGACTATTTTCGAATTTACTAAATTTCGGGATTTAATTTTGAGTTCGAGAAATTAAAAGTTTAATGAGGTAAAGATGGAAAATTTTTATGGGGACAATGATGAAAATTCGAAGAGTTGTAGGGCCAAAAATGTAAATGTGGAGAACTGTAAGGGTCAGATTGTAATTTTCAAAATTTTAAGGATTTAATGCGAATTTTTGAGGAACACTTGGTATTTTAAGTATTTATAGAAATGTAAGACGTGTTATGGGAATTAATTTTGGGTTTAATAAACTTAAGGCTATTGAACCTTATGATGCGGGATATCTATAAAATGAAATTGAGAATACTGAGGACTAATGGGTAATTGTGGAACTTTCGAGATTTAGGGAAAAATTGGACGATATTCGAGGAAAGTAAAAATTAATTTTACAATTTTAAGAAATTTGAGAACTTATTTAGTAGTAAGTGAGAATCGAACGGTTTAAATGGTAGGAATTTTCGGTTATTTAGGCTCGAAGGAAATATAGAGTATTTAGATATTTGGGTTATAATGTTACGATGAATGATAACCAAGGACATTGTAGGATGAATCAATCTTAGGCGTGAAAATTTAAGCGTTAGTGAAATAATGTTGTGGCAAATTTAGAATTTGAAGTTATGACAATTTAAGGTAAATTTAATCGGTTAGTTAGGTTATAAGAATAAACATTGAGTTAGTAAATTTTTGGGAACGTAAGTTTGATGTATCACAAGTTTTAGTCATGATCTTAATAGTTAAGATTAAACCTTGTGAGAATTTAAAATTTTTGAAAGATAGGTACAATGAGGGTTAGTTTAATTGATAGACACACGCAAGAGGTGAGGTCGACACCTTGTCTTGAGAAATGTTGAAAGTCATTAACAAACTTGGGACTAAACGGATATGTGTATTGGGATTATTTTGTTCAAAGCTATTTGGATTAGGTAAGTTTGAATGTCAAATTTATGGGATATTTGTTCATACGGAAATTTCTGGGTGAAATAAAAACAAAAGGGAATTGGTTGTGTTCGATATAAGTTATCAATGGATGAATATTAAGATTTTTATCAAGTAAGAAATCTAAAAGCTTGATATGGGAACTCTAGAATTTTATGGGTTATAAGTGGAATTGATTTATTAAAGTTAGTCTAATGCTACCATGGGCTAACTTATTAAGTTTATATGCTAGAATTAAGTAAGCATTAAGGATACATAAGAATGCGACATCTTATCCCATGCAAATTTTACTATATTATTTACTTGTTATTTACGATATATGCATGCTGAGTCTTTAGACTCACTAGACTTGATTGTTGTAGGTACTGATGATGTCAGGACCGAGGGCGGGGACCAGTGAGCCAGCTCGAGTCGGCAGTAGTGGAACCCGATGACCTCATTTCAGCACTTACGATTTTTTTTCATGCTCAAACATTTTATCTCTTGTTGAATTATTTTAAATTGTTACTTTGCAAACATGAATTCTTCCGCTGCTATTTTAAACATTAAACATTATTTAACAGTTATTTTATGAATTTGATTCTCCGTTAGTTTAAAAGAAAATTTTTAATTTTTTCGCAAATTTTCAAGCGCAAATTTCGAGCCGTTTCAGAAACTAAGGCACTTCTTGGATGGAATTGACCTACTATACGACATGATGTGATGTTGATGCGACGACGGATTAGGCAGCTGTCAATGCTTGTGCATTCCAAGCTGAGAAAGGCCCTGAGAGATATTGATTTCGAGATGCAACACAAGAGGCAGCAACACCAGTAGAATTCTCAGCCGAAAAGAGACAGTTCACGAAACCCCCTAAAGCTCAAGGATAGCAAAATCCCCAAGGACAATGGAAGAAACCGGGGCAACCGAAGCCACCGCAGTCTGGAACACCAAAACCAGAAGAGAGGCCACTGTGCAAAGAATGCAATTGCTTACACTTTCGAAAGTGCATGTGGGGAACATAAAAGTGCTTCAGATGCAAGGAAGACGGACATATAGTTGTTGATTGCCCAAAGAAGAAAGGGCCAACCGTTGGCAGAGCTTATGTGATGCATACTGAGGAAGCCGAAGAAGAGCCAGACACAACTTTGCTCATTGGTAACCTAGTTGTTTAACATTTTTATATTGCTTTTGTTGCTTGAAATGTTAAATTGATTATGTAAATTGATTGTGATAATGGAGAACTTAGAGGAGGATAGGTTGAATGTTCTACCTTAGTTGGATTTAAGGGTTGATTGGAAAATCATAAAAATTGGGCACAAAATATAAGCCTTAATCATGCAAAGGGATGAATGGAACGAAAATAAGAATTTTAAGGCTTGGAAATGGAAAAATCGAGAATTTTGAGATTTTTTTATAAAAATCGAAAACTTAGTGACCAGAGTGCAAAATCAAGAATCTAAGGGCTAAATTGAAGTAGGCCGAGAACTCAACGACTAAAAAAAATTTTGAGCAGTCCAGGGACTGAAATTGAGAAAACTGAATGTTCTAAGGTGAAATTTGGGATATTTGAAAATTCAGGGACTAAAATGCAAAGTTTCGAAAGTTCAGGGGCTATTTTGCAACTTCTAGCTAAATAGGGGCTATTTACACAATTTCTAGAATGTTGGGATCAAAACAATAATTTTAGAGAGTTTAGAGCTGGAATTGATGAATTCATAAATTAATTGGGCTAGAATGCAATTTAGGTGTAGCTACCTATGCATTGCTAGATTCAGGAGCTACACACTCATTTATATTTGGGACGTTCATCAAGCGAATACAGATTATACCTAATGATTTGGAATTGGGCTTTAAAGTTTCAATTTCTTCTGGTGATCAAATGGCCACTTCAAGCATTGTGAAGAATCTGGAGTTTCGTTTGCAAAAAGATGTGGTTCGGGCAGATTTTGTCATACTCCCGATGCCTGAATTCGACATCATTATCGGCATGGATTGGATATATATGAATGGAGCTTCGATATATTTTCGGCAGAGGTCAATATCTAATCGACCACCCAGCGGGAAATATTTTGTCTTTGAGGCAGCAAGGAACAAGCAAATGCTGTACATTATCTCCTACATCTGTGCGAGGAAACTTATGAGATGAGGTTGCTAAGAATTTATAGCATGTGTTATTCCAGCACATATTCCTGTCAGTCAGAAGCTAGAGGATGTTGAGGTTGTCAGATACTTTCCTAGTGTCTTTTCTGAGAACGTTTCTGGCATTCCACCGAACCGAGACGTGGAATGTTTTATTTAGTTGATGACGGGCACTGTGCCAATTTCTAAGGCAACCTATCGTCTAGCACCCGTCGAAATGAAAGAGCCAAAAGACCAAATTCAAGAGTTGTTGGACAAGGGTTTTATTCGCCCGAGTTGTTCTATATGGGGCGCACCGGTATTATTTGTGAAGAAAAAAGATGGTAGTATGTGACTCTATATTGATTATAGAGAGTTTAATAGAGTCACCATAAAAAAAAGTATCCCTTGCATAGAATCGAGGATTTATTTGATCAATTTCAAGGAGTATCGATTTTCTCGAAAATAGATCTTTGTTTGGGAAACCATCGGCTGAAGGTGAAGGAGTCCGATGTTCATTAGAAAGCTTTTAGAACTCGATATGGGCGCTAGAGTTTATGGTGATGCCATTTGGGTTGACCAATGCACCAGTGATCTTCAGGGATCTAATGAATCACGTATTTCAGCCGTATCTGGATCAATTTATCATAGTCTTCATAGATGATATTTTGATATATTCGAGCAGCAAAGAAAAGCACAGTCAGAACTTGAGAATGATACTACAATTTTCGCAAGATAGAAAATTAATTGCTAAGTTCAGCAAGTGCGAGTTTTGGCTCGAGAGAGTGGTGTTCTTAGGGCACATCATTTCTAGAGATAGAGTTGAGGTCGATCCAAGCAAGGTCGAGGTAGTTAGAGAATGACCAGTACCAATGAGCGTAACCTAGATCCGTAGCTTCTTGGATCTAGCTGGATACTACCAGAAGTTTATTCAAGGATTATCTTCTATTATGGTACCCTTTATCGTCTTGACAAAGAAGAATGCAAAGTTTATGTGAGGTTAAGCTTCCAAGAGAGTTTTGAGAAGCTGAAGCAACCTTTGACTTCAGCGCCAGTTCTATCGATGTCATCAGGGCAAGGAGAGTATGTACTTTACACAGACGTGTTGAAGCTTGCTTTAGGCACAGTCTTGATCCAAAATGACCGAGTGATAGCTTATGCGTCTAGACAGTTGAAGGTTCATGAGAAGAATTACCCAAATTATTACCTCGAGCACACATCAGTAGTATTTGCTCTCAAGATTTTGAGACATTACTTATATGCGAAGAAGTGCATGATTTTCACGGATCATAAAAGTTTGAAGTACTTCTTCACCTAAAAAGAGTTGAACATGAGACAAAGAAGATGGCTAAGTTGGTAAAGGACTACGACTGCGATATTAGCTACCACCCGGACACAGCTAATGTAGTTGCAGACGCTTTGAGTAGGAAGACAGCGGTCATCGTTCAAAGACCATTGCAAGCAGGGATTCAGCGATTCGAGCTTGCAGTGATGCTAAGGGTGAGGCTCCTAATCTTTCTACTATGACCAAGGTTCTAAAAAGCGCGAAGCGCCCCGAAGCGCGAACGTCGAGCTTCAAGCTTTTCAGGCTTAAGCGAGATTAATACGAGCTTAAGTGTAAAAAAGCATTTTTGATTTTTAGCATAGTTGTAATTATTTTAAACAAATAAATAGATAAAAATAAATACTGCATAAATATGATAAATAAGTATAATATATAATGCATTAATTTTCATTTTTATAGAAGCATAAGAATCTCAAAATTGTAATATTTAGTTGTTTTTGCAACTAGACCACATCAAAAAATGCTAAATATTAGTCAAATAATTGTCAGATTCTAATTCTAATTCTTCTTCTTCGTCTATTTCATCTGTCGGTACCGTCCGATATATCATCGAAGTCCCCTTGAACATTGACATTGATATCACTTGTAGGTTGTAAAGTGTCCATCTCCATCTCCATCTCATCTTCATCATCACAATTTTCAACTATCCAAAATTTATCTTTGCTATATCACTATCTTGTAAAGTCTCAAATTTATGTTTTCTCTTTTTCTTGTTCATAATCTTGCATTGAATTGGAAATACACTAGATTATTCATCCTTGTAGTATCTAGTCTATTTCTTTTTTTAGTGTGTATATACATTAAAAACAAAAGAAAAAATTAGAATAAGCTACAAATTATCATATTGCCACAAAAGTAAAGTATAATGAAGTAAATATTTACCCCTTCAAAGACACTCCAATTCCTTTCACAACCCGATGAACTAGTAGTTAAACCAAGGATCTTTTTTGCCATCACTTTCAAATTTGGCACCTCATTGTCATAGAAGTCCCACCAACTAACTATCAAAATTTAAAAAAAGAGACAGAAATATCATAATATGTGTCAACAATAATATATAAACATGAAAGGAAATAAAACAATGTTTACATACTTGGATTGTAATTTTGATAATTATTTAGGCATTCACTTAATGCTATTTTTTTCCAAATGCTCCTTCTTTTTTTGTGTATTTTTGTAACTCAACATTTATCACATGATTTTGCATTTGAACATAAGAAAGAACTTTTCAACATTAGTGATCATATTATTTGTTATCAAATGATCATCTTTGATACTTTGATTCTTGAAGAAATAATATGGATTCAGAAGATAAGCTGTCGTATGAATTAGATTATCAAGACGACCTTACTTTTTTGCATCAATAATGTCTAAAATTGGCCAATAATCACTTTCTTTCTTCAAAGTTTTTTGAATTTCACCCTTTGCATTCAATAACTCTCCATACACAAAACCCATAGAAGGTTTCTCCTCTCCATTATCAAGTCTAAGAACTTTTACAATGGAGTGAATACTCGCAAGCACAAATCTATCGAGTTCCAAAAATCATTGGGGACAATAGCATCAAATGCCTTTCTTCCTTTTTTGCTCCTAGACCATTTAGTGTTATTCCATTCATTGCTAGTCTTCATATTTCTCAACTCTTGTTTCTTATCAAGCTCGAATCGCTGAATCCTTGCTTGCAAATGGTTAAAGTCAAGTGGCTAAATAGTTCGGAGGAAGAAGCTACTTAGGAAAATGAGACCGACATGAGAATTCGCTACCCAGAGTTATTCGGTAAGTCTTAATTTTGAGGACGAAATTTCATTTAAGGGAGAGAGGAATTGTAATGTCCAAAATGCGATAACGTAATACAACTGCATGCAAATCTAGGAAAAATGAAAATGTCTATTGTTTTAATTGCATTGATTAAATGTGGTAGGCATGTTTACATGTTTAAAATATGCTTTATACTAGAATGCATTAAACATGTTTTAAAGGTTATTCAAGAAGCGAACGAGGAACGGAGAGCAGGGACCATGAAAGGGAAAAATTTTTATTAAATGATTATTTTTAATTATTTAATATATGATATATTTTAAATGGTATTTTCGAATATGACAACTTTTGAGGTGTTTTTACGCGCCGATTCGTATTTTAAACTGTAATCGCTTTTTGACAAAAATAAGGACTTTTTGGGAACTCGGCTAATATTTTGAAAAACTTTTAAAAAAAAATTATGTCTACATTCTTATGGGCCTATTATACTATGTTTATTGTGCCTAAACTTGTACTATATATTTTATATATCAAACAAGTCCCGAAACCCTACTCTACACAACACAACCTCAACGCACACCACCTCCTAGAGCACTAGGACTCTTAGGGTAGCAGCCATACATGAACACACACACCAATTCAAGGTTTTCACGTGGATTTGAAAGGAAACACAACAAATCCCGTCCCTCTCTGTCAACATTCTTCGCATCAAAAATTGTTTTCTTGCGTGATATATGCAAAGGCACGCCTTAATCTCCCTTCATTCATCTTTCATACCATATTATGTGTATTTAACATGATTGCATGAAAAATATGATGCAATTTCTATTATTTTCGTTTTTATGGCTTGTACATGTCCAAACTTTCATTTTTATGTTTCTAAATCCATGTTTATGTTGCATCAAGGGGCTGCCATTCTAGGGCAATAAGAAGGTATGAATTTCAGAGGGATTAGGGATCCTTAGGTGCATGTTTAAAGGCTAGAAAGGACATGGCAAAAGGATGAAAAAAATTGGAGTTTTAATAAACTAGGGTTTTTGGCTTGGGTTTCCTAGATGGGTGATGTTGATAACTACTATAGGGTCACAGTCCAGGGTCCTAAGAGAGCTGATTCAGGGTCCTAGATAGGCTAAGGGACGGCTGGTGCAAGGGCTAGGGTTGAAACCGCTATGGGTCGCGCACAAGGCTTGTAGGATCGGGTTTGGAGGGTTGTGGGATCTAGGCTCTTTAAGCTTGGTCCAACAGGGTCTCTAGGGTTCATTCACGGTCCTAGGATGTTCAGCTAGGATCTGGTGAGTCGGACATGGGATAGGATCGAAAGGATTGAGGGTTTGTTCAAAGCTTGGGTTTTGAAACTAGGGCAGAAATTTCCAGCAGCTTCCTAGGCTTGTTCAAGGGTTTCAATTTGTTTCATAGGGTATGGTTAGATGTTAATAAGCTATGATTCAATTTTGGTAAAGTTGGGTTAAGTTTTGAGTCTATTTGGTTTAAAACCGGGAAGAATGGTTAAGTTTTAAAACGAATTGGGAAATTAGTCGAGGAGCATAATTTTACGTCTAAGAAATATTTATGAGTGTATTTTAAGGTGTCATGTTAAGTTTGGATGGATTTGGGTCATTGTTTTAAGGTCTAAGAATAAATTGGGAAAGTTAGGGTTTTCAAGGGCAAAACGGTCATTTTACACTTAAAAAATGTTAGAAGTCCTGGCAGTGCCCTGGATGTTGTAATGAATGCTAAAATGTTTATTTTGTGGGTTTATGGAATTTTATGATGAAAAATGATAACGCTAAAAGACGTGTTGCAAGCGTAGTTTAAAAGAAAAATAATATATATATATGCATGAATTTTTATTAGTGATAAAAATAATGACTTGATTGTGACTAATACGATGATATGATGATATGTAAGGTCAAGGCTTAGTTGACGGGTGAGAGTGTCGCTGATGTTCTCGCCGCCTAGTACCATGGTTATACGTAGATGGATCCATCAACCTATAGCTGATATGAAAGTCACAATTAATTATCTGAATTTAATAAAATGGACGTATACGTATATGATGAAAGAAAAAAGGATATGATATAAGGGAAAATGATTTAAAGTTATGCATGCTCATGAAAAGCTATTTTATTAAAAGTATCTTTCACTATTGCTTGTGAATATGTGTATTACTTGTTATCATGGTTAACATTTGCTAAGTCAATAGACTCACTAGGTGTGATCGATGCAGGTGGACATGATTTGGTTAATGATAGAGGACTTGATGGTTGAACTAGTTGGACTGATGGTGCACATAATCCGATGACCTTTGGTAGTTTTCTGCATTAAGATTACTTTAAATATTTTATGATGTTATGCTTTTGAGTGGTTTGAGAGATTTAAGAGTGTATGCTTTAGTTTGAAAAATGCTAGTTTTAGTTTTTGGTTGGCGATTTTACGTTTTGCACGCATTGCATTCTTTTGGATTTTCAAATAATAAGTTGGCTGGTTTATTTTAAATGGTGCAAAAGTATATTTAATAATAAATAATATATACATATATATATATGTATGTATATATGGAATCATCAGTTGCAAAAGAAAATCTACTGAACAGTTAAATAGTGATGCTATGTCACTATTTGTAAAGAAGTTTGGAAAATTTCTAAGAAAGAATTAAGGAAATTTTCAAATTTCCAATCAAAGAACCTATCAAAAGAAAAAGTCAACTGATGACTCCAATGCATGTTTCAAATGTGGCAAAAATGACCATTTCATCGTAGATTACCCTAAACCATAGAAAGATGACAAGAGATCATCTGACAAGGGCAAGAGATGTTTCAATGGAATGACAGTTAAGTTGATCCAAATCTGAGTTCCAAAAGGACTAATCTTGTAACGCCCCAGATTTGACGACTGTCCTCACTGTACCAAGACGAGTCTTTCCAGCATGCTTATGTCCTCACTCACACGCACCCTAGGAAACTTCCCAGGAGGTCACCCATCCCAAAATTGCCTCAAGTCAAGCACGCTTAACTTTGGAGTTCTTATGTGATGAGCTACCGAAAAGAAGATGCACCTTCGTGATATGAGTAGTACCAATCAAATCTTTTAAGCCCTCTTCAACTGTTCAGTCCATTACATTGCCCAGTCTCGGAATCCCTCTCATTCCCGTGTGGGTCGGTTCATTCATGTTCCCTTCACCTAGAAGCCTGCCAGGAGCCGCTCATTGTCCGTGCAACTGATGGCACCGGCGTTCACCCCCCGCCCTCTTCGGCCCCGGGCCTCACATGCCCACCAGCTTCTGCTTGGTTCGTCCCCGAACCACACCGTACTAAGAGAGGTCGGCTCTGATACCACTTGTAACGCCCCAGATTTGACGACTGTCCTCACTGTACCAAGACGAGTCTTTCCAGCATGCTTATGTCCTCACTCACACGCACCCTAGGAAACTTCCCAGGAGGTCACCCATCCCAAAATTGCCTCAAGTCAAGCACGCTTAACTTTGGAGTTCTTATGTGATGAGCTACCGAAAAGAAGATGCACCTTCGTGATATGAGTAGTACCAATCAAATCTTTTAAGCCCTCTTCAACTGTTCAGTCCATTACATTGCCCAGTCTCGGAATCCCTCTCATTCCCGTGTGGGTCGGTTCATTCATGTTCCCTTCACCTAGAAGCCTGCCAGGAGCCGCTCATTGTCCGTGCAACTGATGGCACCGGCGTTCACCCCCCGCCCTCTTCGGCCCCGGGCCTCACAAATCTCGTCTGAACCCAAATATGTATGGGTACCAATTTTTTTATTTATTTGTGATTACATGACATGAAAATTGAACCAACTAAAAGATCAGTCTTGTACCTGGACACTGAATGTTCAAGACATATGACTGGAGAAGCTGAATGGCTAGATGAGCTGACTTAGTTTACTAGACCTAAGATTACAGTTGGAGATTCTTCGAAAGGTATAACCGAGGTTAAAGATACGCTTATCTGTGGTAACATTATCATTAAAGATATATTACTTGTAGAAAATATCAAACATAACTTAATTAGTACAATTAGTTATGTGATCATGATTATTCAGTTGAGTTTAGTAAACGTAATTGTACTGTCAGAAATAGTTTTGGATGTATTATAATGACAGGTGACAGATTTGGTAACACATACAAAGTCAGTTGGAATACTCAACCGAATGATTCAGTATGTTTTCTATCATCCAACTCTTCAATGAACTAGCTATGACACAAAAGGTTAAATCATTTAAATCTCAAAGCCGTTGCAAATCTGAGCAAAAATAATGTGGTCAAAATTTTGCCCAAAATTTATTTTTATAAAGACAAAGTCCGCCTAGCAATTTACTTTGGGAAGCAAGTTAAGTCATTTTTTAAAAATAAAAGGTGCAACTCATCAACCCTAGCTTAAAACTGATGCATTTAGACTTATTCGGTCCTATCCTAGTCATAAGTTTAGGGAGAATGAAATACACTCTAGTTATTGTTGATAACTTCTCAAGATTCACCTGGGTCACTTCCTTAAAATCAAAAGACCAAACTTTGTTTGATAGATTTTTAAATGAAAAATCAAAAGGAATTGACAAAATCATGTCCGATAGAGGAACTGGATTCATCAATCAAACTTTGCCTGTATTTTTAGGAAATCATGGAATCAGACACGAATTCTCAGCAGCCAGAACACCTAAGAAAAATGGAGTTGTTGAGAGAAGGAATAGGACCCTTAAAGAGAATGCTAGAACAATGCTTGCTGATTCTGGAATTTCTCAAAGATTTTGGGTCGAAGCAGTGAAAACAACATGATATACTCAGAACATATCAATCAACAAGAAACAGGGCAAGACACCCTATGATATCTTTCATGGCAAGTAACCTATATTATCTTATCTTAAAATATTTGGCTGTAAATGTTTTATGCTACATCGACGGTAAAAATAATCTGAAAGCCTTTGAAGCTAAATCATATTTGGGTATATTTCTTGTTTATTCATCAGTTAGTAAAGCCTACTGTGTATTTAACAAAAACACTTTAAATGTTGAAGAATTTGTGCATATTTTATTTGTTTAAATATTGTTCAACTGAACAGCCAACTGATACAACTAAGATGACCAATCGATTTGAGGAAATCACTCTGGAAGATGAAAGTAAGGAAGACACTCCTACTAT
This sequence comes from Primulina eburnea, assembly GCF_022965805.1. Lineage (NCBI taxonomy): Eukaryota > Viridiplantae > Streptophyta > Magnoliopsida > Lamiales > Gesneriaceae > Primulina > Primulina eburnea. The sequence goes on from NC_133114.1 coordinate 21,693,105, forward strand.
CAAAAGAACATTTCAATCTCCAGAACCTGAGATATCTGGTAAACAAATTAGACTAATTGACGCTCCAGTGAACCTGTATGTCGACCTTCAAAGAGATGATGTGATCCATACTGACCCAAATCAAACTGAAGTCAACACAACTGAACACCATCCAATTGAGGTCAACCCAACTGATTCAATTCCACAAAAGTATGAACCCTATTATAGGTGGAACAAGAGTCCTTCTCCCAACTCGATAACTCCCAACTCGATAATAGGTAATCCATATGCTCCCATAAGAACAAGAGGGTAGATGACAATTCAATTTCTACATACTGCATTTATTTTTAATATTGAACCAAAAAAGATTGATGAGGCACTAACAGATTCTCAATATGCGAAAGTCCAAACCTAGCAAGCTACATCATATTATGCGAGTATCTATCTGTTCACGTTTAGCCCTCCCATCAAATTTATATTCCGAAGTTTTTGGAAGAAAGTTCGGGAATGTCCTTGTTTCGTAAGCTCACTTGTTCAAGGATCTTTTTAGATTGTCTTTCTTATTTCCGTCACATGCTAGTTCCCATATTTATGGATTTGGAGGAGAAGAGTTACTGGATTTGGAGGAGGATAAAAACTAAGAAGATGGGGATGGAAAACGCAGTATGACAGTTTGATAAATCAACTATTCACAGGAGTTACAGTTTATACTATTTTCACACTCAAATCATTAACCATACACGTATAATATACAGAAATACAAATTGAAGGCCCTTAAGGTCATATATCCCATGGTGACGAAGGGTTAAAACAAACAATACACATCGGACTAAGGCCGCATAGCATCTGTACTAGGAGCTCATTTCCGTTTTCCCCGTCAAATAACTTAAACACGATATTTTCTTCCGATGGATTACTTTTCCTATTCGTTGTTGGACAGGACCGGAAGAACAGTGGGTAAAAGGCATGATTCCAGAAAATATGAACAGTTTTGACGGTCATTCCTGCGTTTAATCACGCGGCAAAAGAAAAGGAAAGAGGTCTAAAATGTCTTGAAATGACAAATTACTTAAGATTGACATTTTGGGTGAGGTCAATACCTGAATTTACAAGGTTTTGCCATGTTACACTTTCGGAAACAAAAATTCTGACAACTCAAGAAGTTCTTTCCCTTCCATATCCATCCTCTTCGCGAGCAGACACAGCATTTAATTCTTGTTGCAACTGCCAGGATAAGATAAAATATAATAATGGCAAAAAACCAAGATCTTAATAGCTATTCTAGAGGTTCAAAGTTCCATTATGCTTGAATGTGAATAGAAGTGGTCTTTTTTCTCTCATGAACCATTGTTCACAAATTGAACGAATAATTATACAGCATAAACACGGACATTTAAACTTACTTGAGTACACTTCACTCTTTCTGCAGTTAATTCATCAGTCAAGCTAATCATCCTGTCAATTATCATAGCAAGATCACTGAGCTTCTCTTGAAAAAGAAAAAAAAAGGATAACACAAACAACAGTTCCTTGAATTGAATAGTTCTCCAATTATGTCACCTCGATTGAAGTTCAGAGATCTTCACAAGGAGCATGCGTTCCCTTTCAGAACTAGCACATTCAGCCTGTGCATGAGGAAAAAGAGATGAAGGAAATCAACCGATATAAAAAAAAACTACAAAATTTTCTAATATTCAGACTGAGCATCAAGGATATGAACAAGCCAATATGGAATTACTAGTTGAAAAATAAATTATCACAAATGAGTTTAAGCTACATAAAGTTTTGATCTGGTTCAAGATTACAGTACAGAGTAAGTGAAACGTGAATTTCTCACAAATGAGTTTAAGCTACATAAAGTTTTGGTCTGGCTCAAGATTACAGTACAGAGTAAGTGAAACGTGAATTGAGTAAGGGTAAATAATATGTCAATACCTAGATATTCATAGTCTGACAAATAAATTTAGAACTGTAATATGATGACGTGTTTTGCAGAGTTGGACAAGGTAAAATAACAAGATAACTGCAGGGAAAAGCAGAAACTTCCAACACTCCAATAGCTAATGTTAGTTACATCTTTATTAGGATTCGAGTTCCCTTGAACTGCATGACAGTACATTTAATGGAATCATCATATGAATTAAAAAGGTAAATTTTGTTTAAAATGGAAAAACAGAGACTTGTACATTTATTCAGCAATCACACTCAGAGTCGATGCATGCAAATTAAGGTACATATATATTTAAATTTCCTTTTACGCATTGAATATCTATGATATGCTGATGTGATAAAAACAACATGAATAACAAGTTACATCTTTGAAGATGTATATTTCCTTTTTCTATGGTCGTCTACAAAGAAATGATCATATATGGCTCAAAACAACAAATCATCATGGTGAATATGAGTACGTGCTTACGCTTCCGTTAGTCTCTGACCAACGAGGCAATGGAGGCAATTTCCCATTTTGAGGAGCTGCAAAAAAAGAGAGAAATTTCCAATCCACTTACCAAGAATCCTACAGTTGATACATACAGCTACTATAACTTCAAACTATCAGATTCTCAACTCACCATCTGCTACCTCTGGGGGTTGCAAGGTACTCAATAGATTCATAATGAGATCCTGCAGTTCAGGTGGCAAGATAAAAGAAAAAAGAGATCAAACACTGCATTTGCTGCAGTGGAACGAAGCCATGCTAGTATAAACCCCACCAAAATGCACAAATAATATAGAAAATGTCATACTTGTTGAATTGATGTTTGCTGGAAAAGATTCTGAAGGTGAGGCAAAAGAATTGAGGCTGGTAGGGTACTGTTGGAAAGTTCCTTGTGTACCTGATTGTTAGGCTGCAACCACAAAATCATTACGCGAAGCTAAGCAATAGATTTTATTCAAAAAAATGCTAACAGAATAAAGTGGGATTTAACAGAAACAAATTATCAGTATCTTAAAATATTGTGGAAAGAAAGAGATGGAAACACAACCATTTGCTTAGACTCAAATATCCAGTTTCCAACGCTTGCGGACTTCCTAAGTGGGGATCCCTGAAAACCATATCATAAACTAGTCAAAATAGACTACAAATCCACGTCATCTTCTTTAATTAGTTAAGGCGATACCTGAGAATTTCTCTGAGAAGATGTATATGATGGAATGTCCTAGTATACAAGTTGGCAAAAGTCAATAGAATCAAAACAAATTCAATAGGATGCAAACCAAAGGAAAAAAAACAACGAGAATACAGTTGTACCTTTACAAGATCAACATTCTCTGATGTTACAGAAAACCTCCCTTTTATTTGTACTAAATTATTTTTTGACTTGTCCTCAGAGGAATCTGTAAATCCTAAAAAGACACATAGATCTAAGTGCTTGCAAAAAATTATCTACATGAAGTAGTAAATATTTCCTAACAACACAAATCCGTATAGTTACCTCCTGAAGACTTTATTGGAGCTGATAAACTATTTGCTGAAGCCCGATTAGGAAGATTTAGAGGACCACTAAAGCTCGGAGTTTTTCGTACTTGCTGGTTATGAATCTCGGACCTGACGAGATTATTTTTTTAAACAATAAGATGACAAATGTAAGAGGAATTTACTGCTAACATGTGAAAACTTTAGCTGATTATAAATAAAAAGACACCCAGTTTTAATAACTCAGATAGAAAAGAATGAAAAAAGTCTAACTTCTCTCATCTTTAGGAAAAATCATGAAGAGGTAGAGACAACAATGAAGTAAACAATTCTAATTTCAGGCTTAATCTTCATCATGAGCATTTTACAAAACCAAAAACAAATCAGAACAATGAAACAAATGCATAGCTTAACATGGTTGTAAATTCAAACCGATAAACCCCAAAGGCCATACAAGGAAAAATGATTGCATGTATTTCTTCCCAAGAGTTGAATAAGCTTTCTCATAATATCAACATGAAACATAAGGAGTAAATTATCCCTTCATTTTTTGGAGTATCATAAAAAGTTGGCTTGAGATGAGTGAAAAAGACGCCAAATGATATCTGTAGAAGGAATTTGTTTAAATGTAACCCCACGATGTAAAGAAAAAAATATAAAAATAATAATGATCCTTTCCTGCTTAAACTTTCAGCAGTATCATGATCAAGGCAAAACTAGAACTGGTCTTACTAATTATTGCAATTTAAATCCTGTTAAAATCAAGAAACGCAGGAAATCCCATGTGGATTAAAAAATAAAATAAAGTCAATTTCTCTTCATAGTTTTCCCTTCGCAAAAAAAATGATGTGTTTTTGGGTCTTGAAGTGTATGTAGGTGCTTCTTTTGGTTGGTTAATTTCTAATTAGCATTAACATGATTTCTTTGCGCTTCAGAAACGCAGGGAGTAATTAGCAGTTACCTCGAACTGTCAGCTCTAATAAAGGGATTATGATAAGTATTTGCAGTCAAAATAAGTATCATGAAAGACAGGTGTCAAGTAACTCTATCTACTTAATGGCATAAATGATAAAAGAAGTAAGCAACAATATGATTATCAAAATCATATCTGTGCAGTGCAGCTATATGGGCAGCTTTCCAAACTCAAAACATTTTTTAATTGTACCAAAAAATTCAGGTCCCAACCAAGTTGCAAACTCTTGTAGTGCAACATAACGTAGCATAGAAGGAAGTGAAGAAACAATCAAATGCATATTATAATACCTCTCCAAGTTGCGTGCTCTTTCTGACAGCGAACTTAGCACTGTACCAGGCATGAGCGGCCCACTTTGGCATTCACGAGGTCTGCCACTCTGAATTCTAGATTTGGCTTGCAGTGCATCTTTCTCTACGATTGAATGTGGCGTCTCCGCTGTTGATCTGCATTTCTTGAGTCCAGTAACCACATCATTTTCAGACTCTACTAAATCACTTTCGAATACCTTTCCTTTCTTGGTCTCACTTTCAACCACAGACGCATCATCACAACTCGTTTTTCCCCTGGAAAACAGTTGGTGACAGAGCATGAAGCTGTTCAGAAAGTGTATCCTTGATATCGCAGAATGGCTGACTTTTAATGAATCAAAAGCATGTTGTAAACCACACAGCTAAGCCAGGGGAATTTTTATATCTAGCATATCACAAAATCTCAAATGGAACTTTAGTAGATAATAAAAAAACATTAAGCAGAGAGAGTGAGAGAGAAACTCGGTGGAATAGAATATCAGAGGAACAAAATTCAAGAATTCGAGTGAATAAGGGCCTATAATAACCTGCCATTGATCTGGCTTGTAGCTATTGGTTTCATGGCAGAATTAGATGTATCCTACAAATAATCAAAGAGCGTTACATTTTAATAAAAATATAAGAGATTGAAAAAATATACTCCATCATAGACAGGAGCTCCAGAATGATTTCATAATTTTTGTAAAAAATTACAATCACCTTGGGGTTCATGGAAAGCTTCAAGCTTTCTTCTTCTTCCTTGATTTCTTGTATGTCATCCTCTTGCATCTGTCATGATAATAACAGCCAAGATGCACTAGTTACCAGGAATAAAAGCATTGTATAAAGAACTACATTATACAAGTTTTTGCCATGTCCTTACCAAAGATGCTTGGAGCTTCAAATCATCTATATCGAAATTCCAGGCACTTACACCTCGCTTGTACTCACTCTGAAAGAGAAACACAAACATGCAAATCAAGAGACAGACAGACAAATAGACACACACACAAACAGACTGGGCGTCTTTTATTTGTTGTGGGGTGAGGTGGGATGAAGACTCTTTCCCAAATTTTCCAACTGAAAGTATTACTGCCATCCATCCAGTATAACGAGATTCAATACTTACCACATACCAAATTTTTTTTTTATAAGAAACGCTAACTTATTAATAATAAGATAAGAAAATGGTAAATCAGTAGACTAGGTCCGTCCACTTTCATCATGAAGAACATAATATCAATGTTGTGTTAATGATACATATAAGCCCAATCTCGCAATAAATTTAATATCGAGATATTCTTTAAGTTTTCATGAGTGCCGATCCACGTTGCAATTTTGATCTTGATTTTTTCCCAGCACTTTTCTGTATTTTCTTCATTATCATAAAAAATTCTTCGATTCTTTCCAACCATACTATCCAACATATGAAATGAACCACAACTTGCCAAAAAATTCTTCCCCTGGAACCCAGTTAGCTGTCCTAAATCCATAGAGAATAAATCCTTCGTTGACTTAGGCATCACCCAAACCAATCGAAGCTCTTGCAAAGCTCTAGCCCACAATGCGGTCATGAATGGACAATGGATGAGCATATGATCGTGAGTCTCTGATTTCTACACAGCACACACCAATTTGGGCACAAAGCAATTGTGGGCCATCTTTTTTGCATCATCTCTGAGGTCGGTAGCTTACTCTGAATCGTTGTTCAAGAAAATACCTGAATCTTTTTTGGAACGGGAACCTTCCAAATAACATAGAAAAGCGGAAAAACGGGAAAACGAGTATGTGGAAAAAAAGACTCGAAGAAAGATTTGATTGAGAAAATACCAGAAGAATCCCCCCTCCGCTCATGAAAATCATCTACCCCTTCAATCAACCTAGTTGAATCTAACACACCTAATAACTTGAACAACTAAACAAGCTTTTCATCTCTCACAGCCCTTCTAAAATGAAAATCCCAGGATTGGGTAGACGTGACATTGTCGAAACAGACAAAATGTAATATAGGCAGATTGTGAGTTGCAGATAACTGAAATAATGTTGTGAAAAGATCTTTAAAAGAAGAATCCTCCCACCATCCATCCTCCCAAAATCTAGCCTTGTTACCTCCTCTCACCTTGATCGAAACTCGCTGTTGAAAAGTCGGGTATACTCGGGAAATAAACTTCCATGGGCACCTAAACGTGACGTTTCTTGCCAACCCCTCATCACATCCATTTTCTTGTAAACCATATTTGCTTACAATGATTTTCTTCGACAAGGTCCCATCTTCTGCATAAAATCTCCACCACCACTTTCCCAACATGGCCTTGTTTCTCAATATAATATTCCCAACACCCAATCCTCCTTTTTCCTTCAGTTTGCACACATGATCCCATGCGACCAAGTGGCTATGAACATCTCCATTCGCTCCGTCCCATAAAAAGTTTCTTGAAATCTTCTCCATCAATTCCGCTATATCTTTAGGCACCTTAAAAATGGACATATAATATATTGGAATTGCATTTAAAACCGATGATATCAATGTTAATCTTCCACCTCTTGACAAAAAAGCTTTTTTACAACTTGCCAATTTTTTCGATATCTTAGCCACAATGGGATCCCAGAACGATGCTTGTAATGGATTTCCACCCAAAGGCACTCCCAATACTTAATAGGCCATATCTCTTTACCACATCCCATTTATTGTGCTAACATTTCAACTTCTCCTTGTTCACGGTGGATACCCGTCCCAACAAAGCACTCTTTTCCCAATTGATTTTTAATAAAGACATTTCATAAAACGATCTCACCACTTGCACCAAGAACTTGATATGATCCTCATTCCTCACAAAGAAAAGTGTACGTCCGCAAACTGAATGTGAGATATCTCTATCTTATCTCGGCCAACCTCGATCCCCCTTATGTGATTCTTTTCTTTGGCCTTGTCAATCAATCTCCCCAACACATCCACTACCAGATTGAACAAAAAAGGAGACAAGGAGTCTCCTTGTCTAAGCCCTTTATACGCCTTAAATTTACCCTTCAGCCTCCCATTAATCATGATAGAAAATGAGACATCCGATACACATCCTTTGATCCAAGTTCTCCTTCTCCATCTCCATCCAAATCCCTTTTTCATCAAAACAAAATCCAAAAACTCCCAATTCACATTGTCGTAAGTCTTTTCGAAATCCATACCCATCCTTTCTTTTTCTTTCTCCTTCCTTCTTCGAGCAGTTCATTCGCTATAAGACCACAGTCTAGAATTTTTCTTCCCTTAAGAAAGCATTTTGAGATTTGGATAGAGTATCTGCTATCACAGTCTTAATCCTCGTTGTTAAGACTTTTGCTATTATCTTATACAAATTTGTTGTCAGGCTTATTGGTTCGAAATCCTTCACTTTGATCAATTCATTTTTCTTTCGTATCAAACATATATATGTTTCAATAGTTACTCCATTTATGATTCCACTGTGAAAAAACTCATCGAAAACCTTCATTAGATCTCGTTTGACTATATCCCAACACTCTTGAAAAAAAGCCAAAGTAAATTCGTCAGCCCCCTGACTCTTACAACCATCGCACTGAAAGATTGCACCACTCCACTCCACTCCTTCAATACCCCAACATCTCGCGTCTGTCAAACTGTACAGCTCCTTAAAGAACTTTAGAATAATGGAGAAAATTTCATCCTCATCACTCGTAATTGATCCATCATCTCTTTCCAACCTAATAATGGTAGCCTTGCTCTTCCGTTGGCTTAAAAGTGAGTGAAAAAATTTTGTATTGTGATCCCCCTCTTTAATCCATTTGACCTTGCTTTGCTTATAATTGATTTGATTCTTTCGACATATCAACTCTTCTAACAACCATTTGGTTTGTTTTCTTTAATTCGATACTTCTTTCCGATCTCCGACCCTCACTCTCTAATTCGTCCAATCCGCTGAATTTACTTCTTAACTCTGCTGATTTCATTTTCACCCTCCCACAAACCTCTTCATTCCATCTTCTAATGTCACCCTTCATTGCCTTGAGTTTCATCATAAATCTATATCCCTCACATCCTCAACAGACGTTAGATGATATTTGCTACAAAAAAATATTTACATAATTATTCTGTCTATAGATGAAAATGAATTTTGAACATCGCACTTCATGAGAAAAGAGCAAAAAACCAGGGGGTGTAAGATACAGGGGTGCCAATGTTCTATTTCTCAGACCCACTAATCAAAAGACAAATTAAATAACAGATTAAATTCTGGTGATGCTTCAAACCTGAGATAAAGCTTCTTGTTCAGCTGAAGGCATTTTTTTTAAAGCCAGCTGAGCAGCGTCTTTGAGCTGCAATGAATTCATGAGAACATATACAGTAATGTATGAGTAAATTACTTTAAAAGACTGCTCTTATTACCCTAAGCATGGTATACCTGAAGTTCTTTCATACGCTTCGACAGAGGGGGCAAGTTGGCAAATAATTTTTTTACAGAAAGCTCTGGAGGCTTGGCATTCTTGAAAAATGAATGTTTTAGCAGTTTTTCTGCTGTTGGCCTCTTTGTTTGATCTTTCACCAAGCACATTGCAACCATTTCTTTAAAAGACTGTTTTAAAATGAAGACTCCTTAATAACAGACAGGTCAAAGATTTTCAAATATTTAATAAATAATCAAAATGAAATCCACATGACAAACATATCATGGATACCTTCGAAAACCTTTTATCACGGTCATAGTCGAGTCCAGGAGGGGCATTTTGTATGGTCATCAGCAGAACCTAGAACAAAATGTTGGAGCATGAATAATTACACGTGTTTGGTACAGTAGTCTACACTAATAATTACACATGTAAAGTTTCAAGCAGAATCATCAAATGCAAACCTTCATTGGAGGATATTTTGAAAATGGTGCATGTCCATGAGCCAGCTCCAGTGCAGTTATTCCAAACGACCATATGTCAGCCCTTTATATTTGACATAAATACCACAAATTAGCTCAATAAAGTCATGAACCACTTGTTACGTCATGAAACCACGCAGTATTATGTAGAGTTGGAGTAGAACCCACTTGAAATCATATCCAGTTCCTGGCTGCAACACTTCTGGTGCCATCCTGTATCACAAGAGTATGGAACATGCAATGTCACTTAAGCAGGACCAGAAGAAACAAAAGTACATCAAAAATTCTATAAAAAGGAGTACATGAAAATGCCAAACTACCAGCACGGAGTTCCCACAAAGGTATTCCTTGACCGTTGTCTATCACCTCTGTCAAACATAGAAACTGATACACCAAAGTCAGCAAGCTTTACCTCACCATCACCATTCATTAATATGTTTCCTGCCTGCAGGGACAAATGTTATAACAATTGCAAATTCATTCACTAGTTACACGTGTCCAAATTTGCTAAGTATGAACATGCCCAAAATAACGTAAAGAGTAGATTGACCTTCACATCACGATGGATATGGCCATGACTATGAAGGTATTCCAAAGCCTTTAGAGTTTCTTTCAATATGGCCCCAATTGCAGACTCTTCGAATCCATCTGGATAAGCTATCTTCATTAGATGTAGGCAAGAACCCTCAGACATAAAAGGCATGACCACCCAAAGGTTGCGATCAACAACAAATGAACAAAAGGCTCTTATGACGTTAGGATGATCAATTAAACTCATCGTTTGAGCTTCCCTGTGAATATCATCCTGCATAAGAAAGGGGCGGCATAGTTCCTAACATAAATGTCTCCCAGGCATATTTAATGGTTTTAAACAGAAGGCAAATATTATTAAACAGTATTTGCTTAAGGTATAAAATAAGATATAGGAGACCCAGGCCCTTGGCCAGCGATAGTCTCATTTGTACATATAGTAGTGACTTGGGTTCAAGTCTCACTCCCCACCCCAAACCACACCCCTATAATTAAAAAAAGAAAAGATATAGACTGAAATAAGTCTCCAGTTTCCAGGTGTACCAAGGAGACTTTCGTTCCCTCCATTGTATTATGAATTATATTATCAAAACAACACAAACCTTAACAAAAGAAATTTTGAAAAAAGCAGTGCCCAAGAAACAAAAGGACAAAAACATAAGAGCATACACGATGTATTTTTATATCATATTTAATGAATATCGAACAAAGGATTTAAGAACAATGATCATATATACAAATATATTATCTCATGCATTATCTAAATATAGATGAGGATATAATAAGAGAGAGAGCACAATTGCGTATGAGGATCCATACAGTCAACCCCACTTGGTGGATAAAGTCTTGTGCGAGGATCATATATACAAATAAATTATCTTCACATTATTCGACATAAAATCACTTCAATATGTCAAACCAAGTGGCTGCCTCTGAAACAAGAAATTCAAGGTAGTGACTGCGAATATGTTGTTCATAATATTCTCTTCTGAGCGATTTTATGGTGCTCCAAAAGGTACATAAGGACAGATGTCGCACATTTTGGTTGCGCCGCAACCTCTCATAATCAAGTGGAAAAATAATTCAACATTTGTAAATTTTAAATCTTCAAAACATTAGACAAACTAAGTGACAGATGTAACATAATAATCATCTTTGCATTTTTTACAAATGACGAATAACTTAAAGCTGTAACATTAATTCCTAAGCTCAGCCTTCTCTTGAGGATACCGAATAGAAAAGAAGCAGGTGACCAATAGAAGGTTACATCATCATTTTAAATTAAATGAGGGAAATAAAGATATTTCACAACTTGGAAAATCGAAATAACATTCGCTCTTTGTGGAAGGGGAAAAATATTCATTGACATTTAGAATAGAAGAAATATACGTCTTGACTAGTTCAACACGGAAAACTATGTACAAAACTAACACATTGATTTGATAATTTGTCATGCTACAATCAGATATTATTGGCATTCAAAAGCAAATTGGTCACCTGAACTGGGAGCCATGCATGAATTCACAGACCAATGGTGCCTGTATTTGTCGCAAATTATGGCAGAAGATAAATATTGATCTTTTTGGACTAACTATACCTGATTTCCAATGGTTTGAGATTATGGTTCAGTACATATGATGTAAATCGACCATTCATTAAGTCAATCAACTTGCTATTCAATATCAAAAAAATTGAATTTGTCTATTAAACTTATGCATGAGTGATCCTGATACACTCCATCTAACCCAAAATAAATGCTCCTATCTAAAGTTAAGAATTCTGCAGACGATGTCCCATATTCTAGAGTGGGAAACAAAAAATGTAATAACATGACGCTCTCTAATCAAAGCCACTATTGCCAGTGGAAAGAAGTTAGCTTGATTATTCCAACTTTTGGACTGATTCACAGTCATAGGTTACCCTTAAAGTGTAAATAGTTTCACATTCATTGTATGTGGCATCATATTTGTTCATTGCTCGAAAGGTTGAGATAATAGTGTTTACCAAAATAGTCAATGTAACCACCACATATACTTTTCATCACCTGTTTGATTCCATTTAACCTCCAACATGGTGAACTATAAAGTGCATCTTGTTTGGATTTTCATTCATGTTGAGATGGAGAACACGAATCAATTGGTATTGTGGTGTCTTCTAGAAAAGAATTCTTTATTAATTTACTAAACTGGCACTTGTCAAATTAAATACAAATAATATAAAAATTAATCGAATTGAAACTAAATCAATTTAATTGACTATAATAGCTTTTTGTCACACCAACTTCACGTTAACAACTTAAGCACGAGCTTATCTGTAGCAGAGTTGAGCAGTGACACTCAGTAAAACAAAAAATCACATTTTATTTCTAATTTTTCCAAAATTTCGAATCCCGCTACAAATTCACCCCTTCAATTGAATGGGTGGGTCCTAACCAGAACTCCAGGATTTTAAAAAATCATTGGATTCCCAGAAAACCTATTATCAAAGAAACCCATTTTTTCTAACCATAATCAGCTAAATCATTCAACTGAAAGCAATCAGCCCTTAAAGTTCTGAACTTCATCCTCCAAACGTTTTCCCAAACCAATCGATCAAGTTCACAAGTAATTGTAAACAGGAACTCATAACCTAGTACATTGAAAGTCAAACCAATCAAAACACCATCCACCTACACCGCAAATCATCTTATCACAAAACACCACTGAATTCAACTCGAGTACATTAAAAACTCGAAAAAATCACACAAACAACATATACAAACTCAAACACTCGCCAGATAAATCAAGTAAAAAGTTTCATTAAAAAATATAAACAAACCAGATTGATATTGCATCGATCGAGATCCAAGCACTTTACAGCCACGACCTCCTTAGAAGGCACATAGATCGCTCTGTAAACAGTCGCGCTGGCACCATATCCAACCTCTTCCAGAAGCTTGTAATCATTCGAATTCGCCGTGTAATTCTTCCCCATTTTTGCACACAGCTGTTGATCAAATCATCAATTTTCTTCACCTTCGGCACCAGAAATTAACATCAATTGTGTCTTCTGTCGAATCGTTCAAGTGACAGTGTACAGAGATGTGGACTGCGTTCAAGTATCTGTGGACGCGTTCCGCTCTCTTCCTCTCTCCCTCACAATGTTTCGAATTAATTGCAATAATAATACGAATAATATATTTGATGATAATTAATATATAATTTTAATATTTATATTTCTTTTTAAATTTTTTTATTTACATATTTGAGGCAGTTGACCGTGAGCGGTTGGGCTCGTCGAAATGGAGATGAATTATTATTCGTTGTTTCTCTTTACATTAGTTCATATTTGTATCCTGGTGAAATTTTTATATAAATTAGTACATATTTTATTAAATAAATGTTTATTTTATAATTATAGGTCGTGATGTTAATCATTTATTATCAAAATATCAATTTAAAACGTGCATCAATAAATCTCGTAAGCTAAAGGTTTTCGCGTTTGTACTGTCATTGACCCGAGCCTGCTCACTATCAACACCTCTCGTCTCCTCAACAACATTATTTGCATCGATCAAATCTGGTAAGTCTAATGAATCAGCGTGCATAAACCATAAATAACAAGTAATACGTAATAAATTTCCATACAATATAAATATAGCTCGTACATAGTATAAGCATAAATATGTATAATGTGACTTCCTTGCATACACATTTTCATAAAATCATATTTTCATGCTAGTCATAGTAATCGTAATCGTAAATCATTTTTGCGTAGTGTTCAATTTAATGGAAGTGACCCAAAACATAAATCGTTTGATCAAAAATTAAACCACAGTACTGGGCTGTCAGAGATCATCACAGCTCTTGGACAGCATGTTCACTCCCTAACATAACATAAGTCCTCCAAAGAGGTTAGAAAGGTCCCCGGACACGTTCTCCGGCTTCCAAACTCGTCATATAATTTGGCCACAAGACAAATCGCATACATTAAAAATAATTGTTTGCAAGTCATACATACTTACTAACATCGTGAAACACATTGGATCGTCTTTGGACATGCTGCCTTAACATACTAAAATTTATGCCCAAAACATCCCCTAAGGTGCATTCGACACATACGACACCCGAATTAAATAGAACTACTTAGGATGTACCAATCGACTCGGGACTCGACCCGTACATAAAACACATCCTAACCTAGTTCCAAAGGCCCTTAACCAGCCCCAGACCATGCCCGAACCCCGTACCATGCCCAACGAACCATGAAGACACACGTTGTTCTAAAGAGTGACACTATGGCATTTATGTGTTCCGTACGACTTCCTATCAATTCCAACTGGAACCAAGCCTGAACCAAGCCCTATACTCGACCCTTATACATAATTTTATGACTCTGGTCCAGCCCATACACAAGCACAGCCACGTAAACCACCCAAAATCGAGAGCAGCCCCTACACAAGCCCTACGCACACACCCACGGCCATCACAACTCCAGCCCTTATGCTAGCCAACCAGACCCTAACCAACCAATACCAAGCCTACCCTGGGACCCTAAGACCCCACCTAGACCCTAGCCACAAGCCCTGGTCCATCCTAGCACCCAAATCGATGTGAACCCGCGATCATTCCCTTACGTGCATGCGGCTATGCTTGTTTCCTTTTCTGCTGCACCAGCAGCCTCTTGCCCCATCATGGACCACCTAATGACATATAAACACACCCAAAAACATAACCATATGTAGTATCAATCAATCGGACGATCCATCCAAGACGGAAATTTAAAACTCGAGAAAACGAAGGAGTTCATGCATATATCATATCGAAAATAATTTTTGTAACGTTCTAGTGTTTATATAATAAAACCAATAAGTTTTCATGCATGTTTTATATCACAATACAGTAAGTAACATGATCGATGCATAAAATAAAGGTTTAGACACGCATTTGCATTAAAAAACACAAAATATCAAAAAACCAAACGCGGTGTAGAACGGAGGCCGATCGGAGACGGTTTGCTATGTTTTATGTCTTGAAAGTGGCTAATTATTTAGGTAACATAGTGTGATGATCACATTAAGTCGCTGTTGGAAGAAAAATCGAAAACAAGGCAAGCCCTATCTTTGAAGGATCGGTCGAACTATGTGTAAATTGTGTTTGTGTGTTGTGTGTGTGAGTGAGTGATGTAAAGAGTTAGGGCAGGGCTCTTCATTATATTTAAATAAATAATATATATTTAATTAGGTTGATTAATCAAGTTTTAAAATTACTAAATAAGCCCCCGTCGTGCGAGCCGCGCACTGGGTTTACCGAAATAAGAATCTTACAAATCCTAAATTCTACCAATAATTAAATACTAACTAATTTAATTAATTAAGTCATAAACATAATTATTCAAATATTGTATTTCGAGTGAAAGTATATTTAAATCTCTTATTTTCGATTTTTACTAATTGAAATGCTTAATATACTCTCCGGCTTCCAACCTTGTAACATAAGTTGACCACAAGACAAATCGCATACCTCAAAAATAACTGTTTTGCACGTCATACATACTTACGAACATCGTGAACCTCGTTGGATCGTCCTTGGACGTGCTGCCCTAACATACTAAAATTAATACCCAAAACAACCTCTAAGGTACATTCGGACACATACGACTCTCGAATTAAATAGAACTACTTAGGACGTACAAATCGACTCGGGACTCGACCTATGCATAAAACACATCCTGACCTACAGACCCAGATCATTCTCGAACCCCGTACCATGCCCAACGAAACATGAAGACACAAGTTGTCCCAAAGAGTGACACTATGGTATTTTATGTGTTCTGTACGACTTCCTATCAATTCCAACAAGAACTAAGCCTGAACCAAGCCCTAGACTCGACCCTTAAACGTAAATTAAGACTCTGGCCCAGCCCGTTCCAGCCCATACACAAGCACAGCACCTTAAAACACCCAAAATCTAGAGCAGCCCCTGCACAAGACCTACGCGCACAGCCACGACAATCACAACTCCAGCCCTTATGCTAGCCAATCAGACCCTAACCAACCGCCTACCCTGGGACCGTAAGACCCTACCTATAGCCTAGCCAGGAGCCCTGGTCGATCCTAGCAGCCAAACTGATGTTAATCCATGATCATGCCCCTACGTGCATGTTGTTGCAGCTTGTTTCCTTTCCTGCTGCACCAGCAGCCTCTTGCCCCATCATGGACCACCTAATTGCATCTAAACACACCCAAAAACATAACCATATGTACAAGCAAGCCGTTGGATCGGTCCAGCAAAAACTGGCAATTAGAAACGAAGGAGTTCATGCATATATCATATCGAAATTAATTTTTGTAAAGTTCTAATGTTTATACAATCAAACCAATAAGTTTTCATGCATTTTTTTATATCAAAATACAGTAAGTAACATGATCGATGCATAAAAGAAATGTTTAGAAATGCTTTTGCATTAAAAACACACGAAAATCAAAAAAACGAACGCGGGCTAGAATGGAGGCGATTGGAGACATTTTGCTACATTTTTTGACTTGAAAATTGGCTAAATTATTCAGGTAACGTAGTGTGATGATCACCTTAAGTTGTTGTTGGAAGAAAAATCGAAACAAGCAAAGACCTAGCTTTGAAGATCGCCGAACTATGTGTAAATAGTGTGTTCTTGGTGTTTGTGTGTGTTGTGTGTGTGCGTGAGTGATGTAAAGAGTTATGGTAGGACCCTTCATTATATTTAAATAAAATAATAGCTAGTTAATTAGGTTGATTAATCAAGGTTTAAAATTACTAATTAAGCCCTCCAACTTTTAAAATTTACAAAATTAAGAATCCTACAAATACTAATTCTACCCATAATTAAATATTAACTAATTTAATTATTTAAGTCATAAAAATGTTATTAAAATATTGTAATTCAATTGGAAGTATTTAAATCTCTTATATTCTAAATTTGGCTAATTGAAATGCTTAACATACTCTTCGGCTTCCGAACATGTAACATAATTTGTCTAGAAGACAAATCGCATACCTCAAAATTAATTGTTTTTCACGTCATATATACTTACGAACATCGTGAACCTCATTGATTCGTCTTGGACATGATGCCTTCACATACTAAGATTTATACCCAAATAGCCCCTAAGGTGCATTCGTACACATACGACTCCCGAATTAAATAGAACCACTTAGGACGTACCAATCAACTCGGGACTCGGCCCGTACATAAAACACATCCTAACCTACTTCCCAAGGCCCTAAACCAGCCCCAGACCATGCTCGAACCCCGTACCATGCCCAACAAACCATGAAGACACAAGCAGTCCCGAAGAGTGACACTATGGCACTTATGTGTTCCGTACAACTTCCTATCAATTCCAACTCAAACCAAGCCTAAACCAAGCCCTAAGCTCGACCTTAGACATAATGTAAGACTCCAGTCCAGCCCGTTCCTGCCCATACACAAGCACAACCCCTTAAACCACCCAAAATCGAGAGCAGCCCCTGCACAAGCCCTACGCGCACACCCACGACCATCACAACTCCAGCCCTTATGCTAGCCAACCAGACCCTAACCAACCAATACCAAGCCTACCCCGAAACCATAAGTCCTCACCTAGACCCTAGCCACGAGCCCTGGTCCATCCTAGCACCCAAACCGATATGAAACTGTGATCATTCCCCTACATGCACGCGGTTGCGCTCGTTTCCTTTTCTGCTGCACCAGCAGCCTCTTGCCCCATCATTGACCACCTAATTGCATCTAAACACACCCTAAACATAACCATACGTAGCATCAATCCATAGGATTGGTCCAGCAAAGTGGCAATTAAAAACTCGAGAAAACGAAGGAGTTCATGCACATATCGTATCGAAAATAATTTTTGTAACGTTCTGATGTTATATAATCAAACAAATACGTTTTCATTCATGTTTTATATGAAAATACAGTAAGTAACATTATCGATGCATAAAAGAATGGTTTAGACATGCCTTTGCGTTAAAAACATACGAAATATCGAAAAACGAACGTGGGGTAGAACGGAGGCCGATCGGAGACAGTTTGAAACGTCCATTACTTTTTTTATTTAAAATATACTAGAAATTTTTTTCACACCATTTGGCGAAAAACTGTTGCGAGTTTTGACTACCGCAAGTATACGGTGTCAAGTTTTATTACTGTATGAGTACATATATCGATATCACGAGAAGTAATTATTCAAAGTTGTATATTAATTACCATAATTGACATAGCTTTAGACAAATCGAATAATTGGTTTGTAATCAATTCAAATAAAATAGCAATACTGTAATTCTAGCACGCAGTATAGAATTCACTGAAGAAATAAATCTAGAGATATGATTTCGTCTGGCTTCTCCTATGCTAAATCGGCATTAACTAACATGTTATTAAATTGCATCGTATTTATAACCAAGAACTCGCAATGTTTCTACTCCCTCTGTCGAGTGATAAATAGAACTGTATTACCCATTACCAACTTTAATATGTCTATTCAAAATCAAGCAACACAGTAATAAATCCAACCATGGTCCTCTTATGGATTCGTCAGAGTTATACGTCTTTTGCACGTTATAAATATATAACGATGTGATTTCTTCTGTCCTAATTTCAATCCCCTCTGTCGAGTGTTAGATTTCAATTATTCAATCAATCGAATTATGGCCAGTAATCCAAAAGCATTAATCACAAGAAATCACAAATAAACACGACGAATTAATCAGATGAAAAGTTAAAAAGTCAATAACATAGGTTCAACCAAGACTACATCAATCTCTAGAAAATAGAATTAGTTCATACTCGTAATTAAATCAATACAAAACCTGTTTGTAATCATTAAAAACGTAAAAGTAAGAAACCGAATTAAGAACGTGTTGGCGAAAGATGGAAGTGCGTCTCCGTATCCGGATTCAACGTCTTCTATCTCCGTTCTTCGCGTTTCGTGCTCAGTGCGCTCTCACTTTTTCTCTGCTCTCTCGAGTGGTGTGACGGCCGTGTCTGCAATATTTCGGAATCCTCTTTAATTTCAACGCCGAAACCTATTTAGATTCGGGGACTCGAAGTTTTTGTACTGTATGAGTACAGATATCGATCCCACGAGGAGTAATTATTCAAAGTTGTATATTAATTACCATAATTGACATAGCTCAACTTTATTTAGACAAATCGAATAATTGGTTTGTAATCAATTCAAATAAAATAGCAATCACTGTAATTCTAGCACGCAGTATAGAATTCACTGAAGAAATAAATCTAGAGATATGATTTCGTCTGGCTTCCCCTATGCTAAATCGGCATTAACTAACATGTTATTAAATTGCATCGTATTTATAACCAAGAACTCGCAATGTTTCTACTTCCTCTGTCGAGTGATAAATAGAACTGTATTACCTATTACCAATTTTAATATGTCTATTCAAAAGCAAGCAACACGTAATAAATGCAACCAAGGTCCTCTTATGGATTCGTCAGAGTTATACGTCTTTTGCACGTTATAAATATCTAACGATGTGATTTCTTCTGTCCTAATTTCAATCCCCTCTGTCCAGTGTTAGATTTCAATTATTCAATCAATCGAATTATGGCCAGTAATCCAAAAGCATTAATCACAAGAAATCACAAATAAACACGACGAATTAATCAGATGAAAAGTTAAAAAGTCAATAACATAGGTTCAACCAAAACTGCATCAATCTCTAGAAAATAGAATTAGTTCATACTCGTAACTAAATCAATACAAAACCTATTTGTAATCATTAAAAACGTAAAAGTAAGAAACCGAATTAAGAACGTGTTGGCGAGAGATGGAAGTGCGTCTTCGTATCCGGATTCAACGTCTTCTATCTCCGTTCTTCGCGTTTCGTGCTCAGTGCGCTCTCACTTTTTCTCTGCTCTCTCGAGTGGTGTGACGGCCGTGTCTGCAATATTTCGGAATCCTCTTTAATTTCAACGCCGAAACCTATTTAGATTCGGGGACTCGCGTCGCGCGCATATGCGCGCCATGAGCGGCGTATATGCGCGCTGTTCTCGGTATTTCTCATCTTGGAGCCTTTCTCGCGCATATGCGCGATCTTACTCGCGCATATGCGCGAGTCTCACTGTATGGGCCGCGCATGTGCGCGGCTTTGGGGGCGCATATGCGCCACTCTTTCTGCCAGTTGCGCACAAGTGCGCGGGAATAGTCGCGCATGTGCGCCATTGCCTTGCCCTCGGCCCCTGTTTTTCTCACCTTTCTTCTCATGAGCACCATTTTAATGCATTTTCATGCCCACGTCGTAGTCGTACCTAAGTTCCTGCACTCACACCAAAAACAACATGGAACGCATAATTCTGCCTAAAAAGACTAACAATCTGTACGAATTATAAAGATAATTTAAGTGCATAAAATGCACTTATCAAAAACACTATACACACACACACACACACATATATATATATACACACACACATTTTGACATAAACCAACCAACTATTATTTGAAAATCCAAAAGAACACATTTAAAACGTAAAATCGTAAACGTCAACCAACCCTAAGCTAACATTATTTCAAAAATAAACCTAAATCTAACATCTTAAGCTAGTGCCTAGGCGCCACCAGGGCCGAACCTGTAGCGCCTAGCCGTAGTGCAGATTTTAGATATGGAAACCCTAGATTGCGATTTTGTTTTATTTTATTATATAATCCATTGTAAACACGAATTAGAACAATTAATCTTGAGTTTTATAATATTCTGTGAGTTTTCTCTCAAATTTAAAATCTTGGCTTTGCATACACCTTTGTGTGTTTCTCAAATCAAACTTATCAAAGTTTAACACTTTGTGATGTTTGTCGATTGGTTCTTCACTCGGATTTTCAAAGACGAGTTCTTTGAAGGTTCTCTTGAGATCGATTGTTTATGTCGTTAATATTTGTTTCTAAGTTCCTCGTAATTTAGAGGTGAATATTACACAACATTACTTGTTTCAAAAAGATCGGAACAACATAACATTCTTTTTTCATCGAATCGAGGGCGTGACTTTGTTTTTAGTGTGTTTGCTTTTCGTGGTTTGAAGAATCGCATCAAATAATATTCTATGATTTTATCTGATTTACTTTATCTGTATACCAATGCAAGCTGAACAGATAAAATTTTTTAATATACTATAGGTACCATGAGGTCTACCTCTCAATATGAGATAATACGTAATAAAAATCAATGAAATTTAAAATTAGTGAACAAACAAAACTTGCACTGTAAAATCCTTAATAAAAATTATGAATATTTAAGCTCGAAATAATCGCAAGTGCACAATGTTAAGTAATAATATAGGGTACTAGAGTACGAGCATCGTTCCTCTAGAGACTGTATTTCACAATTGTTATTCTCAATTATTAAACCTTTAGCAACGATAATTCGGATGATTGTTTACTGGTAGATGATTAAATAAAAGCTCAACGAAATGATTCACAAATTAAATGATGAAATAAATAAGCTAAAATGGTTTATTAAAGATTCAATGAGAAATGAATTAGTTGGGAATCTCGGTTCACCTACCCCTCGCTAATTTACTTAATTCGTTGGACAATAATTTATGCTTTCAACATGATTTCCTATCCAATTGAACACGCCCTTTTGAGCAATGTCAAACTAATTCAATGCAGTGAAGTAGTTAAATCTCTTTATTATTTATCATAGGTGAATTTCATGTCGTTCTATGAAATCACCTAGCTTTTGACCTACTGGTCTATGACTATTGACGTATATCCGACTTCATATTTCCATGTAAATTGTAAATCGACGGATTATGCTACTCGTTCCTATCACGGGATATTCTCTCGAACTCACTCGCAATATGAAATCGTTATTAAAGTTAGCGATGCTTCAACAATGAAATTAAATAATAGCACAGTCAATAATAAATTAAAAGTCGATAGATGAATTAACTAAACTAGGTTTCAGGGTAGGATCCCCTTAAATCCTAACAAATAATGAAAAGTAGCTACTAGAATTCATGATCAAACTAAGAAAAACAATATTTAAACAAGAAGAATTAAACTAGAAATACTAGACGTGACGAAAACGCAAAGAACGTTGTCCGGAAATCTTGAAATCTTCAACTCCAAGCTTTCTCCAAACTTTTTTTCTCTCCTTCAAACTCCTTGGCTGCTGAAAAGTTTCTGAATTTTTCGTCCCTAGGGTTCCTATGTTCAGCCCCTTTTGGCAAGCACCTCTCATATGGGTGTCAAAATGCGACACGACCCGTCAACCCGACATGACCCAACACGAAAAAAATCAGGTTCGGATTGGGTTCGGGTTGGGTGGATTCGGGTTAGTGCCATGTTAGGCGGGTTTCGGATTGGGTCGGGTTGGGTCGCATGTTGACCCGCGAACTTTTTTTTTTTGAAAATATTACCTATATTTTTATATATTGTATGTTTGAACAAAATTTATTGTATATTTGTATGCTGAATTTTCATAATTTAATATTTATTTTGCATATTTTTATTTTTTTAACAATTTTTTATTTGATTTAGTAAATATACTTTTAATTTTCTACGATTAAATTTCAAATTTAAATCGAAAATATTGTTATAATGTGTTTAAATTAAAATATTATTATTATTTTTTATTTTTTTGAATTTTTTTCATTAATTTTTTTAAAAAAATTAATAAAATTCGGGTTAGACGGGTTGAGTCGGGTTATACGGGTTCGTGTTCGGGTTAGGGGTTTTCGGGTTGCTTCGGGTTTGGGTAGGGTTCGGGTTGAAAAAAATAAAAAAAATTCACGTGTTGACCTGAAACCCGACCCAACCCACCCGATTGACACCCCTAACCTCTCGGAAGGCAAGAAATCATCTTTAGTATTTTTTTCCAAATTGAGTACCAGTCGGGCGATAAAATTCTACCGCCCGAGCGCCGACTCCTCTGTAATATGCTTCTAAGGTGCGGCACTCGCGCTCGAGCAGTAAGATTTTACCGCCCGAGCGCTGAGTCTTCTATAATATTCACTTGGCACGGTAAGATCCTACTGCTCGAGCGCCAAATCTTCTGTCAACACTTCTAGAAATCCATCCTTGCACTCGATCGGTAGGATTATATCGCCCGAGCACCGAACTTTCTGCCAAGTGCTCTCCAGTTTCTTTTGGCTTGCATATTTCTGTCTCGATTTCAGTTCTCCGGTCATTTTACTTGCAAATTCATCACGTACGAGTGAGACACGATCATATGTATATGCTAATTCTAAAACGAACAAAATGTATATGAAATGCACGCACACACAATGTAAATACACACGAAACTAATGCAATAAAATACGTAAAAATGACACACATCACTCAGCTTGTACATAAAATAATATAAGCATAAATATGTATAACACGATTTTCCTGCCAAAAAAAAATTCATAAAAATCATAAAATCATATTTTTCATCATTGTCATGCATAATCGTAAACGTAAATAATTTTGTGTAGACATAAATTAGTTGATCAAACTAAACCTCAGTATTGAGCTGGAAGGAATCACCACAGCCCTTGGACTGGATGTCTCCCTAACATGTATAATTCCTCCGAAGATGTTGGAGAGGTCTCTGGACACGTTCTCCGATTTCAAAACCCCTAACATAATTTGACCACAAGAAAAATTGCATCGTTCAAAAATAATTATTTTGCATGTGATACATATTTATGAACATCATGGACTTCGTTGGAATGCCTTGTACATGCTGCCCACAACCCTATAATTTAAATAACCAAACTAGACACATAGATGCACTCGAACGCGTATGATTCTCAAATTAAATAAAATAGCTTATGACCTACCGAACGACTCGAGACTCGAACCATCCTTAGCCAACATCTTAACCTATTGTTCAAGCCCTAAAACAGCCGCGAACCATGACCAAGACCCAAAAAAATGTGAGCAACAACACCCATTTAAGAAACAATCCGTTGAAACGAAATATGACACATCTACGTTTCTCAAGACTCCACACCTAAACCAACATGAACCAGACCCGAACCAAGCCCTACACTCAAACCTTAGACTCCAAATGAGCCCTTGGTTGAGCCCTTTTAGCCTAGACCCGCAGCCCAGCCCCTAAACAAGCCAAAGCTGTGCATCTCCCTCACGTGCACCCAACCTGTGCACAACTGCTTGTTTCTGGTTCCAGCCACCTAGCTGCCACTTTAGACCATGAACCACCATAACAAGACTCATCCTAGGACCCTAATACATGCCTCAAACTGTAACCAAGAGCCCTGGTCAAGCCATACACTGAGCCACAAGATCGAACGCCTACAGCTCCTTACATGCACCCCAACCTGCGCATCTGTGGTTTCCCACAGTTTCTAACTATACAAGCCAATTATAACCCTTTCCAGATCATCTAACCATGTCTCAACACATCCCCTATCCCAACCTTACACAGCTGCAATGTCCCAGGATCCCAGCTGAATCACATGCCACAAAAATTTGGAATAAAATGTGAGTTTCATGCTTCAAATTTCGGAAACGGTTTCAAATTGTTTTGAACCAATGTTTGCATATAACCAATGAATTTTCATGCATGATTTACATTGAAATACATAATATAACAAGACTGATGCGTTAAATAAGGGTTTAGAAATGTCTTTGCGTGAAAATGCGCAAACGAACGCCTGGAAAAATGGAGGCCGAACAAAGAAGAATTGCTGCGTTTAATGGCTGGAAAAGTGACTAAATTAATCGAGGAACGTTACGTGATGATCTCCCTAAGCCGTTGTTGGAAGAATAATCGAAAACATCAACCTAGGCTAGGTGAAGTTTCGACCAATGTGTGTGTTGTGTGTGTTCTTGGTGCGGTGTGTGTGAGTGGCATGAGTTTGCATGTGGAGGTAGGGTAGGATCCTTTTATAGGTCACTTAGGATATGTATTAGGTGTTTTAGTTTATTTAAAACACAAATTAAATTTACTAATTAAGCTCCTACAATTTAAATTACCAATTTAGCCTTTCAACTTTTGAAATTAAGGGTCCTACAATTTAAATTCTACCTTTAATTAAAATTCTTAGCGTTTCTATTTCACTAGATAAAATGCTAGAATTTATAAATCTTTTAAAATACTATTTTCTTGACTTAAAATAAAATATAACTTATATTTTTAACATTTTAATCATCTCTGACATCCTTTCTCGGTTTGTCATCGAATGTTCGTCTGGAAAATAAACTCATGAAAACATGTTAAATAGAATAAAATCGCATTATAAAATAAATATATATACTTTAAAAATAATTTAATACATAACATGCATTGCTAAATTATTAATTTAATAAATAAATGAATTCAATCATGCATGAAGTTTACGTGCACTAGTTTTTTGGACATACACTTTCCATCTATCAAAATCTCCACGTTTTATATTTTTTAAAAAATTTCTCGATAAATTTCATTCAAGACTTAGAATTTTATGAAATTTCATTACGTAGAAGAAAACAATTAATATTGACTTACATTGTTGGGAATATACCCATCTAAGATAAGTCGAGTTAAGCTTCCAATTTAATATGAAAGATTTGAATGGAAGATAATAAATTATTTATGAAAATATGAGAAAAAAAATATATAAATTTTTGGATATTTAAATATAGATGTTGATTTTACCGTGTTAACATAATACTGTAAAATATTCAAGTAACTTATTTTCTAATTGGTCAGTGGCCTTTACGAATCTCTGGACCACGTGTATCAAATTTGCAGAAAATTGAAAGAAGTTGAAGCATCAATGCATGTGGAAAGGTGCTGGGTGGAAGTTGTAGATACACCTGTGTGAAGAAAACTTGTGGGCCATGTGAATTGTTTACTGTTCAATTCAGAATTGGGTCTCATCTTCCCGAAAGTTTTACCAAGATTTGATAGATTTTGATTTGATTCTGGAAAATGTGAAATAAATTTATGATTGTAATGCAATATTTTACTCGGGTCTGCGTTTTTATTTCATCAAGTTAATGTCTGTCATAGATAGTCCTATTTTTTTTCTTGTGAATAACCATTTATATTGGCGTTGCAACTTCCATAAAACAAAAATGCAGAAAGCAAAACCAATGTTCTAAAAAGCGTGATGAAACGTAACGATCAAGCTTCAAGCTTTACAAACTCAAGTGGGTTTAATACGACATTAAACTTGAAAAGGAGTTTTTAGTTTTAGAATTTTTGTAACCATATCATGTCAATTAATAAATTTAATAATACATAAAAAAAATAAAAAAATGTAATAATAAATGCATAAATTTTTGACTCAACAAAAATATAAGTTTCAAAATAACAAATTGGGTAGATTAAAACTTTTGCCTACTGTTATTGGGCTAGTGTTCTCTTTTAGTTCCAAATAAAGGAAAGATTTGAGACAAAAATTTTCGGTAATTTGGAGAAAAATGCATAAGTCCTTGATTTCGTTATGATTCAATGCCCATTAGTTATTTTTTGTGTTTTAGTACTTGAACAAAATCCAGCTTTCTTTTTAGTACATGTGTCACGTAATTTACATTTTTACCCTTTTGTAATGAATAAAAAATTGTAAGAATCCCTATTATTGATGTTCATCTTCTTTTTCTGCTCTCCTTCCCGCTTCGCACCCCGCTTTTGTTCTGTGCGAGCAACCAATTTATTTTTCCTTTAATTTGCTACTAGCCATTATGTATGAAACCCTCTCCCATTCTCCATCAGCACATTTTACCGTTTTTTGGTTGGTCTAATTAACTGACTCATCCCACAAACACGTTGATGAAAATCATGAATCTGCGCAACCGAGCATAGAAATTTCCCAGCAAAGCCGATTCCCAACCAGGGCAAACCAGCTTTCATTGCCCTCCTGTTGCTGCAAACTTTGCCAAAACCAGAATTTCTGGGTCGAAGCAATTTCTGGGTGGAAGCAGCGTATGTGAGGAGGAGAAAATAGGGGTTCATTTTCAGATTTCCGTGGAACTACCACCCCATAAAACTAATAAAGGACGATTATAGGGTAAACATTTCAATTGTCGTTTATTTGTGATCATTTATGTAAGTGTAATTTTTTTTCGTAAAAACATTTTCTTTTCTTCAATTTCATTTCGGATACACAAATGTGTTTATGACGTTGTATGTTCCTAATAGGATTGTCATTTACGGAATGAACCATCGGCCCCGTAAAAGACAGCAAAATTGAAGTAGTTGAAGACGGAACACGTAGCAAAGTTTAGGGCTGCGATTTGCGGACATAATCTTGAATTTAGGGCAGAGAATTTCCTCAGACAAACACCATTTGCACGAATAAGGTTGAACAAAGTAATATGATTGACTAAATCCAATTTATGTTTTTTTTGTTAATTAATTTTGGTGCCTTATCGTGAAATTGAATTTTATCCTAGTGTTGTAAAATTGAATTTTGTTGTTTTGACCGAATACAGACATTAATGTGCATGATCTTGGGAACAAGTTTTGTTTAACAAAATGTGTTAGTTTAGAGAATATTTTTGGAATGATATTTATGTGAGATTAGTTTGGCTTGTAAAAATGAGATTGTTTTAGTTTATTTTGACGGAATGTTTTTTTATTTGGTTTGACAGAATGAGATTGTTATTTGATATTATTTTCCGCATGTAAGATCATTATCATGTTCCCACTTGATTTTTTTGTGCACTATTGTTTGTTTGCTTGACTTACCTTTTCTCAAACAATTTTGAAAAGAAAGGTTGAATTAATACGATGATTTTGAAGAAAAATATTTCTGAAATGAGTAACAAAAATTTTGGATGATTTTGTTGAAATATGATATGAATAGATAAATTTATGCTTCAATATTGTTTGAGCACAAAGGACAATTTTGGTTTGGTTGTGATTTTATTTTACGTAATTCATTTATCTCCATTATTTGAGTTTTTATTTAAAGTAAGAAATTGTAGGACTAATTTTTTTGGATGTCCATTTTATTTGACGCCTAAATCGGCAGAATCAAATTTTAATATTTTAGATATTCCACGATCGATTTATTGATGGAAGTCGGTTCTGGGAGCGCAATATTTTTGTTTCTTGGAAGTTGTCGCTACGTCAATGGTTTTATTTGATTTCAATTCCTAATGGCGCAACTCTGTTGGAGATATTCCAGAGTTTAGGATGAAAATGTGCATCTATTAATTCAGAATTAACTATATTGCAATACATGGCAGCCCATGAGCAGATTGCAGTAATCCTGAATGAAGATGATGATGTTCGAAATATGATAAACCTTCACAGTTGTTTGAAATTAAATATAATCAAATTGATAGCAGTTCCAAAAGATTATCAGAGCCCGGTCAACATAAATGTGGCAAGGTAACTCTTATTTTTTTGTTTGCATTTTTTTATTGTTTGTTTGCAAATTTCAGAAATTGCAAAGTTGATAAATGAGTTTTTTTTTTTTACTACTGTGCAGTACTAGAGAAATATTTGTTATATTTTATAGTTCAATTTAAATTAGGTAAAAGAATATTGATTTGTTTCCTCATGTATTTTATTGATTTGTATTCAAATGGTTAGGTTTGATTTTGGTGATGAAGTTTGTTCTGACAGAGTTGACGATCTTGACGTTGGCATTGTAACCAATTCTATTGATGCTTGGATTCATTGCATACATGGTGTTGGGAAAAAATTTAAAGATGCAGCCGAATTCAGGATTTGTTTTAAAAATTATGTTATTGCCAGTAGAAGATCTTTTAGATACAAGAGAAATGAAAGTGGTAAGATCTTAGTTGTTTGCAGCAAAGAGAATTGTCAGTGAAAAATTTATGCCTCCAAACATAAAGCGGACAATTCATTCGGCATAAGAAAGTGCAACCTAAGCCATAGTTGTGGGGATGAAAATTTACGGAGTAGAGGTCACCCTAAAGCTGATTCATCCTGGTAGCTAATGTTGTGAAGGAGAAGTTAAGGGGAGAGCCATCATATCGCCCATGTACAATGCTGAAAGACATTGAAAGAGATTATGGAGTAGAACTTGAGTATCATAAAGTTTGGGCGGGTAAAGAGATGGCAATGCATGATATTCATGGAACTGATAAGGAGTCGTATGATAAATTACGACGGTATTGTCATGCTGTTAAAGAAACAAATCTCAGGAGTTTTGTTGAATGTGAAATTGATTCGATGACAAACAGATTTAGATGGGTATTCATTTGTTTTCATGCATGTCTTGTTGGTTTTGTTAGTGGTTGTCGGCTATTAATATTTTTGGAAGGAACTCACATTAATAACAAGTACAAAGAATGCTTATTAGGCGTTGTGGCAAAGGATGCGAATGATGATATTTTTTTACACTTGCGTATGCAGTTGTTGATGCAGAAAACGATTTTAATTGGGGATTATTTTGCTACCAGTTAAAACATGCCTTGGCATCCCAATACATAATGATATTCCGTAGCTACATTTTTTTTCTGACCGACATCCTAGACTTATCAAAGCTATTCAGTCTGTGTTCCCTGTTAGTCGCCATTCTTATTGTTTAAGACATATGGTCGATAACTTTGTCAAGCAGGTTTGGCTTATTTTGATTTTTCAATATTTTAGTCATCTTTTATTATTATTATTATTATTATTATTATTATTATTATTATTATTATTATTATTATTATTATTCAGTTGGTTATTATCTTTAATGTTTTTAAATTTAACTTTTGTAGGTATTGCGGAGGTATCTTCTCCATAGCAAAAAACATTGGTCTTCTGTTTTGAAGAAAGCTGCGTACACACCGTTAAGATATGAGTTCTCGCAACATATCAAAATCATAATCGATTCGATGCCGCTCGCCCACGAGTTTCTTGTGAGTGTGTCCCCGGAAAATTGGGCCAATTCTATGTTTGTGGGTGAGCGATGAGGTGTCATTAATAATAATATTGTTGAAAGCTGGAACAACTGGGTAAAAACAACGTGATATCTACCTATTGTGGGTATGATAGATGATATACGAATTCAAATAATGACCACGATGCACAAAATACGAGAAAAAATATTGGAGATGATCGGAAAACTAAGTCCAAGAAAGGAGAAGGATGTGTCAATTGCATACAGACAATCTCGAACCTTAAAGGTGCACAAGTGATGTGGAGCTCTGTTTGAGGTGATAGATGGGGACAAGTTTTTCAGTGGATTTGAATGCATATCGTTGTTCATGTCGATATTGGCAGATCTATAAACTATCATGCAAGCATGCTTGCTCGTGCATAGAATCAAAGTCTATGTCGGTTTATAAATTCTGTAATGGATATTTTAAGATCAACATGTACCGCCAAGCTTATAAAGGAATCATAAATCCAACTTCAACATATGACATGAGTGAGGGATATCTAAATGATGACCTACAATTTATGCTCCTACAACCTGTATCCAGCCAGGACGTAGAAGGACTTAACATATTTGTATTTGGAGAGTTATGTTAGAGTGTTTGTTGACGAATTGGAAAAGAACACAAATTCTGGAGACAACGTGCACGTAGGTAATGAAATTGGAGAAGGGAAAGAAATGATTATTTTTAATCCAAAATCATCTATTGTGAAGACGGTTCAAAAAAGAACAGATCGGTTGAAAAAGAGAAAACATCCTGACTATTTGACATCTCCTAGTTAGACCCCAAAGCGTAAGAGAAAACAAGAATCATCACTCGTCTTAGATCTGGTAATTTAAAATTCATTTGTTTGGCAATAGCTAAAAATAATTTATATTTTGTATGATTTGTTAAGCATTAAATTTTGTTAATGAATTTTGTGTTTCCATATTTGCTGTTTTTATATAGGATAATATTGATGTTAAAGGTATAGCTGAAAGTGCTGTAGAGGAATCTTTGCAGGAGTTCCGAGGAAGACATGACCATGATGGTTATGATCAGATATCAAAGGAAGAGAGAGACATAAATGAAAGTATTATGCAGAGATATTTTGGGGTAAAAAGATCTCGTTTTTTTAAATTATGACGAAATCATAATTTGTCACTTTTTGTTTGTTTGAGTTGTTATGTTTGTTATTTTGTCTTTATAGTGGCATAGTTAGGCAAGATGATGACGTGATATTGCATGTGCACGAGTTGCTGTTTTGTTTGTTTGGCAGCGAACTACGATCTGACCTTATTCATGCCTATTTCAATACTTTGAGCAATAGAGAACATAAATATGAGCATGACATATACTGCATGTCTCCCAATGTGTAGGTAAATTTTTTGATGTTAATTAAAGAATATTTTTATGAAAATGATAGTTAACAATATTTTTTAAAATTTTCATAGATTAACGTGAATCGGATGCTCGAGAAAATGAAGCAGAAGAGGGTCAAAGATAAATATTTTTCTGAATTTACATCACAGTTGGACGGGAGGACATTGAGCAAGTTGTCTGAATTAAACAAAGAGGTTCTAGAACGTTGTAAGCACATAATTTTCCCGATTAGTTACAGAGCACATTGGATCTTGCTCGGGTATACTCGAGGTGATCAGTATTTCACACTAAGGGATTCTCTTAGTGGTCCTGTTTACAAAGGTGCCAAGAAAATTGTAAGTTGGCTACAAAAAAAAATTGTTTTAAACAAAAGTGCACAACACACATCTGTTATGATTTTTTGGAAAACTAATATTGATTGCATTGCTTTTTCAGGCCAAATTTATGTCACAATTAAAATGATTTCCTTGTTGCCTATATTTTAACGCAATCACTTCACATTTGCCAACACCACAATTTTTCACATTCCAAATATATCCAGACATAAATTTTTGGCCTGAAAAAGCATTTCAATCAATATTGGTTTTCCAATAAATCATAAAAGATGTGTATTGTGCACTTTTGTTTAAAATTTTTTTTTTGTAGCCAACTTACAATATTCTTGGCTGCATCTTTGTAAATAGGACCTCTAAAAGAATCCCTTAGTGTGAAATACTGATCGCCTCGAGTATACCCGAGTAAGATCCAATGTGCTCTGTAACTAATTGGGAAAATTATGTGTTTAAACCCTTCTAGAACCTCTTTGTTTAGTTCAGACAACTTGCTCAATGTACTCCCGTCCAACTGTAATTTAAATTCAGAAAAATTTTTATCTTTGACCCTCTTCTGCTTCATTTTCTCGAGCATCCGAATCACGTTAATCTATGAAAATTTTAAAAAATATTGTTAATTATCATTTTCATAAAAATATTCTTTAATTAACATCAAAAAATTTTACATGCACATTCGGAGACATGCAATATATGTCATGCCCATATTTATGTTTTCTATTGCTCAAAGTATTGAAATAGGCATGAATAAGGTCAGATCGTAATTCACTACCAAACAAACAAAGCAACAACTCGTGCCCATGCAATACCGCGTCATCATCTTGCCTAACTATACCACTACAAAGACAAAATAACAAACATAAAAACTCAAACAAACAAAAAATGACAAATTATGATTTCACCATAATTAAAAAAAAACAAGATCTTTTTACCCCAAAATATCCCCGCATAAGTACTTTTCAATTGTGTCTCCATCATAGTCATGTCTTCCTCGGAACTCCTGCAAAGATTCTTATACGGCACTTTCATCTATACCTTTAACATCAATATTATCCTATATAAAAACAACAAATATGCAAACACAAAATTCATTAACAAAATTTAATGCTTAACAAACCATACAAAATATAAATTATTTTTAGCTATTGCCAAACAAATGAATTTTAAATTACCAGATCCAAGACGAGTGATGATTCTTGTTTTCTCTTACGCTTTGGGGTCGTACTAGGAGGTATCAAATAGTCAGGATGTTTTCTCTTTTTCAACCGATCTGTACTTTTTTGAACCGTCCACAATAGATGATTTTGGATTAAAAATAATCATTTCTTTCCCTTCTCCAATGTCATTACCTGTAGAACCCGTAAATCAGTCTACGTATAAGCCATGCATAATTTTAGATTTTTAAAATTTAATTGACTTCATTGCATGATTATTTTAAATGCATTTTTTTGAAGTTAATTATTTTATTATTTCATGCAGTAGTTTGATTTTTATCATTTCAGTTATTTCAGTGAGGCCGGACTGGAGTTGGAGTTTTGAGATAGAATTTAAGATTCGAGAAATATTTCCAGAAGTTAATTTAGCTAGCAAGTAAGTTCAATTAAGTTAAAAAGGAGGTTTGAGGATTTAATTTAATTACTTGAGGTGATTAAGAAATAAGCCCATTTAAGTTGCATAATTAAGGGTTTTATTCACTAAATTATTTAAAGGATTAGTGAGGCTTTTAAGGGTTATTAAGTTAGTAAATAAACAACACTTCCCACTTATTTTTATTAGTGAAATTTCGGTCACCCCTTATTGTTTAGACAAACTCTTTGCCAACTCATCAAACCTTGACCCCTTCTTGATATTTAATTAGTAGGATAATCCCTCCAATTTGTTTAACACCATTTAATTAATTAAAGAGCTTATCCTAGTCTAAGTTGGCATGGATGATCGGTCATCACACTCTAGAAGCACCCAAGTGATCATTTGATAGCAACAAGAATTCAAAATTCAAATGAGAGTGGACTTGGTCTTGATTCTTCCTTATATCTTGCACCCACTTCCCTCACTCCACTAACCACTCAATCCTCTCCCTCCCCACCGAAATCAGCACCATTCAGCAGCCCCTTTTCAGATTATAAACCGTGGATTCCATAGCTAGGAAGGTAGGAGAAATCAAGAACAAGGAAAGGTAGAGAAGCATTCCACTCCTCCGTGCCGCGTCGTCGTCGTTTTCGTTCGTTTTATTTCGAAACGATAACCAAGCATGTCTAGATTCTTTCAAACCTCAATCAAGTTATATTATCATTTATTTTTCAGTACATGATCATGTTTATTCAAGCAAAAACCGAGATGCATGTCAAAATATTTTCGAAAAGAAGCATGCAGATTTCGGCTCTTTCCTTGGCAAGCTTCACGTTTTTCTGAGTTTTGTGGTTTCAGGTGGATGGATCGGTTCCAGGCTCCCAAGGCGACATCTATACACATAATAGGATGCATTAGGATCAGATTGGTCCGTTCGTTCAAGCCCCTGGTTGCTGGAAATTCAGAAATGGACAGCAACTTCTCATTTGGTCCATTATGAGTTTCGAATTTCAGATTTGTTGGCAAGGAGGAAGGATCTGATCTTGGCTGCCCCAAGGGCCTATAGCCATGGTTATATCACTCCCTTAGCATTTCTAAGACGTGACTAAGTCGCCCTTTTGGTGGCTTGGTCCATGGCTCATCGGTTTTTAATAAAAACATCACAACAGCCCCATGTCCCTTCGGCCCCTTCCCATTTCAGCATATGTATTTCGGTTTTGGTTGCTTGGTATGGATCTTGGTTGGCCTATGGCCCTTAGCCACGGTTCATACCATGCTCCTAGATGTCTAGATCGTGCCATGGTCAATCAAATGGCCACTGGAATGACGCAAGACATCGATCTAAGCAAAACACTACACACGCATGCACGTTGGTTCTCGGTTGGAGTTTCGGCTTTGTTTCTGGTATGGTTCGAATTGTGGCTGGCCAAAAGCCCTTAGCCATGGTTCAAATCATTCCTTAGGATGTTGGTAAGGGTCTCTGGTCGGTGGTTCACGCCCCAATGGCCGATAGACTCGAAACCAACACAAGACTAGCGAGTGCGCAGCTGCTGGAATTTACAGCAAGTTGCTGTGTCGGTTCGGAGGCTCATTCGAGTTCTCGGTCGGCTTTTAGCCTATGGCCTTGGACTGGACAGTGCCCCATTGAGTTAGGAAGGTCGTGTTTTTGACCGTTTGTGATTCGGATCATTTTGAGGTCGTACGAGAATTTACGGTGCGATGTGCCAAATTGACTCTCGAAAGAGCGTTTCGTGTTTTGGCCTCCATTCCACCTAGATTTCGACCCTCATCATTTTAGGAGCATTATGTCAGTATTTTAAGCGTATTTTAATCATGACTATACGTCGGTTCAGTGTCGGTTCAGGTTGGTTCGGGGTCATGATTAAATACGAAGTCATTAGGCGTCATAGTCGCATCTTTGGAACGTAAATTGCATAGTTGGTCAAGTTTTATCCATTGCATATTTTCATGGCATATTTAGGTTGCAGCGAGCCTGAGGACGATCCAATCCAATCCAGTTGGTAACATATACAGGAATTTTCATTATGCCAGTTAATTATTTTACGTGCATTAAATAGAAAATGATTATTTTTGAGATTTATGCGATATGGCTTGTGGTTCATTCACTATGTGGGAGTATTATTTTATACGGTCTCCAGTGACCGCTCAGTTCAGTTTGGTACCACCCGGTCGCCAGTGACCGGCCAGCTCAGTTCAGTTTCAGACTCCCCGGTAGCCAGTTACCGATCAGTTCAGCTTAGTGCAGTGGCCACAGGCGTAAAACATAATCTCAACAGAAAATTTTACCAGTTATTTCAGTGCAGGGCTCCAAGGAGCAAATATTTTTACTGTGATTTTCAGTTCAGTTATCCACGTATCATAACTGCTCAGTATGACCTTCATCATACATATGTGTCACATCCTTGAAGACAAATTGGGTTGTATCATCTTCAACCACTTCATTTTTTTCCTTCAACATTTTAATCTCATTTTCAAGCCTTTTTATATGCTCCAACAATTCTGAATCATTGTATCGAGTCTGAACCTGAAAATACAAGTGGTCTTTAAATATGGAAATTCATTAAATAGCATACTATTAAAAAATTGACTATCATCAAATACAAATTTTTATCTCAACAATCCTCTCTGTATCATCAACGAATTTTTTTTCCTCCTCGAATGGTTTGATCGGCACAATCTAACAACAATAAAGACAAATTTTTAGTTTTATTAATACATGTACGCAAAACTATAGGATGATGTAGATTAAATTGCGCAAACCTTGTTCGATCTCACAGCCATTAAAGCAGCCTCTGCCCCTATAGGATTCACAGGAATCTTGCTCTCTACCCACTTGAATAAGCGAGGAAAGCAATGTAAAACACGCGGTTCACCAAGCATAGGAACTTTTTCATACACCCAAGCCTATACAAATAAAATGAATAGCATTTACTACAACCAACAATAACATATATAAGCTTCAAAAAAAAAAAAAAAAGATAATACCATCAATCCAACTATGCAATCTCCCATATACTTTTTATCCTTTCTTTTCAGTTTAGATAATCCAAGATGGTCTTCCATTTCATCACGCAAAAATTTAAAGGCTGCATATTCCCAACCATATCCAAAAAAAGTTTCCAAATTATCCAAGTATGGGAAAATAAACTTTGGTGTTCCAAAATTACTAATAGGAAATATAACACAATTAAAAAGTAGCAAAATAAAAATCTAAAAAAATCATCAATCTCGAGATCATTCTCGGCCAAATCAAACAACTTCTCTGTTATGACATTTCTCTACACACAGTGCACTCCCTTGAAATGACGCTTAAGGAAGTTTGAACCCAACTTTAAATCCAGTTTAACGGGTTGACCAACGCTCGCCAACCCTATAATGATAGAGAATTCCCTCGAAGTGAATGGCACCTTGATATTACCTCCAAAACAAAAGCTGCATGTCTCTACTTTAAAGCGTTTAAGCATTGAGTAGACTCTTGATGTGCTTATAGAAGCTTTTCAACCTTCAACCAAGGTGTCAGAGGTGAAGCTTCTATCCTCTTCAATTGTAACTCACCCAATCTAGGAACCAATTGCTCCATCACGGCTAAAAATTTTGTTGGCGAACACCTTGAGTAACCCTTTTTAACAGAGGGACCAATTTCTGAATCATTATCAGCCGTATTTTATTTACTCTTCTTTTTAGTCTTCGTCATTCTAGTCCACATAAAAAAAAATTACACACGAATAATAGACTCAATAAATGTCACAGTAAATTGCCATGAATAATTCAAGAAATTAGACAAATAAGTTGTTACAAACATTAACAACCAATTTCAAATAAATATCTAACGACAGTACATAATGATCTTACATGTCGAAACATTGATAATGATCTTACATGCGGAAACTAATATCAAATAACAATCCACTTCTGTCAAACCAAATCAAAAACATTCTATCAAAATAAACTAAAACAAACTCATTTTGACAAGCCGAACTAATCTCACATAACTAGCGTTCCAACCATATTCTCTAGACTAACACATTCAACAAAATTCGTGCAAATGGAGTTTGACTGACCAACTCTCTGCCTTAAATTCAAGCTTCTTTCCACTGTCTTTTACGGGGCCGATGGTTCTTTCAGCAAATTTCAATCCTATTACAAACATACGTCATAAATACATTTGTGTATCCAAAATGAGATTGAAGAAAAGATATTGATTTTACGCAAAAAAAAAAAAACCAGTACAACTACA
The DNA here is from genome assembly GCF_022965805.1 of Primulina eburnea. NCBI lineage: Eukaryota > Viridiplantae > Streptophyta > Magnoliopsida > Lamiales > Gesneriaceae > Primulina > Primulina eburnea. The sequence continues at coordinate 21,730,504 of NC_133114.1, forward strand.
AATTTTATCACAAATAAACGACAATTTACCTTTCAATCGTCCTTTATTAGTTTTATAGGGTGATAGTTCCATGGAAATCTGAAATTGAAGCTCCTATTTCTCCGCCTCACCTAAGCTGCTTCGACCCAGAAATTGCTTCCACCCAGAAAATCTGGTTTTTGCAACGTTTACGGAAATAGGACGACAATGGATGTTGCGACGTCTGGTTTGCGCTGGTAGGGACTCGGATTTGCTGGGAATTTTCTACGCTTCGTTACGCAGAGGTACGGATTTGAGCGACGGATTTGTGGCCAGATTCAGTTACATTCTACAGCGGAAACTATGGTAAATTGTGCAAACGAAGGAGAATGAAGGGAAAAGATGAGTACGAAAATGGCGAGTACGAAAATGAAAGAAAAACCAACAAATTCTCGCACAGATGAGAAGAGTGGGAAGCGGGAAGGAGAGTAGCCGATTAGAAGGATAACATGACCAACAAAATTTGGGATTCTTATTATTTTTTATTAATTAATAAAGGGTAAAAAAGTAAAAATACAAAAAACACGTAGTAAAAAGTAATTTGGAATTTAGTCAGTTATTAAAACATAAAAAAAGTGAAGGGGACTGAATCTTAAATAAAACATGGTAGATGCATTTTTCTTCAAATTCCCCAATTTTTTTCAATGTATTTACGATTTTTTAAAAAAATTAATGTAATTAAAATATTTTTTATTTAAAGTATATTTTAAAAGTTAATATTTTAAAAAAAAATTTAAAAATATCTTAGAATTTTATACGAAAAAATATGTTTTTCACACTTTTTATAGGCTTAATATAGTCAATCAAATAATTGACCACTTTTGCTTTTTTTTTCCTCGCTTAATCACATGCTTAACCGAGCTTTTCTTTTGGAACACTGGGCAAACTGATCATCCATATGCACTTTCATGCAGAAGATATCTAGTCTCTCCCTTGACCCATGGGGACCAGTATGCTCCAACAATTTCTTAGAAGTTTTTTTCTTCTTTTCAGCTTCCTCCTAACAATTCCTTTGCCTCGGGGTTTTCCATTTGCATGGGTTCTACCAGTGCTATACTGATTCAATATCCTTAGAATGCATCATCAAACAGTTGCTGCGTGAAAAGTTGGAAATATTCTTAGTACAGGTTGCCTGTTTATGCCAGAGGACGGTTCAAAGCGGATTTATCAGCTACAAGGAAAATATAGAGATTCCGAAACCTAAATACATGCTGGATATTCAATTTGGCATCAGATTCTTCTGCTACCAGGACTGCACATCTTCACTTTGGGGTTGGATTTTAAAAAAGCATCGCTGCGCGAGAATTGCAAGCCATAAAAGCAGAACGAATTGCTAAAAGAACACAACTCACTACATGGCATTAATGAGACAGTAAACAAAAAATGGCCCCCAAGTTCTTCATTTTAACTACAGTTTCTCAACTTCAATGTAGATAGAATAAAACTGCCAGAAACAAACTTAAACATTCAAAATTCCAGTTTAGGTCTAGCTACAGATTGCAGTTACAGCTATATTCTAAAACAAGTTGCTTCCCAGATAAATAAAAACCAAGCATCACCGTGAATGGGTAGTGTCCAAAGGATAACATCACCTACGCACAGGTGGCACGACACCTCTACCAGGCATGGCTCCACGGCCAGCAGCCTGAGCCTGCCAACAAGGAAAAAAATCAATAGTCAGAGCAGTTTAACGTACCGAGTTGACTTCTAAAAGGGCAATCATTATTTTTCTGAGGTTTAAAAAGTCCCTTTTTTCTTGTTTCTTTTGTTTGTGTGAACAGATAATTTACGATCCGAAAGATCGTACAGATGAAGATAACTCCGACAAGTGCTTTGGATCACAAGCCATAGCGAGAAACCACGTCAAAGGATGCAAAACTTACTCTAGCTCGCATGGCAACAGCTCTCCCACGTCCAACTCCAAGAGCTGAACCTTTTCCCTTCAGATATAGAAATCAAATTGATAAGAAAAACTGCCAGCAGAAAAAGGAAATCAGAAAACAAACATAACTGCAACCAGACAGACCTTGATCCTAGCTTCCAAGCGTTTAAACATTGGAGCATTCTTAAGCATATCTGGAATCACCATGAACCTGGTAAAATTGAGTGTTAATAATATCGAAAGCAAAGAAACAACCCCAAGCAAAAGTGCTCAAAATACCTGACTTTGCTGCCTCGAATGAAAACATGCTCAAGTTGTGAGACCTTCCCATCCTGCAAGTGAAGGGATGTGATTGAATTAAACCTGTAAGCACTTGAAGCGCACTTCAGATACTATTCTTATTCTTAATTACATTACTTACATTATTTAAAATAGGGACAACCAATTTTTTTAATGAATTTGCATCTCAATACTTAATCATACTGGTCATGTAAACTTGTAGAAGCCAATATCTTTGTAGGTTCCTATACATATCAATAAATAAATAACTTGAAATGAAGGAAAAATTGTCTTTTGAAAACCAGATTAAATTTCTATCACAATGCAAAAGAAAGGAATGATCAATCCAAGGGGACCTTTTATATAGTACCATATAAACAAACCAGTTCTTTTTGATATAAAAGAACAAGAAACAACAAGAATTGGATATCGTAGGCGGAGTCAAGTCCACCTTAGTGGGGGAACAATTGTAGCCGCACCCTCACCCCAGCCCCTTCCCTCAGTTCCAAAATCCAAAACTTAATACATATTTATACAATACTCATCCAATCCCCTTTATGACATATTTCATACAGGAATATAGATTCAGGAGTACCTTAATCTATCTAAGATTAGAAATTTTCTATAACTCTAAACTTTCAAAACTTAGTACAAAATTTTAAAATAAATTCAAAATTACTGTTCAAAAATTGGCCAAGTTTGGGAGGTTGGTCGTACAAACATAACATTAAATTTGGGATGCAGATAGTATTTTTACAGAAATTAATGTCCAAAATAAAATAATTAAGTAGTAGAAATAATAAATGAAAAATAGGAAGAATGAACATAAAAAATACACACTTGCAAAATGCTTCTTATCGAAGAGGCAAATGGTCTGATCCCCCTTCCCCCAATTACGTAAAGCCACATATTTCCCAACGAGAAATGTTTCATGAATGATGTGATTGACTAAATATTTAGAAAGCTACATTTCCTAGAAACTAAACTAATTTTAGGATACATCTAAAACATGAAATCATCAAAGATACCACGGGCTATGATCTTGAAGTGTAAAGCTTGAAAGAAGTGTGCCTCAAATGAGGAATATATTACTCTCATTTCAGTTATTTTTTTCTCTTTTCTAAACTAATTGGAACTTTTTTCATCAAACTAAGGCATAGTATTCATTTCCTCTACAGGGCTAAGAGACACTCGTACAAACGCAAAGCAGGAAAGATAGAGAAGCAATTCTCCTCATCACATAATCTTTTTATACATGGTTTTACATCGCACGTATATAATTCTACCCAGGGTTTTGGAAATATATTGCAACTTAATGGCATAAAAAATCACAAAACACCAAACAAAAATAGAAAGCTTGCAAGAAAAATTTCACGATCGAGAAGTCAATGAAAGTACCTTAGCAGTGTAAGTGATGTTTTCGAGCTGGCAATTCCAGTTGTCCTCGCACTCCACCATGCTTCCGCGATAAAGCTCGCCGCTCTTAAGCTCCACCGTCACAATGTGCCCCGACGCCTCGTGAAGCAACTTCACCGGAATCCCCAAACTCCTACTCATTATTATTCTTGATTTCTCGATAATTATTACCGCCAATTGGATTTCCAGAAATTACAGGAAAATTAGTACGCAACGTGAGTCGTGACGAGAGTAAGAGGAGAGAAATTAGGGCACTGGTTCCCACAATTAGACTTGTCAAGATACGATAGGACCGTCGGGCTGGCCCGCTCGGTCATAAAAGTTGCGGGTCAAGACAGGTCGGGTCAAACGGGGCGGGCTGGCCCGTCAAATTAGAATAAAATTCTATATTTTTAAATTTTATATAAAAATTAGAATAAGTTTCATGCGCCCCATATCTTAGAACAAATATAGAAATTTACAGATATATATAAAGAAAACAAAAGAGAAAAAATTCTTGTAAATTTTATTCATGAATCTTAAAATAATTATTAAGTATAGCAGTTGTTTGTGAACCCAAGAGCGGTTTCATTTGAAGTCCGACGAGTTGCATTGAAATTTTATGGATCTGACAGAGGTTTGCTAATTATGTGTATTGTTGAAGACATAATATTTTTACAAATTTACAACAGTCTCTTTACTCGAGTTTATGTTCTCTTCCAAGTCTCAATTTTCATGTTTGGTTTAAACACTTTACTTTTTACGGATTATGTTGTATGCTTTCTTAATTTCTTATTTCAATGTTTTTAAGTATTTTTTAAAATTATTTGACTAAAATATATTTTTCTTCTATATTTACTGCGATACTCTTTAGAATTATTTTTTAAAAAATAAGCGGGCCCGCCCGCCTAACCAACGACCAAGGTGGGTTGGGCTGGGTTGACCATTTAGAGGCATGCCCCGCATAATGGCGGGTTGCGGGCGTTTTGACATGTCTACCCACAATCACTAGACTAACGACTTTAGTTTACACACACGACTTTAGCGATGTAATGTACATAATTCAATTAAACTGATATTAAACCTTCAAAAATTAAAATTAGTTTTCGTGTTCGTGTTAGTTTACACACACGACTTTAGCGATGTAATGTACATATTACACACACGATAGTTTTACCCATCATTTGAGCCTCGACCTTACATGTTCGTGTTCGTGTTCGTCACAACCAACCCACCTCCTTCAAAAACAGTGTCATCGTATTCATCACTTGTAAAACTCATGCATATACATACATTTTCTTAAACCAAGCATACAACGTGTTTCTAACATTAACATAAAAATCCATATTCATAATTCACATAAAAATTTTAAATATGCTTTTCAATTATCAAGACAGTGTCAGGACAGCTACCATAACTCGAATGCAAAATGATCATTTTGCCCCTGAAACCCTAATTTGATAAATTTACCCCTGGACCTTAAAATTTCGACACGAAACTATCCAAACTTATCAAAACACCTGAAAACATATTTTTAATCATTTATTAGACGAAAACTCGAGCTCATGTATTAAATTCTATAATTCGTCAACAACTTGGACCGAAGTCCCGGTTTTATTCTGAATCAACCAGAAACTACCAAAATGAAATCATAGTTCAAAGACTCCTAACCAAACCCCGTAAGACCCATCTTAAACCATCTATAACCTCAGACATGTTAACATAACTTGCCGGAACACCCAAAATGAGCCATTTCCACTAAAATCTTTAAAACACATGTACTGGGCTAGCGCCTATGCGCTGGTTGTGTAGTGCGGAGACACTGGGTAAGCGCCTAGGCGCTATACATTAGTGTTGCGGCACCACAAGTGCCGTGGCTCGAGCGCCATTTAATTCCGTGGCGCAAACCTCCCTCAAACAAAGAACTCGATCAGTCAAGGCCCTGCACCATACTAGGCGTGCTTTAATCCATTTAGGCCCTCTACAGGAGTCTCCCAAACCCTATGGTCATTGTCAGTAAGCCGCACGCACAGCCCCTCAATCACACAAGCATTACGTGCCCTACACCTCCAACAAACCAAGTCATGAAGAATTCATTCGGGTCTCCTACACCACACATTCCAGAACTGGTCGCAGCCCTAAAACCCTTCTAAACCTCCTGCACATTGTCTCGTACACAACCGAACCTTGACAGCCCTTCCACCATATAAAAAACGTGAGTTTCAAGACCAGAAAATCCAACATGTTAATGTAAAACCATGTGAAACCAATGCATATCAACAGATCCATAATATACCATGTAATTACAATCAAAATTCGTAACAGAGTGTGAGAGATGAGAAAAACAATGGTTAAGGGCGTGCCTTTGCGATTTAAATATCCGAAACTCGATTTTTGGCGCGAGGGAACGATAGAGACGATCGGGAGACAACTTTCCTACGTTTTCTTCTTCAAAATCCTACGAAAATCTCCTCCTAGGCCTGGTGGATGATACGACTGCAGCAGCTTCTCAAACCCTAGCTTTGTATAATATTTTTTGAAAATAGGGTTGAGTTGGAGATTAGGCCTTTTGGATAGTTATTTGGTGGGTTAAAAAAATCCACTAATATTAATTAATTAGGTCCAACTAGGGCTAATTAATTCTACATAAAAATTTTGTTTTAAAAAGTTGCTGCAAATAATTTACAAGCCTTCAAAAAGTCCTTTGTTTTGATAAAAACAATCGTTTGCCCGTTTAAAATATGATTCAACGTGTAAAAATAACTCAAAAATGCTCACTTTCAAAATTACATAATAAATACACCATATATTAAATAATTAAAAATAATTATTTAATAACATTTTTCCTCAAACTGTCTTCGGTCTCTGTTTCTCGTTCAAACATCGATTGCTTCTAAAAAGCCCTATTTCATGAATTCCAGTAATATATTCAAATAAGCCTAAAGTTCTTGGGTTCAAGTATTGGGGGAGGCGAAAGAAACCACTTTTCCAGGGATGAGATATGCTATGAGTGACGGTGCATAGACATGGGCTACGGCTCATGCTGGACCATACTAACGACCTATAACCAGTAGTGGTGCACGGGTATGGGCCGAGACCCGTCTTTTTTGTACCGATCGTGGGCCATTATGCTGACACTTTAAAAATCTAGGTATTTAAGCATGGAGGTCATGAGTTCAAGTGTTGGGGGAGGCAAAAGAAACCCCTTTTTCAAGGGTGGGATATTCTATGAGTGACAGTGCATGAGCATGAGCTATGATTCATACTGGACCATGCTAACGACTCATGACCAGTAGTGGTGCACAAGTATGGGCCGAAGCCCATTGTTGTTTTAGCCTAATGGCCCATGATCGTTATAGATATACTACTCACCATCCATATATCTTTGAGTACAACCGAGATTGTTCCCATGTATGATAGTCCTCTTCAACCTTTTCAATCTCCTCAAGCAGATTTGAAGTTGTTTTTGGTTGGTGTCTAAGGAACATTTATTGCTGCATTCTACTTTTGGAAATAAGACAAGGACACATGACATTCTCTATCATTTCCGCCCTTTGACATTACAAAATTCGATCGTTTTCACAAATGTTGATGCTGGAAATGTCAGTGTATTTAATATCAATTCATTCGACATTGAAGACTATTGAATCATTGAATCTCTACGTCATCTTTGTGAAAACATTATGAAATGTTTGAGCACTATTTCGAGACTAGTGTACAATCGCTCCAAGAAAAAGATGTATTTTTACTATTCAATCTTTTAGCATCATTTTGTGTTAAATCATTTCATTTTGTCTTTTATTAATTGAATCTTATTAGAGAGTGAATCTTTATAAATTGTCGTTTGTTTGTTTGTAAACATATTGTTAGTTTCGTGTTGAGAATACTAAGAGTTTATATGGTTAGGGTTTGAGCAGCTAAAGTGGGTCTGTAAAATTTGTTGTATTGATCAAAGTCTTTTAATATAATCATTTCTGAACAAAGAAGAAGGGTAAACATAAATGATTTCTTTGGAACTTCTATAAAAACCATTTCTTATTTACCAAAAGTTTTTCATTATTTTCTTCTGTGTATTATTTTCCTTTTTTATTTAAAAAAAATTTCCAACCAGCTGTGCATATTGATTCACTAAGTCTAGCTGATCTTTTCCACAATAAAAAAATAAATTTATAACAGTCTGCTACACCCAGTTGATTGAGATTATATTTCAGCAACTAACTTGGTTGAAGTCTCTTTTATTTTAAAATATATAAAATAATTTTAAAAAGTTTATTCAACCCCTATAAACTTATTTTCAATACTAACATGTATTATCAGGGTGGGTATCCTCAATATTTGATAATTGTATACACAAATGACTTCATTTAATAAGATTCGTATGTTTTCTAAAGAAGAAAATGATGATTAAAAAACTTACACGCATGAAAATTTGTCATTTCTAGATGATAACATGTGGTATGTCATCATAATGGACCAATGAAGATTATAAAGTCAATACTATTGCTGCCAATATTATAGACAGATCCCTTCAAATAGTTGAAAATCCAAAAATGGAATGAACAACTGAAGACAAAAAAAGATCCAATCTAAACAACGTTACAAAATATATTCTTTACAAGATGTTGAACAAGAATATGTTCAGTAAAATCAAAATGTTCTCCATAGAAAAAGAAATCTATGAGAAGTTAACCCAATTATGTCAAGTAAATGACCAAAAAAAGGAAAAAAAACTCACCGTTTCCGTGCTAAATTTTGAAAAAAATTAAGATGAAGGTTGGAGAATGCATGAACGAGCTCGATGAAAAGTTATTGAACTAACTACTCAAAGTGACTTCTTCAATCTAGAGTTCTTAGATCTTCTAATCCAAAGTATTACTTTGCTTTGAGAAGATCTTATGATGAAATAGTCTTTGAACAATTGCTCTGATATGTTGAACTTTAAACTTCTTTGATCGTTTGAAGATTTGGTTAGCTTAACTTATTGGTTTACTAATCTGATGCTCTAATGATTTTCTTCTGATCTGATTGACATATTACTTAATATTTACGAGCTCTTGATCTTCATTGAGTGATATAATATGATACACTGAACGTCGATAAAATAGTCACTCTGGAACTCTGATATGTACACTTCTTAGTACTCTGATATGATAGAATTGAACTGTTATTCTCTGATTTGACGAGTACTAAGGCATTGATCTTATTCTCTGATACGATAAAGACATTGGCTCGATATGGTTCGGCTGCATCACGATGTTAGTTAGCAATTCTTTACGTATTTTAGTATCCAAAACTGATCTTATATATTGATCTTAAAAATTATTATTTTTTATAAAGACAATGCTCAACTAGCTGAATAAAAATATGTAGTAAATCATAATGATCTTCAAGTAGATGAATATTTAATTAGATCAGAGTATTACTATAATCTTACTCATAACCAGTCAATGTTTATAGTTACATGGTATTGTATCAGAGAAATAAATGTATATCAAAAGCGCCTATACATAAATTTTCGAAGATCAAAATATTTCTAAGTAAAAAGAATTCTAGGTAAAAGAACATATCTCTCATCTGGTTTTTTTTTTTATGGGAGAGGGAAACTTAAGGGTTTTCAATCTGCTTTGGTCGATGCTGCTGCTACTGCTGCCTGGGCTGGTAAGATTGTTGTTGCGGATTCTTTCATTGAAGACATTTGATTTAAAAATTTGTTGGCCTAAAGTTGATGCCTCTTCCTCTGTTGATACAACCTATGGGAAAACTAGACACTCTTGGAGATGCAAAAGATTTTTGAATTGGTCTAGTGGCCTATGTGAAGACCTGAACTCGAACATTGTAGCCCACAAATTAGTCACTTGCAGCCCACGAATTTGGGCCATGGGCTGATATAGGGTCTGATAAGTAAAATTTCAGAAACTTTTGACCCCATATTTAGAATCTCTAATAGCTTAATTCGTGTTGTAATTGACAGTATAATGGAGCAATTTCAACTTGTAACGACAAAATTAAAGGTTGATTATGGCAATGTAAATACCTTTCAAATTATGAAAGAAGACACACCAAAAACTAGCAGCAATTCCCTAGTTCTCGAGTACCCTTCAACAACAAAGTTTTAGCTATTTTTTTAAGCAACACTTGCAAGCCAAAGTTCTATCATAGTGTCGCTCAAAGTCTGAACAAGAGGCATGTCATTCTCGAGTAGAAGGAACGACATCTTCAAGCAATTTTGATCCATGACTGATAAGTGAGCTTATGTTTTTTAAAAATATATATATGTATGATATTTCTTGTTATATGTTACGTTTTTGAAAACTTCGATTTAGCATGTTCCTTTATTTCGTGCCTAGTTTTGACAGTTATGTTCCAAGAATTGATATGATTTTAACTTGATATGCGAAAGGATTTTCAAATTATAATAAGATATAGCTCATATACGGTGGAATTGTAATTGTTGTATGGCCATTCAATTCCATGTTGATGATTAACAATTAAGAACATATATCAGTCAGCTACGGAAGTAGATGAAATTTCAGTACTTCGCGTTCATGATATGCTTTGTTTCCTATTAACACTTGTCCATGTTCAAAAATTTCTTATGTAATTTATATATGTGCTCGATCGACCATTATTTGCTGATTATTTCACAAAATACACACCTCTTACACTCTCCTCCCTAGATAAGATTGAAAATGAGTTGGATGATGAAGGGCAAATTAAAACAAGTTCTAGGGTTGGTGATGTAGATCAACTCAAGATCATATTTTATGCCAAGTTAATGTAATTTCAAATTTGTAATCACTTCCACATTTCGCATTTTTTTAGTTTCATCGCAAATGCAATGCTTATTTATGAAAAAAAGATTGGTTTGGTTGTATACTGTACAATAAAAATTATTGTTTTCAATATTAATGAAACGACCTTGACTCTTTTTTTCTTTTTTTTCCTAATCATAAATCATAAATTCTAAAATACTAAATAAAATAACTTACCAATTCTAACAATCACAATAAATTAACATATAAAATCTCAAGTGCATAAAATAAATCCTACATTATCAACTAACCAAAATCCTATATTGATCTTCACAAAGATCGACTAACATTATAATAAAGCATAAAAATATCTATAATAAAATCATTAACATAATCTTTCAATCTTTAATCTATCAAGCTAGTGCGTAAATAAATGGCTCTCGGGTGTGTACTGCTGCACTCGATCCACTCAATCGTCAGCGCCTCCTGTAATATCATCAATTCCTGCATCTTACAAACCTAGTGAGTCTAATGACTCAGTACGTTCTAAAAATGAATAGAAAATAATACATATATATAATCACAGGCATTAAAAATCATACTTTTATTTAAAATAACTTTTGAACATAAATAAACCCTTTAAAATCATTTAAGCATAATTAAAGCATAAATCACAAAATCATTTAAAATAACTTTTGAGCATAAATAAATCATTTTAAAAATTGCTTTAGAGCATAATTAAATCATATATCATAAAATCATTTTAATCGTAAAGCTTTCGATCCTTTATCATTTCAGGTGAAGTTTGATTCTTGAAAGTGACTAGCTTTTATCCTTTGATCGACTGATCAGTCTTCAGCTCCACATGGTCCATGGGGGTGGGCACTAGGCTCCACTATGGAAATACGATAGTTGGGGTACCTCTGGAGCCTTTTCCCATAGGCGGGGTTCCTCTGGGGCCTTGGCCCGTAAACGGGGTCCCTCTAGGGCCTTGGCCTGAATATGGGCTCCCTCTGGGGTCTTGGCCTTCATGTCATATCTACAAAATCATATATCGTTTGTCACAGTCAATTCACATCCCTCAAAATATTTTTTATTTTCTTTTAAAAACATAAATCATCATAACTTTCCAAAAATAACCTTTTAGAGAGTGAAAATTGCACATCTATTACCATAAATCATAAAATATCATATTTTCATCAAAATAATCATTTTAAATCATCTAATATCATTTAAAATACATTATGATCCTTCGGTACGCTGCCAAACTTTTACATATTTTTCCAAGGGTAAAATGACCGTTTTACCCCTAGACGTAAAAATTCTCTATTTTATATTTTCTTCCTTTTAATGACATGGAATTATCCCAAATAATTATTTAAGCTTAAATCTAATTTTCCATAATTTTATTCCGTATAAATCTAGGCGTTTCAAATAATTCTTTAATTAACGTTTCGTGAGACGTTTAAATCCCGAATAAATTCAAAACTCATTATTTTGATCCCATATTTTAAACATAATATTTTTATTACCTAATCTACACTTGTGAGCCCTGAACCACACCCATAGACCCATGATTTCAATTTAATTCTTTTAAATTCGAAATATGACCCTTCAAGGAACACAACGAGCCACCTTCCAAGGAACACTCAATAATTCTTTTTCGAAATAAACGCTCCACCTTAAAAATATTCAAACACATATTTTTTCATGCATAAACAATGAAATCATTCATATTATGATTGTATGATGTTTTGAAAGAGTTTAGAAATACGAGTCTTTGTGTTTATAACGCTCGAATATACGATTGTTGGCGAGGGCGCGACGTTTAGATGACCCGACAACAAAGAACACAAGCTTTTCTCTTCTCCAAATTCTCGAAAATTGTAGGTGTGTGTGAGGGTGCATTTTGGCTGATGATGGTGTGAATCGTGGTGTTTTTAAAGCCTATGTCACTTATAAATTAATTAACATGTTAATGGGGCTTTGGTTTTGGGCTTGCAAGCTTAAGGGTAATTGAGCCTACTTAAATTAATTAAATTGAGCCCAATAACACCTTTTTAATTAAAATATAAAAGTTTATAAAATTAGTTTCCTAAAAATAATATTTTTGATCTTTTAAAATCCCTTGTTTGCCCAAAACCGACTTCTCGGGAAAAAACAAGCTCGACTCGTAAAATAATTCAAACTCCAAAATTTTTAGGAAAATTAAATCATTTTTAATCATATTAGGAATTCTTGCCAATATTTAATGAAAAATAAATATTTATGTCTTGGTCATTCCCGGTCTCCTTTCCCCTGCCTATTGTCGAATATTCCGGTAAAATCCTTAAATTTTATGTAATCATGTCATATTATCATTTAATCAGAGCTTTAATCATATAATAAATATTATGCAAGCATTTAAAATCAATTAAATAGAACAATTAAGCAATTAAAATAATTTGCATGCATGTGATTTACGTAAGTTAGTTTTTGGGACGTTACAATTAAATTGTTGAACAATGCTGGCGTCAATACGCTCCGGTGACTGGATGTGACATTAAATGGTATCAGGGCTATCAGGTCCATAATCCGGCTGGGAAAATTCTAAAAAAAAAGTGGCAAAATTTCTTATTTTTCCAAGGGAAATTGGATCCCTAATTCGGTATTTGAGGCCTTCAAAATCGCATTTTTCCCTTTTTAAGTAATTTTTGAGTTCTAATAATTTCTCTTAGGAGACTTGAGTTTTGCCTTTTAAGCCCCTCAAGTAATTTTTGAGTTCTAATAATTTCTCTTAGGACCAGGTACGAGTCAGGTAGAGAGTCCTAGCCACGCTAGGACTCGAGTCGAGGGCTGGGGAAGGAGTCCCAAACCGAGAAGGAGCCATGTTGCGCGCTTATGTGCAGCAGCGTGCACGGGCTCAAGGGCTCGGCCAAGATGCTCGGGCTGGGCTAGGTCAAGGGGTTAGGGTCCTAGGAGGGTGCTTGAGGGGCTGGTTTGAGGGCTGGCTCGTTGGGTAAGTGTCTAAGCAAGAAACAAGAGTCCTAGTCTGTAAGGGAGTTCTCGGCCATGCAGATGCAGGTTTGGGGAGCTTCGGTTTTCAACTTGGGGTCAAGTCCTATGGGTTAGCTTGGGTCCAGTAGGTTCCTAAGTGTTCTGGGAAGGGGTTGGTTCAAGGTGGCTCGGGCATGGCTCGACAAAACCGAGAGTTGGCTCGAGGGTGGTCTAGGCGTGAACTTATGGTTTTCTTGTTGAAAAATAAATCAAAACTTGGCTCACGGAGGGTCGATTCGGGGTTCACGAGGGCTAAAATATTATAAAAAGTCTAAGTTTTGAATTTAAGAATTTTTTATTAAAGTTGAAATTATTCGAGATTAAAACGCATTAAAAACGATTAATCAAGGATTAATTAAAAATCTAATATTTAAGCTAAACAGAAATATGAAAAAAAATAATTTAAGCTTAAATAATTATTTGGGACATGTTAGAGTCAATGGAATTAAGAAAAAGTCAAATTCGAGGATTTTTTCGTCTAGGGGTAAAAACGGTAATTTTACACCTGAAAATTAGTAAACGACATCGCAGTGCTATGAATGTTGTTTTATATGTTAAAATATTTATTTTAAATTTTTATGGATATTTATGATTTAATATGGTCATTTAAAAGATATGTTTAATGTTTGATTTAAAAGAAAAACGATATTATTATGCATGCTTTTATAAAATGATGGAAACACGAAATGTTGAAGGATGGGAAGTGATTGTGACTAATACGAACACGTGATACGATGATATGTTAATACATAAGGCAAATGTTCAGTTGACGGGTGAGAGTGTCGCAGATGTCCCCGCTGCCCAGTAATGTGGTTGCATGTAGATGGATCCATCGCTCCCAATACGAATACGAAAGTCACAATCAATGATATGAATTCAACAAATATGAATATGCATATGTTTATGATGAATATGAATATGTCGACGATAATATGAAAATGTTTACGTTTATGCAGATGAAAATGTTATTTTACGTAAAAATATTTTCACTGTTGCATGTGATTTTATACGTATTATTTGTTATCAAGAATATATTGTGTTGAGTCTTTCGAATCACTAGGTGTGATCGATGCAGGTGAGTATGATGTTGAGGGTAGTGGAGTTCTTGATACTTGATCTGACTGGACTGGACGTGCACATAACCCGATGACCAGCGCTTCTATTTTTCTGCACTTATGATTTACGTTTATGATTTATGTTAAAGATTTTACGAATTTTTATTTATGATTTGAGTGGTTTTTGAGAGGTTTTAGTATGTGCTATACTTATCAAATTAATACTTTTTAGTTTTGGTAAAACGTTTGACGTTTTTACGATTTGAACTATTCCTTTGATTTTTCAAATATTAGCTGGTTGGTTTTGTTTTAAAATGGTGTCAAAATATTTTTATGTGCATGTGTATATTCGGCCGATTCAACAGTAAGTGTTTTTTTTAAAAAAATTTTAATACTTTTTAAGCAAAACGAGTAGCAGACGTTTCAATTGGTATCAGAGCAATGGTTCTATAAAGGGTTGTGCCACCATCAGTGCCAAAAAGATCAGTCGTCAAGCCTCAATCTGTAAGTTTACATGCTTTATATGATTTATTATGATGTTGCATGCATGATTACATGATTAATATGTTTAGGTCACATGTTTACTTGCTTTTTGAGTATATATGCTTTGTATGCTTAAATTGCTTAATGTATTAGGATATGATACGTGATTAGAAAACTTATATTTAAATGCATGTTGGTTACGTTAGTATTTGGAAAACATTCAGATATTATACCTCCTTGACGCACACCTATTGCCCAAGGGCAGACCGAGAATGTTGAGGATCAGCACGTTAATGCACCCCCACCTCCTAACGGGGATGTTGCTACGCGAGCTTTGGAGGGGATGGCTCGTTTCTTTTAGCAGTTTCAGCAAGCACCTAGGACACAACATGATGTTTATGATCAGTTCCGGAGGCTAGCGCCGAAGGAATTTTTTGGCACTACCGACCTTTTTGCTGCCGAGGCTTGGATTCGTGCACTTGATGTGCACTTTCGCTATGTTTATATGGGAGACGCCGACCGTGTGATATGTGCCACTTGCATGTTTAGGGATGACGCTTCTTTGTGGTGGGAAGGAGTGGAGCATGGTAACAATATCGCAACTCTTACATGGGTTCGTTCAAGGAAATTTTCTATGAAAAATATTTTACTGCTGATGTTAAAGAGCGATTGAAGAGGAAATTTATGACTCTCCGTCAGGCAGATACTTCTGTTGCAGAATTTGTGGAGAAATTTGATAGGGGTTCTCACTTTGTACCCCTTATTGCGAGGGATCCTGCGGAGAAGTTGAGGCACTTCATGGATGTAGACCTACCATACGACATAACATGATAATGAAGCGTCTTTTGGATTATGCTACTGCTACTACTTATGCATTTCAGTCTGAGCAATCTTTGAAAGACATCAATTTTGAGATGCAGCGCAAGAGACAGCAGCACCAAAATAATAATCAGCCGAATATGAAGCCATATACGGGTCTTCCTAGACCTCCAGGGCCTCAAAAGCCCCAAGAAAAAGTCAAGAAGCAAGGACCACACAAGCCACCAAATCCTGAAGCACCTAAGCCTGCTGATAGGAAACCATGCAAGGAGTGCAATCGTTTACACTACGGAAAATGCATGTAGGGATCTTTTAGATGCTTCATATGCAAGGAGGAAGGGCAAAAGCTGCTGTTTGCCCGAAGAAGAATGCACCTACTATAGGAAGAGCATATGTTACGCATGCAGAGAAAGTTGAAGAGGAGCCAAACACGACTCTTATCACGAGTAACCTAGTTATTTAACATTTTTATATTGCCTTTATTGCATGAAATGTTAAATTGGTTATTAAAACTGAAATGGGATCAAGATTAACATAGTGAAAATTAAGTTTCATGTTCTACCTTAGTTGGAAATTAATATATGATTTTAGAAACCTTAGATTTGATATTGATTTTGTGCCTTAATTTATGCAAAGGATAAAATAATCCCAAATAAAAGTCTTATGGCAAAAAATTAAGGAAAAATCATAATTAAGGGTTTGTAAGGGTTTCGAAAATTCTTGAGGGGTTAAGTGCAATTTTCGAAAGTTAAGGGGATTAATTGAGATTTCCAAAAAATGTAAGGGCTTAATTGCAAAAACCCAAAAGTTAAGGGACTTGAATGCAATTTCTTAATTCTTAAGGACCACAAATATAATTTTCAAAATTTAAGAGACCAAAATGTGAATTATCGAAAAAATTAAGGGTCAAATTGTAATTATTCAAAAATTTTGAGGACCAAAAGTAAAATTTCGGGAAAAATATGAAGGGCTAAAATGCAAGGTTTCAAGAAATGCATAAGTTCAACGCGTAATCTTCACATAACTTTGGGAAATTAATGATAGAAATTTCTTAAGCTTCAACACGAAAAGATTAAAATACATTTTTGCCGCATGGAGGATTATCATTCAAGGTGTAACAACCTATGCACTACTAGATTCAGGAGCTACACATTCCTTCATATCTGAAACCTTCATCAATCAACTGAATATTATTCCTGATGATATGGGTTTGGGTTTCAAGGTTTCTATTCCTTCCGGTGATCAAATGCTCGCGTCTAAAATTGTCAAGAATCTGGAGCTTCGTTTATTCAGAAATGTGGTTTGGGCAGATCTTATTGTACTCCCTATGCCTGAATTTGATATCATTCTCGGCATGGATTGGTTATCAGCGAAAGGAGCTTCGATTTATTTTCGTCAGCGATCAGTGTCTATTCGACTGCTTAGTGTTAAATCTTTTGTCTTTGAGGCGGCGAGAAACTAGCAAATGCCGCACATTATCTCTTGTCTGTGTGCAAGAAGCTTATTAGACGTGGATGTCAAGCCTATCTAGCATGTGTCACTATCGCACATGCTCCTATTAGTCAGAAATTGGAGGATGTTGATATTGTCAAAAAATTTCCTAGTGTCTTTCCTGAAGACGTTTTTGGCATTCCACCCGATCGTGAGGTTGAATTTTCTATTGAGTTTATGCCTGGCACTGTTCTTATATCTAAAGCACCTTATCGTCTAGCACCCGCTGAAATGAAAGAATTAAAAGATCAAATCCACTATTCTCCATGGGGAGCACTGGTATTATTTGTGAAGAAGAAAGATAGTAGTATGCGACTATGTATTGATTATCGAGAGCTGAATATAGTCACTGTCAAGAATAAGTATCCTCTACCAAGAATCGAAGATTTATTTGATCAGTTGCAAGGAGCATAGATATTCTCGAAGATTGATAATCATTTTGGATATCATCAGTTGAAAGTAAAAGAGTCGGATGTTCACAAGACAACGTTTCGTACTAGATATGAGCACTATGAGTTTATGGTCATGCCATTTGGGTTGATCAATGTGCCAGCAATCTTCATGGATTTCATGAAACGCGTATTTCAGCCATATCTGGATCAGTTTGTTATAATCTTTATTGATGATATTTTGATCTATTCTAAGAGCAAAGAGGAGCATAGTCGTCACCTGAGGACAGCACTGCAAGTACTTCAAGATAGAAAGTTATATGAAAAATTCGGCAAGTGTGAGTTTTGGCTTTATTGAGTGGCATTCTTAGGCCACATCATCTCTAGTGATGGAGTTGAAGTTGATCCAAGTAAAGTTGAGGCAGTAAGAGAGCAGCCAGTACCGAAGAGTGTTGCCGAGATTCTCAGTTTCTTGGGACTAGCTGGATATTATCGCAAGTTTATTCAGGGATTCTCATCTAGAGCGGTACCCATGACCGCCTTGACAAAGAATAATGCAAAGTTTTTATGGGGATCCGAGTATCAAGATAGTTTTGATAAGTTGAAGCAAGCCTTGATATCAGCGCCAGTGTTATCTATGTCATCAGGGCAAGGAGAGTATGTTCTCTATACCGACGCTTCTAAACTTGGTTTGGGTGCAGTTCTGATGAAAAATGATCGAGTTATAGCCTACGCGTCAAGACAGTTGAAAATTCACGAGAAAAACTACCTTACTCATGATCTTGAGCTTGCAATGGTAGTTTTCGCATTGAAGATTTGGAGATATTACTTATATAAGGAGAAGTGCAAGATATTCACCGATCACAAAAGTTTAAAATACTTCTTCACCCAAAAGGAATTGAATATGCGATAGCGAAGATGGCTTGAATTAGTGAAGGACTATGATTGTGACATTAACTACCATCCGGGGAAAGCTAATGTAGTGGCAGAAGCATTGAGTCGAAAAGCAGCAGTTATTACTCATTTATCTCTTCAAATATGGTTGCATTCCGAGATACAGCGGTTTGAGCTTACAGTATATGCTAGGGGCGAGGCCCCTAATCTTGACACTTTATCAGTACAGTCGACTTTAAGAGATAGAATTCGCGAGGGACAATCCACTGATGAGAAATTACAAAATTCGAGAGAAAGAGATGAAGTCAAGGGCCGGAAGTTGTATTATGAGGTGGATGGTATAGTTCGATATCAAGATCTTTTATGGGTTCCTAGTGACGATTCTTTGAGAGATCTCATTTTGAAGGAAGCTCGTGATTCACCATATTTCATTCATCCGGGAAGCACATAGATGTACAAAGATTTGCAGTTATTATATTGGTGGCCGGGTATGAAGAGAGACATTATGCGTTTTGTGACCGATTGTGACATGTCAACAAGTCAAAGCAGGGCATCAAAGACCAATGGGGAAACTTAAGCCACTTCCTATTCCCGAGTGGAAATGGGAAAATATTACTATGGACTTTGTTGTGGGATTACCAAGAACTGTCAAGGGATTTAATGCTATATGGGTGATAGTGGATCTTCTTACGAAATCAGGGCATTTTCTATCTATTAAGACGACCTCCACCATGTTTCAGTATGTCGAGTTGTTTATTCGAGAGATAGTTCGTCTGCATGGGATTCCTGTATCTATTATTTCTGACAGAGATTCGAGATTTATGTCATCTATCTGGAAGAGTCTGTATGCAGCGATGTGGACCAAATTATTATTCAATACATCATTCCATCCTCAAACCGATGGTCAGTCCGAGAAAGTTATTCAAATTTTAGAGGATCTACTGCGAGCTTGTGTGATTGATTTTCAAGGCAATTGGGAACCGAAATTACCTCTAGTGGAGTTCACCTACAATAATAGCTATCAACCATCAATCGGGATGGCTCCTTTTGAGGCACTTTATGGAAGGATGTGTAATCTCCTATTCATTGGGACGAGGTTGGTGAAAGAAGAGATATTTGTCCATATGTGATTGAAGAGACTGCACTGCTTGTAGTCAAAATTCGAGAGAGAATGAAGACTGCACAAAGCTGACAGAAGAGTTATGCCAATAAATGACGAAGAGACTTAGAGTTTGCAGTGGGAGACTACGTGTTTGTGAAAATAGCATCTATGAAAGGTGTTGTGCGATTTGGTAAGAAAGGCAAGCTTAATCCAAGATTTTTTGATACATTTGAGATTTAGGAGAGGATTGGAACACTAGCCTGTAGAGTGGTACTGCCACCGATGCTTTCTGGAGTTCACAATATGTTTCATATTTCGATGTTGTGAAAGTACATGTCAAATCCATCACAT
This sequence comes from Primulina eburnea, assembly GCF_022965805.1. Lineage (NCBI taxonomy): Eukaryota > Viridiplantae > Streptophyta > Magnoliopsida > Lamiales > Gesneriaceae > Primulina > Primulina eburnea. The sequence goes on from NC_133114.1 coordinate 21,750,450, forward strand.
GTACTAAATTATGAACCTCTACAATTGACTCCAATATGAATTATGAAGAAAGACATGTCTAAATCTTGGGAAGGCAAGAGAGAAGACTCTAAAACAAAGTCATTCCAATTGTCAAGGTCAAGTGGTTGAATCACTCGGAAGAAGAAGCTACTTGGGAAACCGAGAGGGACTTGAGGAGTCGGTACCCAGTGCTATTCGGTAAGTTCTAATTTCGAGGATGGAATTTTATTTAAGGGAGAGAAGAATTGTAAGGTCCAAAATTAAGACGATGTAATCCAACTATACTATAACATCATATAAACATATCCAAAATTAAGACGATGTAATCCAACTCCATGCAAATCTAGGAAATATGAAAAATGATTAATTAGTTGATGTTAATTGCTAAATTGAGTGTGTGACATGTTTATATGATGTTATGGTAGTTTTTTCTACCTACATGCATTAAAATGTATTTTTAAGGGTTATTCGAGTGTTTATATGATGTATATGGTAGTTTTTTCTACCTACATGCATTAAAATGTATTTTTAAGGGTTAGTCGAGTTGTGATCGAGGAACAGAGACCGAGAGCTGAATATTGGAAATTGTTTTTATTAAATAATTGTTTTAAATTTTTTAAAATCTGATTGATGATTTTTCTTATTTTTGAAAATAAGGGGTTTTGAAGTGATTTTATACGCCGAGACGTAAATTTTATCGGTGTTAGTTTTTCAACAAAAATACAAACGTGTTGGCAACCCGGCTAATAAATTCAAAAAAATTTCTATTCAAAATAATTTTGAATATTTTAATTAAGCACTAATGGACCTAATTAAATCTCCTTGGTGGGCCTAAGCCTTGTTAGTGGTTTAATTAAGTATTTAATATACAAAAACCTACCCATAACCCTACAAAACCCAAGCCCCATACCCCTATGCTCTCCAAACTCTTCTCTCAAAACAATCACACCACACACACATCAATTCGAAGGGAAAGCATCAAGTTTTCTAGAGTTTTTCAAAGCCCTCGCCTCCTCCTCGTCGTTATTCGATCGTCAATGTTAATTCGTGCATAAAATATGCAAAGACATGCCATATTCTTCCTTCAAACATCTATCACACTAATTGTTTGAGCGTATTTTGAATGAAAACATGGCACACAATTGTTATTTTCGTAACTATGCATTAACATGTGCTAAACTCTTGTGTTTAGGTTCAAAAATCATGTTTAATATGTGTCAAGGGGCTGCCATTGTTAGGGTATGGATTAAGGGTGTTTTACATGAACTTTAGGGTCCTAGACACACACCAAATATGCTGCAAACATGAAGAACACAAGCTGGAACCATCCTTGCTATCATGGTGTTAGAGGGGCTCGAGTTTTGGGATTGGTTGCTTGGCTTGGGTTCGGCTGGGACCAGGGCTATGCTAAGAGAAGGTACAAGTCAGGTATAGAGTCCTAGCCACGCTAGGACTCGAGTCAAGGGCTGGGGAAGGAGTCCTAGCCGAGAAGGAGCCATGTTGCGCGCTTATGTGCAGCAGCGCAAATGGGCTCAGGGGCTCGGCCAAGGGGCTCGGGTTGGGCTAGGTCAAGGATTTAGGGTCCTAGGAGCGTGCTTGAGGGGCTGATTTTGAGGGCTGGCTCATTGGGTAAGTGTATAAGCAAGAAACAAAAGTCCTAGTCTATCAGGGAGTTCTCGGCCAAGCGGATGCAGGTTTGGGGAGCTTCGGTTTTCAACTTGGGGTCAAGTCCTATGGGTATCTTGGGTCCAGTAGGTTCCTAAGTGGTCTGGGAAGAGGTTGGCTCAAGGTGGCTCGGGCATGGCTCGACAATAGCGAGAGTTGGCTCAAGGGTGGTTTAGGCGTAAACTTAGGGTTTTCTTGTTGAAAAATAAATCGAAACATGGCTCACAGGGGGTCGAGTCATGGTTCATGAGGGCTAAAATAATATAAAAAATCTAATTTTTGAATTTATTAATTTTATATTAAAGTTTGAAATTATTCGAGATTAAAACGCATTAAAAACAATTAATCAAGGATTAATTAAAAATCTAATATTTAAGCTAGATAGAATTATGAAAAATTCAATTTATGCTTAAATAATTATTTGGGACATGTTAGAGTCAATGAAATTAAGAAAAAGTCAAATTAGAGGAATTTTACGTCTAAGGGTAAAACGGTAATTTTACACCAGAAAATTAGTAAACATCATGGCGATGCCCTGAAAGCTAGTTTATGTGTTAAAATCTTTATTTTAAACGTTTATGGATATTTATGATTTAATATGACCATTTAAAAGATATATTTCATGCTTAGTTTAAAAGAAAAACGATATTATTATGCATGTGTTTTATAAAAGTGATGGAAACCCGAAATGTTGAAGGATGGGAAGGTATTGTGACTAATACAAACAAACACATAATACGATGATATGTTAATACGTAAGGTCAAGGCTCAGTTGACGGTTGAGAGTATCGCTGATGTCCCCGCCGCCCAGTACTCTGGTTACATGTGGATGGATCCATCGCTCCCAATACGAATACGAAAGTCACAATCAACGATCTGAATTCAATGAATATGAATATGTTTATGATGAATATGAATATGTCGACGATAATATGAAAATGTTTCCGTTTATGCATGTCATGAAAATGTTATTTTACGTAAAAGTATTTTCACTGTTGCATGTGATTTTATACGTTTTATTTGTTATCAAGAATATGTTGTGTTGAGTTTTTAGACTCACTAGATGCGATCGATGCATGCGAGTATGATGTTGAGGGTAGTGGAGGTCTTGATGCTTGATTCTACTGGACTGGAGGTGCACATAACCCGAGTACCAACGCTTCTATTTTTCCGCACTTATGATTTACGTTTATGATTTATGTTAAAGATTTTACTACTTTTTATTTATTCTTTGAGTGGTTTTTGAGAAGTTTTAGTATGAGCTATACTTTTCAGATTATTGCTTTTTAGGTTTGGTAAAACGTTTGACGATTTTAACTATTCCTTTGAGTTTTCAAATATTAGTTGGTTGGTTTTATTTAAAATGGTGTCAAAATATTTTTATGTGCATGTGTATATTCGGCCGATTCGATAGTAAGTGTTTAAAAAAAACTAGTACTTTTTAAGCAAAAAGGAGTAATGGAAGTTTCACGTACATAAACAAAGTATTTTACGGGAGTGTGTTTGGACTTAATGGGACTACTTTTAATTCATAATGGGCATAAAATACTACTCAACCTAATTATTTTAATAAAAGGTCCATTATACACTAATTATTTTAATTAAACATATCTCCCAAACCCTAAAAACCTCACACACATTTCGGCCTCCCCTCTCCCTATTCCAGCAGCAGATTTTCGTGAACTTCGGCAACTATTCCCCTTAGCTTTTCTCAAAACCTTTCAAAAGAACTCTTCCCCGTCCCTCTGGTACCCGTTCTACCAGATTATATCCAGGTTTTTGAGCATGTATACGCAAAGGCACGTCCTATACCTCGTCTTTCTCATCATTCACATCAATATATGTTTATTTGTAGTGTTTGAATGAAAAATATTAGATCTATCATGTGCATTGGATTTACACGATTTTGACACGAAATATGCATACGTTTTGACATGTTACTCACGTTTTCCTTTGCTTGTGTGTATGGGTATGATAGATCTCGACTCCCAAGGGCTGTACACGTCAAGATCGGAGAGGGATAGGTGTATAGATTGTGTTGGGGTCGGTTAACGTAAGGGCCGATCGGATCTTGTTTTGTTGAGGACGACTAGGTGGAGATCGGGATAAGGAAGAGAGGTTGTTGTGCAAGGGTCGAGCCGTGCTATGGTGCAGACCCTGGAGTGTCCGAACCATGGTCCATATGGGCAGGAGCGTAACTGTCTTGGTCCAGGTTCGGTTTGAAGGCCATAGGTGCTAAGGGAGTCGCGTTTGAGGGTATTCCAGTTGAATCACGCAAGGCTGCATGCATGGGAACTTAAACTCGTGTTACATCTGTACAGGAGGGGTTCGAGCGTAGACCTAGGGTAGCTGGTCAGGTCAGATTAGGGCCGAGCTGGTGTGGGATATGATCGATTATGGTACCAAGAGCGCGGCTAGGGTTAGGGTTTAGGGGTGCAGTAAATTCCAGTAAGGTACAGCCAAGTTTAGAGGCTTCTAAACGGCTGGGATTTTGTTTTTTAGGGGCTGGTAAGGTATGAATAAGTCATGAATTAAATTTGAGAAAATTTGGTTAAGTTTCGGGTTGATTCGGTTTAAAACCGGGACCGCAGTCCAAGTTTTAAAGAATCGTAAAAGTTACTGATAGAGCTCTATTTTACTTCTAGGAAATGTTTATAAATATGTTTCGAGGTGTTTTAATAAGTTTGGTTGGTTTCGGTCGAAATTTTGAAGTCCAGGGGTAAATTGGTCAATTAGGGTTTCCAGGAGCAAAATGATCATTTTGCACCCAAGTCTAGTTAACAGTCCTGGATGCATCCTGATCACCAAAATGCATGTTTAAAATGTATATTTCTATTATGAACTTGAATTTTTATGAAAAAACGAAAAATACGTTGCATGCTTGGTTTTAAGAAAATGTAAATATATGCATGAATTTTTATAGTATGAATACGATGACATATTTGGAAGTAGGTGAGTTGGTTGTGACTAATACAAACATAAACATGAACACGAACATGTAAGGCCAAGGCACAGTGGATGGGTAAAACTGTCGCTGATATCCCCGCCGCAGGGTATCGCGGTTATACGTGGATGGATCCATCGACTTAGAGCTAATACGAAAGTCACAACTAATGATCTGAATTCAATAAAGGAAAAATGAACACGTATATGATTAAATGATGAGATACGTTTGAATATGTTTATGTTACGATATGTTTAAGTTCATGTTTTTAAGATCATGAAATTTATTTTAATTAAATATTTTTCACTATTGCATGTTTTGTATATATGCTTGTTATATCGGTACAGATGTGTTGAGTCTTTAAACTCACTAGATGTGATTGATGCAGGTGAGCATGATGAGGTAGAGACTGGAGGTGCCGAAGACTGAGTAGGCGGAGCAGGTAGTGCGCACGATAACCTGAGGACTGTACGTTTTTCCGCACTTTATGTTTATGAGTCAGCGGTGAAACAGTGTTTAATGCGTTTTGCATTTTTTCGTATGTTGATGATTTGAAAAGTGTTGTTTCTTTTAAAATAGTAGACTAGGAGGGGATGATATTTAGATTTATTTAACTGCAGTTATTTCTACTTAGTAGTTGAATGACTTTTTAAAATGCATGATTGACTGCTTTTATTGCATGCATGTATATTACCATTTTAGAAATTAGTTTCAAAAAAAATTCCTAATAGCATTTTATTAGTAGATGTTACAGCAAGAGTCCTGTAAAATATTGTGCCACCGCCAGCTTCAGAAGCTCAGTCGTCAAGCCTCAAGTCTATAAGTTTAAATGTTTTAAATAGTTTAATGTTTTCACCTGCATGTTACATGATATATGTTTTACAGTACAATTTTAGTTGTTTACATGCTGTAGGAATTAAATATTTTGAAAGCTAGATTGAATTGCATGATGAGTTACGTTTAGAATTTAGACTATATTCAAATATTATGCCTCCTAGACAGGCCCTAGCACAGACAGGCATGATGATAATCCTTGAGGAGACGGAGGCTTACGACCACCACCTCCAGGAGATCCCGATACTCGAGTTTTGGAGGGGATTGTGCTACTTATGGAGCAGGCACAATATGCTCTGAGACCCCAGACTGATATATACGGACAGTTCAGACGGCTCAACCCGAAGGAGTTCAGGGGTACTACTGACCAATTTGTAGCAGAGGGTTGGATTCGGTCATTGGAGATGCACTTCCAGTATTTGGACATGTGAGATGGGGACAGTCAGATGCGCCATGTATATGCTAAGGGATGATGCATCCCTGTGGTGGGAGAGAACAGAGCACGGGGTGGATTTGGCTACCCTCACGTGGAATCAGTTTAAGGACATCTTCTACAATAAATACTTTTCGGCTGACATCAGAGGACGCCTGACATGAGAGTTTATGAGTCTCCAAGAGGGGGACTTGTCTGTTGCCGAGTTTATCAGGAGATTCAGCCGGGTATGTCATTTTGTGCCCCTTATTGCGAGGGATGCAACTGAGAAGTTGAGGCACTTTATTGATGGTCTCAGACCCACTAAAAGCCAGGATGTCATGCTGATGAGGCCGGCTACCTATGATAATGCCATTGCATGTGCTTTTCAGGCAGGACAGGCCCTGAGGGATATTGACGCGGAGATGAAGCGGAAGAGGCATCAGGCCCTGCAGAGCTCATAGCCGCCTAGGAATCAGGGGAAACAGAAACCCCAGGGATAGTTCAAGAAGCTAGGACAGTAGAAGCCACTACATGCTCCAGGCGCTCCTAAGCCGGAGGAGAGACAACCTCGCAAGCAGTTCAGCCGGTTCCACTACGGTAAGTGCATGTGGGGGACCTTCAAATGTTTTATTTGCAAAGAGGAGGGCTATAAAGTAGCTGATTTCCCTAGGAATAAGGGCCCTAATACTGGCAGGGCCTATGTGATGCATGACGAGGAGGCGGAGGCTGAGCCAAACTCGATACTGATCACCAGTAACAATCTTGCTTAAAATTTTTATTTATCATCTCGATTGCATGGAATATTATATTGATTGATGTGATTAATTTTGGGATTGAGAACAATAAAGTAGGTTGCATGTTCTAATAGGTGGACTTAAAGGTTGAATTGACTTAATCAAGAGTCTTAAGGGTCAAATTGCAATAACAAAAATCTATAAAGACCAAATTGTAAAAATCAAAAGTTGAGGGGCTGTTTTGAATTCTCGATAAAGAGAGGCTGTTTTCTCATTTTTTTTGGGGATCAAATTATTGATTGTCGAAATTTAGAGCCTAAATTGACTATATTTGAATTTTTATGGGGCTAGAATGCAATTTTAGAAAGAATGAAGGGCCAAATTGAAGAAAATTCGAAACTTTAGGGTTGAAAACGCAATTTCCAAAAATTATTAGGGTCAAATGGTGTAATTTTCGAAGGATTTCTAGGATAAAATGGAAACTTTTGAGATTTGGGTAAATAATTATATAAAATTTCCTTAAGTCTCAACACGACATATTTTGTCACAGGAAGGATATTTATTTCATGTGTAGCCACGTATGCATTGCTAGATTCCGGAGCTACACATTTATTTATATTCGAGACATTTGCCAAGAGACTAGGGATCATACCATAGGCCATGGATTTGGGATTTAGAATTTCAATTCCTTCTGGCGATCAGATGTTTACCTTGAAGATATTGAAGAGGTTGAAGCTTCGATTACAGAAAAATATGATACAAGCATATTTTACTGTGCTATCGATGCCCGAGTTTGACATAATTCTGGGTATGGACTGGCTTTCTTCGAATGAAGCTTCGAGAGATTGTCGACGGAGGTCAGTATCTGTCCAATCGCCCAGCGGGAAGTCATTCATTTTTTAGCCAGCCAGAACCAGCAAATGTCTCACATCATTTCTTGTATTTGTGCGAGCAAACTTATGAGGAGAGGCTGCCAAACATTCCTGGTGAGTATTTTGGCAGTGTTTGAGCCAGTCAGTCAGAGACTGAAGGATGTCGAGGTGGTCAGGGATTATCCTAGTGCCTTCTCGAATGATGTGTCAGGCATTCCACCAGACAGAGAGGTGGACTTTTCCATTGAGCTGATGCCTACGGTGCCGATTTCTAAAGCACCCTATCGTCTAACACCTGCATAGATGAAGGAGTTGAAGGATCAGATTCTGGACTTGCTGGACAAGAGTTTCATTCGCCCGTGTTTTTCTCCATGGGGCACACCGGTACTGTTTGTGAAGAAGAAAGACAACAACATGCGACTCTGCATTGATTACAGGGAACTGAACAAGGTCACAGTCAAGAACAAGTATCATCTGCTTAGGATCGAAGACCAATTTGATCAGATTTAGGGAGCATCAATGTTTTCGAAGATAAATCTTCGATCAGGATACCACCAGCTGAAGATGAGAGAGTTTGACGTGCACAAGACGACTTTCAAGACACGTTATGAGCACTATGAGTTTATGGTGATTCCCTTCGAATTGACGAACGTGCCAGCGATCTTCATGGATCTCATAAATCACGTATTTCAGCCGTATTTGGATAAGTTCGTCATAGTCTTTATAGATGACATTCTGATATATTCGAAGAACATAGAGGATAACAATCATCACCTGAGAACCATGCTACAGACTTTGCAGGACAGACAGTTGTATGCCAAGTTCAGCAAGTGTGAGTTCTGGATAGACAAAGTGATTCTTTGGCCACATCATTTCCAGGGATGGAGTCATGGTGGATCCAGCAAGGTCGAGGCAGTCAGATACTGGCCAGTGCCTAAGAGTGTGACAGAGATCCGTATTTTCTTGGGATTGGCTGGGTACTACAAGAAGTTTATTCAGGGCTTTTCTTCTATTGTGGTGCTCATGACCGCCTTGACAAAGAATAATGCCAAATTCATTTGGGGATCAGAGTGTCAGGAGAGTTTTTTGATAGACTGAAGCAGGCGTTGACTTCAGCGTCAGTCCTAGCTATGCCATCAGGGCAAGGGGAGTTTGTGCTATACATGTATGCTTCGAAGCTAGGTTTGGACGCAATTTTGATGCATCATGATAGAGTTATAGCCTACGCGTCCAGACAGTTGAAGGTTCATGAGAATAATTATCCAACTCACGACCTCGAAGGTGCTGCCTTCAGGCTAAGCTCGGAGTTCAGTTAGGCAATAGGGTAGTTCCTAAAATGAGTGGGTTTATACAAGGTGTTGTATAAATCAAAGTTTTCTAGTGGAACCTACCCGAGGTGGTAGAAGGGGTGACGTAGGAGCAGTTGAAGCCTCCGAACATCCATAAACATATCTTGTGTATTTAACTGCTTATCTTCTGTTTTAAGATTGATTTGATTAGTTCAAGCTGTTATCATTTCAGTTCTCACAATAACTGAACTGATATATGCAAGAATTAATCCACCTTACACCATTTAATTAGTTTACACAAGTTAAAAAGTTTTAAACTAATGAAATTATTTTGAATATTTTCCGCCTATTTTAAAACCAAACTCGATCTCATTCATGGTTGTTTACATTCTTAGAACACGAGCTATTGCAGCTCACTAAGAATATTGTGTTTGATGCACCTTCAAAGGTGCCCGAACCAATCCTTCAATTGGTAACAGAGCTAGCTATTCTAAGAAGAACATTTGAAAACTGATATCTTAAATTTGCTTTAAAATGGTACTTTAAATGGTTTTCAAAACCCTTTTAAAAATGTTATATCTCACGCCTGTTTTAGAGAAGAGAAGATTGGCTCTACAACTAACATTGTAGTCACTTCTCTCGACTCCGCTTTTTGTTATTCTAGGAGATTGCAAGTCTTCAATTAAACTGATAGAAGAACAACAAAATTGATCTGCAGACAAAACTTCAGTTGCAAGCCAACCAGTTCAACTGATCAACTGATGAAACCCAATTACCAGCTGAAATTTTGGATGATTAGAGGCTTAATCATCAGCAGTATACCGCCGCTTCATTGCCATATTAGATCAGAAGAAATGATCAATGTGATTCAGCAATCAGTTGAGTCCAGTTTGCATCAGATAGACCTGTTAGCTAGCACAGAAGTCAAGTTCAAAGCAGCTAGTTGTTCATCTGGCAAAGGAACTCGAGACTATGCAATATTTCAAGCATTCAAGGCGACCAGTAGTTGGTATATTTAGTTCTACTATGTGTAAACTGATTGATAACTGATGTTGTTTAAAATTCAGCTAAGTGTAGGAGCATTTTTACCTTACATAACTGGTGCACTTAATTATAATACAAGGGAAGTTTATTCGTTTAAATAAACATCTTGTTATCCAGTTAGTTTAAATATAAATGAACTGATATTTCCAGTTTTTGGTGTAGCCTCAACTGCTGGCATGATAATTGCTGCTGAAAATATTTTTTTAAATAGCGTTACTATTTATATTTTAAGGGGTAGGGGGGTTCTATTTTTAAATTAAGTTTTTAAAAGGACTTTTTAGTTCAGTTTTTGAGATGAAGTTTTTAAACTATATTTAAATTTTATACTCCTCGAACTGAATTTTTTTTAACTATTTTTTATTCTAACAAATGGGGAGAATCAGTACGTTTTTTTTTTTAAAAAAAAAAAAATTTGGCTTTAAATTGTTCAAGTTTTTTGAGCATAAAAAATGGGGAGATTGTTGGAACATTTTATGTTCGAAATCTTGATTTTGATGTTAACAAAACTTGTTATTTTGTTACTGATAAATTCACCTAAGTGTGCAGAATTGAAATCAGTTACGAGTTGTCAAAATCGCAAACTGAATACGTCAAAATGATCGCACAAATTGAACCAGTTCAAATGATGAATCATAAACCAGTTCAACTGATGTCCAGCTGATAGGTGGTTCAGCAGAAGACCTTCAAAAGCTCGGCTTGCTGATGAAGAGTTCAACTGATGAAGAGCAAAGCTGACAAGTTCAACTGAATCAATGAAATCAGTTCATCTGACGAGTCAACTGATTTCATCTCATCAGAACAAGACCAGTTCACCTGACCAGTTCAGAACATCAGTTAGGAGCAAACTAGTTTTCATTTGCCGACAAGCTAACAAAAATGGATTTTAGCTGTGCACAAAGGTACAAAATCAATTGTCCAGTCAAAGGACAATGATGAACGTTGCATCAGAGCATAAAAAAAAAGTTCCAGAGTGAATAAAAGACAAAACACAATTCAAGGAACATATTCAAAATACAACGGATACAATAACTGAGTCTCATTGTACATCAAGCTTCACGCCTATAAGTAGAAAATGAAGATCAGTGAAGACCAATGAACAATAAGAGTGTGTGAAGAAAAAGGGCACGATTAAAGTCTTATCAGCTTACAAGAAACAATCAGCCCAGTTGTGAGAGAACACTTCAACGTGTTATTGTTGCGACTTTGATTGTTGCACTCCCAAGAGCAGGTTGTCCACAAGTAGTATAATTCGATGATTTCGAATATCGTATCCACGAGGAAGCTAAGGTAATTACAAGTCCACTATAATGTCTTTTTATTTATTTTTCCTTTTAGTTGTTTGAATTTTTAATTGGTAATTTTTAATTGTTCAAATTTTAATTTAAGTAGTTGAGATTAAAGGATCCACTCTTGGTATTTTAATAAAGTTAACATTAACGAACATTATTGAAATCCACTTAATAAAATGGTTCCATTATATTAAATAATCATATTTATATTATGTTATATATTATTATCTTATAAGTATATAATATATACCAAAACTTATAAATGTTGTCAAGTATTTATTGTGCTATATATATTTGTAAACACTAAATCAAGGTTCCCACTTTAAATGGTTAGTAAAATTAAACTAACATTTAAATGGTACCACGAAATTAATATTATGATATATTTATATATAATAAATCAAGGTTCCCACTTTAAATGGTTGGTAAAACCAAACAAACATTTAAATGGTTCCAAGTAATTTAATATTATAATATATTCATATATAATAAATCAAGGCATCCAATTTAAATGGATGGTAATACCAAACTAACATTTAAATGGTTCCAAGAATTTAGTGTAACATATAGCAACAATAAATCAAAACTCCCACTTATAAGTAGGGTATAAAAATGCTTAAAGAAATAAATATAACATAAACAATAAATAATGATTAAATAATATAAAACATATATTCTTACCTTTTAATAACCTTATTATCATGCCAAGAGTTTCACCTTTTCATCTCAACTTTAGGAAGTTAGCTATTCAATATTCAAAGTGTAAAACTTTGAATATGAAATTAACATGCTAATTATATTTAAATGAAGAAATAAAGGAAAAATATAGAAAGAAATATTATGAACTCAAAGGTTTGTTCATAGAATGAGGGATATCTCAATACACTACAATGCACCCCTATTTATAGCCAAATTTGGGGAGACAACCAAAAATAAAATATTATTTTTTTACACATAAGTCTTCATTGGTGTTCCAAGATATTATATTATATTACACATCACTTTTGAAAATCTTCTTCTCCGAATTTGCTTCTTCACATAAAAAGAAACATGTGGATAATTGAGTTGTCTATTTGTGGTATTTTTTTCAGACCATTTGACCAAGTAATTTGAGAGATATGGTCAAAATACTAGAGCATGGTAAAACTGCCACTCCTTTGGTAACTTTATTTGTTGCTTAATTTGATCCCAATTGTGAGAAGATTTTTATCTCATGCTTGTCACCAATATTGTAGATATTATCATCAACTTTCTACAGGTCCAAGAATCATCTTAATCCCATTTGTAACGCCAAGGTTATTCTTCTTTTATCAAACCTGTAAAAATAGTAAAAACTTATAATTACACAACAACTTATTTTTTATACAATTTATTATAAAACATATAATATTTAAACATTTAATAAAAAAAACTATAAATTTATATTATAAAACATTTAATTAATGTACAATTTTTATGTTTATCAGTTATCAGCTTAGTATAGAAGCCCTTTTACCTCAGTGTGTGAGAACCCTTTCCCGTTGTATTCATTGTTCAGTTCTCACACACGCACACACTATCACTCACATATATCATAGAGTTGAGCTTATGGACTAGCTGAGTGAATATTGCACAAAGACGTAAAACTTGTGTTTGTAGTCTTTGACACACAGACGTTAAACAAGTTTTGGCTGGAAGGTGCTGCCTTCAGTCTAGGCTAGAAGTTCAGTTAGGCAGTAGGGTAAGTTCTAAGCTGAGTGGGTTTATACAAGGTGTTGTATAAATGAAAGTCTTCTAGTGGATCTTACCCGAGGTGGTAGAAGGGATGACGTAGGAGCAGTTGAAGTCTCCAAACATCTATAAAGTGTTATTTTTGTTTAACTATTTGTTTTTGTTCTTAACTGATTTGATCAGTTCAGCTGATATTAGTTCAGTTCTGTCCATAACAGAACTGATATAAACCAGAACTGATCCCATGTAATTTTCAGTTATTCAGTTGCACAAGATATAAAACCGATCAGTTTTCTTAACGAATGATTACTTCGAGTATTTTCCGCTTGATTTGTAACCAAACTCGATTTAATTCATAAGTGATTTCATTATTAGAACACAAGCTATTGCAGCTCATTGATTTATTGTGTTTGAAGCACCTTCAAAGGTGCTCGAACCGATCCTTCAAAGTGTCATACCATGCATGTGGTGCTTGTTATAATCCGTACAAAGCTTTGTCTAATTTAAACACATGATCCTGTAATATATGATTAACAAAACCTGGAGGATGTTCTACATATTCTCTCTCTTATAACAGTCCGTTTATAAAAGTACTCTTCCCATCCATCTGAAACAGTTTAAATTTTTTATAAGAAGCATAAGCAAGAAAAATTCTAATTGTCTCTAGTCTGGCTATTAGTGCAAAGGTCTCATCATAATCAATTTCATCTTTTTTTTTTGAAACCTTGTGCAACCATTCTTACTTTATTTCTTATTAAAGCACCATTTGCATCCATTTTATTTTTGTAAACTCATCGAGTTCCAAAGACTGTCTGATGAGATGGTCTAAGTACCAACTACCATACTTTGTTTTTGTCAAACAGATTTAATTCATCTTCCATAGCTTCAATCCAATGGTTATCTAATAGATCTTAATTGATTTTCTTAATTACCAATTGTGAAATAAAAGTAACATTCAAGAATTCATTAATCATTTGTTGTCTAGTTCTAAGAGGTGCAGAATGATTATCAATCATCAGTGAGGGTGGATGAGTCCAACTCCATTTGTAAGTTTGGTACAAGTGGATTTTTGTTAACAATGACTCGAGTATGATCAGTTAGGTTCTCCTCAGATAGATTTTTATCAGCTTAGATATCATCAGTCTGATTAAAGTCAACTTGGTTAATACCAGTTTGGTTCATCTGTTCTTCATTTCTGTGTATAACTGACTGATTTGAGATCTCCGGTTCAAGTAACAGATGAATATTTTTATATACATTGATTTCTTCTATGTTGTCATCTGTTAGATCAATAATTTTCATCTAATTTCTCAAATCAGCTAGGTTAGTTTTATAATCAACCAGCTCGGTTTTATCAAGTACAACATGAAAAGTTTCTTCCACATTAAAAGCCTTATTAAATACACGAAAAGGCTTACTGACTTATGAATAACCAAGAAAAATTCCACCATCATATTTGACATCAAATGCAAAAAAATTAATTTTTTCATTAATATGAATATAATATTTACAGCAAAAAACATGAAAAATAATATGAGTTAGGCTTTACCAGATCTTTTGTTGATCATGGATTGGTTCTATGTGTAGCATGCACTGTTGATTGATTCTGCCCAAAATCTTTGTAAAACAATATATTCAACAAGCATGGTCTTTGCAGTTTCCTTCAGGGTCATGTTCATTCTTTCAACAACTCTATTCTGTTGAAGTGTTCTTGCTACATAATACTCATGTTGAATTATTTCTTCTAATAAATATTCATATAAAGTTTTGTTAATGAATTCAGTACATCGATCACTTCTGATCTTGATTATTGAGGTTGATTTCTCATTTTGAAAACTCTTAAGAAATTTAATCATTTGGGTACTAGTATGATTTTTACCACTAAGAAATATCATCCAAGTAAATCAAGAAAAAACAACAACAATTAAAAGTGTATATCTCATCCCTCCTAACCTGGTTACATGTGTAGGTCCAAAAAAATTCATATGCAGCAGTTGTAAGCATCTATCAGTCAGTTTGCTACCTTTATTCTTAAAACTGGGTCGAATATGCTTACATAACTGACATGCTAAACACACATAATTCTTAAAAAATTCAATGCTAGGCAAACCATTAGCTAGGTTTAATATTATTTAATTGATCTAGAATTGAGATGATTCAATTTTTTATGTCATATCCACTGTTTATCATTATTAATAGCAGGAAAACAAGTTGGTGAGGCTAGATAATTACTATTCCAATCAATTTTATAAATGTTACGATTTCTAATTCTGGTTAACAATATTTGATTATTAGTATCCTTAATTAAGCAGATGTTCATACAAAATTCAATTAAGAAATTATTATCACAAAGTTGACTTATACTAACAAATTACAACACAGAACAAGTAATACTTCATTAACATACTATGTTTTCATGAGTAATCTTACTCTTACCTACAATCTTACCCTCAGCATTGTCAAACCCTTACTCTATACTTGACATGATTACCACAATCAAAATATGATTTTAATAATATACCTATAGTATGAACCAATTCAAACAAGGGATATCAATTTGACGGTTTTTAAAATTTTTGGCATGATATCCCTATATTTTGTAAAATCCAAACTCAAGCAACAATATTTATACATACATATAATCATACTCAAACATTCACTGTATCGTTATACATATAATCATAAATGTCGTGAAACTTGTTTCAAACCCTGCCCTGACATACAATCTACTATAATACATATGCGGAAGCTATACAATAATACGTCCAGGTTCTTGTCGAGGTGAGGCACGTCACAAGCATCCATTGGCGAACCGGCATCCTATGTATCTTCATTACCTGATCCTGTAATACATGAGCTACGTGAGTTTATAAAACCCAATAAGTTGGCACTTGTACGTATCAATATGCGTCGAAGGAACATACATATCAAGTCATGAACGACAATGAATCTTTAAACCATGTCATATCATATCATATATTCATGTTCATTTTTGTACTTGAGCCTCATTAGTTGACCTGTACTACCGTGGTTGCTTTATTATATAGCTACTACTGTGTTGGACGTCAGGGAGCAATCTTTGGGAACCCCACGCCCCATGAACATATATTGGCCAACAGGTTTGGTGGACTTAAAACCACCCATGATGTCAACAAGCTCCATATCATGTAAAATAAGTCATTTTCCTTTCATGTTCATAACATAGCACCCATCATCAATATTCATGAGTTTTTTACATATTTAATACATAACAATGGAATATGGTGCTATTTTTTCATCAATAAGATACTAACAATGTACATATAACAATAATCAATGAGAAGTATTTGAAATCATAATATTACTCATGTATTACTTCAAGAACATGCCAACTTACAGTCCAAGCGTACGAATACTTGTTTGAGACGATGTTTCTCGCTCCTATACTGTCAAATGTATCAATAATTCAGCTACTATTCTTTAGACTAGGTGAAAATCACTCCTCTACGTGTAGAACAACTAAAAGGGAAGAAAACTTACACCTCTATGATTTTCTTGTGATGGAGAATGAACTTCTAACCTCAAAATGTAAGAAGAATTGAAGAAAGAAGCTTTGGAGGGAGATTTATTGGAGTTTCTCTCGAGCTTATGCTAAAGAAGAAGCTGTGGAATGGTTGGAATGCTTAAAAAAATTCGAAACTTATCTTCTTAAATACAGGGCGGCGCTCGGGCGGTTATAAATTACCGCTCGAGCGAGGCACTTTCTATCCGAAACCAAAAATCCAGAACCAGTGGCGCTCGGGCGGTCATTTCTTACCGCTCGGGCGTCACTCTGCGCACAGTCACTTCAAAGATTGCTCCAGAAACGTCTCTTCTGTTCATAATCTGAAAGAGTGGTGAACATGCAAGTTGTAGCTCTATGTCTTGGCGGGAATCTCCAACTAGTTTCAGGTCATTTGGAGGTCCACGTAAAAAGTTATGCTTATTCTCCTAACATGTGTCAGTGAGGGAATGACGGTATACACGACACACTTCGGGGCACTTTTGGTTTGTCTTCCACAATGATTTGGACAAAATCCAAAACATGAAAGTTGTAGCATTATATCTTAGCTTTCTAATGGTTATGGCCTCACTAAATTTGGATCAATATTCAAATCATTATGCTAAAACCCGTAACAACTACCACAATTTCATCTCATTTCCTACCGTCTTATACCAACTTTCATTACACTACTTTATCTACACATCTTACTATCACTATTTTAACACATATTCATTCTCAATACACCATAGACAATATAAAAATCATGTTCAATATCAATATTGATACCTCAATCATCACGTGAAATCTAATGAGCTAAATAACTACATAATAAACGATATAAACGCTTTATTATCATTTGTACGAGTAACCGAGCATTACAAGCATTGTCACCGAAGGTGATCTTGGGTCAATCACAGTTGATTACCAAACTTGGGTCAATCACATTTGGGCTTGACCAGTCATATGCCTTGAACATTCACTGTCCAATTACCAAACTTAATTCTTCAGTCTTTCTCATTCATTGTTCTGCATACACAAATTAAATCAACTAGTATCCAAACTTATTTGGGTCCAAACAGGATTAGTCTCTTAGGAACCCACACTTAGATCAACTTGACTGGCTAACCACTATGTTTGTTCAACAAGAGTTGTGCAAAATTGTGTGTGTGAAATGCTTGGTGTGTGTGTGTGATGCTCTGTAAGTGTTGGAAACAATATGTTATTTAGACTTTGTATCATCATTGGTCTGCTTGTATGTATTTTGTATAGACTTTCAGTTTTAGTATTGATAAGTCTTATCCTTCATTGAGTTGGTCTTGGCTGACTGAATCTGTGACCAAAGCAGTTGGGCTTGATAGAGGAGCTGATATGAATCTACCTAACTCCACCTCAAAAGCTAGCTCATGAGAGGAGGATTGTGAATTCATATATATTTTTCCCAAGACAAATCTTGCTAACCGATGTAGGACACGTCATTCCCGACCCCTTTAGGTTGCACGTCCTCATGCCAACTCCTTCGTTAACCCGCACTCCAGAGCACTTCCAGGCATTCCCGACCCCTTTAGACTGTACGTCTTCGTGCCAACTCCTTCGTTAACCCGCACTCCAAAGCAATTCCAGGCATTCCCCACCCTTTTAGACTGTACGTCCTCGTGCCAACTCCTTCGTTAACCTGCACTCCAGGGCACTTCCAGGAACATGCACCCACACGACCAGTCAAGAGTATGGCTCTGATACCATATGATATGAATCCACCTAACTCCACCTCAAAAGCTAGCTCATGAGAGGAGGATTGTGAATTCATATATATTTTGCCTAAGACAACTCTTGCTAACCGATGTGGGACACATCAGGAACTCTCTTGTGTAAACCCAACACCAAAAGTTTTGCTTTTATTCATCAGTTCAACAGGTTTCTCAACTTGGTCGTAGGATTTTGATGTTCATATATCGTACTGGATTTCACAAAGTGAATATATTTTCCTTTGCGCGTGTGCAGTTTCTATCGAATACTACAGTCAGTGGGGTTGCTATCATTGCTGCTGATTCCGAGACTAGTTTTGTCTCTTGAGTGCTTCAGCAACTCCTGCATTTTCTCAGGACTTACTAACGAGTTGTTCCAAATGTTAAGTAGTTCAACTAATTTCTTATTTTCAGAAATAACCTGTTGATGCTCATTCATTATTCTTTCATTCTTAGTTTTCAGCTTTTCAACTTCTGCCTTAAGACCAAACACTTCACCTGACTGTTCCAGTGAGGCTCAGTATCATTGTCATTTACACTTTCTTTCTTTGTTTTCACTTCCTCGAATGATTGAGAAAGTCTCTTGTACTCTATTACTATGTCATTGAGTGCACTGATGAGATCTTCTCGTGTAAAATCAGTTGAGCTAAAGTCAAATCATTATAGGTAGATTCAAGCTCAGCATCGACAATGAAGCACTGGACCACATCTTCATCACTCTCATTGGTGGAGCAATCTTACTTGGATAAGTCAGTCTCATAATCAGCCCACCTAGCCTTCTTCAGCCACCAACACTTTTTGGTTTCTTCTCTTTCTGAATGACTTCCTGTCATCCTTGAACCTATTCTTCTTTTCCTGAGATCGACCTTCCTTGTCAGTTGTCATCCTCTCATCCTTCTTTGGTTTACGATAGTCGGCTATGAAATACTTGACTTTTCCACAGTTGAAATATGCATTGTCCTTATTAGTGGACTTTTTAGTAAATGAAGTCATTTGATTGAATAATGTTCAAAGATAAGAATTAACATACTCAAATACAATTTTTTCGGATTTGAAATAAATTTAGAGGGGTGGATAAAATTATCTCAACAATGCTACAAATAATTCGGTTGGGTTAGCAACACTTAACTGAAATTTTTATCAGTTGGGCTATCAAGTTAGTCAACAATGAGAAATGTGCGAAAAGAGACTGACTAAAACTGTTTTGAAAAAAATGACTTATCAAAACTCAGTTGGGTTATCAAACGAGAGGTAAAGAAGGTAAAATGAAACGAAAATCGGCACGAGTTTGTTTTTAGATGTTTGAATACTTCAATACTTCTACGCCACCCCTTCATTCTTACAGAAGTATTGCACTAAAAGACTTTTGAAATCACCCACTTCAACATGATTTAACATTGCCTAATTAAAACTCTTAATAAATTTCAATCTTAATCAAAATGAGAAGTAAGACTTCTTACTCTTAATTACACATATTTCATATAGAAATTCTAGGCACGAATTCATCTTTAAATGATCGGATAATAACTTATCAACGTGTGCTTTCTTTTATCATTTTTGCTCGCAGAAATCTATTTCAATAAGATACAATAGATCAGTTAATTTAGAGAGAGTTTTAGAGCTCTTAAAATTTTCAAACCGATACGTTTATATACTTCATTTGCAACGGTAATATTTTGAAATCATATATCTGTTTCCAAATATGTATGTCGTTGTCATGTCATTATCATTTCTGACATATTCTGGCAGTGCACGTGAATTCTGAAATTCTGTTGAGATTCAGTGACTGTTGGTACGGAAAACTTTATCCAATATTTTCACTGGGCTCTGATTCTTAATCACTAAATATATTATATTCTTCAGAGAATGTTTGATTTGAGTTGACTAACCGATTGAAATAAGCTATCATTGAGGCTCTATTATTTATCTGTAGATCAGTTTGGCTTGATAATCAGTTGGACTCTTAGAAAACTTTTAATTGTTAATATTCAGTTTTTTTTCTTGAATTGAATTAAATTGGTCTCCGTAATTATCCGTTAAATCATATCTTTATTAGATCACCAAAACTTAAATAGTTAAAACAAATATTTTTAATATTACATCTCATTTTTTTTTTTTTTAATATTTGAACCAACACTCTGGATATAGTTTTTAAAAAACTCACTAATTCTTTTTTAAAAAATTAGTACTCACTATAAATCGAGAGCATAAATTTTTTAAGTTCGACTATATCCAAAAACAATAAGATACGGCACAATCACTAGTATATATAGTAGCATTATCAAAACAAGAAAGGATCGCCCGTTTCGATCGGTTCGACCGAAAACCGGTCACAAGTTCTGTACGAAATACTCAAAAATTGTTTTGCCAGTTCTAGTCAAGAACCTACCGTATCAACTACGAACTATAAAACCGGTTAAACCGGATCTCAAATATTTTTTTTTTGAAAAATTAATTTCTTAATTTTAAAATCTTAAATTTAATATTTAGTTATATATAAACATAATTATTTGATATTTGGATTTCACTAAAAATATTATTTTACTTTTACTCAAGTTTATTTAATTTATTGTTTTTGTTTTAAAAAATACATAACTATAATTGATATTTTCAATGCGTATATAATTATTTAGTTTTTAAACTTGACTAAATATATTTTTTCTCTATTTATATAAATCTTTTTGTTTTAAAATTAAAATATATTATATAAATATTTATATGATAAAACAATATTTTAGTCCGACTGTCCGATTAAACCGATTAGTGGCTCGATCACCAATCCATTATGAAAACATAACTTCAGCAAATGAAACAAAAATATTTTAAAAGTCTATTTTCGAATTCAAGATTCGAACGGAAACATTTAATGCTAGGTCCTAAATAGTAACAAATTAATTTGTCAAAACATTATGGGCATAATATTTTATTTGGTTTTTTGTATGCCACATGTAATGTTTTTCTTTTTATACAATTTTATCCTTAGATTATCAATATATGATATTGACTTCTACTTAAAATAGGAGAGACTTACATAATCCAATGAAGTATGTGATACGAAGAAAATTATTCAAGGTTTGAATATAGACTAACTCATTTTAATTACAAAGAAAACGTAAAGAACACAAGAAAATGGAATTAAGACATCCATAACCATTTCAAATGTTCTGGTACAACCAGTTCATGTTAGGACTTCGAATGGTCGTACAAAATCACGCATTACTTCACTACACAAGGAGCCTAGGAACTCGATGAATGAACAGGAAACACGACGAGCTTATGTTAACAAACTAAAACAAAGCAGAAAACAAATTAGATCAGTAAACTGAGTGAGTGGACCAAATTAAAAGAGTAACAAAAAAGGAAACAAAGTGGTGTATTTGTTGCTCATCTCTTCCTCAACTCTAACTCTTAAATTGGTAACCAACAATTAATAACCAAGGAGCTGTCACCCAATGTAATTTAGTGCATGACTGTCATGTTCTCCGCAAGAACTTTTACTGCTATTAATGTTATATCCATGTGCTGGTGCTAAATTTGTATGACCCCTGGCGACACTAGAATTTCCAAGGCATAAAACTTCACCTAATGGTCCACCAGGTGGTGAGTTAATCCAAGAAACTGGATTTATCCATTGGGATTTCAGGATCCCGTCTGTATCTCTACCAGAATCAATCATTTCAATCCCGAAATGACTGTTTTTATCAAATTCATCAACCTCATTTACACGACCAGACATTGATAGTGTGAGAGAGGAGGGGGTTGGAAGTAGGGGTGGCTTCTCTTTTTCAAAAGTATCAATGAAAGGTATGGTTGTTTGTGTTGTTCTGTCTGAATTTGGCGACAAATTTCCTCGTAAAGATGGGATTTTCGAGTCAAGAATTGAAATGCAATACTGCCCAATCCCCATTTCATGATGATTTTCCAATATTTTCGGGCTAAAAGGATCCAAGTTCATGAAACCGTGGTTTCCTTGTGTTTGAAATGCAGATACGTTATTCTTGTTGCGGCTTTTGTTGCTGCTGACGCTGTTGTCGACGCTGTTCGTAAACCATTCAGCATACCTTTGATAAAATATAAAGAAACACAAACTCACACACTTTCGATAAATATCAAGAAACAAATTGAGGCACTGAACAAAACAATAATGTTAAACTGCAAAACTACAATTGTTGCGCAGTTCTTATGAACTCGAGTCTTTAGAACGAGTAGTTTTCAAAATAACAATGATACATTTCTTTTTATATTTCATTAAACTGCATTAACTGCTAGTTTCTAAATCATTGTTATTCAATCACCAACCAACATAAATCCGAGGATGCTAAAGACTAAGTGACAATGATACTTACTAATTCAAAGATCAATAAGACACTGTTTCACTCAACAAATAAAAAAGCCTTATTTATTTGTCTGCAAGCCAAAGAAAGGTAAGAGGGGGCCAGGCCCAGAAGCCACACCACGTATAATCTACGCAGCTCAGGATAAGAACAACAAATGAATATAATAATACTAGGAAAACAATGTGTCACAAAGAAAGTTAACATAAGCATTAAGTCCTAAGATTCTGATAAAAAAAATATCTTGAAAAATCTCTTACCTTGTCTGCTCATATGGTGTAGCAGACACCATTGTTGGAAATTGAGAAGCTGGGTTATGTAGGGACTGAGAGAAAGTACTGTTGATGGAATTGTAGGAGGAAACTTCCACATGCTTTCTTGAACGAGGTCTAGTTTTGTGAGAATGGCGTTCACAGTATTTGTGATCAGGGGCCACATCTCTGGAGCACCTCCATTTCTTCCCATCTGTTCTTTTACACCTCCACGGCTCTGGATCCCATCTATTTGTTGAAAATTTTGAATCCAAACCAGCAGGTGCTGATACACACAGAAACACAGGAAGAATTAAGAACCTGAGGATCATGATCCCTGTTCATCTGGCATAAAATTGGTGAAACAAAAAACTTTGTAAGAATATATGGGATTTGTGAAAAGGGGACTTTACTGTTAGATTGGGGGCCAGGAAGAAGAGATGAAACTGGTAGGATTAGTTGAGGAGGAACAGGAATAGAGGCCATCATGTACTTATGTATCATTTTCTGTCTTTCGAGTTCTTGCCACTGTGAGGCTGTGAAAAGGGATTTTCCGCTCATTTCACCCCCTGAAACCAAAGTCGATATTTCAGATATTTTACTCTACAAACAAATGCAACCATACCAATCAGTACCCTAAAACTATACAAGGAGAGAAAAAGTTCAAGAATCACTATATATCAGTACTTGTTACCTGAAGCGTTAAAGAAAATGGGCCCAGCAGCACCGCCGCCTCCAGCTCCATCACCGCCACAAGAATAACCAAACTGATAGTGATAAAAAGGCGAAGGCATGGGCTTCTTACACATAGAAGATTCAGTCTGCATCTTCAAACTCAACCCCACATCACAATCTAACGATGACGATGAGTAATTTCTTTCTTTTCCCTTCTCCATCATTCCCCCTCCTAATCTTTAGCATAAATTTACAAAACCCACAAGAAAAGCCGAAGCTTAATTAAAAGTTATCCTCGTTTATGAATCTGGAACTTCAAAAGTCTCGGCCTTTCCTGTCTGTCTGTCTGTGTTACAGATTTAGATTTGGAGAATGTTTTCAAGATTCGGTGACCGCCATTCTATACTTGGGTGTTTGGTTCCTATGCTTCCAACATGGCCCAAATGCCCGTTTGTTTACCCATGATGATATTGCATGTTAAATAATTAATCAAGGCCATTTCTTAAAATATAATAATATTAAATTATATCATATAAATTCGAAATTTTACAAGTCCTGAAAAAATTTCATAATATTAAATAGTTTAAGCTAGCACAAAATTGAAAAAGATTATTGTTTTAACATAAACAATCTGGCACCCAATATTAAACAATTTTTAGCTTTTATCCCTCACTAATCCACCGATAAACTATTGACAAATTCCTCAATCCGGATGAGGAATATGTGAATTAGAGGAAGAAGCCTAGAAGGCAAAGAAGATTGAATTGGTAAAAAGTAACCACCGCATTTACAACCAAATTTAAAAGTACGTAGAACAGTATAAATTGTTTTGATATACAAATGTAAAGTATTTTTACATGGAGAAATTCAAAAGTTACCTTCAAATTTGTTACAACATTAGAAAGAGACCAAAAACAAAGAACAACTTTACCAAAAGAAATGACAAAAACTCAAACCATAAAAAGGATGATATCTCAAGCTGGCATAACTTCAATTAGGAGATGACAAGACAGGTGTTGCAGAGCATGACTAATTACAATTGACCACTAGGGGAGTATGGTAGGACTTCTTAGCATAAAAAAGAAAACATCATAAATCACAATGGATCTTCAAGGAGAACATTATCAAGAGTAGATCTATTGTGAAACGGTCTCATGAATCTTTATCTTTGAAACGGGTCAATTCTACAGATATTCACAATAAAAAGTAATACTTTTAGCATAAAAAGTAATATTTTTCAATAATGACTCGAATAAGAGATATGTCTCATAAACTACGATCCGTGAGACCGTCTCATACAAATTTTTGTCTATGATGAATGTATGAGAGTGTATGTAGTTAGTTACCTCCGAGAAAAAAAGATATCCAATATTATATATATATCCTTAATTATTACAAAAAAAAAAGTTTTTAAGGCTCTCTCCCTGATTTGAAGGCCACTCTTTTTCAAACATGTGGGAAATTTTCGGCATGATTTTGGAAACTAGCCAACTCGTTTCGACTACATTTTCAAGATGATATCAAATATCATGTTCTTGCAAATCAATATATATTATTATGTTGTGAAAAAGTAAAAATTTATAGTAAAAAGTAAAAATCTCAAACTCTCAAAATTTACTAAACTACATACTTTATAATATTTTTCTCTCTACTCAATTGTGATTTTCTTCACAAATGAGAGATCTATTTATAGGAAATCTTTACAAATAATCCAAAAATAAAATACATCATTACCTACATCATCACATACTAATTTTCAATATTTACAAATCTTATTTTCAACATTCAAATATTCAATACACACATTTTAAGTATTATTTTTCAACACTCCCTCTTGTGATGATGATCATAATGATTGTCTTCATTACGTGTTTTTATACTGCCTCGTTAAAAACCTTACTAGGAAAAACCCATTGGGATAAAAACCATAGCAAGGGAAAAAGAGTGCAGTCACGTAAACTCCCCCTCATGTTGACACGAACAATTCTTCACAAATTTTGTAGATTGCACATCCCAATATTATATATGCGATTTCTGAATATTGACGTAGGAAGTGCCTTTGTGAAGAGATCTGATGAGTTTTCACTTGATTGAATGTGACGAACATCAATACATTTATTCTTCTCAAGCTCTTTGGTGAATGCGAAGAACTTAGGAGGAATATGTTTAGTTCTGTCTCTTTTTATGTATCCTTCTTTCATTTGAGCAACACATGCAGCATTATCTTCATATAGTATCACAGGCTTCTCGTTGAATGATAATCCGCATGAGATTTGGATATGTTGGGCCATTGATTTTAACCACACACATTCACGACTTGCTTCATGTAGTGCAATAATCTCGGCATGATTTGATGAAGTTGTTACGAGTGTTTGTTTTCGTGAACGCCAAGAAATTGCAGTGCCTCCATGAGTAAAAACATATCCAGTTTGGGAACGTGCTTTGTGTGGATCAGATAATTATCCAGCATCGGCATAACCAATTATACTTGGATTAGCATCTTTTGAATACAAAAGTCCCAAGTCTGTCGTTCCTCGTAGATAACGGAATATATGTTTAATTCTGTTCCAGTGTCTCTTTGTTGGATATGTGCTAAATCTTGCCAACAAATTTACGGCAAAAGATATATCAGGCCTTGTACAATTTGTAAGATACATAAGGACACCGATAGCACTTAGATATGGTACTTCTGGACCAAGAATAGCTTCATCATCTTCACATGGACGGAATGGATCCTTTTCTATGTTTAATGATCTAACAACCATTGGAGTACTTAAAGGATATGATTTATCCATATTAAAACGTTTAAGGATATTTTCTGTATAATTTGTCTGGTGAACAAACATTCCGCATTCTTTTTGTTCAATTTATAAATCCAGACAATACTTGGTTTTTCCAAGATCCTTCATTTCAAATTCTTCCTTCAAGTATGACACAACTTCTTGAATTTCCTTATTTGTTCCAATGATGTTTAAATCATCAACATATACACCAATAATTACGCATCTGGATGTTGTTTTCTTAATGAAAACACAATGGCATATTGAATTATTTACATATCCCCTTTTCATCAAGCGATCACTTAGTCGATTATACCACATTCGACCGGATTGCTTTAACCCATATAATGATCTTTGTAATTTCACAGAATAACATTATCTGGGTTTTGAACTTTGTGCTTCAGGCATCTTAAATCCTTCAGGGATTTTCATATATATATTACTATCAAGTGATCCATATAAGTAAGCTGTAACAACATCCATAAGACGCATTTCTAAATTTTCAGATATTGTCAAGCTAATCAAATACCGAAACGTAATTGCATCCATCACGGGAGAATACGTTTCTTCATAATCAATTCCAGGTCTTTGAGAAAAACTTTGTGCAACAAGTCGAGCTTTATATCTTACTATTTCATTTTTCTCATTTCGCTTTCGAATAAAAACCCATTTGTATCCAACAGGTTTTACACCTTCAGGTGTAAGGACTATAGGTCCAAAAACATTACGTTTATTTAGCGAATCCAATTCAACCTGGATGGCTTCTTTCCATTTTATCCAATCCTGCTGATTTCTACATTCACCAAAAGATTTTGGTTCATGATCTTCATTATCATTTATGATTTCGATTGCCACATTATAAGAAAATATATCATCAATTTCTTCTATATCTTTTCGGTTCCATATTTTTCCAGTATTAATGTAATTGATAGAGATTTCATGATTCTCGTCAGTTTGTGGTTCTGACAAAACATTTTCATTATCATGTGTTTCTTCAGGAACATTATTCTATATTTTGTGATCATCATGTGTTTCTTCAGGAACACCATTCTTTTATTTTGTGATTATCGTGTTTCTCTATGAATTTTCTTTTTCGAGGATTTTTATCCTGGGAACCTACTGGCCTTCCACGCTTCAGGCGTTTAATGACATCATGAGTATCTTCAATTTGTTTCTTTGGAATTTCAATTCGAGCAGGGGCATTTGCAGCATGTATATATGATTTAGTTACCCCTTTTGTGTCTGCAAATGCATCTGGTATTTGATTTGCTATTCTTTGCAAGTGTACAATTTGATGTACATCTTTTTCACATTGTTTTGTTCTTGGATCCAGATGTAACAATGATGATACATATCATGTAATTTTCTTTTCGGTATGTTTCTGTTCTCCCCCTAACATTGGGAAGATTTCCTCATTAAAATGACAATCAGAAAAACGTGCTGTGAACACGTCGTCTGTCTGAGGTTCAAGATATCGAATGATTGATGGACTATCATAACCGATATAAATTCCAACTTTTCTTTGAGGTCCCATTTTCTTTCGTTGTGGTGGTGCAATAGGCACATACACCATACATCCAAAAATTCTCAGATGAGAAATGTCTGGTTCTTTACCAAATGCAAGCTGAAATGGGGAGTATTTATGATATGCACTTGGTCTGATGCGAATTAATGAAGCAGCATGTAAAATTTCATGTCCCCATATAGAAATAGGGAACTTTTTTTTCATAATCATTGGTCTAGCAATCATTTGCAGACGTTTAATCAATGATTCAGCCAATCCATTCTGTGTATGTACATGTGCAACATGATGCTCAACAATGATTCCCATAGATATACAATAATCATTGAAAGTCTGTGAAGTAAATTCACCAGCATTATCAAGTCTAATTTTCTTGATTGTATAATCGAGAAATTGATTCCTCAATTTTATTATTTGAGCAAGTAATCTTGCAAATGCAACATTTCGAGTTGACAATAAACATACATGTGACCATCTGTTGGAGACATCAATCAATGCCATAAAGTATCTGAATGGTCCACATGGTGGATGGATTGGTCCACAAATATCACCCTGAATACGTTCAAGAAACATTGGTGATTCAATTTGGATTCTGGCTGGTGATGGTCTTATAATAAGTTTTTCAAGAGAACATGCTTTACATTGAAACTTATTATTCTGAAAGATCTTCTGGTCTTTCAATGGATGACCATGTGTATTTTCTATCATTCTTCGCATCATTGTTGAACCAGGATGTCCTAATCGATCATGCCGATTGATCAGTATTGAAGAATTATCAACTATCATGTTTGATTCAATGAGACTTATATGTGTATAATGCAATCCAGTAGGGAACATTGGTAGTTTTTTAATCACATATTTCTTTCCTGATTTATATGTGATAAGGCACATATACTTCTCATTCCCTTCATTCATTGTTTGAGTATCAAACCCATGAGAATATATATCATTAAAACTCAACAAATTTCTTTTCGATTGTGGTGAATATAAAGCATCATTGATAAAAAAATTTGTACCATTAGGTAACAAAAATTGTGCTTTACCACATCCTTTAATCAAGTCTACAGGACCTGATATTGTATTCACCGTTGTTTTTGTTGGTTTTAGTTCCAAGAAATATCTTTTATCTCGGAGGATAGTGTGCGTTGTACTACTATCGGGTATGCAAACTTCAGCTTTGCTCATAGCATTTTCCATTTTTGAACTTCAAAAAAATATGCAATGAAATAAAATTACTGGCAATATATATTTAAATATAACACATATGATAATTATACAATAAAACATTATTATATGAATACATGAAAAATAAATTATTGTACATTTATATTCTACCACTATATTGTTCATTTTCAGAGAAATCATTGAGAAAATCTGCAGCATCAATATTGTTCATTTCTATCTCACCAACATATTGATCATTTCCAGAGAAATTATTCATAAAATCACCAGCATCAAAATGAGTTGAATCACTCGAACGGTCACTGCGTTCAGTGAAGTTGGTCTCCTTTTCTTTCCCCTTTAATGATTCTTTATAAAGTTTACAAAGATGCTCAGTGGCTCGACAAATACGGGACCAATGTCCTGGAGTACCACATCTGAAACAAGAACTTTCATATCTTTTTGAGTGATTCTCATTAACACTTGTATTCTCATTATGTCTTTTCAGTGGATGGTTTGGGACGCTCTTTTGAGATGAGTTATAAAATAACTATCTCTATTGTTTTCAAAACCACGGCCTCGACCACGACCACGGCCAATTCCACGTCCACGTCCACGACCTCGACCTCGACCAAAATCTTGTCTTTGAATTTGATTTTGGTTTCGAGGTTTAAATTCATTTTTACTTACAACATTTACTTCTGGAAATGTTGTTGATCCAGTGGGTCGGGACTGATGATTTCTCATTAATAGCTCGTTGTTCTTTTCCGCCACAAGAAGACAGGCGATGAATTCAGAATATCTCGCAAATCCACGTACTCTATATTGTTGATGTAGAATAATATTTGATACATGAAACGTGGAAAATGTTTTTTCAAGCATTTTCGATTCTGTGACCTCATGTCCACAAAATTTTAACTGCGAGATTATTCGATACATCGCTGAATTGTAATCACCGACTTTTTTAAAATCTTGGAATCTTAACATATTTCATTCATCACGGGCGGTCGGAAGTATAACTTCCCTTATATGCTCAAATCTTTCTTTCAATCCTTTCCACAAAGCCATGTGATCTTTTTCAATTAAATATTCAAATTTCAATCCCTCGTCGAGATGCCGACGCAAAAATATAATGGCTTTTACCTTTTCTTGTGACGTCGATATGCCATTTTCTTTTATGGTCTCACTTAGACCCAATGACTCAAGATGCATTTCTACATCGAGAGTCCATGGCATATAATTTTTCCCCGTGATGTCGAGCGCAACAAATTCGAGCTTTGTCAAATTTGACATGGTGGTACTAAAAAAATAACGATGCATTTTATTAGTTAATGAATATTGCAATACAAAGTAATGGATAAACAACAAGTACAAGCATTTGTAAAAATAAAGAAAACACATGATGAGGATATTCTCCGATAAATACAATACTCGTGAGTATGATAACCAAAATAATTAAAAATAACCTTGAGAAAGCCATCTTCTTTTTTCTTCGAAAAATTTGATGAAGAATAATTTTTAGATAAGAAGAGAAAGTTGGAGTGATTGAAAGAGTTTGTGAGATCATATTTATAGGGCAAAAACTAGCCGTTTTTTTTACCGTTTATGACCGTTGGTGTACAAAAAATAAAGGTATGTATTTGTATAATTTTATGGTAATAATATGATGTATATAGTATTAGACATGTTTAAATAATTATGTATATCATATCACATTATTATAATGAAGTGTCATAATTTATTTTGTTTAAAAACCTTATAGGCTTTTATACTTGTCGTATCCCTTATCGGGAGTATGGGATGTCGTTTTAACATCTTCCCAGGATTTATAACAAGTTTTTGAAAAATTTATTTTTATTATTTCTAATAATAACATTATATTATATATTAAATATATACGTAATAAATAATAACAGTAAAATAAATATTATTACTTTTGTTATCTTTTTCTTCTGTTTGGAGCTTGGAAAAGTATGGAGGACTTTTAGAGCTTCGTGCTGATAACGCGTTGTGAAAAAGTAAAAATTTATGATAAAAATTAAAAATCTCAAACTCTCAAAATTTACCAAACTACATACTTTATAATATTTTTCTTTCTACTCAATTGTGATTTTCTTCACAAATGAGAGATCTATTTATAGGAAATCTTTACAAATAATCCAAAAATAAAATACATCATTACATACATCATCACACACTAATTTTCAATATTTACAACTCTTATTTTCAACATTCAAATATTCAATATTCAAATATTCAATACACATATTTTAAATATTATTTTTCAACATATTATATTTAGTGTCAATATATTGGAGAGAGTTTCTTTCGATTTAAGAGTGATAGAAAGACAAATTATGAATAACGACAAAATTATGCAGTTAAAACTTGTCCATCGCATTTTCGAAAGATACACTTTTTGGTGCAGAAAAGTATGTAGAGGATAATTGTAGGAATCAAACGCAAAACAATTACTAAAAAAAATATCAACTTATTCTTACTTTTTAAGGTTCATGATATAGTTCAAGCTGTTGACTTTATCTGATAGTGGTACGAAATATAAGACTGTTCTGCTCTATTACATTTGTTATGCTTTTATACGAACTGTCAGTCTGTCGATTGATACTTCAACTGATGTCGTGACTAATTGATTAGTAGTCAACTAATCAGCGAATAATTTTAACTGGACATTTTCACTTCAAACTGATGTCCTTTCAGTTTGGGATATTTCAGTTGACGAAGATTCTTTCAGTTAAGTTACGAAATATCGAATTGTTTACTGAACTTTATATTTCGGTTCTGAATCGAATTATTTACTGAACTTTATATTTCGGTTTTGAATCTTCTTTCAGTTACGAGTTCTACAATCAGTTTGATTCTTCAGTTTTTTTTTGCGAATAATTATCAAACTCTGGAACTTAAAATATTCTAACAAAGAAATATATTATTAACTTGTCAGTAGAATATTTTTATCTTTTACGAAAAGTACTCGAGCTAGTCCACTTTATCCGAGATTACTACTACAACTAATCCTACTATATTCTCATATAATACCAAAAAAGTTTTCGGATTATAAATTCGTCCTTTGATAACCCTTTGTATATGCTTTTTTCGAATGCCTAGCTTCGCCGACTGCTCCTCGAGTTGTTGTAATCTAGTTGTCATCTTATCGCATGAGAGAGATCGGAAAGTCCGATCTACGTTTGAAAGATTAGGACACACTTCGGCGTGTCCTAACTCACTTCGAGAGATCCAATTACTCTGTCCAATGCGGCATTACGGTCTCTCCCCTTAAAAGATTCTGTCCCAGAAATCTCATCTGAGTGAAAAAAAAAAACCAAAATTGAAGTGCGTGATACAATTTAGAATAAATTTCGGATAATTCGAGCGCATGTGGCTCTCCAATTCCCAAGTTGCCTCTTCGATCCAAATTCCTTAGCGATTGTTCCACATAGGTGGATCTCTCTTCAAGTTGAATATCCGTCAAAATCAGAATGTGTGGTTCATTTTATATGTACTTTCTTAATGATGATACATAAAAAAAACATTATGGATGTTGGACATATAAAATAGTATTGCCCGTCTATATGCCAAATACTGACATTTTCTAGAATCTCAAAAGGACCAATGAATCTCGGAGTCAACTTTTCTTTGATCCCGAACCTCATCACTCTACTGAAAGGAGAAAATCAGAATTGTAATGGTGTAAAGCACAGAAAATAATGCATGAATGTCTCTAGCATGTTATTCCGTGTTATTTAATTTTTTTTGTTTGGGAAAATTAATTGAAAATTTTTATGCCAAATAGCTCTAACAAAAATTGGAGAAATTCTTAGAAGGTAGGTGGAGCATAATGGAGAAGAACACTGGGAGAAATATGTTAGAATTTTAAGGGCCATAATTGTAATTATAAATGTTTAATGTCATCAATTAAATAAGTCATTAATTGATGTGGTCTAATTTAGAATAAGAATTGACTTAATGTCTTAATTGTCATGATATTATTGTGTGAATATTATATATGATATTTCTGGTTTGTTGAGGGGTCAAATTAGAAATAGTGAAATTTGTTTAATTATAAAATGAGGTTATGGTCCCAATTTTGCAGAACGGCGTATTGTTTTGTTTCCCATCAACAGAACTCTCTGGTTTTGGAAGAAAACTGCAAGATTGAAGATCACTTCCAATAATCATCAACAAATCATGGATTCAAGTACGCTTCCGCAATTATGATTCTTATATATGTTGTTTATTGAGAATTGAATAGTATTTGAGGATTTGTGTGTTATGATGTAAAACCCAATTGATTTCTTCAATTGATATCAGAGCCCTCTATTTCAAATTCTTTAAGAAATTATATTGATCTTGTTTTATTGATTCGGTTTTGTTTCGGTGTATATATTTACGTTTATGAAATCCACCGAGGTATATTGTAGTGACCCGTTCCAGAATCACCTACTAATCAAAAACTAAGCATGCAATTAACCTAATTAATTATAATCAGAGATAACAGCGGAAATATGGCCAACAACAATAGTTATACAACCCAATCGAAATCGAAGTCTAGACTAACTCAAAATGAAATATCCAATACAACCATATCGAATCAAATGGAAAACACTGAAAACTAAACCAACCAGCTACTCAACGTCCTCCTCCTGCTCCTCCTGAGCCATCCAACCTGAGGCCTGCCCCGTGGGAATGGGGTGTCCAAGAATAAACAAAACCGAGGACGTGAGCGATAAGAACGCCCAGTACTAAAGTATGAGTATACAAACCTATATGAAATGCACATGCTATGATATGATACCAGGGTAGTCAAGAAACAGGAATCACAAAGGATCTCAAAATGCTCAGTCTAGAGGCGCCAAGTGGATAGTGCCGCGCGGTCCAACCTCTGGGTCACTGCATCCACTACAAGACAGACGTGGACCTAAAATGTCCCGGACCACCGAAGCCCTCCCGACCCGTCGGCCACTGTGTACTCTCGGTGTCCATGCGTCCACAAGACAGGGCTGAGCGGCCCCAAGATATAGCTTATCTCGAAAGAGATACAGCTCAACAGTAAAGGCTATCTCGAAGGAGATACGGCTCAACATGATATGCAATATGCATCATAACTCGTGACATAATAGCATGCATCATATGACATATAACAATGCAGCAAATACTCATGCAACACATATATGAATGTATACTCAACCAGGATATCTCGGATAGTACTTTCGTACCTCTATCACAGCAAGCCTAGCCTTACGCAACACCGCTAATCAGGTCTAGCACAAGCCTACGCATCAAAAGCATACTCAATCAATACTACCATGCTCGACTAGCAAAACCAGTACTCCCTAGTACTACCAAAGGTTTAGGGTTTACCTTCGTCCGTCGACAGCCCTTTGATGTCGATTGCCTTGAAACTCAGGCGCCGCTACGCTACTACTCCTGGCAGCTCTTGGCTATCGCTCGACCAACAACTAACCCTAGAAACCTTCCAAATCCTCCAAAATGAGAGAAAACTCAAGAAATTGGCAAGTCAAAATGAGGAAATCCGAGCACTATTTATAGGCCATGTTCGGATCCTCCGAACAACACTTCGGAACGTCCGAACGCTACGTGTCCATTGGCTCTTGACAGCTCATGATCGGATCCTCCGATCATACACTTCGGACCGTCCGAACATGCATGGAAAATGACGTGTCGATCAACACTTGACACCTATGATCGGATTCACCGAACTACACTTCGGATCGTCCGAACTCTTCGGTGCTTCCGAACCCTCTTCGGTCCGTCCGATCATGACCATAGCCAAAATTACACCTTAAACCTTCTTAATCACCATTACTCCGTTAATTACCCAATTTAGAATTCGGGCTACTACATTCTCCCCCCCTTAAAAGATTTCGTCCTCGAAATCAGGCTTAGAGAATGAACAAAACGAAAATAACAACATCATTAATACATCTCAATTGTTGTTGAATACAACTGATACTATGATTACAACTGAAAACACAAACTTATACAAAGCACAACTCAAAAGAGCTCTGGATGCTCCGAACGCATACGACTCTCTAACTCCCAAGTGGCTTCTTCAGTGCCTCGACGCTGCCACTGCACTAAGACAAGAGGAATGATCTTATTCCGCAACACCTTATCTTTGCGATCTAGAATCTGAACTGGTCGCTCCACGTAAGACAAATCCGTATCAAGTTGAACTTCAGATGGATGTAAGATGTGCGACTCATCTGCTACATAACGTCTCAACAAGGATACGTGGAACACATCATGAATACTTGATAGGTACGGCGGCAACGCAAGTCTGTAAGCTAAATCTCCCACACATTCCAGTATCTCGAATGGACCAATAAATCTCGGAGACAGCTTACCCTTGAGACCAAATCTCAAAATCCTGCGAAAAGGCGAAACTCGGAGAAACACCTTCTCACCTGGCTGAAAATGAAGAGGTCGACGCTTTGTGTTCGCATAACTAGCCTGTCGATCCTGAGCAGTCTTAATCCGCTTCTTGATTACTGCAACCTTATCTATAGCCTGCTGGACTAACTCTGGTCCCTCTACCTGTCGTTCCCCGACTTCATCCCAGAATAATGGAGTACGACAACGTCGCCCGTACAACGCCTCAAATGGTGCCATACCAATACTACGATGATAGCTGTTGTTATACGCGAACTCAATCAAAGGCAAATGATCCTGCCAAGCGGGTCCGAAATCCATAACACAGGCTCGCAACATATCCTCAAGCGTACGGATAGTCCTCTCTGATTGACCGTCAGTCTCCGGATGATAAGCAGTACTCAGACTCAGTGTAGTACCCAAAGCTGACTGGAAACTACCCCAAAACCGTGAGGTAAAACGAGGATCTCTGTCACTAACAATACTGACAGGCACTCCATGCAAACGTACAATCTCCTGAATGTACAATCGAGCCATACGATCGAAAGTGAAGTCACGATTATACGGCAGAAAATGAGCAGACTTGGTGAGTCGATCCACCACTACCCAGATAGCATCGCTGTTCCTCGAAGAGAATGGCAAGTGAGTAATGAAATCCATCGTAATATGCTCCCACTTCCATTCTGGAATAGGTAAGTTCAACAACAATCCTCCCGGTCGACGGTGCTCTGCCTTAACCTGCTGGCAAACTAGACACTTGGAGACAAACTGATACACGCTGCGCTTCATCCCTTTCCACCAAAACCGCATCCTCAAGTCTCTATACATCTTGTTGCTTCCTGGATGAACACTTAACTTGCTTCGATGCGCCTGAGACAATATCTCGTCCCTCAAAGTGTCATCCTCTGGTACTACAACCCGATTAGATAAGCACAGAAGACCATTGGACTGATAATGGAAATTGCTATCACCACCAACTAACCGAGCTAATCTCTGAGTCTTGAGATCAGACATCTGAGCTTCTCGAATCCGAGTGAACAAATTGGGCTCAGATAAAATGGTAGCAACACGAATGCTCTCCATACCTTTCCGATGCTTGAAGTTAAACCCCAACGAGCAACTATCCTGGATGGCACTAGTCATAGCACAAATCTGAAGTGCAGAGGCTCTCACCTTGCGACTAAGCGCATCAGCTGTGAGATTCGCAGAACCTGGATGGTACTTGATCTCGCAATCATAATCCTTCAGCAAATCCATCCAACGACGTTGCCTCATGTTCAACTCAGCCTGAGTGAACAGATATTTCAGACTCTTATGATCAGTAAAGATTTCAAACTGAACACCGTACAAATAATGACGCCAAATCTTCAGCGCAAACACAATAGCTGCCAATTCCAGATCATGAGTGGGATACTTCTCCTCGTGAGATTTCAGCTGTCTGGAAGCATAAGCAATCACATGACCGTTTTGCGTCAACACACACCCTAAGCCTTGAGTGGAGGCATCGGTGTAAACACTGAAACCATCAGATCCTGACGGTAACGCCAAAACAGGTGCAGAAGTCAGAAGTCGACGAAGCTCTCTGAAACTATCTTCGCACTCGGATGACCACTCAAATGGAACATCCCTCCGAGTAAGTTGCGTCAATGGTCTGGCTATCTGAGAGAAATTCACGATGAAGCGACGATAATACCCTGCCAGACCTAGAAAACTACGGATCTCAGCCACCGTCGTCGGACGTGACCAATTCAGCACTGCTTCAATCTTGCTGGGATCCACAGAAACTCCTTCCTTGGAAATCACATGACCAAGGAATACCACACGATCAATCCAGAACTCGCACTTACTCAGCTTAGCATACAATTGCTTCTCGCGAAGAATCTGCAACACAATCCTCAAGTGTTGGGCATGCTCTTCCACACTGTGGGAATAGATCAAGATATCGTCAATGAAAACCACCACAAACTGATCCAGAAAATCTCGGAAGACTCGGTTCATCAGATCCATGAACACCGCTGGCGCATTCGTCAATCCGAATGGCATAACTAGAAACTCGTAATGCCCATAACGAGTACGAAATGCAGTCTTGGAAATATCATCATCTCTGACTCTCATCTGATGATACCCCGATCGCAAGTCGATCTTGGAGTAAACAGAAGTACCCTGAAGCTGATCGAACAAGTCATCAATACGGGGTAAAGGGTACTTGTTTTTGATCGTCACCCGATTCAGCTGGCGATAATCAATGCACAACCGCATCGATCCATCCTTCTTCTTGACAAACAAGACTGGAGCTCCCCAAGGCGAAACACTCGGGCGAATATAACCCTTATCAAGAAGATCCTGCAATTGCTGCTTCAGCTCTCTCATCTCTGACGGAGCAAGACGATAGGGGGCACGAGAAATCGGTGCAGTCCCTGGCATTAAATCTATGCCAAATTCCACCTCTCTAACCGGAGGAAAACCAGGAATCTCATCTGGGAAAACATCAGGAAATTCACAAACTACTGGAATATCCTCTAGACCAACACTACCTGTGGATGAATCAATCGCATAGATGAGGTAACCTTCCCCGCCCGACTCTAAAGCACGACAGACTTTCAGAGCAGATACCACTGGCATCGGAGGTCGCGCTCCCTCACCATAGAAAAACCAACTAGAGCTTTCAGTCGTACGAAACTGAACAAGCTTCTGGTAACAATCCACAGTAGCTCGGTAGGTAGTCAATAAGTCTATACCCAAGATACAATCAAAATCTTCCATCTCTAGGATCATAAGATTCGCAGTCAACTCGTTACCCTCAAAATCTAAGGGACAACCCATCACTAGACGCTTCGCTAACACCGAATGACCCATCGGGGTAGAAACAGAAAGAATGACGTCTAGAGAAACATAGGGTAACCTATGACGCTTAACAAATCGTGCAGAAATGAAGGAATGAGAGGCTCCTGTATCAATAAGAACAAAAGCAGGAATACCGCATAAATGAAAAGTACCTGCTATGACTCTCTCCGTCTCATCTGCAGCCTGATCCTGGTTCAGCGCAAAAACCTGACCCTGGGCACGAGGTCGAAGATTCGAACTACCCACTGCCTGACCCTGCCTCCTCTGCTGAACAGTCGTCTGAGATCCAGAACCGGATCCTGCTCCACCTCGCAACTGAGGACAATTCTTCTTAATATGCCCCATCTCTCCGCACTGATAACAAGCTCCTGCGGCTACTCGGCATTGCTCCGATGGATGGTTCTTCCCACAATGCGCACAAGACTCCTTCTTCTTACCAAAGCGGAAAACACCACTAGATCGAGATCCAGATCCAGAAGAAGATGAACCAGATTTCTTGAATGACTGAGATCGAGGCCTCAAAGTACTCGGAGGTCTAGAAGAAGAAAGAATAGCCCTACCACGCTGGAGACTGATCTCTGCCTGGCGACACCGGTTCACTAACCCATCATAAGAAGTAGGATTATCACAGACAGTGACTCGATCAAAGATCTCCTGATTAAGGCCCTGGAGGAAATGATCATACTTGGCCTCAGAACTGCCACTGATATGAGGAGCGAAGGGTAACAACTCAAAGAATTTCTGCTGATACTCATCAACAGACATACTCCCCTGCTTAAGGTTCAGGAGCTCAATCGTCTTGGCTTGGCGAAGGGCTGGAGGAAAGTACAGCTGCATGAAAGCTGCACGGAAATCGACCCAAGTCACCCTACCTTGGGACTGGACTATCGGCGCAGAAGTCGATCGCCACCACTTGCGCGCACGGCCCTCGAGAAGAAAGCTAAGGGTCTCTATCTTCTGCTCCTCGGTGCACTGAAATGCACGGAAACAACTCTCCATGCGCTCTAACCAGTCCTCAGCATCATCGGGAGTCTCACCACCAACTAAAGGCTTAGGCCCCATCTGAATAAAACGATGCAAATCAAAACGCCTAGGACCGTCCCGACGATGACGATGTTCACGGTAACGCCTACGATCGTCCTGATCACCCCATCGACCTACACTCCCCTGACTACTCCCGTCATCAAAATGGTCAGCCATCGCTACAAGATAGAATAGGGAACATGGTAAAATGGTCAACGGAAATCCCAAAACAGAATCTATATCCCAAAATCATACGCATGCTCTGATACCATAAATGTAGTGACCCGTTCCAGAATCACCTACTAATCAAAAACTAAGCATGCAATTAACCTAATTAATTATAATCAGAGATAACAGCGGAAATATGGCCAACAACAATAGTTATACAACCCAATCGAAATCGAAGTCTAGACTAACTCAAAATGAAATATCCAATACAACCATATCGAATCAAATGGAAAACACTGAAAACTAAACCAACCAGCTACTCAACGTCCTCCTCCTGCTCCTCCTGAGCCATCCAACCTGAGGCCTGTCCCGTGGGAATGGGGTGTCCAAGAATAAACAAAACCGAGGACGTGAGCGATAAGAACGCCCAGTACTAAAGTATGAGTATACAAACCTATATGAAATGCACATGCTATGATATGATACCAGGGTAGTCAAGAAACAGGAATCACAAAAGATCTCAAAATGCTCAGTCTAGAGGCGCCAAGTGGATAGTGCCGCGCGGTCCAACCTCTGGGTCACTGCATCCACTACAAGACAGACGTGGACCTAAAATGTCCCGGACCACCGAAGCCCTCCCGACCCGTCGGCCACTGTGTACTCTCGGTGTCCATGCGTCCACAAGACAGGGCTGAGCGGCCCCAAGATATAGCTTATCTCAAAAGAGATACAGCTCAACAGTAAAGGCTATCTCGAAGGAGATACGGCTCAACATGATATGCAATATGCATCATAACTCGTGACATAATAGCATGCATCATATGACATATAACAATGCAGCAAATACTCATGCAACACATATATGAATGTATACTCAACCAGGATATCTCGGATAGTACTTTCGTACCTCTATCACAGCAAGCCTAGCCTTACGCAACACCGCTAATCAGGTCTAGCACAAGCCTACGCATCAAAAGCATACTCAATCAATACTACCATGCTCGACTAGCAAAACCAGTACTCCCTAGTACTACCAAAGGTTTAGGGTTTACCTTCGTCCGTCGACAGCCCTTTGATGTCGATTGCCTTGAAACTCAGGCGCCGCTACGCTACTACTCCTGGCAGCTCTTGGCTATCGCTCGACCAACAACTAACCCTAGAAACCTTCCAAATCCTCCAAAATGAGAGAAAACTCAAGAAATTGGCAAGTCAAAATGAGGAAATCCGAGCACTATTTATAGGCCATGTTCGGATCCTCCGAACAACACTTCGGAACGTCCGAACGCTACGTGTCCATTGGCTCTTGACAGCTCATGATCGGATCCTCCGATCATACACTTCGGACCGTCCGAACATGCATGGAAAATGACGTGTCGATCAACACTTGACACCTATGATCGGATTCACCGAACTACACTTCGGATCGTCCGAACTCTTCGGTGCTTCCGAACCCTCTTCGGTCCGTCCGATCATGACCATAGCCAAAATTACACCTTAAACCTTCTTAATCACCATTACTCCGTTAATTACCCAATTTGGAATTCGGGCTACTACATATATCACCGAATTCTGGAAAATTATGATTATACTTTCTGTTGAAATTAATCTGGTTGTTTTTTTTTTCGCCGATGAATTGACAAATTATTTTTGGGGTAATTCATGGATTCGGTGAACAATTTCGGTTCCAAAATGAAATTTTGTATAAGCATTCTGTTTTTTTTTTCTTTCGGTGGTTTGTCATGATGGCAAACATTAATATTTATTTTTTTTTTGTTTTCTTCCAAATACATATTGGATCGGTGGAAACAAAAAAATACTAATTTTTGTTTAAGTTAGTTTAATAATTAAGGGAATAATCGGCGATTAAGGGAATAATCGGTGAAAGTTTGTTTATCCTTAAAATTAAGGGAATAATCGGTGAAAGTTGGTACAGTGGTATTCCATCAGTGATTTTTTGGAGTTTCATAAATCTATTAATATCTAATATTTCAAATTAAATTAAATTTGAATATTATGTCTACAAAGTGACCGCTGTTATTTAATTTTAATTTTTTTTGAGATATTAAGATATTATTAAGGTTTTAAATAAAGTGCAAATGAGTATATTTATGTGAATGTTAATTGACCCAAAGAAAGATTTATACTTGACAAAGTGATTTATTTGCTTGTGATAATAAACATCTAACAATTATAAGGCCTTACTAGTTAATTTTTTTTTTCCATGAAAATATTAAATCTATCCAAAGATAGGTTTCTTGTTTGTCATGCATTATTGTTAATGATTGATTATTACCACAAGAGTACCACTTGCAAATGATATTATTGTCCAAAGACTTGGTATTGATATTGCACTAGGTATCTTGAGATGGGATTTGCCATTTACTTCTAATTTATTTAAGATGAGCATGTTATTCATGTTATTGTTATTATGTTCTCTTTTTTTCAGCAAAAGTTGCTATTATATCTGCTAATCTAAGTTCAATGCCGATCCTTAATGGGACAAATTTTAAGGATTGGAAGGAGAACATCCTTATTGTTCTTGGCTGCATGGATCTAGACATTGCGATCAGGACAGAGCAACCTGCTACTCTTACAGATTCTAGTTCCTCTTAGCAGAGAGCTGGATATGAGAATTGGGAACGCTCCAACCGTATGAGTCTTATGATCATCAAGCGTGGCATACATGAGGCTTTTAGGGGTGCGGTGTCCGACAGTGTCACCAAAGCTAAGGACTATCTTGATGAGATTGAGAAGCGCTTTGCCAAAAGCGATAAGGTGGAAACAAGCACGATTCTGAAGAGCTTGATTTCCATGAAGTATAAAGGCAAGGGAAATATCCGGGAATATATTATGGAAATGTCCCACCTTGCATTAGAGTTGAAGGCACTTAAGCTTGAATTGTCGGAAGACATGCTTGTTCATTTAGTGCTTATTTCTCTCCCAAACCAGTTTAATCAGTTTAAGATCATTTATAACTGCCAAAAGGAGAAATGGTCTCTTAATGAGCTCATTTCATATTGTGTTCAAGAGGAAGAGAGATTAAAGCAAGACAAGACTGAAAGTGCCCATTTGGCAAGCACCTCTAAAGACAAGGGCAAGAAAATAATGAATGAGCCTGCTAAAGGTCCATATGCAAAGAAACAAAAGCAAGATAAGGATAAGAAAGGTTGTTTCTTCTGTGATAAGGATGATCATCTCAAGAAAGATTGTCCTAAGTACCATGCATGGCGTGCAAAGAAAGGTACATTTTCAAGTTTGGTATGTTCTGAAGTAAATTTAGCTTCAGTACCAAGAAACACTTGGTGGTTAGATCCCGGTGCTACTACTAATATAAGTGTTTCAATGCAGGGTTGCCTGAGCTGCCGAAAGCCAAATGATGCTGAAAGATGCATTTATGTAGGTGATGGCAAGTCAGTCGAAGTGGACGCAATAGGGCATTTTAGATTGTTGTTAAGTACTGGTTATTATTTGGACTTAATAGATACTTTTGTTGTACCGTCGTTTAGACGGAATTTAATTTCTGTTTCTAGTTTGGACACATTAGGATATTGTTGTTCATTTGGAAACAATGTGTTTAAGTTATCTATTAATTCTAACATTGTTTGAACTGGTTCACTTATATTTTATGATGGTCTATATATGCTTGATACAAACGCTTCTTATATTGAAACCCTAAGTGTGGAATCACGTGGTACTAAGCGTAAGTTTAATAATGAAAATTCTGGTGCATTATGGCACAAGCGATTGGGACATATCTAAAGATATAGAGTTGAACGGCTTGTATCAGATGGAATTTTGAACTCCATTGATTTTACAGATTTAAGCAATTGTGTTGAATGCATCAAAGGCAAACATACCAAAAGAAAGAAAGAGGGTGCATATAGAGCCACCGAAATATTGGAATTGATACATACTGATATTTTGGACCATTTCCAACACCTTCTTGGAATGGTCAACAATATTTTGTATCATTCATTGATGATTACTCTAGATATGCATACTTATTTCTTATCCATGAAAAATCACAGACATTGGACGTTTTCAAGTCATTTAAAACTGAAGTCGAGAATCAACTTGACAAAAGAATTAAGAAAGTCAGATCTGATCGTGGTGGTGAATACTACGGTAGAAATGACGGTTCAGGGGAACAATGTCCAGGACCATTTTCTCAATACCTAGAAGAATGTGGAATCGTTCCACAGTACACCATGCCAGGCTCACCAAGCATGAATGGTGTAGCTGAACGACGAAATAGGACTCTTAAGGATATGGTAAGTAGTATAATCAGTCATTCAACCTTACCAGAGTCACTATGGGGAGAAGCATTAAAAACAGCAGCTTACATTCTAAATAGAGTACCAACTAAAGCAGCTATTAAAACACCTTATGAGCTTTGGACAGGGCGAAAGCCGAGTCTAAAACATTTTCATATTTGGGGATGTCCAGCTGAGACTAGACCATATCGACCGTATGAAAAGAAACTTGACTCCAGAACAGTCAGTAGGTACTTTATTGGGTATTCTGAGCGATCAAGGGGCTATAAATTTTATGATACCAAAGTAAAGAATATATTTGAGACGGGAACTGCAGTATTTTTTGAGGATATTGAGTTTGGGGGGAAGAATAAAGTAACAGACTTTGTTTTCGAGGAGGAATGTGTTCCAACTACTCTTCAAGAGGAAATAGTTCATATTCTTATGATTGATACTGATAATGTTAAGGATCGTATTCCTGTAATTGATCAGGATGTGATACAAGAACAATAAGACATTGTCAATCAAGTCCCAATCGAACAAACTTAACAACCTCAAGAACCAGTGTCTAAAGAACAAGTGTCTTTACGGAGGTCCTCTAGAGAAAGGAAGAGCGCTATTCCAGATGATTACATAGTGCTACTCCAATAACATGAGGAAAATGATGGTATGGCGGAGAATGATCCAATCAATGTTTGTCAAGCCATGCAAGATTCAAATTCTCAAAAGTGGGCCGAGGCAATGAGTGAAGAGTATAAGCCAATGCAAGACAATAAAGTTTAGGAACTTGTCCCATTACCAGAAGGTATGAAACCCATTGGTTGTAAGTGGATCTTCAAAACCAAACGGGATTCAAAAGGTAATGTGGAAAGATACAAAGCACGTCTTGTAGCTAAAGGCTATACTCAAAATCATGGGTAGGGGTGGGCACGGGTCGGGTTTTTCGGGTTTCGGGTAGTTCGGGTCGGGTACCCGATTTTTTCGGGTAGACTTTTCGTTACCCGAACCCAATCCGATTCTAGGGACTACCCGAATTTTCGGGTACCCGATACGGTCGGGTCGGGTAGGGGTCGGGTTCGGGTTTTAGTTTTTTTTCCCAAAATTATATTTTATTATTTTGTGCCTACCAAATAATATGTGACAAGAAAATAGGCTTATCAAAATAATATTGTCTTGTGAATGTCTATAAAAG
This sequence comes from Primulina eburnea, assembly GCF_022965805.1. NCBI lineage: Eukaryota > Viridiplantae > Streptophyta > Magnoliopsida > Lamiales > Gesneriaceae > Primulina > Primulina eburnea. The sequence continues at coordinate 21,795,122 of NC_133114.1, forward strand.
TTAAACACAAAATATTAAACACAAAAGTTAACAAGTCTAATCTTGAAATCCAACTTAGATCTTCACCAAAAAAATCAGAATCATCTTCTTGTCTTGTTTGACTTTCAAAATATCATCTTGAAATGCATCATCACCTACATAAAGATGTATATTTATTAACAAAAAAATGAACATCAAAAAAAAAAAAAAAGTTTATCAATAATTCATGTTTTTCATCAATGTTTATGTAGGAAACAAAATCCATAATATAAATCTTGAAGTGATTACATTTTTTTCACCTTTATCGTTAAATTAGTTATCATAATCAAACATCAATAATAGATGTATCAACACCCAATTTTGTCAACTCTGCAAAATAAACAAATAAAATAAAATGTTAGTACTTCGAAATGTTGAGAAATATCTAAAGTAAATAAAATTAAATTAAAATACCTTTGTCAATCATTTCAATATCACACAAATCTTCCTCCATATTAATTGGTTTTGAATCACATCGAAACCAGTCTTGAGCACAAATGAGAGATTGAACTATCTTGGGTGATAAAGAACTCCTAAATGCATCAAGTACACGCCCTCCGGTGCTAAATGCAGCTTCTGAAGCAACGGTGGAAATTGGAACTGCCAATATATCTCGAGCCATTCGAGAAAGAATGGGAAACCTGGGACTATTATCTTTCCATCATTGCAATATATTAAAGTTCTTTTTTTCCTCCTCAACATCTTCAACTAAATATTTCTCCAACTCAGACTTTACTACTTCACCTTTTCCTCCACTCTTACACATCTTGAACTCTTGCTTCAACGACAATCTAATAAACATTTCAGACTCATCATCTACCTCACACTAACGTTTCTTAGACATATCTTGCGAGCCAACGGTGGAACTATTTGTTGAAGAGCATAAACTTTTAGAAGTGTCTGGAAGTTTATTGGAATGCCTTAGTTTATAATCATCAAACAACTCGTAAAGGCCAACTCTCACTTGTTCTTTCATGGTCTCATTTTTCCCAACACTGCCATACATTCTATCAAAAGAAAATTCAACAAACTCCAACTTATGTCGCGGATCAAGGATCACAGCATAATATAAAATCATATTCATTTTCTCAGTTGATCCCCAATACTTATCATACTTTTCTTTCATTCTTTTTGCCATCAAACTTAGTTCAAAGTCAGCACTCTCCAACCATTGTTTAAGAAGCATGTCAACCTCACTAATTTCGTGAAACATAATGTTCGATGTAACATACAAAGAACCAGAGATACGCAAAGTGAGTTTATAAAAATGTTTCAAAAATTTCAGCAAAAGCTTGGATCTTTCCCAATCATGCTCATTTGGAACCCCATCATATGGCTTTTTTGAAAGATCAATTCGGAAAGCAAGATCGACTTCATCATACGCATCAAATGCTCTTTTAAGACATATTGCCGACTCTAACATTAAGTATGTTGAGTTCCATCTGGTGGACACATCAAGAGTCAACAACTTATTTGTTTCTATTTTTTCAAGTTGAACACACTCTTGAAATCTTTTGTACCTGGCTGGAGAACTCCGTATGTACCTAACAGCTCCCCTAACACGCGAAATAGCTACATGCTCATCATTTCCTTTCAAACCATCCTGCACGACGAGATTAATAATATGTGCAATACACCTTACATGAACATATTTCCCACCCAAAATACTGTTTCCCCAATTATCAAATTTCTTCTGCAAATAAACAATCGCCACATCATTCGAAGATGCATTATCCACAGTAATAGAGAAAATTGTACCTATACTCCAATCTAGTAAACATCTCTCAATGCATTTTCCTATTTCTTCACCTTTATGACCAGATATTGGGCAAAAGTTCAAAATCCTTTTATGTAAGTTCCAATTTGCATCAACAAAATGAGCAGTAAGACACATGTAGTTAACTTTCTGAATAGATGTCCATGTATCTGTGGTAATGCACATCCTTTGACAATTATCCTTTATGAACTGCTGTAATTTTGCCTTTTCACTCAAATAGGACTTGTAAATTTCTCTTGTTATTGTCCTTCGTGATGGAATATCAAACATTGGACATGCAACAGACACAAAATGTCTAAAACCAGGGTTCTCAACAGTCTTGAATGGGAGTTCATCCACAATCAACATGTAACACAATGCATCTCTAATTTTTTGTTGCTCAAATCTCCAGTTAACAAGAGAGGCATCTTTATCACTTTTATGAATTGATTGAAACGAGAGTCTATTTTGATTTGTTTCAACCTCATGTGGTTTCTTCTTGCACGATTCATAATGGTTTTTAAGGGATTTAGTGCCATGAACTTTTGGATCAGCTTTAATCTCTCTAGAACAATATTTGCATCTACCTTTTTGAACATTCTCATTTTCACAAAAAAACCTTTCAAAGTGTTCCCACCATTGTGACCTAGACACAACCGTCCGAGTACGTTTTTTGGAATCACATAATTTATCATCCTTCTCATCAACCTTATTATCAATGTCCATACTAACCTCTTTATATAAGTCACTTTGTGGTTGTATGTTTGGCGAAGAAAGAGTTTCAGATATTCCTCCAAATTCCATCGCTACATCAAACAAGAAAATCAAATTGTAAGTGACAACAATGAGTAATGACAGCAACACAATGACATCAAAATAGAAAACATGCTACTGGACAAGAAACAAAAAAACTGGCACTGTACAAGAAACAAGATAACACGCTACTGGAGAAGGAAAAATTCTACTGGACAAGACACACAATTAATATATGAATATACAATGCTTAAACTAACGGCCAAATATATTTTTACAACATAATTTTTTACAAAAAAAACATGGCACTGTATTCAATTCATTTTTTACAACATAATTTTTTGTCAAATTTATGCACTCCAGTAATACAATTCATAACCATAATCACATTAATTTACACAAACTTAAACAAAATCAAGAAAAGTACAGCAGAAATCGAGCTTTAGATATGAAAGCTCTATCAATTCCACAGACAAGATTAGATATGAAAATAAAATAATTAGCTAGGTCACTGAATTCCACAAAACCCTTGTCCTAATATTGGATGACACCAAACAACGACCTTTTCACGCCAACGAGTCCAAAATACGATTGTTTTCAATTTTCAGCATGAATGTATGATACAAGCAATTCAGCAAACACGTAGTGAACAAGATTTGAATGATACCAACAACTGTAAAATACCAACCAAAGCCAAGATTCGAGCTTGCCCTTTGGATTTTGGAATTCTGTAAAAAACCAGCCGCTCACAGAGTCACAATCACGGATCACCGACCCTCGCTCTAAGTAGAAGTCTCGTGCGGTGCTTTGCTTTTGGATTTTGGAATTCTGAAACGTAGAAGAAATGAAGAATTATAAGCTTGGCCTTTGGACTTGGGTCTTTCCAATTTATTAAACTGGACCAATCATTATAACTTCTTATAAGCCCTGAAGCCCATATGGTTTTTTTAAAACATCGGGTACCCGATAGGGTAATTCGGGTAACAACTTCAAACCCGAACCCGATCCGACTAAAATATAGTCGGGTTCGGGTAGTACCCGAACCCGACTATTAACCCTTTTAAACCCGAAAATTACACCCAATCGGGTTCGGGTCGGGTGAAACCCGAAAACCCGACCCGATTGCCCACCCCTAATCATGGGATTGACTTTAAAGAGACCTTCTCTCCAGTTTCATCGAAGGACTCTTTTAGGACAATCATGGCACTTGTTGCACACTTTGATATGGAACTTCATCAGATAGATGTCAAGACAGCTTTTCTCAATGGAGACATTGAGGAAACAATATATATGGTGCAACCAGAACACTTTGTATTGGGAAATCCAAAGAATATGGTTTGCAAACTTAAGAAGTCCATCTATGGGTTAAAGCAAGCTTCTCGTCAATGGTATCACAAGTTTCATCAAATAATTATCTCATTTGGTTTTGAGGTAAATGTAGTAGATGATTGTGTGTATCATAAGTTCAGTGGAAGTAAACATATATTCCTGGTTTTACATGTGGATGACATTTTGCTTGCCACAAACGATATAGGCATGTTGAACGATACCAAGAAATTTCTCTCTAGAAATTTTGAAATGAAAGATCTTGGTAACGCCTCCTTTGTACTAAGAATCCAAATACATCGAGATCGTTCTCGAGGTATTCTTGGATTATCGCAAAAGAGCTATATCGATAAGGTACTTAAAAGATTTGGCATGCAAGATTGTAAGACAGGTAATACCCCGGTCACTAAAGGAGACAAGTTTAGTCTTAAACAGTGCCCTAAAGGAAGCCTCGAGATTCAAGAAATGCAAAAGATTCCCTATGCTTCGGCTGTAGGAAGTCTTATGTATGCTCAAGTTTGTACGCGTCCAGATATTGCGTACATTGTTGGAGTGTTGGGCAGATATTTAAGCAACCCAGGAATGGATCACTGGAAAAGCAGCCAAAAGAGCAATGAGATATCTAAAGAGGACTTGTGATTATATGCTCACATATAAGAGGCCGAATAATCTTGAGATCATGGGATATTCGGACTCCGATTTCGCTGGATGCCAAGATAGCATGAGATCCACTTCAGGCTATGTATTTCTATTGGCTGTCGGAGCTATCTCTTGGAGAAGTGCCAAACAAGCACTAATAGCTTCTTCCACCATGGCGGCTGAATTTATAGCATGTTACGAGGCATCTAATCATGCAATATGGCTGAAGAATTTTGTCACTGGGCTGCGTATTCTAGAAGAGGTTGAAAGACCGTTGAAATTTTTTTGTGACAATAGATCAGCTGTATTGTATTCCAACAATAATAGGAGCTCGACAAAATCGAAACACATCGACATCAAGTTCCTTGTTGTGAAAGAAAGAGTACAAAGTGGACAGATTTTGATAGAACACATAGGCACAAACTCCATGATAGCAGATCCTTTTACGAAGGGTTTGCCACCCAATGTTTTCCATGAGCACACTACTTATATGGGTGTTATTCAGTTTGATGAAGTCTAGATTTAGTTGGAGTTTGTACTATACATTTTATTTTTGGTTCTGTTGTTCAATTTATGTATTTGGATATTTTCTGATCAGAAATAAAGTTCATTGTTTACTTTACACTTTGTCTTACTGATATTAAGTTTTTGATCTCACTTTGGTAAAGAAGGACCAGTTGAAAATTGACATGAATAGATCACCTTGCATGTAATTTTCATGACATACATTCATGATTGATCTATGTCATTTGATTGTATTGATATGTGTGATCATTAATGGTTCAGTTGTGATAGATACAACAAAGATTGCATTGATCCTATGTCGATATAAATAATGGACGAGATTGTTTAAGAAGTCCTATGGTTGTGATGAAAAAAGTTTTGAGCTCGTTAAGTTTAACACATTTATAAGTTTACACATATGGCCAGTGGGACATTGTTAGAATTTTAAGGGCCATAATTGTAATTATAAATGTTTAATGTCATCAATTAAATAAGTCATTAATTGATATGGTCTAATTTAGAACAAGAATTGACTTAATGTCTTAATTGTCATGATATTATTGTGTGGATACCATATATGATATTTCTGGTTTGTTGAGGGGTCAAATTAGAAATAGTGAAATTTTTTTAATTATAAAATGAGGTTATGGTCCCAATTTTGCAGAACGATGTATTTTTTTTGTTTCCCATCAACAGAACTCTCTGGTTTTGGAAGAAAACTGCAAGATTGAATATCACTCCAATAATCATCAACAAATCACGGATTCCGGTACGCTTCCGCGATTATGATTCTTATATATGTTGTTTCTTGAGAATTGAATAGTATTTGGGGATTTGTGTGTTATGATGTAAAACCCAATTGATTTCTTGAAAATACGCTGGAGGATGATAAAAATTATTTTTTCTTTCCGATGTTAAATTTGGTAGGATTTAAGAGCACTAAGTCCGGAATTTTTTTATTTTTACCAATTTAAATCTTATTGTTTTCTTTTATGGCAAAAAAATTTCTTTTAATCAAAATCTTGGGACGATAATTTTGAAGGACTTGATTGAGCATATGAGCCCTTAAAACTTATAAAATTCCCCTCAAAGGTAGAAAGGAGAATTTATTTCAATCGGAAGGAGTCTTATTTTTTAGTTTGGTCAAAAAGAGTGACTTAAATTGAAAGATTGTATTTACACATGCTAGTCAAAATAAAATCAAAAAATAACATAACAGCTCAATCAAGATTCAAACTCAAGTGATTTTGCACAACACAATACTTTACCCCTACATTATGTCATTTTTGATTGATATTTGGGTCAAGTTTTTTTTTTACATTTGAGTCAACTTTTTCATATTTTGGTCGAGTTTTTCATATTTGGGTCAAGTTTTTACTTTAGGTCAAGTTTTCATATTTGAGTCGAAGTTATATATTTGGGTCTAGTTTTCACATTTGGGTCGAGTTTTACACATTTGAGGTAGAGTTTGGGTGAAAAGTTTATGCTATAATAGGTGTCCAATGAGCCAACTTATAGCTTGAGCTTACTTATAGCTTGAGCTTTATTGACTCTCATGTAAAAATAATCTTTATTTTAATAATATTTTACTGTTTTATCCAACTATGACATTTTGTAACGTACCGTAATTTTCATACTCAAAATTTGCGGAAAAATTAAAAAATTTCTTAAATACGAAAATAAAATCAATACGATCGTCACTACATCATCCATTCACAATAAAGATTTTGTTAAAAGATAAGTTTTCTCAAAACATCTCGCATCAAACATAAAATCAGAGTAATTTAACTTTTGCATAAAACTTAAACATTGCGGTCATCGGGTTAGCCTCCCGCTCAGTCCAAGCCTGGCCCTTGGTCGCCACCTCTTGTCACCTCATCAACATACTCACCTGCATCGATCAAGTCTAGTGAGTCTAAAGAATCAACACGTATAAACTGGAATAACGAGTACTACGTAATAAAATCGCATGCACTTTAAAATAGGACATACATAACTTGAAGCTTGAACTTGCATAATAAACTTTGACATACATACGTACATGACTAGACGTGCCATCAACATAAACTTTCATAAGCATACTGCATACTTGAACATACATAACTTCATCATTTTTGCGTAGAGGCATGTTTCAAAGCAAGTGACCCGTAACATAATAAATGCCTGATCAGACAACCACAGTACTGGGCTGACAGGAACGTATCCACTGCCACATACATGAGATCTCCGTTCATAATTTAACGGACTGGTTGGTCCCCGTTCATAATTTAACGCTTTCCAACCTCGATCTAACCCGTTCATAATTTAACGGGCGGATTGGTCCCCATTCATAATTTAACGTTTTCCAATCATAAACATAATTTGGTCAAAAGACATTTCGCATACCTCAAAACTTAAAATATTTTCTTTTGCACGTCAACATACTTACTTGGCGTTGAGGGATTTGTTGGACTTTGACTGGTGCCGTTACTGCACATACTAACATGAATTTGCATACGTAACTTACATAACTTAGACGTAAATATCATACTTACTCTCAAGCTCGATCATTTCTTAGGACATTCCATAATTTCCAATGACACGACCTTAGTAACCCTTGCACTAAACCATGACATCGAACCTCAAAGCATGCTAAAATATTTTCCCCAAAATATGCAACACACAGACCCCGTGCCCAGGTCCAGCTCCGGGTCCGTGTAGGTACTGTAAAATGTGTGTGCAGAAAAGGGAAGAGACGGACCCCGTGCTTAGGTCCGTGTAGAGGTCTGTGTAGACTCTGTAAAAAAATGTCGGGCAGAAAAGGAGGGGCACGGACCCCGTGTCAGGGTCCGTCAAAGGGTCCGTGTACTCTCGGGTTTTTGACACTACGGAGGAAACAAAGGCACGGACCCCGTGTCAGGGTCCGTGTGGGGTCCGTGTGGCTTCGAGCGGCTGAAACCTGCGAGAAGAAATCTTACACTATGTATATTCCACCCAACAAACAACATGGAGCACAAGTGGACACCTCAATACCCATCCTGGACTACTATAATATTGACTCAAACTTCTACAATCGCTTCCAAACAATCACACATCCTAAGCGACACAATAAACTCGTGGACACGAATTTGGCATAACGATCAAACCCTACGACCACTATTGAATACAAGGGCCTAATGGCGCTAACCAACCCGTTGAATATCAACCCAACATCATAACAATCATACCTAAGCGCAGCAAAGAACGCCTGTCGATCCCCAACGAAGCCTGCAACCATAAAACTTGAAGAACACATCAATATCGTAAGTTTTCTGAAAATGCAGTTTGAGCAGTTGCACGAAAAACACCATAAATCCCTCAATTTTTATCCAAATAACTCTAATTTTATATCAAATCGAAGGCATCGAAAAGTTCTACATTTTTTGCGTTGAAAGTTTTCTCAAAATCTTGACCGAAAAATCGCAGTATTTGAAAAGACAGCAAAAACGTGAATTTGGTGATCCAAAAATCGTTTCAAACTTGATCTAAACACGATTGCTCAAACTTCTACGCATCACACATGTATTTTCCGCATAAATAACAACACAACGCATAATATGACAAGATCGATGCATCAAGAATAGAATATACGTGCCTTTTGATAATAAACGTTACCGAAACGGCGTCACCGAAGCAGAGATGGAAGCGAGGTTGATCCGGGACGATCGTGCAACGATTTCTTTGAAGAAGCTCGACAAAATACTGCTGGGAATAATCAGAGAAAGGGGCGGCTGTTCTTGGGGAAGGAGAACCCTAGGTTTGTCTTGTAAAAATCTGAAAATAAACTTGTAGGTGTGTGTTGTGTGTTTTAGTGTGTGTAAAAATGTGTAGGTATGTGTGAGTGTAGAAAACGTGTGTGTGTGTTTTAATTAGGAGAAATTCTAGCTAAATTAACTATTTAAAATACTAATCAAAGGTTAACACCTAATAATTTACTCAAAACTCTTCAATTAAAATGATCACACACACCAATTTTTTTTTAAATTTTAAACTCTTAAATCACTAAATACATAATAATGCTTTAAAATATTAAAACTTAATAACTTATTAAAAATGCCCCATCCTCAACTTAAAATAAAATACCATATTTTAAATTGTCACAATCGTCACCGGTCTCTTCCTCGATCCCGCCTCGAATAATCGCCTGAAACATGAAACTCGAAAAATATTTTAACGTGCATCACAATAAACATGAATAATTTAGAATAATGCATTTTCATAAATTATGCATGGCTAAAGCTCATTTAAAGTTAATTAAATGATTTAATAATTAAATAAATGCATGGGTTGTACGTGTACTAAATTTGGGCACTACAGTTCCTCTCCCACTTATAAAAATTTCGTCTTCAAAATTAAATCTTACCGAACAACTCCGGGTAGCGAAGTCTCGTATCTGCTTCGGCTTCCCAAGTGGCTTCCTCCACTGATTGGTTGAGCCACCGGACTTTGACTAGCTTAGTCACTTTGTTCCGGAGTCTTCGCTCCTGTCTATCTAGGATTTGGACGGGTCTTTCCTCATAAGACAGGTCTGGAGCCAACTGCAACGGCTCGTAGCTCAGAACATGCGAAGGATTAGCCAGATATTTCCTTAGCATCGAGACATGGAACACATTGTGCACCCCAGCCAGATTCGGCGGAAGGGCAACACGATAGGCTAGTGTCCCAACTTTGTCCAAAATCTCAAACGACCCAATGAACCTCGGACTCAGCTTGTCCTTTTCCCCAAATCTCATCACACCCTTCATGGGTGCTATCTTGACGAATACGTGATCACTGACGGCAAACTCGAGATCTCTCCTTCTCTTATCAGCATAGCTCTTCTGACGGCTTTGGGCGGTCTTCAATCTGTCCCGAATCTTGGCTACTACAGCTGCGGTCTGCGGAACTATTTCTGGACCAAGTTTTGCTCTCTCACCAACTTCATCCCAATGAACTGGTGACCTGCACTTCCTTCCATACAACGCCTCATAGAGAGCCATACCAATTGATGATTGGAAGCTGTTGTTGTATGTGAACTTCACTAGAGGTAGTCTAGACTCCCAAGTTTCTTGAAAATCAATCATCCAGGCTCTCAGCAAATCCTCTAAAATCTGAATCACTCGCTCAAATTGACCATTTGTCTGCGGGTGAAAAGCTGTACTGAAAAGAAACTTCGTTCCCATGGCTGCGTGTAAGCTCTTCCAGAAGGACGATGTGAATCTCGGGTCCCTGTCGGACACAATTGAAACTGGGAATCCATGTAGACGGACTATCTCCCTGATATATAGCTCCGCATACTACGTCATGGAGAAGGTCGTCTTCACTGGTAGAAAATGCGCTGACTTAGTGAGTCGGTCTACTATAACCCAAATAGAATTCGATCGTCTGACTGACCTCGGCAACCCAAGCACAAAATCCATAGTAATGTTCTCCCACTTCCACTCGGGAATGGGAAGTGGCTTAACCAATCCTGCTGGCCTCTGATGTTCAGCTTTTACTTGCTGGAAAGTGAGGCATTCAGACACAAACCTCTCTTCATCCCTGGCCACCAATACAGAATCTGTAAGTCTTTATACATCTTGGTACCTCCTGGATGGATAGAATACGGAGATGCGTGTGCCTCTGTCAAAATATCCTGTGTGATCGAACCACCACTAGGCACCCACATTCTACCTCTGTATCTCACAATGCCGTCAGAAACTGTGTACAAAACACTGTCCTTGGACTCATCTTTCAGTCTCCATTTCTGTAACTGCTCATCTGAAGACTGACCTGCTCGGATACGGTCTAGCAAATCAGATTTGACTGTCAGATTAGACAGCCTAGGGGCTTTGCCCTCACGATAAATCTCTAGACCCAACTTCTGAATCTCAGACTGAAGAGGTCTCTTTGCTGTTAACTGAGCTATGAAGGTAATTTTTCTGCTCAAAGCGTGTGCGACAACATTAGCCTTTCCCGGATGGTAGCTAATTCCGCAGTCGTAATCTTTCACAAGTTCCAACCACCGTCTCTGTCTCATGTTCAACTCTTTCTGCGTGAAGAAATATTTGAGACTCTTATGATCGGTTAAAATCTGGCATTTCTCGCCGTATAGGTAGTGTCTCCAAATTTTTAGTGCGAAGACAACGACGGCTAACTCAAGATCGTGCGTCGGGTAGTTCTTCTCGTGCACTTTCAACTGCCTGGAAGTATAAGCTATGACCCGACCCTGCTGCATCAATACTGCGCCTAACTCGAGCTTAGATGTATCATTGTATAGCACAAAATCACCTTGTCCCGTCGGCATGGCTAGAACTGGCGCCGAAATGAGAGCTTGCTTCAACGTATCGAAGCTCTTCTGACATTCATCACTCCACACAAATTTGGTATTTTTCTTGGTTAGTGAAGTGAGTGTCACTGCTAGGGATGAAAATCCCTTAATAAACTTACGGTAGTACCCAGCTAAGCCCAAAAAGCTGTGGATTTCTGATGCATTCTTCGGCTCAACCCATTCCTTGACAGCTGCTACTTTCTCTGGATCCACCTCGATTCCACTGCTAGATACTATATGCTCCAAAAATGCAACTTTCTGCAACCAAAACTCACACTTACTGAACTTCGCAAACAACTTGCGACTCTGCAGAACCTGTAAAACTGTCCTCAAGTGTTGGCTATGATCCTCATGGCTCTTCGAGTATATGAGAATGTCGTCAATAAACACGATGACGAACTGATCAAGGTAGGGCTGAAATACTCGGTTCATGAGGTCCATGAAAATTGATGGAGCATTCGTCAATCCAAATGGCATTACTAAGAACTCGTAATGCCCATATATAGTTCTGAAGGCTATTTTGTGGACATCTGCATCCTTCACTTTCAGCTGATGATACCCTGATCGAAGATCTATCTTAGAGAACACTGCGGCTCCCTGCAATTGATCAAACAAGTCTTCGATTCTAGGAAGTGGGTATTTGTTTTTGATTGTTACCGTGTTCAACTCACGGTAATCGATGCACAGTCTCATGCTTCCGTCTTTCTTTTTCACAAAGAGTACTGGCGCGCCCCACGGTGAGAAACCCGGGCGGATAAACTCCTTGTCTAAGAGCTCCTGAATCTGCTGCTTAAGTTCTAACATCTCTGATGGAGCTAATCTGTACGGTGCCTTAGAGATTGGCACTGTGCCTGGCATGAGATCGATTGCAAACTCCACCTCTCTATCTGGTGGAAGGCCTGCGACGTCGTCTGGAAAGACGTCTGGGAAATCCCTGACTACTGGCACCCCTGAAATAGAAGGAGTGGGGACGTCCGGTGCTGAGATAACGCTGGCCAAGAAGGCCTGACACCCCTTCGAAATGAGTCTTCGTGCCTGCATGCAAAAGATCATACGCGGGAAACTCCTCCATCTGGCTGGCTCAAAAAGAAACTGCTCCATGCCCAATGGTCTGACTAGCACTGATCTCTTCTGAAAGTCGATAAGAACTCTGTTCTTAGTCAGCCAATTCATTCCCAATATGATGTCGAATTCTGACATCGGCAATAGGATTAAATCTGCATAAACTAGGTGGTCATGCAGTTCTAGATCGATATCTCTGACCACACTGGTAGCTAACAGCTCTTCCCCTGATGGGACTGTCACTGAAAAGTTCACGTCTAGGCCAATGGACTTGAGATCCAAATGATTAGCAAACGTCTCCGATATGAAGGAGTGAGTGGCTCCTGAGTCAATCTGTGCAGTTGTGGATAATCTATTAATAAAAATGTTTCCTGAGATGCGTTAGCACAACACAAAACTTATATCCCCAAAATTACCAACATACCTCAAGCATAATAGAACCCAATATCTCTAGGCACACAAAACACCACTAGCACGCTAATAATTCCAAGTAAAAATGCCACATACAAGGCAAAATAATACTGAGCTTAGGTAGAAAAGTTTACCATAGTAAAGTGGTGTCTGGGTTCGCCTCCTGCGCATGCATGGCGAATACCCTGCCCTGGGTTGGCTGCTTCCACTGCGGGCACTCTTTCAGCATGTGGTCGCTAGCTCCACACTTGAAGCACTTGCCTGATCCATACAAGCACTGCCCTGGGTGCTGGGGGTTGCATTTAGGACACACTGGGTAAGCAACGAGCTTCTGAGGCGCCCCCTGCTGCTGAATTGGACCCTTGCCCTATGGTGGTCCATGATACGGCTTCTTCCCTGGCGGCCCCTGATACGGTTTCTTGAACTGGGGCCTCTGATGTTGCTGCTGCTGGTGTTGCGGTGGAGCCTGGTAGGGCCTCTTGCCCTGTCTGTCCGCCTCTATATCCATCAGATCCTGTTCTGCCGCCAATGCTCTAGATACGGCGACCGCATAGCTATTAGGGCCAGCTACTCTCACATCGCGGCGCAGGATCGGCCGCAGACCATTCAGAAAATGCCTCAACTTTGCATGTACATCATTCGCAATGAGGGGCACGAAGTGACACCCTCTCTCAAACTTCCTCACGAATTTTGCCACGCTACTGTCTCCCTGTCGCAGCGTCATAAACTCATTGGTGAGTCTAGATCGTACTTCCTCAGTGAAGTACTTGGAGTAAAAGACCTCCTTGAAACCATTCCATGGCAATACTTGCAGATTGACTGCCACTGATACGCTCTCCCACCATAACATGGCGTCCCCTGTCAGAAGGAACGTGGCGCATCTGACCCTATCTGCATCGGTCAGTTCCATAAAGTCAAAGATTACCTCTATGGACTTAATCCATCCCTCGGCTACCATCGGGTCAGTGGTACCCGAAAACTCCTTAGGACTCATCCTCCTAAACCTTTCTTACACTGCTTCCGGTTGGGGTCTCGCCCTTGCACCTGTTGCTGTAGCTTGGTTCCCCGCAAACTGTGCGAAGAACTACATCATGCCTGCAAGCATCTATGCCTGCATGTCTGGAGGTGGTGGTGGCGGAGGATTGGCCCTCTCCTCAACTCGAGGCTCTCTGTCCTCCTCTCTGGCTTCCTAGTTAATCATACGTCTAGGAGGCATACTGTTCCAATGAATTACCCAACATGTAAACCCAACATGAATGTACATATATCAATATTTTATGATGCACGTAAATCAAACTTAAAACATGCACATACTGAAATCATAACTTGATTCTTACTACATATCATAATGCAAAACTTTAAACTTACAGACTTGAAGTGTGACTTCGTGAGCTTCTTGCGACTGGCAGTAGGCGTAACCCTTTACAAGAACACCGCTCTGATACCAACTGTAACGTACCGTACTTTTCATACTCAAAATTTGCGAAAAAATTAAAAATTTTCTTAAATACGAAAATAAAATCAATACGGTCGTCACTACATCATCCATTCACAATAAAGATTTTGTTAAAAGAAAAGTTTTCTCAAAACATCTCGCATCAAATATAAAATCAGAGTAATTTAACTTTTGCATAAAACTTAAACATTGCGGTCCTCGGGTTAGCCTCCCGCTCAGTCCAAGCCTGCCCCTTGGTCGCCACCTCCTGTCTCCTCATCAACATACTCACCTGCATCGATCAAGTCTAGTGTGTCTAAAGACTCAACACGTATAAACTGGAATAACGAGTACTACGTAATAAAATCGCATGCACTTTAAAATAAGACATACATAACTTGAAGCTTGAACTTGCATAATAAACTTTGACAAACATACGTACATGACTAGACGTGCCATCAACATAAAATTTCATAAGCATACTGAATATTTGAACATACATAACTTCATCATTTTGCGTAGAGGCATGTTTCAAAGCAAGTGACCCGTAACATAATAAATGCCTGATCAGACAACCACAGTACTGGGCTGACAGGGACGTATCCACTGCCACATACATGAGATCCCCGTTCATAATTTAACGGACTGGTTGGTCCCCGTTCATAATTTAATGCTTTCCAATCCTAAACATAATTTGGTCACAAGATATTTCGCATACCTCAAAACTTAAAATATTTTCTTTTGCACGTCAACATACTTACTTGGCGTTGAGGGATTCGTTGGACTTCGACTGGGGCCGTTACTGCACATACTAACATGAATTTGCATACGTAACTTACATAACATAGACGTAAATATCATACTTACTCTCAAGCTCGGTCATTTATTAGGACATTCCATAATTTCCCATGACACGACCTTGGTACCCCTTGCACTAAATCATGACATCGAACATCAAAGCATGCTAAAATATTTTCCCCAAAATATGCAAGACACGGACCCCGTGCCCAGGTCTGGCTCCAGGTCCGTGTAGGTACTGTAAAATGTGTGTACAGAAAAGGAGAGACACGGACCCCGTGCTTAGATCCGTGTAGGGGTCCGTGTAGACTCTGTAAAACAAATCTCGGGCAGAAAAGGAGGGGCACGGACCCCGTGTCAGGGTCCGTCAAAGGGTTCGTGTACTCTTGGGTTTTTCACACTACGGAGGAAACAAAGGCACGGACCCCGTGTCAGGGTCCGTGTGGGGTCCGTGTGGCTTCGAGCGGCTGAAACCTGCGAGAATAAATCTTACACTATGCATATTCCACCCAACAAACAACATGGAGCACAAGTGGACACCTCAAGACCCATCCTGGACTACTATAATATTGACTCAAACTTCTACAATCGCTTCCAAACAATCACACATCCTAAGCGACACAATAAACTCGTGGACACGAATTTGGCATAACGATCAAACCCTATTACCACTATTTAATACAAGGGCCTAATGGCGCTAACCAACCCGTTGAATATCAACCCAACATCATAACAATCATACCTAAGCGCAGCAACGAACGCCCGTCGTTCCCCAACGAAGCCTACAACCATAAAACTTGAAGAACACATCAATATTGTAAGTTTTCTGAAAATGCAGTTTGAGCAGTCGCACAAAAAACGCCATAACTCCCTCAAATTTTATCCAAATAACTCTAATTTTATATCAAACCGAAGACATCAAAAAGTTCTACATTTTTCGCGTTGAAAGTTTTCTCAAAATCTTGACCGAAAAATCGCAGTATTTGAAAAGACAGCAAAAACGTGAATTTGGTGATCCAAAAATCGTTTCAAACTTGATCTAAACACGATTGCTCAAACTTCTACGCATCACACATGTATTTTCCGCATAAATAACAACACAACGCATAATATGACAAGATCGATGCATCAAGAACAGAATATACGTGCTTTTTGATAATAAACGTTACCGAAACGGCGTCACCGAAGCGGAGATGGAAGCGAGGTTGATCCGGGACGATCGTGCAACGATTTCTTTGAAGAAACTCGACAAAATACTGCTTGGAATAATCAGAGAAAGGGGCGGCTGCTCTTGGGGAAGGAGAACCCTAGGTTTGTCTTGTAAAAATCTGAAAAATAAACTTGTAGGTGTGTGTTGTGTGTTTTAGTGTGTGTAAAAACGTGTAAGTATGTGTGAGTGTAGAAAACGTGTGTGTGTGTGTTTTAATTAGGAGAAATTCTAGCTAAATTAACTATTTAAAATATTAATTAAAGGTTAACACCTAATAATTTACTCAAAACTCTTCAATTAAAATGATCACACACACCAATTTTTTTTAAAAAAATTTTAAACTCTTAAATCACTAAATACATAATAATGCTTTAAAATATTAAAACTTAATAACTTATTAAAAATGTCCCATCCTCAACTTAAAATAAAATACCATATTTTAAATTGTCACAATCGTCACCGGTCTCTTCCTCGATCCCGCCTCGAATAATCGCCTGAAACATGAAACTCGAAAAAAATTTTAACGTGCATCACAATAAACATGGATAATTTAGAATAATGCATTTTCATAAATTATGCATGGCTAAAGTTCATTTAAATTAAAGTTAATTAAATGATTTAATAATTAAATAAATGCATGGGTTGTACGTGTACTGAATTTGAGCACTACACATTTACTTTATGTGTATACCTAACAGGTTGCAAAGATAAAGTCCTTGAATATAATATAGGCATCATAAGGTATGGCTCACAACGTAAGCTCATAAAACTCATTAGGAAGTGTACCGCATATTCCAAAAAGGTTTCTAGTTAAATAAACTACCTAAAATAAACATAAAGACGGCTTGAGTTTGAGATTAGCATATGTGATGTAAACATCATGTTTCATTGGTAAGCGCATGGAGATGTTCATTCATACAAATGTATGATCATATGATGATACACTAATTAACAACTTTCCATCAGACTGTCCAAGTGGTTATCACTTACCGAGTGAAATAGACTGTGGTTATAGTTGTACAACATTAGTCCTTATACCCGAAACAACATAGAAGCTCTACGTACTAGAATGTACTTTAATCTGTTTACTAACTCCATTCAGGGCCATCAGGTTGCGAGGTTGGGTGTTGTTTCAAAATACGTAGGAGCCAATATTTTGTAGTCTAGGATTTACGGTTTGCCTATAGGTTAAGAAATTTTATGTGATCTGATGAGTCAATAGTGCAAGGAGTCTCTAGCTAGAGCAAGACATGTGCTTTAGTGAAATTTTATTTTCCTAGTTGCACATATCATATCACTGTTATTACACAAAGATATATCAAGTTGTTATCGAATTTATTTGCAACTCTCGATATACCAAGGGTTCATGGGCGGAGCTATATGTGGGGTTGGGTTTGGGCTACAGCCCCACCTAATTTTTTTAAAAAAATTAATATCTTTTATTTTTAAAATTTTGTTGATTAGCCCCAATGTCCAATATATTTTTTCTCTCTCTTTCACTTGTCCTGCTGCGTCATCTCTATTCTTTTTTTCAAACTATCACAATTTTCATTACCTCAAATGACCGTAACTTCATCATCGGTCGCCAGTTTTCAAAATTGATTGTAGATTCGGAAAGCCCACGTCATAAGCTTTCCTTTAATACCAAATTTTCGAAGTTTCTTCGTCGTTTTGACATCCGTCGCTCATCGGTCGTCGTTTTCACCGAAAATCATGAGTAAATCTTAGTGTTAGACTTTCTACAGCTCGTTCTTATTGTTCTTAGTTAGATTTCGAATTTTAAAGGTAATTTCATATTTTAGTATTTCGAAATTTAGGTATTTTTGTTTTTTTTGAATTTCGATCATTGATATATATTATATTTGAGCCGATTGATGGTATTGATAATTTTTTGAAATTTATTTGGGCATTATTTCGAATTTCCAGATTTTATATTGGGGATTGTCGATTTTTAGTGTTGATTATTTATTATTTAGACGTTTAGATGCTATAGAAAATATAAATGCAAATTTATGAAATTTTGTAGGAATTTTTAAAAAATTCAGAATTATGCAAATGAGATTTTCAAGCTTATAAGGCTTTAAAAATTTTATATTTAAATATATTATACCTTAAGATTTCAAATGTTAACTTCGGAATTGTTTTGGAATAATTATAATTTTTTGAGGTTTATTGGATTAAAGTAACAATTATTTAGTGCTGGTAATGTGGATTTGATTCAGTTAGCCATGATAAATTAAACTAAAGTGATATTTTATGGTGTAGACGGTACCAAGGAGAAAAGAAACTCAAGAATGAAGAAAAGGAAAATCATCGACTCATTTTTTAAACAAAAAGAGCAGACATCGGCAAGTCAAGACCATTCTCCATCCAATATTGATTACTCAAATCCAGTGATCAATAGCTTAACAAATCTCCTAGAATTGATGTTGATGTGAGTTTTCTTGAACCAGATCCGACATTACGTACTCCGATATGGAAATATCCTGTTAATCAAATGGATGAAATTATACGAGCTTATATCAAGATGAGGTCATATCAACCAATTAAGAAAGAGATCCACCGACCAAATTTGGAAGTCAAAATCGACGATTCCAAAGTTGCTGGTTCAAAAAATTTACTTGGTTAGAGTACTTTCCTTCGAAAGATGCTGCACTTTGTTTTCCGTGCTTCTTGTTTGAACACAAACATCCTCGTAATCCTGCATTTACAATTGATGGATTCAAATATTGGAAGCGAGTTAATGATGGCGATATATGTGCATTTGTTATGCATATAGGATTCAATACTTCACCACATAACAATGCTGTGGAATATCTTGATAATTTGATGAATATACCTCGTCATATTGACAAAGTGTTAAATGCACAATCTTTAGAAGAAAAACAGAAGAACAGATTGCGGCTTACAGCAACTATTGAAAGCATTCGATGGCTTACTTTGCAAGCATGCGCATTTAGAGGGCATCATGAATCTCCATCTTCTAATAATCGTGGAAATTTTATCGAGATGATAAATTTTATAGGAAAAATGAATAAGAGTATTGGAGACAACGTCTTAGAGAAAGCTCCTTAGAATGCAAAGTATACTTCACCAGATATTCAGAAAAGATGTCTTGAATATCATTTCCAACCAAGTGAGAGCCAAGATTCGTAAAGAAATTGGGGATGCAAAATTCTGCATTTTAGTTGATGAAGCGAGATATGCATTTAACAAGGAGCAAATGGCTATTGTATTAAGATTTGTGGATACTGAAGGATTTTTACGAGAGCAATTCTTTGCCATTGTACACGTGACAGATACAACTGTTGCAACACTTAAGAAAGAAATATCTGATGCACTTGGTCGTTATGACTTGCATATCCACAACATGCGTGGACAGGGATATGATGGTGCTAGCAATATGTGCGGTTCTTGGAATTGATTGCAGGCTCTTTTCTTGAAAGATTGCTCGTATGTATATTATGTACATTATTTTGCTCATCGAGTTTAACTAGCATTAACTGCAGCTGCTGAAAAAAAGGTATCCATTTGGTTATTATTTTCAAAATTGAATTCCATTTGTAATCTCATCAATGCATCTCCTAAACGGCATGGTGAGTTACATTATGCTCAAAGAATTGAAGTTGAGCATATGTTAGCTACTGGTGAACGTGATACAGATAGAGGATGTAATCAAATTAGAAATTTATTACGAACTGGAAAGACTCGTTGGAGTTCTAATTTCGACTCATTTTGTAGCATGATTGATATGTATAACTCTGTGATTACCGTGTTAGAAAATATGTTGAATGATGGAGCTTCTAATTCCATTCGTGGTAAAGCTAGTGGTGCATTGATTGCGATGAAGTCTTTTAATTTCATATTCATATTACACTTGATGCATAAGATAATGTGGATAACAAATCTGCTTTTTCAAGCATTGCAAGAGAAATCTCTGGATATTTTAGTGTAATGGATTATGTTTCAATGACTAAAAATTTGCTTCGTACTTTTAGAGAAGAAGGTTTTGATCTTCTGCTTCGTCATGTGAAAGAAGTTTGTGTCAAGTATGACATTGAGATACCTCACATGGAAGCTCGTTATAAATATGGTACAGGCCGTTCTTGACAACATAATGATTCAATCACAGTTGAGCACCACTATCGATTTGATGTATTTACAGCTTCAATTGATTTTCAAGTTGAAGAGCTTAATAATAGATTCAAGGATGAGGCAGTTGAACTTCTTAAACATAGTTGTGCTTTGGAACCTAAAGAAAAGTTTAAGTTTCTTAATGTTAATCATATCTATCGACTTGCTGAGAAATTCTATTATCTTGATTTCGATTCACAATATTTGCATCACTTGAGAATGTAATTGGATCACTATAAATTTGATGTTGCCAGCCATGCAAGATTTCAGAATTTATCAACTATTTCTGAATTATGTCGACGATTATTTGAGACAAATAAGTTAGGAACCTACGATTTGATTGACAGGTGATTTATATATTTTTATCTACGTCGTTTACTTAGTTATCGAATCTGATATATTTATTTAATTAACAGGTTGATTCGTCTTGTTTTAATTCTCCCTGATTCGACATCAACAACGAAACGAGCATTTTCAGCAACAAACTTGTTAAAACAGCTCTTCGTAACAAGATGGAAGCAGAGTTTTTCAGAGATTCTATGTAAATCTACGTCGAATGAGATTTGGTGGAAAAAATTGATAACGATTTAATAATTAATGAGTTTTATTCTAAGAAAAATCGAAGAGCACAACTTCGGTAGTGTTTTAGCTCCATGTTTTTGAAAGTATTAAATATTTTTGTTCTATGTTTTCATGAAGTCAATGTTTACATATTTTTTATTTTAAATTCTTTAGCTAATTATTTATTTTATTAAATATAGCATGGGACAGAGCTAGTCCCAGGTAATTTTGAGTCCTGGCTCCGCCCCTGCAAAGGTTCTAGATTAGATCGGGATATATGAGTTGAAAGGACCACATTATACGCTAACCATAGCTTAAGATTGTTGCAGGCACTATCAGTGATACCTAAGAGATCATTGGGTGATGCTACCAGATTCTCTTATCATGATCCGATGGGACCACTAATAGCAGCGTCTCAGCTGCCATGTGCAGCTGCACATGTCAGTTTTTTTGGCAGCGGATGCTGGTTATTATCATTATTATTATTATTTTAATTGAATTTAAACACATATCATATTGGTAAAATAGAAAGAATACATGTAAAAAATGAGAATTCAAACTTAAGTTCAATAATTTTAAAAATGGATCAATTTAAATGGTGAGTCAATTAATCAATTATTTAAAAAAAATTATTTGTAAAATATAAACTAAATTATCTTTTTAAAAAATTGAATTCTTTTTTCTTAAAAAATTATTTATTTAAATATGTTTTGGTTTAGTTTTATGAAAAAATGTATATGCGTATACATCCACTTATTTGTTTTTTTATTATTACTAGTAATATGATTAAGAAAAAATAATAATAGTTGGAATGTATGTGTGTTGATCAACTTAATTTTTTATTTTTTAAAATTATTAAATTTTGAGCTTCAACTTTTATTTTTTTGAATGTAGACTAATTTGAAAGATAAATCACTTTTGTTTCATAGGCAAAAATTTTGAATATGCGCAAACTTCTGGAAAGATAATTTTCTTAATGTTTTTAAAATAAAGATTTTTCTAAATCGTTGATCGGCTCAAATTCATTAACTTTTAAAAAATAAAAATAAGTAGATCAACACATATACATAGATTTTTTTGTATTTTTTAAAACTAAATCAACATATATTAAAATAAATAAAAGATTTTGTTTTAAAAAAATAAAAAGAGCACGAATTCAAAAAATTTGCTTACGAAAATTCATGAATTTCATATTTCAACTGCTTTTATATTAAACATATTACTCATAATAATAAAATTTAAAAGCAAGTGGATAAATAAACATATGCTTTTTTTTAAAAAAAAAATAAAAATAAACTAACACATTTTTTTAGTGTAGTATTTTTAAAAAAAGACTAAACTAACACATATTTAAATAACTAAATATTTTTTAAAACAGAAAATTTAAATTTTTTTTAAAAGATAAATTAATTCATATTTTAGAAATAAAGAATTTTTTAAAAAAATTGGTTGACTTACTCACCATTTAAAGTGATCTATTTTTCAAACTATTGAACTTGAGTTTCAAATCTTGTTTTTGTATATATTATTCTTATTTTGTTTATAAGATATGTGATCAAATTCAAATTTAAAAATAATAATAATGAAAAAGGAAAAAAATAAAAAATTAAAAAGAAGCAGTTTTATGCAGCTGTTATTAGTGGCGGACGCGGTTGATGGTAACGTTTTGTCTTAACAATGCAAAATCTCACTTTTTACCTTAGTTTTGAAATTAATTTTTTTTAAATTAATTTTTAAAAAAAAACCTTCGAGTGCGCGGTCAGTAGACTTCCATATTTTTTTTAAAAAAATAGTATACTAATTTTAACTTATTTTAAAAGATATATTTATAATTATTTTAAGAAAAAAAAACGAAGCGATAAATATTAAAAAGGGCAACTTAGGTTTCAGTACCTAAAGTTTTTCAATTTTTGTTTTAGTACCCAACTTCCCAAAATACCCTTTATACTTTCATTTAAATAATTGATTTTTCTTTTAAAATTTAACGGCCCATCATGCTTCCGTAAAATAAATTAAATCTTATACCTATTTGACCGGAGTATCACCGGGTTATATCCACCGTATTTTACAGACTGCTCCTCACAGCCCAACCACGCGATCGCAACCGATGGTTACTGACGTAGATTCCTTCAGCAGCACTTGGCACAACCTTAATTCGTTTCCTACCTTAAGGTGTATAGTATAAGATAAAATTTTGAAAATAATACATGAGAGGGGCTAAGAGCAAATATCTCTTTTATTCAAACACAAACATTTATTTATTACATAGTAACCTCCTGTAGAGGAGGAGAAACTTGTTCAGCTACTAATAGTAGCTGAACTTACTACACACATAAATTTGAAAGAGAAAATATTACAAATGGTTTGAAGAAAAATGAAGAGGTTGATCGATGCCTTCATCTTCCTTCTGCTTCTTTATTTATAGAAGGCTTCTTCGGATTTGAAACTCGGACTTCAAATCTTGATAAGCCTTTACAGCTTGCATATGGACCCTGCGATGGTTGAGTGTCCCTTCTTGTTCTGTCTTTTTCTAGATTATTAATCTAGAAACAGTCATTTCTTGCAATTTTATCTGCCTGCATAAATAGTTTATATGCACTTGGATCAGATCAGCTTGTATTTCTCTTCCTGTTTCTTTGAGCTTCTTTTGATATTCTTTGAAATTTTTCAGCTCTTTTCTTGTTCTCTTAATCCTTTTCCTGGAAACTCTAAGATATGCGAAATACATTTTGTTTCCAGTTTCGGTTTAAGTTTGGTGTGAGTTACTGGTTCCCGTTTGATCTTATTTATAGATTTATTTGGGGTCCAGTTTCTCATCTTTTTATTAGATTTTTCTTATCTTTAAAGATAAGGAATCTAATGTCTTTTGTCATTTTCCATCGATTATTGGTGGTCCTTGAATTCCACTCACATGTTATTTCACATGGTGGTCCTTCTTTTCTTGGTGGGATGCTCACATGTTCCTTTTAATTTTGTCGAGGAATCTTTGGCTTTCGGCTTCCTCGAGGAAAACGTGAATGTGGTCCATCCCCACTTGTACTTGTCTCGGTAAAGTGTTTCCGATCAGATCTCGGCTTGAATCCTTTACCGAATTCTGGTTCCTTCTGGTTCTGGCATTCTGGACAGATATTTTCAGACCATCTTCCTACATGTGCCATATTACAGAATTTCCGACGAGTTTCTTTACTTGCCGGCAGCTTGCTGTTCCACAAAAGATTTCTCTTTTTCTCGAATAAATCTTCTGCAAAACTTGTGGTTTTCCCTGTCATGGTATTTAACAGGAATGATCCGTTCACCGAATGGTTATAAAATTTGAACGGAAACTTAACTTTGTCCATCTCAGTGAGACAGACCCATAGACCCCAAGCTCTTCTGGTAGACATATCATCTTCAGAAATTGAAGCAACCAGGGGTGTTTCTTCTGTTGGAGGATCCTTGATAAATTTTTGGACATTTGTATCCGGCCTCCTTAGCTTGATGAAATAAAAGGCTTCATAAGAACCTTTCCCTGCTGGTTCTGGTGCTGCACTAAAAAAATATAGCTCCAAAACATCTCCTCTGGACAAATAATCATTGTTTGCCCAAGTCTCGTGAACAGCTTCCTGGATCCATTTTGGTAGACCTGATATTTCCGGAAAGCTGGGTGATGTAGTATAAACTGAGGCAAGAGCCCCGAATTCATACCATGCTTTAACCTCCTTTGGATATGAATTTTGTTTCATCCATACCCTTGGATACTTTCCTGAAACATCAACCCTGTTGGTAGCTGGGTTAATGCCAATTCTTGTTTTCAATTTCTCCCAATTTTGTTGATAAACCTGAAATGGAGAAATTACACCTTCATTAGTACCAACCTTAGCTTTGCCTTTGTCAATACGAGGCCTAAGGTTGATCTCTCCCTCTTCAATCCTTGAGGTGAAGGGTTGACTTGAGGACTCAAGATAAGGATCAGGGGTCTCAATCTTTGTTTCAGCCGACTCATCTCGTGATGATCCCGACTTAACACTTGTGCAAGGGGTATTTGAATCCCCAGCTACAGGTATAGAGTCCTGTACTCGAAAACTCTCCATTTGGGAAACCAGTGGTTTCTCAATGCCTTGGAGGATAGGCCTTTGCATTACAGACCATAACTGAGTATATGCCTGTAAACACCCTGTAATTCGATCAGAGACAATTCTCTTATCAGCTTGTTGTAGCCTTCCCGCAACTTCTGCGTTTACAGCTAACTTGTTAAACTCGGTTTGAAGCATTTCAAGGTGTTCCCTCAAATGCCTCTGCATCTTGATAATAGCATCTATGTCAATGCTGTCCATCTCTTGTTAAAAAATCTGCAAGAATATTTTCATGAGATTTAATTATCATAATATCAAAAATATAATTTTGACATAGTGCTTGCCATCGTAATAATCTAGCCTTCTCAGGTTTAGACTCAATTCTATTCCTTAAAAAAGCTTTAACTTGTGTGTTATCAACTTTCAAAGTGAATTTCTTTGCAAGTAGAAATAATGGCCATTTTTCAAAAGCCCTCTTTACTGCATAAAATTCTTTTTCGTTGATATGCCATCTTATGGCTTCTGCATCTGAGAATAACCCACTGCAATATCTGCATGGTTGTTCTCCATCCGGTGTGAGCTTTGTTAATACTGCAGCCCACCAATGATCACTGGCATCGGTGTATAATACCAGATCATCTTCATCTTGAGGAATAGCCATCTTTGGAAGATTTTTGCAAACCTCCTTTAGATGGATCAGTCCTTTTGTATGTTCTTCTGTCCATATAAATCTAGCATTTTTTTTCAACAATGGACTGAACAATTTCCTATGTTTTGCTAGGTTTTTGATAAACATCTCAGCAAAATTAACAACTCCTAAGAAACTTTGAAGTTGTTTCTTGTCTTTGAGACTTTCTGGAAAATTCTGCACCTTTTCAACTATGTGGTCTTGCAGAATTATTCCTGACTCATCGATTTCTATTCGGAATTCAATCTTTCTTGTAGCAATGACTGCTTTCTTTTCAGATAAAACCAGTCCTTCTTTCTTGCAAACATTAGAGAAAATCTCCAAATGTTTAACATTTTCATTCATATCTTTAGATGCTATTAAAACATCATCAATATAAACAAACATAAACTTAAAATAATCTTTAAAAAGATTATCCATTTTTCTTTGAAATATCTGGGGTGAATTAGCCAATCCCATTGGTAACACTTCCCAAATATAATGTCCTTGAGGTGTAGAGAAAGCTGTGAATTTCTTGCTTCCTTCCTCCATCCGAATCTGATAAAATCCGGACTTACAATCAAATTTAGAGAATATCTTTGCATTGCGTATGCAACTGATTAGATGTTCTCTGCTTGGTATAAAATACCCATCAAACTCCAGAATTTTATTAATTTCTTGATAATTAATAACCAATCTAGGTTTTCCTCGTTTTATCTCATCATGATTTCTTACTAGAAAACCAGGACTGCTATATGGTGACACACCTGCTTTGATTAAACCAAGGTCCAAATGTTCCTTGATTATTATCTGCATATCCCTTTGATCAATGATGTTCATTGGGATGGGTTTGCAACGGACAAATTCATACTCTTTGCCTTCCTTAATTTTAAGGCAAGCTCTGAGTTGATTTCTGTCCCACCATGCCAAGGGATCTTCATTGTAATTTTCTCTGATCCTTTTCTTGACATCTTCCAATGATACCTTAGATTCGAACTCTACTTCATTTGTTTGTAGAGTTATCTTAAGGCATTCTATATCTTTTGGTTGGAGTTCTTTATCTGCTCTCAACTGGAGCATTGTTTCTCCAAACCGTCTAGAATCCTTCATTTTTGGGTTCAGAAGTTTTCCTGAATCACCACGCTTGCTGCGAAACTGGATTGGCAATTTTCTGTAAAATGCTTCTCTAAGTCTCTGGACTATGATTTTGTGAGCACATGGTGTTGTGAACACTAATCTCCTAGTCTCATTTTCTTGTGTGTAGGACTTGAACATTTGTAGGAAATTATTTCCTAACAATATGTCAGCTCCTGTATCATGAAAATAAATTGGTGGTGTCTTTACCTTATACCAAGGTGTTTGTCCTGCACCGCCAATCATAATTTCAGTCATCTTATCCCTTTACATAAGATTAAGATTCTTCTGGAAAAATCTCTTCCAGCAATCTTGGGTAACTCTTCTTCCAAATTTTTTGGAAAAACACCTCGTTTTGCTGTACATATTCCAGCCCCTGAATCAATATATGCAGCAAAGTATTCTGCCTTATATTGTTCATACAACATTCCTACTGGAATGTATATGGAGAATGGACTTGTGGTCATTGGATTTTTAACATTTTTTCTTCTGCCATAAACTCCATTCCATGCTCTAGACTTTTCCAAGGTTTGTGTTCCTCGAGAAACTCTAGTCCAAGAATCAGTCGATCTGATTCTTTCCCTGGAATTCCTTGAATATGAACCTCCAATTCTCCGATATTAATTAGTCCTTGGTAAGTTCCTATCATCGTTTGTTCCAAATAGTATATTGAATTACAAGGAAATTGATTCCTTTGCTTTGTAATGTCAAATACTATTTCTACCTCCTTCCACCCTTCTGGGCATCTGAGCTTTCCTATTGTAGAAAAACTTTTTAGCTCCTGTTGCGTTTCTATGACAGGCTTTTTATCCCATCTGTAACTTGTAATTCTATCTCCTTGAAAAGATAGTCTTCTTCATTCCAATCTAAGACTTTGATTCCTCTGTAGAATTGGTTTGTCTTGGATTTGGATATCTGTTTCCTGTATTAAAGGAAACTCGACTCTTTCTGGATAAATTGCTTGAGCAACTTTTCCAAATATCTCAGGGATTTCAATAAACTCATTTCTAATAAACAATTCAGAATGATGTGTATTAGATAGAGCGTATGAAATTTGATAGGTAATAGAGTATGGCCTATTACCTTCTTTCATCAGCCTTTTTTCCTTGAAGTTCTGATGCAATGTCAAGGCTCGACTGAAATCTCGATCTGCCAGGTTGTAGGCTATCCTTGGATAGAATACTCCTACAATCTTTCCTGCACAGAGATTTCCTGAGATTGTTCCCAGTACTGACTCTTGTGGATTCCCCATTCTTTTATCGCAAATAGCAATATCAATAGGTGAATCTATCCCTTCTTTGAAAGTAGCCTTTATCATAATTTGGATTGCTCCATTATGAATCCAAGACATAGTCATTGCTACTTCTATATTGAGTTTTTGTAATTCCTCCTTTATTTCTTCGGAAGGAATTAACTGCATCTCCATTCTATTTCCTGTAAGTTCCATCGGGATTGCCATTTCCCTTCTAGAAACTTTATAGATTAGATGATGCTTTCTGTTTCTTAGGCCAAGACTTCCTAAGAACTTTTCTACCTGTCCTGCAGAGAAACCTTGATATCTCTGTAGACTCGGATTTTCTCTCATGATTCTTTGAACCATGTTATGAGATATTGTTGTCTGGCTAAAGAATCCAGACAGATCTTCATGTGTCTCGTGTCGAAACACCTCGTCTTCAGTCAGATTCCGATTCTGTTCCATCAGATTCTTCCTGACTTAAGACTTCTTCTTCTTCATATATACTTTCCTCTGAGGCGATGTCCTCAAATCGGTATACTTGAATAAGATCTTGGTAATAAACTGCTTCTTCAATATCCGGGGTAGGATCAAAGCGTTTAATACCTCTTTTTTCATTTTCTGGACAGTTGGTCAAAATATGACCTCTTGCTCCACATGTCCAGCAATTACAATCTTTGAAACTCTCATTGGCTCGAGTATGAGCTCTTCTGAAAGTTTTCTTCGTAGGTGTTCTTCCTGTGCTTCGAGATGTACTCGATGCTTGGGATGATATCCTACTTCTTGATGGTCCGCTTCTTTGTCCAGATTTATAAGATCTGACTTTCTGTCTAGACCATACTGTTCTTGATTTCCAAGAACTTCTTCCACTTCGTGCATAAGGATGAGTCCTAAAACTTTTTCTCTTATGCTTCTGTGGTTTACTCCCAATAATTGTTGGAAGATCATTTTCCTTACAACACAAAGGAGTTCTTTTGTTGATACCCCTTAAGCGTTTGTAATTATTTTGTAATGCTGCCATGTGACACCATTCTGCCAATTTTCCTTTAAGGAAAGAGGCTCTTCTTGCCAATGTATCTGGATTACCAGGTACATATTCCCTTACGAGCATTTCTCTCCAAGGGCTTGGCATTTTTGCGAAGAAAAGCTGCATAGCTATATCTTTTTCGACTCCTGAAATCCATCTATATTTAGTGAATAACATAATGTATTCATCCACCAAACATATGTCATGTAATTCAAGACTATATAGAGCTTGAGTGTATTTTTTCTTCTTCTCTGTATCTTGACTATTGAAATAGTCTACCCCTATAAAATGTGCTTTAAATAGGGTAGCCATTTTTCCAGCGATCTCACTAAGAGATTCACCAGTTAGGACTGACTCTTTCATATCCAATGAAGTCATGTCCCAAGCAATCTTTACCGATCCCATAAGACTCATTTCCAAAAGTTTAATGAATCCTTCTTTGTTGAGATCGAGTGTTCCTGCCGCAATTCTCATAGCAGATGTCCAATCATCTATGAGATCTTCTCTATTTTTGAAGTCTAATACATCAAGGTTAAGCATAACCCCGTAAGGATGTATAGGATCTAAAACAGTTTTCCCATAGGGTGTTTGGTGCAAAGAAATTTGATTTCTCCTTGCCCTTGTTCCCGCTGGGTGTGATCCTCCACCAGTATGGAAATCGGTTTGAGATTCTCTCATATTTACATTATGAGATCCCATACTTTCCCTTGGTGGTTCTTGTGAAGATGACCAGGTTATAGCAGGTGGTGTTTCACCCACTGATGTGTTCATCTTTAGATCTACTACTTTGAGATTTGCGAAAGATTCCGCAAGCTCTTGTAAATCTTCCAGACCAATCCTTTCTAAAGTTGTCATCAGATTAATTTCTTTTCTGAGACAGACTTAATTAGATTGATCATCTTTTCTTCTTCAGTTAAAGGTTTTGACACCACTCTGGCCTTCCCTTGTTGATGTAACAAAGGTTCAGTACCAAAAGATGGTGGTAACCAACCTCCTGAAGTTCTTCTACTAGAACTTGGTTGTTGTTCCAGTTTCTGAATTCTTGTTTGAATATCCTTTAAGGTTACAAGAATTTCTTCTTGTTTCTCTAGGATTTTCTCAACTCGTTGAGGTACATAATATATCAAAGTGCCATAGCTTTGTACCGTTTTTTGGATTTCTCTAAGATCTGACGAAAGCTTAGAGGAATCGGGTGTTATTTCCAGAAACTTATTGTTCTGTATCATAACTTTACCTGAGATTTTACCTGAGGATGCTGAAGCTTCCCTTTCTGGTTCTGATATCTAACAATAGTTAGATGACCTTGTTTATATTCCAAAATATTGGAATATTCCTTGTAAATTATTTTCCTTGAACCGAAGTTCAGATTCATAAATTTTTCGAAATTCTCCTTCTCATACAATTAGTTACTAGTAATAATAAAATTTGTGTTTGAAATAAATCAACCTTCGGCTCTGATACCATTTTCGGGAGCGCGGGGATCAATTAAAATCAATTAAAAGACAAGGACAATTTTGGCATTTTTAAATTTATTTTCTCTCACCGGGTACCAAATCATAAGTCCTTTTATATTGGGTACTGATACCCAATTAACCCTATTAAAAAATGGGAAGTACAATATAGTCGCTCTTTGACTTTGCTTCTCCGGATAAAGCAGAAACGTCGCTTTCTATCCTCTCTCGGTATGCATTGGGAGGCGTACCCGAGCTGGCGTAGACCGGGTCGGGTTTGGTACATTGGACCATCAACTGTTCGACCACGTGGGATTTGATACTATCTTTGAAACAACGTTTATTGCAAGGGTAAATTGCTTAAAATTTCCAACAAAAAATTAAAGTTTGCCCTCAAATCTATTTTTCAGATTTTCTCATTTTCACTTCGTGATTGATTTTAAAGTTCATCAAACCGTAAAAAATGATTTGTTTCCAGTTTGGGTAAAAAAACAAACCGATCCAAACATTAATATAAAATTCATATCATAAAATTTGTTAATGTAGTGTGATTTTATTAACATATGTATGTTGGTTATTATTTTTAGTTTGTATTATATAATTAGTGAGCTTTGTAATACTTTAATTATATTGAGAATTTATATATGAGAAGGTCTCTTATGAGACGGTCTCACGAATCTTTATCTGTTAGACGGGTCAACCCTATCGATATTCACAATAAACGTAATACTCTTAGCGTAAAAAGTAATATTTTTTCATGGATGACCCAAATAAAAGATCCGTCTCACAAAATACGACCCGTGAGACCGTCTCACATAAATTTTTACCTTTATGTATGCAGATTTTAGAATAAATATGACGATGTTTGTTTTATTTGAGAATCTATTTATCACATATTTTTATAAACACAATACCTAATTGTGCCGAGCTTATGCCATTTTTTAGGGTACGAATCTTTAAAGGAAACTTACCAATCACTCCCTAAAATCTTTCAACTTTACTTTCACTCCCCATTTTCCCAAAAATACCCCTCAACCATATTCTAAACTTATTGATTTTCTTTTATGATTAAAGGCCCATCATTCTTCCGTAAAATAAATTAAATCTTTTACCTCTTTGATTGGAGTACCACCGGGTTATATCCATCGTATTTTACGAACTGCTCCTCACAGTCCAACCACACGATCGCAACCGATGGTTACAGACGCAGATTCCTTCAGCAGCACTTGGCACAACTCTAATTCGTTTCCTACCTCAGAGTGTACAACAAAAGATAAAATTTTGAAAATAATACATGAGAGGGGCTAGAGCAAAGATCTCTTTTATTCAAACACAAACATTTATTTATTACATATTAACCTCCTGTAGAGGAGGAGAAATTTGTTTAGCTACTGAACTCACTACACTCATAAACTTGAAAGGAAAATATTACAAATGATTTTGAAGAAAAACGAAGAGGTTGAGTGATGCCTTCATCTTCTTTCTGCTTTAGCTACTAACAGTAGCTGAACTCACTACACACATAAACTTGACAGTAAAATATTACAAATGATTTTGAAGAAAAACGAAGAGGTTGAGTGTTGCCTTCATCTTCTTTCTGCTTCTTTATTTATAGAAGGCTCCTTCGGATTTGAAACTCAGAATTCAAAACTTCATAAGCCTTTACAGCTTTCCTTGGGACCCTGTAGTGGTTGAGTGGTCCCTTCTTGACCTGTCTTTTTCTAGATTATTAATCTAGAAATTAACTTCTCATCTTTTTTTATTTCTCCGAGATACCAGTAACGATGAGTACATAAGAGATCTGTGGTAATCTCATCTCCTTTTTCCTGGAAATGTTGGACTAGCCATTTAAGAGCATCCACCTCTTTTCTCTTATACTTGATTCTTCTTCTTAAAACCTTCAGATATGTGGAATACATTTCTTTAGGTTTCTTTCTGGTGTTTTTAACTGGTTTCATTTCCCCTTATTTATAGTGTAAAGTTTGGGTCCAGTTTTCTTGTTTACTATATTGGATTCCTAAATAAAGTATCCAATGTCCTTTCGTCTTTTACCACTCATTATTAGTGGTCCTTGTGTCATTTACTACCCATTATTGGTGGTCCTTGTTATTCTACTCACATGAATTTTAACATGGTTGTCCTTCTTTTCTTAGTGGAATGATCACCTGTCTCTTTTAGCTTTGTCGAGGAATCTTTGGCCTTTTGTATCCTCGAGGAAAATGTGATTGTGGTCCTTCTCCACTTGTCCTTGCTTCGGTAAAATGTTTCCGATGAGATCTCGGTTTGAAACCTTTACCGAATTTCGGCTCTTTTTGATTCTGGCATTCAGGACAAATGTTTTCTGACCATCTTCCTACATGTGCCATATTGCAGAACTTTCGGCGAGTCTCTTTACTGGCCGATAGCTTGCTGTTCTACAGAAGATTTCTTTTCTTATTGAATATTTCTTCTGCAAAAATTGTTGTTTTTCCTATCATGGTGTTTAACATGAAGGATCCATTTAAAGAATTTTGATAAAACTTAAATGGAAACTTGACTTTATCCATCTCAGTGAGACAGACCCATAAACCCCATGCTCTTCTGGTTGAAATATCATTTTCAGTTATTGAAACAACTAGGGGTGTTTCTTCTGTCGGAGGGTCCTTGATAAATTTCTGGATATTAGTATCTGGCCTCCTTAACTTGATGAAATGAAAGGTTTCGTGTGAGCCTTTCCTTGCTAGTTCTGGGGCTGCACTGAAAAAGTATAACTCCAAAACATCTCCTCTGGACAAATAATCATTATTCAGTCGAGTTTCATGAGAACAGCTTCCTGAATCCATTTTGGTAGATTTGAAATTTCTGGAAAACTGGGTGATGTAGTATAAATTGAGGCAAGAGCCCCGAATTCATACCAAGTTTTGACCTCCTTGGGATATGAATTAGGTTTCATCCATACCCGAGGATATTTTCCTGTAACATCAACCCTGTTGGTAGCTGGGCTAATGCCAACTCTTGTTTTTAATTTCTCCCAGTTCCGTTGATAAACCTGAAATGGAGAAATTACAACTTCGTTAGTACCAACCTTAGATTTGCCTTTGTCAGTACGAGGCCTAAGGTTGATCTCTCCCTCTTCAATTCCCGAGGTGAAGGGTTGACTTGAGGACTCAAGATAAGGATCAGGAGTCTCAATTTTTGTCTCAGCCGACTCATCTAGAAATGATCCGACTTAACACTTGTGCTAGGGGTATTTGAATCCCCCGCGCCAGGTATAGAGTCCTGTACTCGAAAACTCTCCATTTGGGAAACCAATGGTTTCTCAATGCCTTGGAGGATAGGCCTTTGTGTTACAGATCATAACTGAGTATATGCCTGTAAACATCCTGTAATTCGATCAGAGACAACTCTCTTATCGGCTTGTTGTAGTCTTCCCGCAACTTCTGCGTTTAAGACCAACTTGTTAAACTCGATTTGAAGCATTTCAAGGTGTTCCCTCAAATGCCTCTGCATCTTGATGATGCCATCGATATCACCGCTGTCCATCTCTTGTCAAAAAATCTGCAAGAATATTTTCATGAGATTTTATTATCACAATATCAAAAATATAATTCTGACATAGAGCTTGCCATCTTAATAATCTAGCCTTCTCATGTTTATATTCAATTTTATTCTTTAAGAAAGCTTTTACCAGTGTATTATCAACTTTCAAAGTAAATTTCTTTGCAAGTAAAAATAATGGCCATTTTTCAAAAGCCCTTTTTACTGCATAAAATTCCTTCTCTTTGATATGACATCTGATGGCTTCTGCATCTGAGAATAAACCACTACAGTATCTGCATGGTTGTTCTCCATCTGATGTGAGCTTTGTTAATACTGCAGCCCACCACTGATCACTAGAATCGGTGTACAATACCAGATCATCTTCATCTTGAGGAATAGCCATTTTTGGAAGATTTTTACAAATCTCCTTTAACTGGATAAGTCCTTTTGTGTGTTCTTTTGTCCATATAAATCTTGTATCTTTTTTCAGTAATGGACTAAACATTTTCCTGTGTTTTGCTAGATTTTTGATAAACATCCCATCAAAATTAACAACTCCGAGAAAACTTTGAAGATATTTCTTTTCTTTTAATTCGTTTGAAAAATTTTGCAATTTCTCTACAATATGATCTTGCAAAATTATTCCAGACTTATCAATTTCTATTCCTAGAAATTCGATTTTTCTTGTGGCAATGACTGCTTTCTTTTCAGATAAAACCAGTTTTTCATTTTTGCAAACCTTAGAGAAAATTTCTAAACGTTTGACATGTTCTTCCATATTTTTAGATGCTATTAAAACATCATCAATATATACAAGCATAAATTTAAAATAATCTTTAAAAAGATTATCCATCTTTCTCTGGAATATCTAAGGTGAATTAGGTAATCCCATTGGTAATACCTCCCAAATATAATGTCCTTGTGGTGTGGAGAAAGCCGTAAATTTCTTGTTTTCTTCCTGCATCCGAATCTAATAATATCCGGACTTACAATCAAACTTATAGAATATATTGGCATTGCGAATGCAACTTATCAAGTGTTCTCTACTAGGTATAAAATACCCATCATACTCCAGAATCTTATTAATTTCTTGATAATTAATAACGAGTCTGGGTTTTCCTCGTTTTATCTCACCATGATTTCTTATCAGAAAACCTGGACTGCTATATGGTGACATACCTTCTTTGATTAAACCAAGGTCCAAATGTTCTTTGATTATAATCTGCATATCCCTTTGATCAATAATATTCATTGGGATATGATTGCAACGAACAAATTCATACTCTTTGCCTTCCTTAATCTTAAGGCAAGCTTTGAGTTGATTTCTGTCCCACCATGCTAAGGGATCTTCTTTGTAATT
The DNA here is from genome assembly GCF_022965805.1 of Primulina eburnea. Taxonomy (NCBI): domain Eukaryota; kingdom Viridiplantae; phylum Streptophyta; class Magnoliopsida; order Lamiales; family Gesneriaceae; genus Primulina; species Primulina eburnea. The sequence continues at coordinate 21,830,480 of NC_133114.1, forward strand.
TTCTTTGATCCTTTTCTTGACATCTTCCAATGATACCTTAGCTTGAAACTCTACTTCATTCGTATGTAGAGTTATCTTAAGACATTCTATATCTTCTGGTTGGAATTCTTTATCTGCTCTCAACTGGAGCATTGTTTCTCCAAACCTTCTTGAATCCTTCATTTTTCGGTTCAGAAGTTTTCCTGAATCACCACGCTTGCTGTGAAACTGGATTGTCAATTTTCTATAAAATGCCTCTCTTAGTCTCTGGACTATGATTTTGTGATCACAGGGTGTTGTGAACACTAATCTTCTAGTCTCATTTTCTTGAGTATAGTACTTAAACATTTGTACGAAATTATTTCCTAACAATATGTCAGCTCTTGTATCATGAAAATAAATTGGTGGTGTTTTTACCTTGTACCAAGGTGTTTGTCCAACACCGCCAATCATGATTTCAGTCATCTTAATCCCTTTACATAAGATTAAGATTCTCCTGGAAAAAACTCTTCCAGCAATTTGGGTAATTCTTCTTCCAATTTATTTGGAAAAACTCCTCTTTTTGCTGTTCAGATTCCAACACCTGAATCAATATAAGCAGCAAAATATTCTGCCTTATATTGTTCATATAACATTCCTACCGGAATGTATATGGAGAATGGACTTGTGGTCATTGGATTTTCCACATCTTATCCTCTGCCATAAACTCCATCTCATACTCTAGACGTTTCCAATGTTTGTGTTCCTCGAGAAACTCTAGTCCAAAAATCAGTCGATCTGATTCTTTTCCTGGAATTCCTTGAATATGAACTTCCAATTCTCCGATATTAATCAGTCCTTGATAAGTTCCAATCGTAGGTTGTTCCAAATAGTATATGGTATTACAAGGGAAATGATTCTTTTGTTTTGTAATATCAAATACTATTGCTACTTCTTTCCACCCTTCTAGGCATCTAAGCTTTCCTATTGTAGAAAAACTTTTCAGCTCCTGTTGGGTTTCTGTGACAGGCGTTTTTCCCCATCTGTAACTTGTAATTTTATCTCCTTGAAAAGATAGTCTTCTTGATTCCAATCTAAGACTTTGATTCCTTTGTAGAATCGGTTTGCCTTATATTTGGATATCTGTTTCATGTATTAAAGGAAACTCAACTCTTTTTGGATAAATTACCTAGGCAACTTTTCCAAATATCTCAGGGATTTCAATAAACTCGTTTCTAATAAACAATTCTGAATGATGTGTATTAGATAGAGCATATGAAATCTGATAGGTAATAGAATATTGCCTATTACCTTCTTTCATCAGCCTTTTTTCCTTGAAATTCTGATTTAATGTCAAGGCTCGGCTAAAATCTCGATCTGCCAGGTTGTAGGCTTTCCTTAGATAGATTACTCCTACAATCTTTCCTGCACAAAGATTTCCTGATATTGTTCCCAGTATTGAATCTTGTAGATTCTCCATTCTTTTATCGCATATAGCAATATCAATAGGTGAATCTATCCCTTCTTTGAAAATAGCTTTTATCATAATCTGGATTGTTCCGATATGAATCCAGGACATTGTCTTTGCTACTTTTATCTTGAGTTTTTGTGTAGCCCTTAGCTCCTAATCGTTATTACAATGCAATCTGATTAGGGTTAATTAATCACAGCGGAAAACGAGTTTAAAATTTCTTTACAATGAGCCCAAAATATCTCTTCTGATATTTAAATACTAACAATAGTATCTAAATTCAAATCATAAATACGCCCACACATAACCAAAACCAATCACATACAAACAACTCATACCCTCGGGACATGCCCCGGTATATAGATACATATACATATATACTGGGAACAAGACATAAACAAAAATCTCAGCCCAAGCTGTGGCTCCCACCAGAAGTACCCTCTCCGGTCTCCTGATATCCTGGAGTACCTGCCATTGTCCACACACAAAAACAACAACAGCCCCCCTTGGGGGTGAGCAAAGCTCTGTATGGAACAACCAATCATATATACCACAGATATCTAAACAATGATATACGGTATGCAATGCATGTATGTCGTGGAGGTATCAGGTCAAATGCCCATCCACTGAGCACATGTCAGAATCAATCAAATCGCTATCAAATCAAATCAATGCTCGAGCTGGCACATCGGTCGATATGGGAATACACGTATGATAGCGTCGACGAAGCGCCATCAATCCCACATCTCATATCCAATCATATGGGGCCACAATTGTCTATGCTTTACGGGTCATATAATACCGGCATAGCGATTGTGTTCACAAACCCCGGAATCCAATCCAATCATATCAGGATATCCAAGGATCATAGCTCAACGTGCATGTCATGTATCGATGTATGCATCAAACAATGTGTGTTAACAAAACATTTATTTTATACATCGATATCTCAATCTCAATGTCATATATGCCACATCAAATCATCAAATAGACACATAGACACGTATTCCAATCCAATCAATCCAACATATATCATATAATACAGATAGATACCTGTCGTATGTTACCCGGTCGCAACATACCTCAATTCTTCGTTTCCAGTTGATGTAGCCTGAAGATATCGATATTACACTTTATCTACATCAATAGCATATTCATTTCAATCAACAATATCATTCAAATTCAATAATATAAGTTTCAAATATATTTTGAAACTTCGAAAATTCATATCAAATCCAAATCATATTATAATTCAATTTCGACTTCAAAACTTAGTTTCTTGTCAGTTATTCTACCACATATATAACCGACAAATAATTCTTCAATCTCAATCAAATGATTAAAATTCTCTAATTATAATAAATTGAGAATAATTGAAAATAACATCACTATAATCATCTCTTCTTCGTTAAAATCATACACTATTCAACAATCTTCAATTCCAGTATGATTTAACAATTTATCGGATTTATTCCAAAAATCGACGAATTTCAAACATCACCAAAACTATGAAATTTATACCTCAAATCGAAGACCTCGTGTCAACGATCCCAGATCTGAAGTCGGTTCGTCAATTGGATAAACCGATAGATCGCACGACCGAAAAGAAAATCAAAAAAACCTGTTTTCTCTCACCTCTCTCGCTTCGCGTCTCTCTCTGCTTCTCTGAATGAAACTTACGTAAGTCTCGTAAGTTTCATTTATCTCAATTTTTTTTTTAATATTATATAATATAATAATATAATATAATATAATATATACTATTTAACATTTTAACTTCGGTATATCCCTTCGGATCAGTCAAACAATCAAAATTTCCAAAACTCAAAACATGAAACTTCTATATCTTTGAGTTTTCTACGTCATATCCAAATTTCAAATCATTTGGACTTCATATGAAAAAGATATGTCACTATTTACCATTTTACCCTTAAAATTAATTCATTATTTTTCAACTTATCTACGAAAATGCCATCAAAATAAATTGAATATTTTTCAACTTATTTACCAAAATTCCATCAAAGCTATTTTAGTCTCGGGGTCTCACATTTCTCCCCCTCTTAAAAGATTTCGTCCTCGAAATCTCATACATCTTTATATACATAACATTGGCAAACATACATATGTCAACAGTTATAGTACATATCAAAACTAAAATCAGAATAAGGATCAGAATATATATAATACAATGGAACAGATGGATCAACATCAAATAAATGCGGATATGCATCACGCATTTTGCTTTCCAATTCCCATGTCGATTCTTCAACTCCATGTCTTGTCCATTGCACTCGAACCAACGGAATCGATTTGTTTCTCAATCTCTTCTCCTTTCGATCCATAATGCGAATAGGTTGTTCAACATAGGAAAGAGAAGGATCGAGTTCCACCTCATCAGGTGCAAGTACATGTGATGGATCTGGTTCATATTTCCTCAGCATAAAAACATGAAACACATCGTGAATGGCAGATAGAGCTGGTGGCAATGACAATCGATACGCAAGATCACCAACTCGCTCGAGAATCTCATACGGACCAACATATCGAGGAGATAACTTCCCTCGCATGCCGAATCGAACAGTGCCTCTAAAGGGAGATATTTTCAAAAATACTTTATCACCTTTCTGGAATTCCAAGGGTCGTCTTCGCTTATTCGCATAACTCGTTTGACGATCCTGAGCAGCTTTCATCCGCTGCCGAATCAACTGAACCTTATCGTTCATTTCCTGTATCATTTCAGGTCCAGTTAATTGTCTCTCACCAATTTCATCCCAGAATAACGGTGATCTACATCGTCTCCCATATAGAGCTTCAAACGGTGCCATACCGATGCTCGTCTGAAAGCTATTATTATAAGAAAATTCAACCAATGGTAAGGCATCTTGCCATCCCATTCTGAAATCCATCACAATCGCACGTAACATATCCTCTAAAGTCTGAATCGTACGCTCAGTTTGGCCATCAGTTTGGGGATGATAAGCAGTACTCATAGCCAAGCGCGTACCCATCGCTTCCTGAAAGCTACCCCAGAATTTAGAAGCAAATCTGGGATCACGATCAGATACAATCGAGACTGGCACACCATGCAGTCTCACAACATTCTCAATGTATAAACGGGTCATTCTCTTATAAGGATAAGTCCGCTCATACGGAATAAAATGTGCAGATTTCGAAAGCCGATCAATAATAACCCAAATAGCATCACAGCCTTTGGGCGAACGAGGTAAATGAGTCACGAAATCCATAGCAATATGTTCTCAATTCCATTTCGGGATTTCGAGACTATGGAGCAATCCTCCCGGTTTCATTCTCTCGGCTTTCACTTGCTGGCAGACAAGACATTTAGAAATAAACTCGGCAATGTCCTTCTTCATACGTCTCCACCAGAATTGAGGTCTCAATGTCAAATACATCTTTCGACCTCCAGGGTGAATACTGTATTTGCTACAATGTGCTTCTCGAAGAAGGGCAGATCTCAAATCAGAGTCATCAGGAACTACCAGCCGACCATTAAGTCGTAAAGAACCATCAGAAGAAATCTGAAATCCAGACTGATGTCCTGCAGATACAAGTTCTTTCGACTTTTGGATCTGAGCATCGCTTCGTTGGGCCTTTCGTATTTTCGATATCAAATTCGGCTCAATTTGCAATGCTGAAACAGTGACAGAATTCCAATTCGAGTGAAAAGTCCAACTAGAAGTACATATATTCTCGTTTACTTTGGCGACATTGACAGAAGCTAAAACAGAATCATGAACTTTACGGCTCAGGGCATCCGCAGTAACATTCACCGATCCAGGGTGATATTGAATCTCACAATCAAAATCTTTCAGGAGATCCATCCACCTGTGTTGCCTCATATTCAGATCAGATTGAGAAAAGAGATATTTCAGACTCTTATGGTCCGAATAAATAACAAACTTTTCTCCGTACAAGTAATGGCGCCAAATCTTCAGAGCGAAAACAATGGCAGCCAATTCGAGATCATGAACAGGATAACGTGTTTCATGAGATTTCAATTGACGAGATGCATAAGCAACCACCTTGCCATGTTGCATCAGAACACATCCCAAACCTTTACCAGACGCATCTGTACAAACCACAAATCCTCCGGTACCTGAAGGAATAGTAAGCACAGGTGCTGTGGTTAATCTCGTCTTCAATTCAAGAAAACTAGCTTCACATTCATCTGACCAAATGAATATCTGATTCTTCTGTGTCAGTTGAGTGATAGGTTTAGCTATCTTCGAAAATCCTTCAATAAAACGACGATAATATCCAGCTAAACCCATGAAGCTACGGATCTCAGGAACATTCGTAGGTCTTGGCCAATTCAATACAGCTTCGACCTTCGTAGGATCAACAGATATGCCATGTCTCGAAATGACGTGGCCCAGAAATACCACTTTGTCCATCCAGAATTCACATTTGGACAATTTGGCATACAAATGACTAGTACGAAGAGTTTGAAGTACCAGTCTCAGATGTTCAGCATGCTCCATTTTCGATTTCGAATACACAAGAATATCGTCAATAAAAACAATAACGAATCGGTCCAGATAATCTCGGAAGACACGATTCATTAAGTCCATAAAAATAGCAAGAGCATTCGTAAGACCAAAAGGCATAACCAAGAATTCATAGTGGCCATACCTCGTACGAAAAGCAGTTTTGGGCACATCTTCGTCTCGAACTCGTACTTGATGATACCCAGAACGAAGATCAATCTTAAAGTAAACAGAAGTACCCTGAAGCTGATCAAATAAGTCATCAATACGAGGAAGTGGGTACTTGTTTTTCACAGTAGCCCGATTCAACTGCCTATAGTCGATACACATTCGCATCGTACCATCTTTCTTCCGAACAAATAAAACCGGAGCTCTCCAAGGTGATACACTCGGTCGAATATATCCCTTATCGAGAAGATCCTGTAATTGTTCTTTCAATTCTTTCAATTCCAAGGGTGCCATGCGATAGGGAGCTTTAGATATAGGCGCAGTCCCCGGCACAAGATCAATACCAAATTCAACTTCTCGATGAGGAGGAAAATCAGGAATCTCATCGGGAAATACATCCGGAAACTCTTTCGCAACAGGAATCTCAGATAAAGAAGACTCCTTCTTCGAAATATCAATAGCGTAAACAAGATAACCCTCATCTCCGCTAGTCAACAATCTAGACATTTCCAAGGAAGATACCAATGGAATTTTGGCTTGGGAACCCTTGCCATAAAAATTCCACTTGGGTCCATTAATCGGTCGAAATCGAACCACTCCATGACAACAATCAACAGTAGCTCGATTCGTCATCAAGATATCCATGCCAACAATACAATCAAAGTCGTGCATTGGGAGGACAATCAAATTCAGAAATATCACATTATCCTCGTATATCAATACACAATTATGCACAACTTTTTCAGACAAAATAATCTTCCCTGCTGGCGTGGCTATCGACAGAGTATCATACAACGGGGTACACTCAATATCGTGAGATGCAACAAATGCATGAGATATGAATGAATGAGATGCTCCGGTATCAAATAAAACACGTGCAGGATAATCGCAAAGCGTGCAAATACCTGCAATCACACCACCAGGAGCTTCTCTCGCCTGATCCTCAGTCATGGCATACACTCTCACTTGAGGAGGAACTTGGGCACTCTGACCACCCGGTCCTCGATATCGTGGGACACTCGACTGCTGAAAAGATGGAACACGAACAGCAGGTCTCATCATACTAGGACCACCTCTAAATCCTGGCTGGGGTTGAGCAGAAGTCGTACCCCTGTTTGGACATACTCGAGAGAAATGGCCTTCCTGCCCACACTGATAACAAGTACCAAACATACCTCGACACTGCTCGATAGTATGTTTACCTCCACAATGGCTACAGTAGGGAGCAATCACATGACTCCTTCTCTGTGATCCACTAGAACTCGAAGAAGACGAAGAAGCAGAGCCAGTCTTCTTGAATTTCTTACCCCTCGGTCGCAAAGTAGGCTGTTGAGCTGACACCGGTGGTGGAGGAGTATACTGTGGACCTCCCCGCCTAAGTCCAGCCTCGGCTGCCTTAGCTCGTTCAACTGCCTCTGCGTAGCTGGTAGGCAATCCAGAAACAACATATGTATATAAAGCAGGATGTAAACCATTTACAAACCTGTTATATTTTGCCCTCGCATTCCCAGCTACGTGAGGTGCATACTTCAGTAAAGTAGAAAACTTCGAAGCATACTCTGCAACAGACATCGTTCCCTGCTGCAGATTATTGAATTACTATTCATCACCGGAGTTACTATTCATCACCGGAGTTACTATTCATGCCGGAATTACTGTTCACGGTACTATTTACCCGAAGGAAAAAAAAAGAGAGAAAAAAAAAATTCTGAATCGGGTGTTTGTTGGAATTTTAGCGCTTATATTTCAGCGTTAAGTTTGTCCTTATCGTTTAGTCGCATTCTAGTCAATTTTTCAAAGTTGCTTGTTCTTGTGTGGTCTAAGTGAGTCGAATTTCAGACGTCACAGGATTGATCTCATAAGTTTGATACGTGGAAGCCACGAGACTTAAGCGCCCCCTTGAGAATTCTCACTTGAGTGAAAATATTTGAGTGGAGTGAATTTTCATTGGAGTGATTTGTGAGGTTTTGTGGTGAGGGAAAAAGACGAGTGCGAGTGAATTTTCATTGGAGTGGCTAGTGAGAATTTGTGGTGAGGAAACTTTATTCTTTATTGTTTTATACTAACCTTTTCTTGCAGGTATAATGATTGACGGACGTCAATTTAAAACGATGTTAGGAGGGTTGGATAGAAGGTGGGAGAAGGAGTTTATGCCTCAACGAAAAAAATATCGGAGGTGTGAAGAAGAGGAGATCTATGATACGCATATTGATGAGAATAGGCGAGGTAGTAGAGTTGGAGGAGATACGTTGTTGAACATGGATCGTTATAGGAGATTTGATGAGGATAAGGGGTATAGAAACCGGGAAGGGTATAGACTGAGTGGTACGAAGATGACAATTCCATTTTTCAGTGGGGAAGCCGATCCAAAGGTGTACCTTGAGTGGGAAGAGAGAATGGAGTGTGTATTTGAGAGACGGAAGGATTATACCGAAGCAATGAAGGTAAGACGAGCTTGCAGTGAGTTTACCGACTATGCTAGAACTTGGTGGGATAAGTTAGTACTAGGTAGGAGACGATGTGGGCATGACCCTATAGTTACATGGGATGAGATGAAAATGGTGATGAGGAAGCAGTTTGTTCCAAATCACAATGCTAGGAGGTGCAACTCGAGTGGTAGGCAGGGAATTGACTCGTGGGAGGAGTTCTTGACATCCGCACGAAGGTCGAGTGGAGAGAAGAAGGTCATAACTAGACCGAAGTTGGTTTCGAAGCTTGAATATCAAGGTACATCTAAAATTTCAAAAATTAGTACTTGTGATATTCAATGTGTTTGGTGTCTAGAGTTTGGACATCATATTAGCCAATGTCCAATTGAGGATATGAAGGTAGTGGATTCCACTTCCAACCTTGAAGCCAAACCTGTGGATGATTTGAATGTTGAGGTTGATACTTCAATTGTGTCTCATGCGAGTATTGAGTGTTGTGCTGTGGAGGGTGAGTTATTAGATGATGTGCAAGTTGTTTCTTTGGCTTCGCTGTCTACGAATGTCATTTGTATTGATGAATCAATTTGTTATGAGTTGAGAGAAAAAGAATTTAAAATGGCCGAAAGAATGAGTGATCAAAAGAGTGAGATGGCCATAGAAAGAAAAGAAAAAGAAAATGCAAAAGAGGCCAAAGAAAAAGAAAAGAAAAATGAACTAAAGGCCCAAGGGAGTGAAAAGAGTGAGGATGAGAGTTGTTTACTTTTGTATAAACCCCTTAAAGTACCTTTGTACAAAGTGGTTTATTATCCTTGTGATGATATAGCCGGTTCAATCCCGAGCATTGTTATTTCTCATTTGCAGGGTTATGAAGAAGTTGTGATGAGGAGACAAGCAAATGTGGAAGGTGTAAAAATGCAATGGGATTATCCATTTGGTGTTGAGGGCAATCACCGTGAGGTAAGAATAATTGCCAATGCAACAACCATGAGGTATGACTTTCTTTCTTATCTTATTTCATTGGTATGTTGTATTCAAGAGTTTGGTGAGAGAGTTGAGAGTGGGCTGTCCAAATGCTCTAATGGTGAATTAACCTTTGTCCCTAGGAGTCATAGATTGGAGAATGATGAAATATTGAATAGATCAAATCTAAATGTTAGTGATTGTGATTTTTCAAGAGTTGTCAAAATGATGAGTTTTTGTTATGAAAATGAATTATATGCATTATGTTCAAATCTTTGTGATGAGTTAAATGCTTACATGAGTAGTACATCTAGTGTGTTCTATTTGCATGGTTTATACTTGTTCGATGATGGCGTTGAAAGGAGCATGAATGAATATCAGAATTTTTATGTGCATAATGAGTACAATTTTAAGGAGAATAAATTCTTCATTCTATATTCATTGCATGAGTTACGTACTAGTAATGCATATAGTGGAGTTCTAATCTTTGATAAAATTCATCATTATATGTGTTGGTTACATATGAAGAGGTATGATAAGTGGTGTAGTGAAAGGTGCATTGCATATAGGGAGAGGGCACCTGAGTTAAATTCTTATATCATGCATGAACTATGTCTTATTCCTAGTGAGCTATGGTCGTACACGTTTATGGATTTCATTTTTGTGTTAACTAGGTCTAAGAAGGGGAGAAATTTAATTTTCGTGATGCTTAATGGAATTTTATCATTTGGTGCCATTTGTTATTTAATGTTTGGTAAAGTTGATGAGTTTGTAGGAAAGACAATGGTGATGTTGGGAATTCCAGTGCTAAGGGAGCGGGCAAACGATAGCGTCTACAAACTTGAGCTTAGAGGTAAGCATGTTGATAATATCGTTTTTGTTATTACTAACTTGCTTCGTTTTTGTGCAGGGGGGCAAGATTTGAGGACAAATCTTTTTGAAGAAGGGGAGTATGATGTGAATCTGGCCGGGCATGGTGTTCAAATTATTGATAAGCAAGGGAGAATGGCTCGTGATGCATGGGAGCACGTTGGAAAGCCGAAGGAACATTAATCAAGCATTATTTTGAAGAACCGAGGCTGCACGAACCCAAGCACGGACCAGTACACGGGGTCCGTGTCCATTACACTTGAGGAAGAGAAATCCCGAGCTTACACGGACCCGAGCACGGACCTGTACACGGGGTCCGTGTCTACTACTTTCGAGCCATGAAAAATACAGTGCCTACACGGACCCCCTTCCGGACCTCTACACGGGGTCCGTGTCCTTTACGAATGGGAGAGCAGATTTTTTCCTAATTTAGAGTTTTATTTATTTTGGCAAATAGATTTGATATCTTTTGATTTTGAGACAATATATACTCGAAAATTTCATCATTGTAAAGAACAATTGATTATTATTCATCTTTTATGATATTGAGAATTCTCTCAACACAAGCTTAAGTTTCGTTATAACTTTTGCGTTGTATCAAATCAAACTTATCAAAAGATTAATCTTTTGTGGCGTTTGTCAATCGAGTATCACGAGGGTTGCCAAGGGCGGGTTCTTTGGAGGTTCTCTTGAAACGCGATTGTTTCTCTCGTGTTTATTTGTTGCTAAACTCTTGCTAGTTTAGAGGTGAATATCACACCTATCCATTATTTGTTTCAAAGATCGGGAAAACACACGAGTCTTGTTATCGTAATTGAATAGAGGGTGCGATTGTTTAATCGTGTTTGCTATTTATTCGTATCGAGATTCACGTCAGTTTTAGTAATGACGTGCTACTTTTTGGGCTATAAGTTAATCGTGAATATTATGAATATTGTTGGGACGCGTAGATTTTTTAAGAAAATATTTATGATTCATGGTTACTAGTCGAATTAATTTTTGGGAATTAGACATAAGGAATAATTATTCGAGGATTGCAGTGACTTGGGAGTAAGAAAATGTTAAATTGGGATGTTAAGTTTTGACAAAAGATAAGATTGATTAAGAGAATTGATTTTTGGGTAAATAAATTTAAAAATTATCGAAATTATGTTATGAGAAACCCGTAGAAGGAAATTAAGAATGCCAATAATTCATGGGTTAATCGTAGGATTTTCGAAATTAAGGATCAATTAGGATATTTTTGGGGAAAATAAGAATTTATTTTGCAATTGTTAAAGAAATTGGGGATTAGTTTAGCAATAAGCGATAATTAAATAGTTTAAATAATAAGAATTTTGAGGATTTAGACTTTTAAGAATATTGGAACTTTGGAATATTTTGGTTTTAATATTATAAGGAATGTTGATCATGGATTTTTAAGGATGAATCGATACTAGGTTTGAAAATTTAAGCGTTAGCGGATGCGTTTGGGATTTTAAGATTTAAATTTGATAAGTTGATGAACATTTTGGGTATAAATTAAGAAAAGTAATATATGATATGTATGGTCATCCATATTTTTATATTGGGAATTTTAAGAAAAGTTGAAATTCGAGGTTATAATAATATAACATTAAGTAATTATGAGTCTTTTTAAGTTGCGATTTGAAAATAATGATTTAAGAAGGAAAATTTAATTGGGATACTAGAACTGAATCTAAACTTTGGGTTATTAAGGATAAGCGAATTTCGAGGACGAAATTCAATTTAAGGGGGGAAGATTGTAACGCCTCGAAAATTTTAAAGTCCACGCAAACCACATGCATGCAATTATTAAATTCTTTGTATTTTAGTTAAATTGTTTTAATAGAATTAATTATTTATGTGATGCATATTGATATGTTTAAATTATATTTTCTGCATGGTTGCATTAAAATTATATTTTTAGGAATATTCAAGTGACGATCGAGGAACGGGGACCGATGGCTGAAAGATGTAAAATATTTTTTAATGATTATTTTTAATTATTTAAAATATGGTCGATGCTTTTTAGTATTTTTGAAAATAAAGGGTTTTGAAGTGATTTTATACGCCGGGACGTAAATTTTATCGGTGTTGATTTTTCAACTAAAAATCGAGCTTTTTAGCAACCCGGCTAATAAATTCAAATTTTAATTAAAGAAAACTTTGTTATTATTTTATTTAAATCCTAATTTAGCCAATGGGCTTGAATTTTGTGGCTTAATAGGCCTAAATCCCACTTAGTTAATGAATTAGTATTTAAAGTGTTAATTAAAAAAATCAAAACCCTATTCTTTTTGTGATCAAAATCGGCCACCCCTTTCATAAAAACTGAAAACTCTCCCCACCTTGCACAACACAACACACACGGCACCACACAATTTTGTTGGAGAATTTCGAAGGTGCCAAGGGATTTAAGCCAAGGTGTCGCGTCCCGTTCTTCGTCGTCAACGAACTTTCGAGCGTATATAACGCAAAGGCACACCTTAATCTCCCTTTTCTCATCCATTACATCATAATATTGTTTAAATTATGTGTGCATGAAAAGCTTGAAGTCATACATGTATATATTCAGAATTTTCGAAAATACCATCTTGTACATGCATTGGATTTGTGATTTATATGTAACTCGTTTGATGCCATGACTCACGCTTTTATCACTTAAAGGGCTGCCATGATGTCTAGGTAAGGGTAAGCAAGGTTTATTCATGTATTTAAGTCCCACACACACACCCAATTCACGGCTGAAACAAAAAGAAACAATAACAAGCAAGAACCGAATTCTGCTATCACATGGCTTAGGGGATCGGGTCTCTTGTTCAAGGGTCGGGCTTGGCCTTGGCTTCTGTCCAGGGTCTAGCCAGGGTCATGGGGGAGTCTAGGGGAGAGTCCTAGCCATGCTAGGACTCGAGTTTAGGGGCTTGGGAGGAGTCCTTGACAGCAAGGACTCCTACCCGAGAGCATGTGCAGGCTGTGCAGAATGTTGCGCGGCTTGCAGGGGAGGGAAGGCAAGGTCCAGGGCTCGTGGGTTGGGCTAGGGTGACTCATTAGGGTCCTAGGAAGGTGCACTGGGGTTGGTTTGGGCGCTGAGTGAACGGCTAGGTTCTTAAGTGCATGAAGATAGAGTCCACACAAAGTGCAACTCTCGGCCACTGCATGGGGTGTTTTGAAGGGTCACGTTATTGGCTGTGGGTAGTTTTTTTTATGGTTTGAGGGTCCAGTAGGCAAGCTTAGGATGTTGGGCAAGTTCTGGTTCGTTATGGTCCGAGGGTAACTCGATAAAATTAAGAGATGGCTCGGGGTCGAAGTTTAGGTGTCAAAATAAGTTTTAAAATAAAGAATTTTTGGAAAACGACTCACGGGGGGTCGAGTCGTGGTCCATAAGGGCTAAAATAATATAAAAAAGACTAAATTTAGAATTTAGGAATTTTATATTAAAGTTTGGTATTTTTCGGGATTAAAACAACGTTAAAATAATTAAGAAAAAATAATTGAAAAAGTCTAAGTTTTAAGCCAAATAAAATTACGGAAAAATTCACGTAAGCTTAAATAATTATTTGGGACGTGTTAGAGTCATAAAATCAAGAAAAAAGTCGAAAACGTAAAATGTCGAGTCCAGGGGTAAAACGGTCATTTTACACCTAGAAATTAGTAAGGGTCATGGCAGTGCCCTAAATGCTGTTTTTATGATATTATGACTATTCTGAAATGTTTATGAATTTCTCATGATTTAATTATGATTTTTTTTAAATGCCTGAAGGATTTTTATGATGTTTAAGAAGACATTTAAAATACATGTTGCATGCTTGGTTTCAAAAATGAAAAATGTTATGTTATCCATGATTTTTATAAAGTGATGCGAATGAAAACGTTGAAGGAAGTGAAGTGATTGTGACTAATTCGTTAATAATGGCGACGTCGTGAGGGTTATGGTCCCAGTGGGAGCCCGACGATCGTGTTCCCATTGTTGCGAATATGAGGTTATGAGGTTTGAGGTAAGAATGGGAATGTCGTGAGGGGAGAAGGCCCCAGAGGGAGCCCATTTATGGGAAAAGGCCCCAGAGGGAGCCCCGACGATCGTATTTCTATTCGATCATGTTAGGCCAGGGCCCAGTTGACCGGTGAGAGTGTTGCTGGTGTCCCCCGCCGCCCAGTACTGTGGTTATATTTCTGATGGATCCATCGTCATGTCATGTAATGTGAGGAAAGTCACAATTAACGATCTGAATTCAACAAAGGAAAAAGGAAAAGGAAAAATGTTTATGATCACGAAAAATGTTTTATGTCATGTCATGTTGAGGAAAAAGGAAAAAGGTTAATGTTTATGAAATGCATCATGAAAATAGTTATGAAAATGTTTATGTTTATGCATCTTCATGAAAACGATATTTTAAGTACAAGTATTTTTCACCGTTATATGTTGATTGTATTATGTATTACTCGTTATAAAGATTATGGTGTGTTGAGTCTTTAGACTCACTAGGTGTGATGGATGCAGGTGGTTCTGAGGGAGGTCTTGATGAGTGATACTACTGGACTGATGGCGCACACAACCCGGGGACCAGTGCATTATTTTCCGCATTACGCTTTATGATTTCTTTTAAAGATTTTAAGACTATTTATTTATGCTTTTGAGAGGTTTTTGAGAGTTTAGTATGGGCTATACTTTCAACGTTTATTGTTTTTTAGGTTTGGTAAAACGTTATACGATTTCTGGTTTGTCAATTTCCTTTCAACTTGCAAATACTAGTGGGATGATTTATATGCGCATGACCATGCAATGTCCGAAAATGTGAGAGTTTAAAAAAAAAAAAATTTCTAGTACTTTTAAAGGCAATAAAAAGGGAGTACGTCTCAGTTTCAGATCCTGGAATCGAGCCATCACAACATCCATGGACAACCCTTCAAATTGCCCAACAATCCTCTCAGTACTGCTACTCGCAGTTTCATTGTGATCCATCTACAAATCAAAAGATGAATATCACAATTTCATATCAATTTCATATCATCTCGTATCATCAATCACATCAGATACTTACTCAAATCAAATCACATAAGAGCAAGTAATACAAATAAGTCAAACACATACGCACAATTCATTTGTGCCTATTCAAGTGTACACAAGACTCAATAGAGCATTCCCAGCTATGCTTTGATACCATACTGTGTGTGGCCCTTAGCTCCTAATCGTTATTACAATGCAATCTGATTAGGGTTAATTAATCACAGCGGAAAACGAGTTTAAAATTTCTTTACAATGAGCCCAAAATATCTCTTCTGATATTTAAATACTAACAATAGTATCTAAATTCAAATCATAAACACGCCCACACATAACCAAAACCAATCACATACAAACAACTCATACCCTCGGGACATGCCCCGGTATATAGATACATATACATATATACTGGGAACAAGACATAAACATAAAACTCAGCCCAAGCTGTGGCTCCCACCAGAAGTACCCTCTCCGGTCTCCTGATATCCTGGAGTACCTGCCATTGTCCACACACAAAGACAACAACAGCCCCCCTTGGGGGTGAGCAAAGCTCCGTATGGAACAACCAATCATATATACCACAGATATCTAAACAATGATATACGGTATGCAATGCATGTATGTCGTGGAGGTATCAGGTCAAATGCCCATCCACTGAGCACATGTCAGAATCAATCGAATCGCTATCAAATCAAATCAATGCTCGAGCTGGCACACCGACCGATATGGGAATACACGTATGATAGCGTCGACGAAGCGCCATCAATCCCACATCTCATATCCAATCATATGGGGCCACAATTGTCTATGCTTTACGGGTCATATAATACCGGCATAGCGATTGTGTTCACAAACCCCGGAATCCAATCCAATCATATCAGGGTATCCAAGGATCATAGCTCAACGTGCATGTCATGTATCGATGTATGCATCAAACAATGTGTGTTAACAAAACATTTATTTTATACATCGATATCTCAATCTCAATGTCATATATGCCACATCAAATCATCAAATAGACACATAGACACGTATTCCAATCCAATCAATCCAACATATATCATATAATACAGATAGATACCTGTCGTATGTTACCCGGTTGCAACATACCTCAATTCTTCATTTCCAGTTGATGTAGCCTGAAGATATCGATATTACACTTTATCTACATCAATAGCATATTCATTTCAATCAACAATATCATTCAAATTCAATAATATAAGTTTCAAATATATTTTGAAACTTCGAAAATTCATATCAAATCCAAATCATATTATAATTCAATTTCGACTTCAAAACTTAGTTTCTTGTCAGTTATTCTCCCACATATATAACCGACAAATAATTCTTCAATCTCAATCAAATGATTAAAATTCTCTAATTATAATAAATTGAGAATAATTGAAAATAACATCACTATAATCATCTCTTCTTCGTTAAAATCATACACTATTCAACAATCTTCTATTCCAGTATGATTTAACAATTTATCGGATTTATTCCAAAAATCGACAAATTTCAAACATCACCAAAACTATGAAATTTATACCTCAAATCGAAGACCTCGTGTCAACGATCCCAGATCTGAAGTCGGTTCGTCAATTGGATAAACCGATAGATCGCACGACCGAAAAAAAAATCAAAAAAACCTGTTTTCTCTCACCTCTCTCTCTTCGCGTCTCTCTCTGCTTCTCTGAATGAAACTTACGTAAGTCTCGTAAGTTTCATTTATCTCAATTTTTTTTATTTTTTTAATAATATATAATATAATAATATAATATAATATAATATATACTATTTAACATTTTAACTTCGGTATATCCCTTCGGATCAGTCAAACAATCAAATTTTTCAAAACTCAAAACATGAAACTTCTATATCTTTGAGTTTTCTACGTCATATCCAAATCTTAAATCATTTGGACTTCATATGAAAAAGATATGTCACTATTTACCATTTTACCCTTAAAATTAATTCATTATTTTTCAACTTATCTACGAAAATGCCATCAAAATAAATTGAATATTTTTCAACTTATTTACCAAAATTCCATCAAAGCTATTTTAGTCTCGGGGTCTCACAGTTTTTGTAATTCTTCCTTAATTTCTTCGGAAGGAATTAACTGCATCTCCATTCTATTTCCTGTAAGTTCCATTGGGATTGCCATTTCCCTTCTAGAAACTTTATAGATTAGATTATGCTTTCTGTTTCTTAGGCCAAGATTTCCTAAGAATTTTTCTACCTGTCCTGCAGAGAATCCTTGATATCTCTGTTGACTATGATTTTCTCTCATGATCCCTTGGACCATATTATGAAAGATTGTTTTCTGGCTAAAGAATCCAGACAAATCTTCATATGTTTTGTGTCGAAACACCTCGTCTTCAGTCAATTTCCGATTCTGTTCCATCAGGTTCTTCCTGACTTAAGACTTCTTCTTCTTCATATATACTTTCATATGAGGCAATTTCCTCAAATCGGTATACCTGAATAAGATCTTGGTAGTAAACTGCTTCTTCAATATCCGGGATAAGATCGAAGCGTTTAATACCTCTTTTTTTATTTTTCGGACAGTTGGTCGAGATATGACCTCTTGCTCCACATGTCCAGCAATTACAATCTTTGAAACTTTCATTTGCTCTAGTATGAGCTCTTTTGAAAGTTTTCTTCGCAGGTGTTCTTCCTGTGCTTCGAGTTGAACTCGATGCTTGGGATGATATCCTACTCCTTGATGATCCACTTCTTTGTCCAGATTTATAAGATCTGGCTTTCTGTCTAGACCATATTGTTCTTGGTTTCCAAGAACTTCTTCCACTTCGAGTATAAGGGTGAGTCCTGAAACTTTTCTTCTTATAATTCTGTGGTTTACTTCCAATAATTGTTGGTAGATCATTTTCTTTACAACACAAAGGAGTTCATTTGTTGATACCCCTTAAGCGTTTGTAATTCTTCTGTAATGCTGCCATGTGACACCATTTTGCAAACTTTCCTTTGAGGAAAGAGGCTCTTCTTGCCAGTGTATCTGGATTTCCGGGTACATATTCCCTTATGAGCATTTCTCTCCAAGGGCTTGGCATTTTTGCGAAGAAAAGCCGCATAAATATATCTTCTTCGACTTTTGAATTCCATCTATATTTAGTGAATAACATAATGTATTCATCCACCAAACATATGTCATGTAATTCAAGACTATACAGAGCTTGAGTATATTTCTTTCTCTTATCTGTATCTTGACTATTAAAATAGTCTACTCCTATAAATTGTACTTTAAATAGGGTAGCCATTTTCCAGCGATCTCACTAAGAGATTCACCCGCTAAGACCGACTCTTTCATTTCTAATGAAGTCATGTCCCAAGCTATTTTCACTGATCCCATAAGACTCATTTCCAAAAGTTTAATGAATCCTTCTTTGTTGAGATCGAGTGTTCCTGCTGCAATTCTCATAACAGATGTCCAATCATCTATGAAATCTTCTCTGTTTTTGAAATCTAATACATCAAGGTTAAGTATAACCCCGTAAGGATGTATATGATCTAAAACAGTTTTCCCATATGGTGTTTGTTGCAAGGGAGTTTGACTTTTCCTTTTCCTTGTTCCCGCTGGATGTGATCCTCCACCAGTATGAATTCGGGTTGAGATTCTCTCATGTTAACATTCTGAGATCCCACACTTTCCCTTGGTGGTTCCTGAGAATATGATCAGGTTATAGCAGGTATTTCACCTCCTGCTGTGTTCATCTTCAGATCTACAACTTTGAGATTTGCGAAAGATTCCACAAGCTCTTGTAGATCCTCCAAACTAATCCTTTCTAAAGTTGTCATCAGATTAATTTATTTTCTGAGACAGACTTAATTAGATTGATCATCTTTTCTTCTTCAGTCAACGGTTTTGACACCACTCTGGCCTTACCTTGTTGATGTAACAAAGATTCAGTATCAAATGATGGTGATAACCATCCTCCTGAAGTTGTTTTACTAGAACTTGGTTGTTGTTCTAGTTTCTGAATTCTTGTTTGAATATCTTTTAATATTCCAAGAATATCTTCTTGGTTTTTAAGGATTTCTTCAACTCGTTGAGGTACAAAATATAGCATATTGCCATAATTTTGTACTCTCTTCTGAATTTCACTAAGATCTGAAGAGAGCTTAGAGGAATCTGGTACTATCTCCAGAAACTTATTTGTTTGGATCATAAGTTTATCTGAGGGTGCAGTAGCTTCCCTTTCTACTTCTGATATCTAACAATAGTTAGATGCTCTTGTTTATATTCCAAAATTTTGGAATAATCCTTGTAAATTATTTTTCTAGAACCGAAGTTCGAATTCATAATTTTTTCGAAATTCTCCTTCTCCAACATTTATTTACTAGTAATAATAAATTTTGTATTTGAAATAAATCAACCTTTGGCTCTGATACCATTTTCTGAAGCGCGGAGATCAATTAAAAAGATATAGGGAATAAGGGTAATTTTTGTATTTTTGTCAAAGTTCTCTCTCCAGGGAGTTGGGGAAAATTTTAGTTTGTTTTAGGGATTTAAATATACTTTACCCAATCTTTAATTGGGAAATTGTTCTTTTTAAATGATGAATTTTTTTGGTTATGGAATTGATTGTTTATTTTTTGAAGTGTGAGTGTGTGACGATGTTTTCTTTATGGTTTGAATGCTGAATTTGTGTTTGATATTTTATTGTATGTTTGTGATGCTGGAATGGTACATAAAGTCAAGAAAGTTGATAAGGTTGATGCAGTGGAAAAACATATAAATCGGCTAGTTTGAATTGGCCCCCCCTTACTTGTATTGCACAATATGGATTGTAACCCATTTCATTTTCACTTTATTAGCCCAAGTCTCAACCCAATTCAAAACCAACATAGCCAATTATTATATGATTTATGGGGTTATATATATATCAGTTTTGATATGCTGCACACCTGCCGTGCACATCTATGTGAGCACCGATGATGTGTCACTCACCCATTGGATGTGATGAAATATAGAAAAACTGCGCATCCAATGAGTGAGTGACACCTCATCGGTGCTCACATAGGTATGCACGGTAGGTGTGCAGCATATCAATTAATTTATTAGATGTGATGAATCATATTAAAATTGTACATCCAATAGATGATTAACAATTCCTTGATGGACAGGGAGGTAAGCACGTCATATCAAAACTGAATATACATACATACATATAAATATGTACATATATAAAAAATGTAAGAAGCAGCTAATTCAAATTTGACATAGTGATATTACAAAAAAGTAAAAAAAAAAAAGAATGAGATTTGATTATAAACCATAATTATTGCACTTCCCGTACCAAACGCTCCTAGCCCTAACGATAATATTTCTGAAATTCACCCGGAACCCTAATCATGATTTTACCCCTAAATTAAACGGTAATAGTGATTCAAACTTGTGTTACGACGATTCCAGACGATTATCCATTAGAAACTCACGTCGATTATAACCAATTGACGCAAATAGCCACAACAATTCAAAATATCGGTAATCAAGTTTTCATCAACTGTTATAGGTTAGATACTGATATGTAACTTCTCATTATGAATTCTCGGAACAAAAATATATATGCATGTTCTAAATATGTCTCAAATATGATGAATTATGAAAATGTCAGACATGGTATAAAATGTGCTGTGTTTGAACTTAGGTGTTGGCAAAACCTCCTGGCAACACCACTGTTCATGAGTCAACATTTCTAGAAAAAGTGTTTTGGTTTAGATATGGTAACTCCCACACTAGAACGGTCTTCAAAGGACTTCCCTAGGTAGCTTTTTCTATTTTTATTTCGATTTAGAAGTGATAGCTCCCACACTAGAAGAATGGTCTTCAAAGAACTCTTCTAGGTAGCTTTTACCATTTTCTTCTAATCAGATTAATATTTTTTTTCTCTTTTCTGTTTTTCATTAAACAGCTCAAGTTTTTCAAGTCACTATTATCATATTGGACATGATCAAGAAGATCTAAAGATTCCTTAACTATTTGATGATTGAGATTGAGCATCAAGCACCAACAAAACTTGATTGGAAAATTGATCTCTATTAGGTTGCATACTAGGAGATTGCCATCACTTGTACACATTACACTTAAATGGGATGATTATGATTATACAGTATGCCTAAAATCCTAAAAATAGACATGCGAAAATGATGTTATCATCGGTGTTGGCAACACCAATGACAACATGGGTGTGTGATTGTTGTACAAACATGCTGAGAGATTTTCGAAGATTGAAGAATCTCTTAAAGTCTAATGATTTCGTGAATATATCACCCAACTAGTTTTCAGTTATAACAAACTCCAGTCGAATTATGTCTTTTTCAACCAAATCTCAAATAAAGTGATGTCTTATATCTATGTGTTTTGTTCGAGAGTGTGGAAAAAGATTATTAGAAATGTCTATAGCACTGGAGTTGTCACAATATATCATCACGATGTCATTGTGAAAATCATAATCCTCAATCATTTGATTCATCCAAACAAGTTGTGAGCAACAACTAGCAGCTGCTATATACTCAAACTCAGCTGTGGATAGGGACACACAATTTTGCTTCTTACTGTACCAAGACACTAAGTTATTCCCTAGGTAGAAACACTCACCCGGTGTGCTTTTCCTATTATCTAAGTCTCCAGCCCAGTCAGCATCAGAAAAACATACCAAATTTGTGTTTGTCTCTTGTGTATATCACAATTCTAACTCTAGTGTACCTGCAATGTATCTAAGAATGCATTTAACATCTTTTAGGGGTGATATTTTAGGATTTTCTTGGTATCTAGCACACAAACAGACAATTAACATAATATCAAACATGTAGCAATTAGGTACAAAAGACCACTGATGATGCTGTGGTACATGATGTTGTCAACACCGTTGGCAACATCATCTTTATACAGTTTTTCTCTTGACCCCATGAGAGTTTTCATATGTTTAGAATTATCATTTGTGAACTTTTTAACCAGATTCTTAGCATACTTGGATTGATACAGAAATATACCATCATGCAACTGTTTGACTTGCAATCCAAGGAAGAAATTCAACTCTCCTACCATGCTCATTTCAAATTGTGATGACATGCACTCAACAAAGTTATCAACAAATTTTGTGGTGAAGCGCTGAAGATAATGTCATCAACATAAACTTGACAAATCAGAATATCATGCTTCAATTTTTGAATAAATAGGGTTTTATCTACCTCACCTCGTTTAAAGCCCAAGTTGATCAAATACTCAGCCAACCTACCATACCATGCTCGTGGTACCTGTTTCAGTACATATAGAGTCTTCTTCAGTTTGTAGACATGGTCCATGTGACATGGATCTTCAAATCCTTTTGGTTGCCTTATATAAGCTTCCTCGTTTAAAATTTCATTTAAAAAGGCACTCTTTATGTCCATTTGATACAATTTGATGTGCAAATGGCATGCTTTGACAAGCAACAGTCGGACTGACTTGATTCGGGCTATAGGTGCGAAGGTTTCATCAAAATCCACGCCCTCAACCTACGCATACCTTTGAGCTACCAACCGATCCTTTTTCCGAAAATGTTATCGGATTCATCTGTTTTATTTTTGAAATCCATTTTGTTCCAATAAAATTGTTATTCGATGATCTAAGAACCAAATCACATACATCATTATACACAAATTGTTCAAGCTCTTCATGTATTGCATTGACCCAAAATTCGTCTTTTAGTACATCATTAATGTTTTTAATTTCAATGTTAAACACTAAAAATGATTGACTTACATGAGAAAATGTGGAGCTCAAGTAGACTAGTCCAATCATTTTGCGGTAGTCCACTTTTTCTTTCTTCCTCGTTTGCACGTCATCGTTCACTTCACCAATGATTTGAGATGATGAGTGATTTTTCTGAATATTACTGAGAATGTCCTTTCCTTCATTATTAACCCAATCATCATTGTCCTCATCTTCTAGTGTTTCTGTACGGTTCAGTGTTGGTGTTGGGAGGGTTCTCACCTCACTGGTCTCAACACCAGACTCAATACCATTTTTGGTCAGAGGCTCACTTACATCCAGCAGTCCTTCAATATCATCCACTTTGGTTTTTACTATTAGGTCTGCAAAAATAATCAAATACAACATTAATTGATTCAATAATTGTCATAGTTCTCAAATTAAACATACGATAGGCCCATATATTCATTGAGTATCCAAGAAATATGCTTTTATCACTCTTCAAACCAAATTTTTGCAAGATGATCTCGATAATTTAAAACGTAGCAAACACAATAAAATATATGAAAATATTTAAGGTTTTGTTTCTTTCCATGATGATTTCATAGGATGTCATAGTAGATCCACTCCTTAAAAATACAAGGTTGGAAATGTGAGATGACGTATTTAAAGCTTCGGTCCAAAAATTTTTTGACACATTCTTGGAACTTAGCATGACCCGAGCCATTTCTTGGAGGGTAGATTTTTCCTTTTAGCTATGCCGTTTTGTTGAGGGGTCTTCGGAGCTGAAAATTCACGAGTGATACATTTCTTATCGCACAAAGAAGTAAAATGAGAATTTTCGAACTCTTGTCATGATCGGTTCTTATTTTTACCTCCCTCACATCATACAGATTTGTTATCCTAACATGCAATTTCTTAAAAGCATTAAAAATATCATATTTTTCTCTAAGGAAACTTACCCAAGTAAAATGAAAAAAATCATCACGAAAAATAAATAAATATTTCTTACATTCCAAGCTCCCAATATCCATTGGACCCATTAGATCTATGTGCAAGAGTTCAAGACACCATGTTGTTCCAAATTGTTGCAATACTGGGTGCGCAACACGGGTTTGTTTACCTTCCTGACACGGTCCACAGACATATGCATTATGTGAACTCAAATTGGGAATACTTCTCACAACATCAAAATTACACAGATTCTTCAAGGTTTTGAAGCTCACTTGTCCCAATTTTTGATGCCATAAGTCCAAATCAACCCACCTTAGCACTTCAGAAATAATCACATTCTCCTAATTGATAGCAATTGTCAACAGACTAAGTACCTGATATTACACAAATATTGACATCATTAAAAATTTACAATTATTTTTATTAAACCTAACATGCAAATCATCATCACATAGTTTACTTATGCTTATTAAGTTCGAATTGAGTCCTTCAACGTGTAGAACAATGTGATGTTCAAGAAGTCCATCAACATTTAGGGTTCATTTCCCTCCATCAACATTCATGGTTCATTTCCCTACAATTCTTCCTTTAGCACCAGCACCATATGTTACACGCCCAATTTTTACTTCAACATAATCTATTAGGTGTTTTTTGGATCTGGTCATGTGACATGAGCACCCACTATCAAAGTACCACGTTCCCGCAATGTTTTAAAGAAGTATAAATGACACTGAATCGAATTATAGCTTTGGTTACCCATATTTTCTTTGAAGGAGATTTATTGGCTATGGTGTTGTGCTTGGTATTGTGCAACACCTTATTTGATTGCCAATTCAGGTAGTCAGCTCTTAGTTTATAGCAGAAGGGTTTGATGGTCCCAGGCTTATAGAAGTAGTGGCAGATAAACTGTCGCTTTCTTTGATTTGATTTAGAAGTTGACACTAGCTTCTTGAATTGTGACATCTTCACTGGAGGATCAACTTTCAAATGAGATGAGGAAACTCTGATTTGTTTCGGCCTTTGTTCCGAGACTAGCTTTGAGATTGACAGAGTCTTCACAGGAGGGTTAACCATTAAAGGGACCGAATTCTCTTCACTTCTCTTTACAAACACAATTGATTTTGATCCGGAGTTGGAAGATTCACCATGTCCATATATGTTTTCACATATGCAAGACAGTTCTGTTATCCTTTCCCATTGTTAGAATTGAGTCAAGTTCTGATGAAATTGAGATGAATTTTGCAAGAGTTTTTGAGGTCTTCTCAAGATCATCCTTGACTTTGCACAGTTCAAGATCTTTTCTACTTGATAAGATTTCGATTCGGGAAAAACTGCTTTCTAACTCAACATTTTATTTTGGAAGAATCGAATTTGTCTCGTTTCTTTTAAGCCAATCATCATACAGTTCTTCATACATCATTTAAACACTCTCTACAGTAAACTCTTCTTGTCATATTCCTGAATTTCTTCACATTCCAAGTTCCCAAGAGATTTTGCATTAAGGCATAGTGACTTTGAGATGGTGTTGCACACGAGAGGCAACACTAAGTGGATTGACCTGTAGTTTGCATGTATTCTTCAAAATGACAGACAGTGATGTAAAATCATCTCCTTTATTGGATTTAAGTTTTTCATCAGAATTTTCATCACTCAAGGAAACTGCAATACTTTTATTTTTGCGGAGTCGATTGACACACTCATTAGCATAATGCCCATATCCAGAACACTCTCTACACTGTACAGAGTCCAATATTTTAGTTTCTGGTTGAGCCGTCACTTCATTTCTCGGTTTAAAATAACCTTGAGCAGGTGTAGATAATTTATTTACGTCAAAAGGGCCAAAAGAAGGTTTCGATGATTTCATAATTTTCTTCTTGTCTCTCATTCTCAAGTAATCAACGAACTTCCTAGTAATCAAAGAGATTGATTCCTCACTGAGATCAGATTCATTTGCTTCTTGAATCATATTGTTGAAAGAGTCATCAGAAGCTTGGAATGCAATGACATTCCCTTTATCTCTTTTCTGTATATCCAGATTCATCTCAAAAGTCCTTATGGACCTTATCAAATCTTCCAGATTCAGAGTATATTTGTCCTTTGATTCATCAATGACACAAATATTGATGTTAAATCGTTCAGGAATAGATTTTAATACCTTACTAACGAGCCTTTCATTAGACATAGGATTTCCGAGACTAAAGGCTTCTTTGGAAATATCTCGGAGTCTTCGATCATATTCAACAATTGTCTTCCATCCTTAGGCTCTCAAATTTGGAGGTCAACATCCTCAGTTTGGTTCTACGAAACTTTCAAATCCTTCGCAGTGCTTTTGGAGAATGTCCTATTCTTCTTTAGCAGATATGCGATTGGTGATAAGTCTGAACTTGTTGACATCAACAGAGGTAAAGATGACATTGAGTGCCTTTGAGTTGAAATTTGATGTCTAAACCTCATCATTAGGCCATGCACTCTCAGGTTTAACTTGGTTGTCACCATCAGCATCAAAAATTCTAGGTGGTAACCAACCGTCTAGAACTGTCGCCAAGATTTTTCCTCGATGGATTTTATGTACATCCTCATCTTGACTTTACAAAACGCAAAATTCGATCCATCCAAGACCGGTAGTCTAAAGGCAGCACTTGAAGCCAATGTGTCCATTGAGATATAGTTGAATTCCCTGTAAAAACAATATAAACCAGAATCAATCACTTAGTATATCAAGCGTAGGCTCTGATACCACTTGAAAGGACATTGTTGATCCTAAACGTATAGGAAATAAAAAAATTATATGTATCAAATTTTAAGTGTTGTGACACAATGTTGTTAACACGAGTGCACAACATGCAGATGAAGTTAATTGTTAATACATAAATATAATTTTAATAAATAAATACCAGATTTAAATTATGCACAAGTACGAATACTTGTGCAATGCCTCACGAAAAAAATTCACTAGAAAATTATGTAAATCGTTTACACAAAACAATACTAGTGAAAATAACAAAACCAAATTCCTTGACACTCCAAGAAATTAAAATGTATCAAAATAAACCAAACTAAGTTGCTTAAAATAAATAAAAGAACACTCTTCGATCAATATTCTGCGTCAGTGTTATTCTTGAAGTGTCTTCAACATCAATAAGCAACATAATGTAAACGTGAATCAATCACTCAAATTCTTCAACCCTGGACTTCGTGTATGTTTAGAAAAACTCTAGTCGACGACCAAGCACTACATGGCTGTAAGGCCCTCTATATTTATATCTCATGCTTGATCTAAAAATCAAATCATGCCAGATTTTTAATCTAGAAAAACAAAATCAATTTAACAAAAATAAATAAGAAATAAAATATTTTTTTCACATGAGATTACTCAATTTTTTTCCCACACTTGTTTCTAGTTGGCACATCTATGTCTTCACCGCAACCGATTCCATATTTACAATCAATTTCTCATCTCATATTCTATTTAACAAGTCATCAATTTTTTTTTTATTTGAATTGGGAAAATGTTTTTCGATGGGTATTTAGATTATTAATTTATTTATCCGCGAATCTGTTTTATTTTGATCTATAGCTTGTTTGAAATTCAAAATTTTCCCCAAATAATCAAATTTAAAACGATTTATTTTGTTTTTAATTGCAAATTTGTGAAGAAACTTTTTGTG
This sequence comes from Primulina eburnea, assembly GCF_022965805.1. NCBI lineage: Eukaryota > Viridiplantae > Streptophyta > Magnoliopsida > Lamiales > Gesneriaceae > Primulina > Primulina eburnea. The sequence goes on from NC_133114.1 coordinate 21,858,188, forward strand.
TTTATCTATGATCCTAATTGGGTAGTGTATTTCTAAACTAATTGTTTATGCAATTTATTACTGTGTTGTTTCTTATTGATTCGCCGTTATTTTTTTTTTATATATGATTAAGACCATTTTTATGATGTTATTTTTTTTATATAAAACATGGCAAAAACTTGTGTGAGACGGTCTCACGGGTCGTATCTGTGAGACAGATCTCTTATTTGGGTCACACATGAAAAAATATTATTTTTTATGCTAAAAGTATTACTTTTTATGCTAAAAGTATTACTTTTTATTGTGAATATGGATAGGGTTGACCCGTCTCACATGAGACTCACTCATAAAACATATTTATTTTAATGAAGATGCCTTCTCTTCATTTATTTGACAAAATTAATCTCTGTTTTTAGTTAAAATATTATCTATTGCGACATGTTAAATTTATGAGTTGGTCTCATGTGAGACCGTCTCACGGATCATAATCTGTGAGACGGGTCAACCCTACTCATATTCACAATAAAAAGTAATACTCTTAGCATAAAAAATAATACTTTTTAATGGGTGACTCAAATAAGAGATCCGTCTCACAAATACGACCCGTGATACCGTCTCACACAAGTTTTTGTCTAAATTTATACATATATTGAGACAACAAATTTTATATAAAAAAAATTGGGATATTTATTTTAGCCCAGCCAAACAAGAAATCTTGGTTTCGCCCTTTGTATAAGATCGGTTTTGGATACAGAGAATAGTTAAATCACTTTATTGTTTGTAAATTTTTCTTGTGTAATCGAACCAATATCAGAGAATAAACATCTGAGAAAATCAAGAAGCACGAGAGAATAAACACATCTACTAAATCATAAATCAAAGCATCATATAATTATCAAATCTACAAGACCAGAAGAACAGATGACTAAGGTTAAAAGTCACAAGATCAGACAAGTCCAACAAGTATTCAGACAAGACTAGTAGATCATATCAGAGAAAGTATTTAGAAGACTCAATAGATTCGAGGGGTTCGAATTAAGTCAACTTTGTACTCAAAACATGAAAATCTTCAAAGTATTCAAGATCATATCATAGCATATCAAGATCAATGCAGAGACATGATAGTTAACCGTGCTTACAGGTGAGACTCGCAATGTATCTCATCTATCATATAAGAATCAAGGTATATCTAGAAGACAAAAGTTGTTATACTTATCAAGTGATAATATGTTTTTGGTAAATTTGTTGGAATTTATGAAGTGACGGGGATATACTTATTCTCTCCAGCATTTAAAGCAATTCAAAAACATTAAATAAACTCCATTCAATCATCGTCACATGATCGTGTTGATCCTGAAACACAATTCCTTGCAAGCCAATATTTACCTTTGTTTTTCTAGTATGCTATTCACTTGTAGTCCATGATGCTGTGGGTTTTGGATGTGAAGTTTGTGTTTTCTGTAATCCATTATGTTTTCTGTTCTGGACGAATGCATTTTGGTGTTATGATCGATCTTTTTTTACACAATGAAATAACTAATAAAATAAGACCAGCTTTATGCTCGAATAATCGCAAATGCACAAGTCAAGTTATAATATCACTTATGAGTACGATTATCTTCTCACAGAGACTGTATCACACAAATTTTATACTTTCAGAAATAATCATTTAACCAATTTTTAACAAAAAATTAGATGGAATTAATTCGACTATCCGACGAGAAAATTCCACAAAAAAGGGTTCAATAGCACAAATAAATTCAAAGAAGTTTTGAAATCAAGTTTTTGGTTATTTTTGTTCACATATTCCTTGGTTGATTCAAATTCTTAACTTCATTAATTGCTATATGTTTTTGACGAGACTCTCTAATTTATTAACATAATCTTTCAAGTTTTGCTAAACTACTTTGAACCATGAAATAATTAAATATCTTTAATTACTTTCACTGGCGATTGCATGAACGATTTTTGCAATCCCCAAGCTTCTACTGATTGGAGTATCACTATCAAAATGTATTTAATTTCATATTTCTATGTAACGTAAATATACAAACTAAGTTACTCGTTCTTATTGTGAAACCTTCAATCGAATTCAATCAAAATATTAAATATTAAAGAAGTTAACTACAATCCAACAACTCAAATAAATCAATAGCACAATCAAGCACTTGTCAAAAGTCGAAGATAAATTTATTTATAAATCAATGTTTGGGGTAGGATTCTGTTAGAGTAAGTGTCTGGCAAGTCAACTTGTGGCTAGGGCTTTTATTGACTCTAATGTAAAACAATCGTTATTTTAATAATATTTTACGATATTATTCGATTATGACATTATACTTTATCTGTATACCCATGCAAGCTGCATAGACAAAGTCCTTGAGTATACAATAGGTACCATGAGGTCTGCGTCACAACGTAAGATCATGAAACTCTTTGAGGTCTAGGAGGACCCGTATATGGCTTTTTGTTAGGTTGATTATTATTTTGAAAGTGCTTCCTCTTGCGCTGAATCTCAAAGTCAATGTTCTTCAAAGACTGCTCAGACTGGAAAGCATAAGCAGTGGTAGTAGCAAATCCAATGGACGCATCATCATAACATTGTTTCGCAGGGTAGGTCATAAGCCATCCTTGAAATGCTTAAGCTTCATTGTAGGATCCCCGGCAATAAGGGGTACAAAATGACAACCCCTAACAAAGTTCTTCACAAAATCTGCAACAGTTGAGTCTCCCTGGCGGAGGGTCATAAACTACCTCATCAGTCGCCCTCTGACATCGGCGGTAAAGTATTTTTCATAGAATATTTCCTTGAAACGAGCCCAAGTGATGTAGCAATATTAACACTGTGCTCGGCTCCTTCCCACCAGAAAGAGGCATCATCCCTGAATAGGATAAGTAGTACACCTCACACAATCCGCATCCCCCATATCTAGGTAACAAAAATGTACCTCAAGTGAACTGATCCAACTCTCAGCAGCAAAAGGACCGGTGGTGCCAGAAAATTCCTTCGGCCCTAGCCTCCGGAACTGATCATAAACGTCGTGTTGTGGCCTAGGCGCTTGCTGCAGCTGCTGCTATTGCATCTGCTGTAATTGCTGCTGCAACTGTTGCTGCTGCAACTGCTGCTGCTGTATCTGTTGTTCGAAGAGACAAGCCATCCCCTCTAAAGCACGAGTAGCAGCATCTGGTGGTGGTGGTGGTGGTGCATTTCCTTGATGATTCACACTGTTTTCGGCTTGGTTTCCATTAACGAGAGCACGTCTAGGAGGCATTTTATCTGAACGTTTTCCAAATTCTAACGTAACCAACATGCATTTAAATCTAAGTTCTCTAATCAAGTGACATGTCCTAATTCATTTAGCAATTTAATCATGCAAAACATAAATACTCAAGAAGCTAGTAAACATGTAGCGTAAACTTAATATTCATATCGTCATGCATGTAACAACATAATAAATCACATAAAGCATGTAAAACTTACAACTTGAGGCTTGACGACTGATCTTCCCGGCACTAATGGTGGCACAACCCTTTACAGAACCATTGCTTTGATACCAACTGAAACGTCTGCCCTTTTTATTGCTTAAAAAGTACTGAATTTTTTTTTAACAAAACACTCAATTTCGGCCATGGTCATATAACACCTAAAAAAATATTTTACACATTTAAAATAAAACACCAACCAACTAGCATTTTAAAAATCAAGTGAAATAGTCATAAAAAAGAAATAGTCGCATGTTTTACCAAACCTAAAAAGCAATAATATTTGAAAAGTATAGCTCATTCTAAACCTCTCAAAACATAAATAAATAGTCTTAAAATCTTTAACATAATTCATGAATCATAATCGTAAATGCGGAAAAGTAGAAGCGCTGGTCCTCTGGTTGTGTGCGCTTTCAGTCCAGTCAAATCATCTGTCAAGACCTCCCTCAATCTCACCTGCATCCATCACACCTAGTGAGTCTAAAGACTCAACATACCATAATCTTTATTACAAATAATACGTATAAAACCACATGCAACAGTGAAAATACTTTTACGTAAAAATAACTTTTTCATGACATGCATAAACCTCAACTTTTTCCTTTTTCCTCAACATGACATAACATAAAACAGTTTTCATGATCATAAACATTTTTCCTTTTCCTTCGTTGAATTCAGATCGTTAATTGTGACTTTCCTTAAACCTCAAAAAGTCGATGGATCCATCTACATGAAACTGCAGTACTGGGCGGCGGAGGACACCAGCAACACTCTCACCGGTCAACTGTGCCCTGCCCTATCCTCTTTCGAATAGAAATACGTTCGTCGGGATTCCCTCTGGGGCCTTTTCCATAAATGGGCTCCTTCTGGGGCCTTTTCCCCTCACGATATTCCATTCTTACCGTTACCACATACCGTTACCTCATACTGTTACCTCAATAGTCACAATTGCTTCACTTCCTTCAACGTTTATCATTCTCATCACTTTATAAAATCATGCATAACATATTTTTTTATTTTTGAAACCAAGCATGCAACATGCCTTTTAAATGTCTTCCATAAATCATAAAAATCCCATGGACATTTAAAAAAACAAAATTTAATCATGAACATTTCATAAAAATTTAAAAATAATCATGATATCATAAAAACAACATTTAGGGCACTTCCATGATGTTTGCTTATTATTGGTGTAAAAAGGTCGTTTTACCCCTGGACTTGACATTTTACGATTTTGACTTTTTTCTCGATTTCTTGACTCTAACACGTCCCAAATAATTATTTAAGCTTACATGAATTTTTCCATAATTTTATTTATCTTAAATATTAGACTTTCTCTTTTATATTTAATTAATTGTTTACGGTGTTTTAATCCCGAAAAATCCCAAATTTTAATATAAAATTCCTAAATTTAAAATTTAATTTTTTTATATTATTTTAGCCCTTATGAACCACGAATCGACCCCTGTGAGCCGTTTTTCACTTTTTATTAGTTTAAAAAACCTATTTGACACCTAAACTTCGACCCCAAGCAAACTTTCGATTTTCACGAGTCACCCCCAAACCAAGTTGATCCAAACCTTGACCGACATCCTAGAGTACTCTACTGAATCCTTAAACCACATAGAACCCATTCCAAACAACAAAAACGAAGGCATCTACCTTACCCATAATCTGGCCGAGAACTCCTATGTGGACAAGGACTCATGCTTAGGTGTCTAGGACTCTAGCCCATGGCTTGGTCCGCTAACCAACCTCTCCAGCACTTGCCTAGGACCCTTAGGATGCACCCTGACCCAGCCCTTGAACCCCAGGCCGAGCCCCACGTCTCCTGTGCAAGCGCTGAAACATGCGCATGACAGGAAGGCTCTCAGGTAGGAGTCTTGCTTGGCAAGGACTCCTCCCAGCCCACAAGACTCGAGTCCTAGGATGGCTAGGACTCATCCCTGACCCCTCACAGACCCTGGCTAAGCCCTGACTCAAGCCAAGACCAAGCCAACCCCTCCCTCCTGAAACCCGATCACCCCTAACCTTGACATCAGAAATAGGTTTTCTAGCATGGTGCTTCTTTCCTTCAATTGTGAGGTGGATTAGGCGTGTGTGTGAGACTCAGAAACAGGTATAAACCACTTTTGATATTACCTTATGTCATGGCAGCCCCTTAATCAAACAATTAAATCATGAATTTGCATCAAAATCTTATGTGTCCCCATGTGTGCATGCATTATTTCGAAAATACTGAAAAATTAATTCATGTTCTTCATGTATACAATAATTAAAACAATAATATTATATGATGGATGAGAAAAGGAGATGTATGGTGTGTCTTTGCATTTAATACACCCAAAATAACGTTGACGACGAAAAACGGAGTGAAACCTTTGGCTTGTTTTCCTTGGACCCTTCGAACTTCTCTTCCAAAAAAACCGAGAGTATAGTGTCGTGTGTGTTGTGAGTTGGGAGAGAGTTTTTTTTTCAGAATTTAAAAGTGAGTGGCCGAGAGTTCTTTGTTGCAAAGTGTAGGGTTTTGGTGATTTAGCACTTTAAATACCAATTAAATACCAACAATACCAATTAAATACCAACAAGGCTTTTAGGCCTATTAAGCCTCTAAATTAAGCCCATTAGTTTTAATTAGGATTTAATAAAATATTATTAAGGTATTTGTTTAAATAAATTTGTGAATTTATTAACCGGGCTGCCAAAAAGCTCGTATTTTAGTTGAAAAACCCACACCGATAAAATTTACGTCCTGGTGTATAAAATCACCTCAATAAAAAATATGAAAAACCATCAACCATATTTTAAACAATTAAAAATAATTATTTAATAAAACATTTTAGGTTTTTCAGCCCTCGGTCTCCGTTCCTCGATCGCAACTTGAATATTCTTTAAAAATACAATTTTATGCATGATGTTGATAAAATCTTATTTAACATATAAACATATATGTCACATAATCAATTAGCAATTAAAATCAATTAACTACTCAATTTTCATATTCCTAGATTTGCATGCAGTTGGATTACGTCGTCTTAATTTTGTACCTTACAATATTAATAATCATTCTGATGAAGAAATAAATAAAATTAAATGGGCAGATAAACCTACTCAAACCAAATATTATTATGATAGTGTAAGGCCCGAGAAATTAATCCGGTTAATCTGAAAAGATTTGAAAATGATTATTATTATCATGGATGATAATTGATATGATTATAAGCGGAACGGATCAGTTCGGGAGAGCCAGAAAAGAATTCACATTTTGTGTGAAGAGTAGGATTGGCGCACATGCGCGACATGTATCGGCGCACATGCGCGGAACATCCAGTAGCATCGGCGCACATGTGCGAGATAAGCGACCCATCCAGAATGATCGGCGCATATGCGCGACATAAATGGCGCACATGCTCGGGGTTGGCAGAATGATTGGCGCATATGCACGGAATAATTGGCGCATATGCGCGAGAAGACAAATACTAGTTTTTATAACTGGCGCATATGCGCGAACAATGTCGCGCATATGCGCCAGTTATATGCGCGAAACGTGCAGAACATGCACAACGCCACTTGCCCTTGTATTATGCAATGCATGTATATATATATATATATATCAGCATGCGAATTCCTGGAAAAGAAAAAGGAAAACGAGGGCCAAAGTGATTTTCAGATTGTTAAGCATAGATTCGTGATTTCGAGAAATCCGTCCGTCTGTTTTTTAAATTCGAGTACAGTTCTGAGTTCCTCTCGACACGAGCTACACAAGGACGTAAGTTTTGTTACGTTTTGAGATGTTTTGAAAATATAATGTTGGCAGAATTGAATTTGATTCAGATATGGTATTCCTACTGCCGTAGATATTATATAATTGAAGTCAGATTAAAGAACAGACTGTTTCTGTAATTGTTATGATTTTCGAAAGATATTGACTGAGATTTTGATATCAGAATTGTATATTATTGATTTTGAATATACCGATATTGAGATTATGAGTGCTGGTATTATAATTGGGATGTTCAGATTGACGGCGTTATTCAGATTGTATTGTTATGCCGTCAAAACATCAGTATTGATTTAGATTGATCAGATATGATATTGATTGAGATTCATTGTTATATTGTTGACTTGGATCAGATTGTATACCGAGTTGAGTATTGATCAGAACAGATTCTTAACTGAGATATATACTGATATTGTATTTATGTGATTTGTCATTATCAGATTGATATGGACAGATTCGACTTCGAGACTTCGTCTTCGTCAGACCGGGACGACAAAGGTATAATTCATGTGATATTTGGGAAGATATAACTCAAATCAGATCTTAATATTTGAGTTTCCCAACTAAATCACATACTAGACTTATTGTTTATCTTTTGATATGATTATGATTTGTGTATAGAATTGTATTCGAATCTTTTGAGATAATTATGCATTGTTTACAGATGGTTATGCATTGCATTTGAGATAGGAAAGTTTGACAGAAACAGTCAGACTTCTAGACGTTCGGTGTATCGTTACATAGGAACAGACATCGTCCTATTGTAGATTATTCGATACAGATATGACCGAAGTCTAGGAATAAGACGTACGTCACCCCGATTGGGAGGGTAGCTGACAGACAGTGACGTCTTATTCACCCCGGGATCCCTAGAGTTATAGTTGAGTCGAGTCTAGACATGATTTGACTAGAATTACATGTGTTTATAGATGTGGTTTCATAGACTATGAAACCCATGTTTATTGCTTTCAGTTATGATAGCATGTTTTTATGATTTGATTTGAGTAGCATGTTTAACTGATTTGTGTTGCATGCTTATTTGGAGTTAATTTCATAGATTATGAAATCTATTGTTTTAGGTTATTCATGATAAAATATTTCATGATTTACTTTATGTATATACATGTTTACCATGTTTTATACTGGGATTTATTCTCACCGGAGTTATCCGGCTGTTGTCTTGTTTTGTATGTGTGCATGACAACAGGTGGGACTGGATCGGGGTCAAGAGGATGAGGAGAGAAGAAGAGTTAGCGTGGTGATTCCGGACTTATTATAGATTTGGTTTATTACTTGAACTTAGTAACCAAACCTTAGATTTAGATTGTACAGTATTGTACATTTATACTGAAATGTATTTTATACTGAGATGTATATTATTTAGATTCCATTACCTTCCGCATTTACATTTTAAAAAGAAAAATTTTTAGACCCTGTTTATCAGAGCTGATAATTAAATCCCAAAAGAAGATTAAGAAGATGATTAGCGTCCGGGTCCCCACAACAGGTGGTATCAGAGCGATAGATCCTTTAGATTGAGATAGTCAGAACTGATAGATCTTTTAGAATGAGATAGTAGAGAATGAGCGGGGTAGATTGAATTTTCTTCCTTGCATGTGATTGCTAGCATGAGATTTATGTCAATGTTGACTGGCATGATGTGTGCTAGCATGATTTATTGTTTTCCCTATTACATGTTGTTTGTTATCAGAGTTGATTGCAGCATGTAATTGTTAAGCTTTAATCAGAACCGAGTCTGGATCAGAGGTATATGATCAGAGGAAGGCTGAGACAGATTGTATAGATTATGTACTAATTTGTTTGATTATCAGATATACCGCCTCGAAGAATTTCAGAAAAGGGCAGTACTTTGTCTGAACAGATAGATGTATCAGAAACTCAGATAGAAGCTAAGATGAGAGAATTTCAGTTATTACAGCCGCCGATTCTGAGTGGTACCGAGACATCTGAAGATTGTCAGAACTGGTTCGATGACATAGAAATACTGTTCGATTTACTTGATTGTACAGATGAACAGAGAGTTAAAATGGTACTTTATCAGTTACGAGCAGCCGCCAGGAGTTGGTGGATTACCAGTAGAAGAATGTGGGAACAGAGAGGTACAGTGATTTCGTGGGAAATATTCAGAACTGAATTTTATCGACGATTTTTCTCAGTCTCCTACCGAGAGGACAAGAAAACAGAGTTTGAGAATTTGAGCCAAGGTCAGTTGAATATTGATGAATATACCGCCAAATTCTCTACTCTACTGTATTTTGCTCCTCAGATAGCTGGGAATGATGAAGCTGTAGCAAATCAGTTCATCAGAGGGTTGAATTCGGAGGTAGTTGCATTTATGAATCTGCAGCGACCTTACCATTTTGCTGACATCCTGAGTAGAGCGAAGAGAGCTGAGGCGAGTCTGATTAGACAGCTAGGGAGGTTGTGTGTGAAACAACCCCAGACACAGCAATCCCCTCTCCGATTTGATCTAGGCAGTACGAGTGGGAAGCAAGATTTACTGAAAGCTCGGAAGAAACCATTCAAGAAGCTAGGAAGCGGTTCATCTAGCTCCAGCGTTTCTGGTCCAAGCCATACTGGAGTGTATTGCAGGAGTTGCGGAGGGAGACATCCCACCGAGCAATGCTAGGGAGTGACTGGTAGATGCAATATTTGTGAACAGCCGGGACACTTTGCTAAAGCCTGTCCCCAAAAGCGTTCCCGAAGATTGTAGGGAACAGAGTTCAATTGAAAACACAGATCCAGAATTCACAACAGGTACTATTCTTTATGATTCTATTGCATATGTATTGATATATACTAATGCATTTGTTAAGAATATCTTTGACTGAGTTGCATGGAGATATGATGTATCTGTTGGGTTTGTATATACTGTAATATTGATTTCCTTGCTTGTTGAGGAATGTTGATATCAGAGATTTCTGTATATATTGTATACTACAGTAAGATGAGAATGAAATAGAAATAGATTATGATGTACTTGTGTTTTCTGATTTGAACGCATTATTGATATGTATATGCTGAACAAGTACAGACATATTGTAGAATTTTTTCCAGAAATGGTAAGAGTCAGATCAGATATGACTGATCAGTGGAGATACCACGATAAGGATTCTAGATTTAGAATTCCTTTGGCATCTGTATTGTATATGACTCGATTAATACAGAAAGGAGCAGATTGCGTCCCTATGTATTCAGTAGACCTACTGAAATCGAGCCTAGCATTGGCAGATTTGCCAGTGATATATGAATTGGCTAATGTTTGCCTAGATAAGATTTCAGATTTGTGTGATCTCAGAAAAATAAACTTCAGAAATTGAATGTAGATCAGATATTGTCTGTATGTTAGATTCAATACAGAATGATATTGAATATACAGAATAATACATACCGAATTGAAAGAATTGAATATTTGAAGATGGTAGTGAATATTCTGAGAATTAGAATTGTTGTATACAGAAACTATTCAGATAAGAATTCCGCTTGAAACAGATTGTATTCAGAATAAGTGATATCTGAAATTAGTATACAGATTGACTTTGACACAGTTGCGGTTATGATCAGTGACTGAAAGATATGGAGATCAGAAATATCAGAAATGTCAGAAATGTATTTTGTCTGATTTGGCAGATTATTTTATTCGACTGTTGCTTTATATCTGCTGAATATTGTTATTGTTCTAAATCAGTATTTGAGACATCTTATATTGTTTTGGGAGCACATTTTAATTGCAGATAAGATATAGCAGTTGATCAGAATGACATGAAGATATTTACCAGAAATCATTGTTCTATGAGTTCACTGAACTCACTAGATCTGTATAGGATATTGATATTTCGTCTCTGATTTGATATTACTGTTGTTTTGAATTCGTATATGATACAGATTGTGGTGAACCGTTGAGAATATATATACAGTTCAATTGTATCAGAGTTGTTTTCGAGAGGTACAGCTGTTCAGAAATCCGATCAGAATGTTCAGAGCTTGATTGATAATCAGAATGGAGCATCGATCAAAGTAACAGATATATGATTTCGTGTTTTGTATGAAATTGACTAGCTTGTGATATCAGAATGTTTCAGTATTGTATAACAGAATTGATATTGATAGTCAGAACCAAATACCAGATAAGTATTTCTTCTTTAATTTTTATTATTAACTGATTGTTACGCCGAATAGTTCGAAGTTGAAATCACAGATAGTGTCAGAAATGCGCTGTAGTGACTTCAGTTGTTATGTTTGTGACTGTGAATGCATGATATTCGAACAGACAGTTTTGATATAGACAGATTAAGTCAGTTGTGACAGATTTGTACTGAAATGTTTGCAGAAATTGTATTGATATGACTGAATCGCTAACAGAAAAGACAGAAAGATAGAAATCAGAAGATTTATTACAGAATTGTATAGTTCTAAATAGAAGTGGGAGTACATTTCTATTGCTTTCGTAATGAAATGACCGCCATTTTCTCCAGATCATGATAGAATATGATTGTGATTGATAGATTATTCAATCTATATTCTATTGGTTTGTACAAGATCATGTACAAACATAACCAAATGACACAGATCGGTGTTAGAGAAGTGGTCAGAAAGATCAGAATGCCACATTAGATTATATCAGATTGTGATTTGATTGATTTTGTATGTGTGACAGAGTATATCACGAGCTCTCTCTTAAATGGTTTTACAGATTGACAGACTGTCAGAATGTATTAGCCAGATATTAGAAGATTTTGGTACAGCATTAGTGCTGGATATTAGCACTAGTTGTTATGACTTATTGTCACTGTATAAATTACTGTATGACAATAGCTATTAAGACATTTCAGAATGGACAGACTTAAGAAACCAATGTCGGATGGTGACAATTGGTATTTGAAACCGAAGAGTTAATATATCCTTGTTTGGGATAAATAGATTTGATAACAACAGATGGTACTGATATATGATGAGTTGTAGATTGGTTTATACGGATGTTGTATAGCCAGCAATGCGAGATTGATTATGTCAGAAGGAGTGAAGAAGTATTATGACATTATACTTAGTGAATTCTTCTTCCAGACTGGAATCAGATATTTGAGTTTTAGTTTAACCTTTATGATACATTTCTTCTAGTATAGCTGAATTAATTCCTTATGAGTTCGAGGACGAACTCAGTTCTAAGAGGGGGAGAAATGTAAGGCCCGAGAAATTAATCCGGTTAATCTGAAAAGATTTTAAAATGATTATTATAATCATGGATGATAATTGATATGATTATAAGCGGAACGGATTAGTTCGGGAGAGCCGGAAAAGAATTCACGTTTTGTGTGAAGAGTAGGATTGGCGCACATGGGCGGCATGTATCGGCGCACATGCGCGGCATGTATCGCGCACATGCGCGGAACATCCAGTAGCATCGGCGCACATGCGCGAGATAAGGCGCGCATATGCGCGACCCATCCAGAATGATCGGCGCATATGCGTGACATAAATGGCGCACATGCGCGGGGTTGGCAGAATGATTGGCGCATATGCACGGAATAATTGGCGCATATGCGCGAGAAAACAAATACTAGTTTTTATAACTGGCGCATATGCGCGACATTGTTCGCGCATATGCGCGAAACGTGCAGAACATGCACAACGCCACTTGCCCTTGTATTATGCAATGCATGTATATATATATATATATATATATATATATATATATATATATATATATATATATCAGCATGCGAATTCCTGGAAAAGAAAAAGGAAAATGAGGGCCAAAGGGATTTTCAGATTGTTAAGCATAGATTCGTGATTTCGAGAAATCCGTCCGTCTGTTTTTAAATCCGAGTACAGTTCTGAGTTCCTCTCGACACGAGCTACACAAGGACGTAAGTTTTGTTACGTTTTGAGATGTTTTGAAAATATGATGTTGGCAGAATTGAATTTGATTCAGATATGGTATTCTTACTGCCATAGATATTATATAATTGAAGTCAGATTAAAGAACAGACTGTTTCTGTAATTGTTATGATTTTCAAAAGATATTGACTGAGATTTTGATATCAGAATTGTATATTATTGATTTTGAATATACCGATATTGAGATTATGAGTGCTGGTATTATAATTGGGATGTTCAGATTGACGGGGTTATTCAGATTGTATTGTTATGCCGTCAAAACATCAGTATTGATTTAGATTGATCAGATATGATATTGATTGAGATTCATTGTTATATTGTTGACTTGGATCAGATTGTATACCGAGTTGAGTATTGATCAGAACAGATTCTTAACTGAGATATATACTGATATTGTATTTATGTGATTTGTCATTATCAGATTGATATGGACAGATTCGACTTCGAGACTTCGTCTTCGTCAGACCGGGACGACAAAGGTATAATTCATGTGATATTTGGGAAGATATAACTCAAATCAGATCTTAATATTTGAGTTTCCCAACTAAATCACATACAAGACTTATTGTTTATCTTTTGATATGATTATGATTTGTGTATAGAATTGTATTCGAATCTTTTGAGATAATTATGCATTGTTTACAGATGGTTATGCATTGCATTTGAGATAGGAAAGTTTGACAGAAACAGTCAGACTTCTAGACGTTCGGTGTATCGTTACATAGGAACAGACATCGTCCTATTGTAGATTATTCGATACAGATATGACCGAAGTCTAGGAATAAGACGTACGTCACCCCGATTGGGAGGGTAGCTGACAGACAGTGACGTCTTATTCACCCCGGGATCCCTAGAGTTATAGTTGAGTCGAGTCTAGACATGATTTGACTAGAATTGCATGTGTTTATAGATGTGGTTTCATAGACTATGAAACCCATGTTTATTGCTTTCAGTTATGATAGCATGTTTTTTTATGATTTGATTTGAGTAGCATGTTTAACTGATTTGTGTTGCATGCTTATTTGGAGTTAATTTCATAGATTATGAAATCTATTGTTTTAGGTTATTCATGATAGAATATTTCATGATTTACTTTATGTATATACATGTTTACCATGTTTTATACTGGGATTTATTCTCACCGGAGTTATCCGGCTGTTGTCTTGTTTTGTATGTGTGCATGACAACAGGTGGGACTGGATCGGGGTCAAGAGGATGAGGAGAGAAGAAGAGTTAGCGTGGTGATTCCGGACTTATTATAGATTTGGTTTATTACTTGAACTTAGTAACCAAACCTTAGATTTAGATTGTACAATATTGTACTTTTATACTGAAATGTATTTTATACTGAGATGTATATTATTTAGATTCCATTACCTTCCGCATTTACATTTTAAAAAGAAAATTTTTTAGACCCTGTTTATCAGAGCTGATAATTAAATCTCAAAAGAAGATTAAGAAGATGATTAGCGTCCGGGTCCCCACAGATAGACTCACCCTCATGGATGTTCTTTTTTAAGAACAAGAATATATCTTTCCCAATAATTATAATGAGAAAAGTATTTATGAGTGGAATATTGATGGTTTTAGTGATAAGCAAATTTAAAATACTGCTCACAGAATGCTTATGTATAGCACTATGTGTAAAACTTCAGGCAATAATGATAAAAAAAAATATTGGTAAAATGATTGTAGCAGGATTTACTGGCCAACTTAAAGGTTGGTGGGATAATTATTTAAATCAAACTCATAAAGATGACATTCTTAACTCAATTAAAATTGAGAATCAAATTCAAATAGAGAATTCAGTTGATTCTTTAATAATGACAATGATTGAACATTTTACTGGTAGATTTACTGATAATGGTGAACAAATCCGTACTTTATTAAGTAATTTAAAATGTAAAACACTTACTGATTTTTGATGGTATAAAGATAAATTTTTATCATGTATCTATAAAATACAAGACTATAATAATATTCTATGGAAAGCTAAATTTATTGATGGATTACCTCTTCTTTTTGCTGAAAGAATTAGAAAAGTATTAAGAAAGGATGATATATATTTCTTATGAAAATTATAATTATGGAAAGTTAATTAGTACTTGTATACAAGAGAGTTTAGCTCTTTGTAATGAATTAAAATTAAAATCAAATTAAAAGACAAAATTTACTTGAGAAAAAAACAATTAGGTAAATTTTGTGATCAATTTAGTATGGACCTACATAATAAAAGTAAGAAGAAAATTAAGGATAAAGATGAAATTTTTTATAGAAAGACAAAAAGAGAAAACAAACAAAAAGAAAGCCGTGATTTACGGAAAATAGAAAAATATAAAGATAAAAATAAATTAAAAATTTGTAGAAAATATAAAAAGCCAAGATATTATGCAAATCAATGTTGGTTAAAAACAAAATCAATAATTTAGATATAGATGAAAATCTAAAAAAACGTTATTTAAAATAATAATGGATTCTAATCAAGATTCTAATATTGAATCTGAGAATTCTTCAGAATCATATAATTCAGAAGAAATTTTAAATAATGAATCAGATATTTCAGAACTAGAAGAATGTAATAACTGTATAGAAGAAAAATCTTGTATAAATCATATATATGATGATAATAATAATAATGATTATTTTTATAAACTCATGTCTCAATTTCAAGATTTAAACATAAATGTTTTAACAAATAATATTATTTTAAAATTTCTTAAAATGATTAAGGATCCAATATTGAAATCTACAAGTATTGATCAAAAGAAAAATACTGCTTCAACTAGCAGTAATAATAATATTCTTGTTAAACAAGAACAAGCATATTCTATGAAAGAAGTAAAAAATCTTTTACGTAAAAATATAGTCAACAAAAGCCAGTTTCTATACAGGATTTAGTTAAAGAAATAGATAATCTTAAAGAACAAGAAATTTTTACAACATAACAATAATAATTTAAATTATCGTATTTCAGCTATTGAAAATAATAATAACAATTCAATTTATAATTCTGAAAGTTTTGAAAATAATCAAAATATTTCATTTCCTGATCCAAATAAAAAACACTTATCTGTTTTAAGTATGATTATATCTCAAAAATGGTATGTCAATATTACACTATTAATTGAAAATTCTTATAAGAAAAATTTTATTGCTATTTTAACCAGTTTTTTATTAGTAAAAGATATTTATAGCCAACTTATACTTACTTGTACTTCTTTTCATATATCAAATTTATCCTTTTAACTTATATTGATGAAACAAGTATAATATGAACTTTTCAATTTAATACTATTTATTTTCAGTTCATAACTAAACTTATTCATAGAATTTTAAATGAATTACAAGAAAAGATTGAAAGAAAAATTTTTTAAATAAATTCTTTAAAAGAAAAAGTAAAAATTCTAATTATAGATGATAAATTACAAAATTTTAAATTATTGAAAAAAATTAAAATTATTTATAATAAATTTTCATTAATAATATATAATTATCTTCCAAATATTTTTTGGAATCGTAAAAGTCAATGACACAACCATTAATAATTTAGCGAACATATATTATTTATATAAACCGTATAATATATAAAAAGTAATTCTTTGAAACGTCTTTTTAATTTGTAGACCCTGCCAACAGTCCTGGTTCATCTAGGTTGACTACTTGTCGGTGAACTTGGACAGAGAAATGAATTATATATATATATATATATATATATATATATATATATATAAAACAATGAAGTTTAGGAGTAAACCGCAAAATATAAAGATTAGGGGGTAACGTGCAAAATTCCCTAGCTCCTCTGACCATGAATTTAAAGCTTCTATAAAAATTATGTGAGTAAGGCTGTTCCCGTGAAACCTCATTATTTATAGAGAGCACACAAACACAGCGCCTGTAGATCAATGGGTAGTTTGGAGAATCACAATTCCTACCACCATACCATCTCAAGCGACACCATCGGAAAAGTTATTACATGCAAAGGTACGTAAATCGAGTTTTTTAACTTTTCTAATATATATGTTCTTTTCTTGTGTGATTGAAAATATTATTTCAGTTTCGAGAAATTTATGGGTAGGACTGTAGAAGAATTTCATGCAATTTTCACTTATTTTAAATGAATACTATAGGATTCTAATAGTATATGTAGGTAGCCATTTGGACTATGGACAAGAAGAAGAGATTTTAAGGGATTGAATCAATTTTCCTGTATAAGTTTGGTAGGTTGATCATGTAATTGGAGATGTATCGTTGTTACATTGAGTTGACTTTGGTGGAATAATTGCAGCTGCGGTGGCGTACGGGGCGGGGCAGCCTCTGGTCGTGGAGGAGATTCTGGTGGATCCTCCTCGGAGAAAGGAGGTCCGAATCAGGATTCTGTTTACTTCCATCTGCCATACAGATCTTGATGCTTGGCAAGGAGAGGTACTTATTAGTCTCATATATATATTTTGTTTTTCATTGATTTTGTGCTCGAAATTTATCGGATATGTCAAACTTGGTTTTGTGTTCAAGAATGAAGCTCAGCGGGTGTTCCCTCGAATTTTTGGGCATGAAGCCTCCGGGTAAGACTATGCATCGATGAATTTTTACATTATAATTTATTTTTATACCTTAAATGATTAAATATCGTACAAGTACTCTCTATCAAACTTCAAATCAATCTCACTCTTGATTTATATCATATGTCGTAAATATGTAATCAAGTGTGGTGGAAAGTGTGGGAGAAGAGGTGGGGGAGTTGGAAGTAGGGGACCATGTGGTTCCCATCTTCAACGGAGAGTGCGGGGAATGCGCGTACTGCAAGTCGGAGAAGACCAATCTGTGCGAGACGTATCGGGTGAATCCGTTAAAGAGCACGATGAGCGGCGACGGCAAGTGTCGGTTCAGGACCAAAGATGGAGACCCCATTTACCATTTCCTCAACACTTCCACATTCGCCGAGTACACAGTGCTGGATTCAGCTTGCGTCGTCAAGATCGACTCCAAAGCCCCACTCCCCAAGATGACACTCCTCAGCTGCGGTGTTTCTACAGGTATTAATTAATCATTTCCGTCGTGTACAAATAATAAAAATAATTTTATATCTCGATATACTAGTAAAAGTAATATAAAAATACATTCTTTACAAAAAGTGATACAGGGAAAAAAAAATGAAAAGTCACGTTTTCTACACGTTAAACATTCGTTTCATAAAGACAGGCTATGAAACCTTTTTCCCCATAAAATGACCAAGTGTCACGTTAGATATCTCCCCTTTTTTTTTTTTGTAAGATTGTATTATAATACGAGTCGGTATGCATTAATTGAATTAACATAATAATAAATGGCGCAGGGCTCGGAGCGGTGTGGAACACCGCTGACGTGCCATCTGGGGCAAGTGTCGCTGTTTTTGGCTTGGGAGCTGTGGGGCTGGCTGTAAGTTTGCTCTATTTTAGCATATAGTTCGGCATTAAAGCGGTGCAGTCGGTTCGAACCGACACTTTATACTGCTTTATTTATACGAAAACTCATGTTAGACGATCTTATGAGTCTATTTTTTGTCGACACACATAAACGTTCTATAAGCGATTTTTACACCATAATGATTTGTGAACTATAAAAAAATATTATTGTTTTATATATTCATAGTTCTTGCTTTCAAGTTTTCATTAGTGTTTACTAATCTTTTAAAATTGGATGGACCAAGTTCTTATGGAATGAAAAATTAAAATTATGATTGATTTTATTTACAATAATTTTTATCTAATCAAATATCTATTAAATTGATATATTTATATTTACGTGATTTTAAATATTGCAAGTAATTAAATAAAATAGAAAGAAATTGACAAATAATATATAAAAATGTCCATTATGGAGGTTGACTTATATTTTAATGAATTTGTAGGTGGTTGAAGGGGCAAGAGCCAGAGGAGCATCAAGAATTATTGGAGTTGACATTAACCCCGATAAACGACTCAAAGGTAAATATCATTTTATTTCTTGGTTATTAATTAATTCCCATGATTTTAAGACCATGGTTAACTTACAAGGTCTCTTGTGAGACGTCTCACATATCTTTACTGTGATAATCCTACCGATATTCAAAATAAAAAGCAATATTCTTAGCATAAAAAATAATATTTTTTCATAGATGACCCTAAATAAGATATCCGTATCATAAAATACGACCCGTGAGATCCGTCTCACACAAATTTTTGTCAGTATGATAATGGATCTTTTCCTTGAATAATTTGTGTTATAATTTCAATGATATGTACTTATATATGACCATGTCCTATTATGTAGATTTTAGTTTCCATTCTTGACTTGACAGTCGTACCTAATTTTCCTGAAACAATACAAATGTCCGTCCTCCCATTCATTATTTGTCCATGTATTGTCCTTTAATGTCATAATTAAAAAGAGACAAAGTTGTTTAAGAAGGATTTTTGAATGACTTATAGTCTATTTTACATCAAAATTTTAAATTTAAAACGAGATCACGAGTTCAAAATCCGATTGTTAACAAATATAAATTTACTTTTTAAATATATGAAATTATGTGGATGGGACTAGAGTAAATCGAATAATCCACAATTTCCCTCTAATCATAGATCTAAAACGACTTACAAAAATGTGGAGTCAACGATGGCATATTGTCTTGGCCACGGTCAAAGGTCAATGACACCCAATTTTCCCAACCATATAATTATTTAATGAACTAAATAATTCATATTATATATTTATTTATTATTTTCTTGTATTTTTTTTTTTTTAAATTCCCAAAGGACAAGCAATTGGGATCACAGACTTCCTAAATCCCAAGGATCTGGACCAGCCTGTGCATCAGGTCAGCAAATGTCTTCCATAATTAAATACATCTAATTTTTATTTTATTTTATTTTATTTTATTTTGAAGAGAAAACAAATTAAGGGTCAACGATTCTTTGTGATTTGGGTCTTTTTAAAATTAGTTATTTTTTTTTTATATTTCTCTATAATATACAATTAGTTGTTTGGTCAATTATTTTATAATTAATAATGCAAAAAATGCTGCAGAAAATAAGGGAAATGACGGATGGAGGTGTGCAATATAGTTTTGAATGTGCAGGAAACTTGGATGTCCTCCGGGAGGCTTTTTTGTCAACACATGACGTAAGTTTCTTCTCCATTTTTTTTCCATTAAATTATTATATATATTTATTATAAAATATAAGAATAAATTATTAATATAAATACATTAAAATTAATACATGAGTAATTATATGAGATTAAATTTAAATAAGACGTGTGTAAAATTAGAGTAAATAAAAAAGAAGATAATTCATGAATATATTGTTTTAAAAAAAAGCATCGAGCTGTTTCGAGTCGTATAACGAGTCGTGTAACATATGCCACGTAAAAAAAAAAAATTTAAGTGATTCATTGAGGTATATATAGTTTTTTAATTTAAAAAATGTTTTGTATCATGTTCCATTAAATACCAAATTTTGTTAGTCTAACGATCTTTACTTTATAGCTTAGAAATATAGATACTCATACTATTGATGTGTGTGGTATGAAATTCTCGACTCCAGTTGGTGCTCTCTTTTTGCATATACTTTGCTCTAAATGTCACAAATATACAAATTATTATTACGAATTAACGAAAACTCATGATTTTTGTCGAAATCGGCTTATAATCCTTAAATATGAATTAAAATAATAAATAGAAAATAAACCACTGTTGGTAGTGTATAAATTATTTATGAAGTTTGACGGGGTTTGATGCAGGGTTGGGGTCTTACAGTGATACTAGGGATACATCCAACGCCAAGATTGCTACCAATCCATCCAATGGAGCTATTTGATGGGAGAAGAATGGTGGGATCAGTGTTTGGTGACTTCAAAGGGAAATCTCAATTGCCTCATTTTGCAAATCGGTGCATGAATGGGGTAATTTCTCGTCTTCCTTGTTCTTTCCTAAAAAAATTCATTCAACATATAAATTTTAGATGCCTTTTGTCCTAACTAATAAATTTCCTACCAAGTATTGTTTACTTTTCTAACCGAGATTAGTGCTAATATTGAAGTCAACGAATTTGAATTCAAGGCACATCATTTTTGACAAATAATTAACATATGTTTTGTGTTAGTAAAAAGTTGTTGCTTTAATTATGTAAGCCAATTTTTTTTTTTTTGTTTTCTTCCATAAACTCCACGTATGAATACTCGTTCATTTTTCATTTCAAAATCACACAAAAACACAAAGTTTCTCAACTACAATCATAAGTGTAGAAGTGAGATAAATGATTTAGTGTGAGATTTTTTTTTAAGGAGTGTTTATCCTTAGAAAGAATAGGATTAGTGAAGAGAAAATGAGTGTTAAAATCAGAGTGTTGTGATTGAAAGACTTCGTATTCTCAATTACCTAGTCTTATTTGTTATTAGTAAAGAAGTGATCTTATTGAGAGGTGTAGAGTGAATGTAGCCGAATCTTAGGGTGAACCACTATAAATATTGATGTTCATCTTACTCATTGTTGATATTACTTATGATGTCTCGCTGCGATGTTACCCCGTTTATTTTCCTGATATCCCAACAACTGATATCAAAGCGAAATTCTCAAATACTATAGGAAGTCTTCGTATGATATGTGGTTACAGCTTAGTCTGAAATTCCACAATCAGAAAAGGTTTTCTAGATAGTATTAGGGAAGTTGTTTTTTTATGTTCAAGTTTTGACGATTAATTCGTTGGCAGCAAGTCATAAAAGATGGAGGTACGCACAAGCAAGATGATTAGACTTAATGACTCTAATTATCAACTTTGGAAAAGTAAGATGAAAGATCTATTATTCGTCACAAAGATGCATCTATCTACCAGTGTTCATCGAGTCTAAACCAAATGATAATAAATCAGATGCCGAATGGATATTCGAGCACAAACGAGTCTATGGGTACATCCGAAAATTTGCTGATGACAACGTGTATAATCACTTCTTTAACGATACACATGCTCGTACACTTTGGTCGAAGTTTGATACACTATATGCCTTCAAAAGTGGAACAACAAATTGTTCTATTTGACCAATCTTTTAAGGGTTTGATACGAAGAAAGAACTCTAGTCGCAGGTCATCTGAACGAGATTCAATGATTCGTGAAGCAGTTATCAAGTATGAGCATAAAACTTGATGACGAGATGATAATTTAGATAGTGCTACCTTCATTACCAGAGTCTTTAGAGACTATGAAGGTATTACTAACGAACACAACACTAGGAGGAGTTGTGAGTATGTACTTCATTAAGAGTGATATCTTTAATGAAGAGATGAGGCGGAAATTGCAAGGAACTTCTACCTCACAGTCAGATGTTTTGGTTGTTGAGTCTAGGCGACGAAGCGAGATCAAGAAAAATACAAATCAGAAGCCAAGAAGAAGCAAGCGATTTTCGCCTCACAGTCAGATGTTTTTGTTGTTGAGTCTAGGCGGCGAAGCGAGATCAAGAAAAATACAAATCAGAAGCCAAGAAGAAGCAAGTTCTCAGGGAGATATGCCAACATAAGGTGTTATCGCTTTGGAGAAAACGAACATATTAAAAAATATTGCCAGCAATTGAAAAACAAACATGAAACCGACGATGACCAAACTCCGTTGACGAATTCAATGTTGTTCACGAGCTAGAGCATGAGACTGTAAATTTGGCAACTCAAGTAACTAGATGGGTGATCGATAGTGGAGCAACAGACCACTTCACATCTCGAAGATAATGCTTTACATCTTATATACAAGGGACTTTGATGTGGTCAGGGATAGAGAATAACGACTTATCTAGAGTCGTGGTAAAGGGAGATATGAGCTTGAATACTATGGACAACTCTACACTGGTCCTGAAAGACGTCAGGCATGTGCTAGATATGCTTCTAAGTCTGATATCAGTCGAAAAACTCAATGAAGAAAGTTTCTGCACAACCTTCCGAAATGAGGCATGTAAGATGTCAAGAGGATCACTTGTGGTGGAAAAGGGGTTAAAGATGTCGAAGCTATATGTAGTTCATGAAAAACATTTTGAAGGCGAGAACTAAGCAGGAGAAGAAATTAAACAGAGTTGTCGCACCGACGTCTTGGCCACGTAAGTTAAAAGAATTTTACATGCCTTGTGAGCAATCAAGTTCTGTTTCGTATAAAACAGGTTCATATGAAATAATGCAGAACTGCTTAGCCAGAAAACAAAACAGGATATCATTCAAAACTTCACCTCATAGCAGAGCCGATAAAATTCTAGATCTTGTACACTCAGATCTATGTGGTCTGATGTCATTTTTTCTTGGAGGAGCAAGGTACTGGTTAACTTCTATCGATGATCATTCTCTGAAAATTTGGGTGTGGACACTCAAAACCAAAGATCAAGTAGTGGAAAAATTCAATAATTTTCTAAACTTGGTTGAGCGACAAAACAGATAATGAACGAGAATACATTGGATCCTTTGATGAGATATGTAAAAGGAACATAATCAGACATCTAATGACGCTACCAAAGACACCACAACTCAACGAATTAGCTGAGATGATGAATAGAACTTTGACATAAAGAGTCAGAAGCATGCTTTCATATGTACGGTCTGAAGCAAACATCAGGACATGGTACAAGATGTTTTAATCTGTGATAAGAGGGATTCAAGAAAACCACTACAGACCATTGTGACATTTGTAAAAAATACCTCAGATGATGATTTAATAGTGCTTCTACTCTATGTATATGACATGTTGATTGTTGGCAAAGATGCTTCTGAAATCAAATGCTTAAAGAAGCTACTAACACAATTTCTATGAAAGACTTGGGGCCAACAAAAAGAATTATTGGCATGGAAATCTATCGAGGTAGGTATGCCAAGAATACCTGGTTGTTACAGGAGAAGTATATTGAGAATGTACTTCAGAGGTTCAACATGGATCAGGCCAAAGTGATTGGATGTCCTCTTGCCAAACACTTCAAGTTGAACTCAAAGCAGAGTCCTATTACGGAGGATGAGTAAAAAAAATGAAAATTGTCCCATATTTAGCTATTGGAAGTCTGATGTATGTCGTAGTATGTATTCAGCCAGATTTAGCTCATTATGTAGGTGTAGTGAGTAGATTCCTTTCAAAACCGGGAAATAAACATTGTGTTGTAGTAAAATGGATATTCAAATATCTACGGGAATCTTTAAACTTAGATTGAGTTTTGGAGGATCTAGACTCGAGCTTGTAGGCTACACATACGCAGATGGCAGGAGATGTTGACTCCAGAAAAATCCACATCAGGATACCTGATTATATTTGTAAAGGGAGCTGTGTCATGCAAAAGTGTGTAACATTGTCAACCACTGAAGCGGAGTTTATTGTAGCAACTGAGGCATGCAAAGAGCTTTTATGGATGAAAGGGTTTTTGGAGGAATTAAGTTTTGTGCAAGATTGATACAAGTTGTTATGTGACAGTCAGATTGCAATTCATCTTAGAAAAAATCCTTCAGTGCATTCAAGAACTAAGCATATTGATTTTCGCATCATTGGATATGAGATGTATTGGAGAGAAGTTGTTAAAGTTTGAAAAGATTCACACTGATGAAAAAAATATGATATGAAGACCTAAGGATTGCCGAAATGGAAGTTGAATATTGCAGAGCTATTACAAGT
This sequence comes from Primulina eburnea, assembly GCF_022965805.1. Taxonomy (NCBI): domain Eukaryota; kingdom Viridiplantae; phylum Streptophyta; class Magnoliopsida; order Lamiales; family Gesneriaceae; genus Primulina; species Primulina eburnea. The sequence goes on from NC_133114.1 coordinate 21,882,986, forward strand.
CTGATCAAATTCACAAAATGTGCTTGAGGTGGAGAATTGATAATATTTAAGCCAATAAAGGCACATAATTTTTGACAAATAATTAATACATGTATTGTGTTAGTAAAAAATAATTGGTTTAATCATGTAAGAGATGATTTTTTTTTCTTCTTAAAATTTCACCTATAAATACCAATCTATTTTCCGTTTCAAAATCACATCAAAACACAAAATCCTCTTATTTACAATCATAAGTGTAGAAGTGAGATAAATGATTTAGTGTGAGATTTTTTAAGGAGTGTTTATCCTTAGAATTAATATGATTAATAGAGAAAAATGAGTATTAAAATTTGAGTGTTCTGTGTGAAATACTTTGTATTATCAATTCTCTTGTCTTATTTATTATTAATAAAGAAGTGATCTTCTTGAAAGGTGTAAAGTGAATATATGTAGCCTAATCTTGGGGCGAACCACTATAGATATTGGTGTTCATCTTATTTATTGTGGATATTAGTTCTGATTTCCATTGCGATGTTATCTCTTTTATTTCTCTGAAATCCCAACAGTTAGTCCCTCTTATTTTCCCATATATATCCTCATCTCCGTTAATTTTTAGCGATGAATTAATGTTCTAGACTAAAAGCGTCGAGTTTCCTAAGCCAAAGGGTTTTTGGCATATCACAAACAATTTAAAGGAACCAAAACAGTTTTGATCCTAAATAAGAGTGACCCCGTTTATTTATATTAATTAATTAGTAGCCGAGGCCTTCTTTTAATATACATGATTCTACTATCTTTGTTTATTTATTAACTTTTCTTCTTGATATATTCAGGAGGTGAAGTTGGATGAATTCATCACCCACGAGTTGCCATTTATCAAGATTAATGAAGCTTTACAATTACTCATTGATGGGAAATCCTTGAGATGCCTTCTTCACCTTTGATCACCGTATATTTCTTCATATTTTGATATTCTGATACACATATGTTGATATATTTTCGAGTGAGCGTGCTGGATGTTTGCTGTATGTATTGAAATTATAACCACTCTAGCTGTGGAATATTTCGATATGTTTGTGCCAATTGGATTGCATAGAAACCATGTGATATGTTGTGAAGACGGATAAACTGTAGACGGGTCAACTCTACTATTCACAAAAAAGTAAACTCTTAGCATATAAAGTATACTCTTTCATGATGACCCAAAAGAGTCGCTCATAAATACGATCCGTGAGACGTCTACACAACTGCCATATGCATTTGAAGGAAAAAGTAAACCTCGAAACCTTAAAAAATATGCCAACAGTTCGGCTTTGCTTTGTACACCTGCACTGTATTCATGCTTTACTACTCAGCCGAGGCACTTTTAAAATAAATAAACAAAAACTCTAACACTCTCCCTCAAGTTTGGTATAGATTTATGACTCCAAGCTTGGATAAAGATAATTGATAGTTTTAAAGATGAAAGAAAAAAATATATGAAATATGATCTTTGTACAAAGATGAAAATGTTTAAGATGAAGATATATGGAAAATGATCTTTACTGTTGAAACTGTTATTTTAATTCGAACTGGTATATTTTATTCAACGGAAGCTTTACAGTTTATAGACTAATAAATAAACAACAAACTAACAATTTGCCTATAATTTAGGAACGGACAATTGACTTATTAAACTTGACTACAAACATGTGTGGCAGCCTTGATGCGAACAACCAACACTCCACCTTGCATTAAGGGTTGCAAACTCCAAGTCTTTGTCTAAGAAACTCAAATTTGTTTGCTGGAAGAGGTTTTGTGAATATGTCAGTAAGTTGGTCTTCAGATTGCAATAAATTAGACCCACTTCTTCTTCTTTTTGCACTTCTCTTGAAAAGAACAACTTGATCTTAAAATGTTTGGTTTTTCCGTGAAAAGCTGGATTATGTGATATTGATATTGCGGCTTCGTTGTCAACAAATACCTCTGTAGCTTTTAATTGCTTCAAGTGTAAGTCACATAAACTTTCTCAATCACAATGCTTGGTTTACTGTTGCTGTAGCAGCAACAAGTTCTACCTCTGCAGTGGATTGTGCCACATTTTCTTGCGTCTTGGAACACCAAGTAAAACACACCAGATCCTAGATTAAAATAATACCCAGATGTACTCTTCATATCATCTTTGGATCCACCTCAATCACTATCAGAAAATCCTGTCAACTTGAAGTTTGCCACTTCTTGAATTTTACACCATAGTCAACAGTCCCTTTGATTTATCTAATGACTCTTTTTGCTGTTTGAAGGTTCATTTCAGTAGCACAATGCATAAAACGAGAGAGAATGCTTACAGCAAAAAGAATATAGGGCCTAGTAGTAGTTAGATACATCAAACATCCATTCATACTTCTGAAATAGTTTTCTTCAACTTTGTCTGAACCATCTTCCTTGCTTAAGCTTTCTTTTTGATTCATTGGTGTAGCCATTTCTTTTCATTCGTCCATATGAAACTTTTTAAGTATTTCCTTAGCATATTTTCTCTGATAGATGAAAACTTCTCCATCAGCTTGTTTGATTTCCATGCTAAGAAAATATGTCAATAGCCCAAGATCTTTCATGTCAAAGACCACCATCATATCTTGCTTGAATTCATCAATACGCTTGGCATTATTACTTGTCACCAACAAATCATCCACATACAAAGACACAATAAGAAAATCATTATTTGTTTCTTAAAATAAAGGGTGACTTCCGATAGACTTTTTCCAAAACCCAAGCTCAATAAATGATCATCTATACTAATATACCAAGCTCGTGGAGCTTGTTTTAAGTTGTAGAGTGACTTTTTTAGTAGGCACACTTTGTCTTCATGGCCTTCTTCAATGAGTCTTTCTGGTTGCTTAACAAAGATCTCCTCCTGCATTAGACCATTTAGGAAGGCTGATTTTACATCTAGCTGAATATTTTCCACCCATTTTGAGCTGCTATAGCTAGGACCAACTGTATAGTGTCTAATCTGGCAACAGGGGCAAATGTGTCGGAGTAATCGACCCCAAAAATTTGAGCATATCCCTTGACAACCAACCTAGCTTTGTGCTTATTGTTAGACCCATCAACATTGAACTTGGTCCTAAACACCTATTTTACTCCAATTATTTTTCTATCCTTTGGTCTGTCAACTAGCACCCAAGTCTTGTTCTATTTTTACCATTGATAGCTCCTCCTCCATTGCCTTTTTCCACTTTTGGTCTTTAATGGCTTCTTCATAACATGCAGGTTCACAAATGGCTACATTGCATCTTTGATAAATATCATGAAGTGATCTTGTTCCACGGATTGGTGGATCATCTTCCGTTTCCGGTTCAATTTCTGAAGTTTGGATTGACAAACTTGCTTTTATCTTGCTTGTATATGCGTCTTTTGTTTGTTCCCAGTTCCACTTATCTTCCTCAAGGAAGAACACATCTCTACTAACAGTTAACCTCCCTGTTTGAGGTTGATACACCTTGTAGGATTTAGAGGTAGAACTATAACCCACAAAGATGCCTGGTTCAGACCTTTTGTCTAGTTTATCCCGCTTGACCTATGGAACGTGAGAGAAACCAATACAACCAAATACTTTACTTTTAGGAATTTGAGTGAAGGTTTATAACCATACCATGCCTCGAATGAAGTTTTATCCTTCAAAGCCTTGGAGGGCAATATGTTTCAAAACTTTTTGGGTAACTCCTTCTCATGAAGCATACATCTGGTCATCTCCATTATATATTGGTTTCGCCTTTCACTAACTCCATTCTGTTGCGGAGTATATGGAGCAGTTAATTGGTGTTCTATGCCAACTTTCTCGCAGAACAAATTGAATTCCTGTGAAGTGTATTCTTTTCCATTATCAGATCTTATCGTCTGAATCCTACAGCCACTCTGATTTTCCACAATTTTCTTGAATTTCCAAAATACTCCAGCAACTTCTGATTTGAATTTTAAGAAGAAAAGCCAGCAAAATATTGTACATAATCTATAAAACTGATGTAATACCGACTATCTGTTAACGATGGTGTTCTTTGAGGCCCGAATACATATGTGTGAATAACTTGAAGCTTTTGAGTGGCCTTCCAAGTTGACTTTGGGAATGGTCTTCTTCTGTGTTTACCATATTGACAAGTATAACAGTTTAGCAAGTGATCTCCAAAGTTTGGTAAGCCAATTGTCAGTTTTTTTGCTTGCATGAGCTGCATCTTTTCCAAAGGACAATGACCGAGCCTCTTGTGCCATATTGCAATGTTGCTGATTTCAGTAGAATAAGCAACAAATTCTTCTTTCATAGGATCAAAAGAAAAACTATTAACCTTCATTCTAACCTTCATTCTTCTTAAGAATGCGACAAAAACCATCTTCGAAGATTACTTTAAAGCCTTTTCCCATTAACTGACCAACACTTAGAAAATTCTGGTCAATTTCTGGCACATAAAGAACATCAAAGATTTTCTTTGTACCTGCAACATTTGTTATGGCAACTTGTTCCTTTTCTTTTGACAGAAATGTAATCACCATTTCCAATTTTTACCTTAATGATATTAGTTGGCTTGAAATCTATGAAAAGTCCCTTGTCATGAGTCATGTTGAAACGACCTCTATTTTTTTCCTAATCTTAAACCAGAAATTCTAAATTAATAACTAAAATAATTTAACATAATCATGAATCATAATAATTTAACAATTTAAATCTCAAATGCATAAAATAAAATCATAAATCATCGACTAACCAAAATTCCTAAATCGACCTTTAAAAAGATCGGCTAACAATAAAATTAAGCATAAAAATATTTCTAATAAAAATCATTAACATAATCTTTAAATCATTAATCTATCTAGCTAGTGCGGTAATATAAAGGCCCTCGGGTGTGTACATGCTGCACTCGATCCAATCAATCGTCAGAACCTCCCATAAATCATCAATCATGCATCATACAAACCTAGTGAGTCTAAAGACTCAACACGTTCTAAACACGGAGAGCAAATAATACATATACAATCACATGTATTAAAATCATATTTTTATTTAAAATAATATTTTGAACATAATTAAACCATTTAAAATCATTTTAGCATACTTAAATCATAAATAGTAAAATCATTTTAAAATAACTTTAAGCAGTAAATAAATACTTTAAAAATCATTTAAAAATAAGCTTTGAGCATAAATAAATCATTTTAAAAATAACTTTAATCCTCATAATAAATCATATATCATCAGAATCATTTTTATCATAAGCTTTCAGTCATATATCATTTTGGGTGAAGTTTGATTCTTAAAAGTGACTAGCTTTTATCCTTTGTCGACTGCAGTCTTAGCTCCACATCGTCCATAGGGGTGTGTACTAGGCTCCACCATGGAAATACGATCGTCGTGGTAACTCTTGGGGCCTTTTCACATACACAGGGTTCCTCTGGGTCTTGGCCCATAAACGAGGGTCCCTCTGGTCCTTGGCCTGTATATGGGCTCTCTCTAGGGCCTTGGCCCTCATGTCATCCCCAAAAAATCATATATCATATCTTTTGTCATAGTCAATTCACATCCCTGAAAATATTTTTCTTTTTCTTTTCTTTAAAAATCATAAAATAAGACAGATTTCCAAAAATAGCATTTTAAACCGTATAAATTGTACAGCTTTACCATAAATCGTAAAATAAATATTATCATCAAAATTATCATTTTAAATAATATAATATCAGTTTAAGAAGCGTTATGATCCTTTGGACGCTGCCAAGCGTTTTCGTATTTTCTTAAGTCTAAAATTACCGTTTTGCCCTTGGACGTAAAAATTCTCGAATTTATCTTTTTCTCACTTTTAATGACATGGGCTTACCTTAAATAATTATTTAAGTTTTAAATATAATTTTTCAAAATTTTATAAAGTCTAAAACTAGGATTTTCAATTAATTCTTTAATTAGCGTTTAGTGCGTCGATTAAATCTCGAATAAATCCACAATTCCATATTTTGATCCCACATTTTAAACGTAGCATTTTTTGTATTTATTTTACACTTCAAATCATAAGCCACCCTCGGGGACACATGGATTCAATTTTTTGTTCTTAAATTCGAAATATGACACCTAAACGGACCACCCGAGCCATCTCCCGAAATACTTGAACCATATTCAAGCCACCTCAAGCCAAACCCGAGCCAACCCACCTAGGCCCCCACTTGACCAAGCCCAACTCAAAAAACCAGCCCCTAGCTCACCAAAAATCTTCTGGACAGAAGCCAAACCTATGCATGTATGTGTGCGTGTGTCTCCTGGTACAATAAGACTCCCATCTAGTCTAGGACCCTTCCAGTGGAGCCACCACTGAGCCACACGACCCTAACCATCCCTGGACCATGCCCAGACCCAGCCCAGACCAGCCCAACACCTAGAACCCAGCAAGTGAAACTCCTAAACCAGAAAAATAGCATGCGCGTTGCCTTTGCTGGTTTCCATCTCCTCTCGAGCTAGCAAGCCACCCAAGCCACACCAGCCCCTGGCCCGACCCTTGCCCATCACTCTAGGACCCTGACGCACCACCTAGACCAGCTCCAAACCGAGCCACCCTCTGAAACACTCGGTACACTGTTAGAGTAAGTGTCCGTCGAGCCAAGTGTTAGCCGAAGGTTCATGTTGAAAGTCTATGTATAACAATCTTTATTTTAATAATATTTGAAATAATTATTTTGGCACATCTTTATCTGTATACACATGCTAGTTGCATAGATAAAGTCCTTGAATATAGCAATATTGGAAAGAATATGAGATGCTCATATGATGAATATCATGAAACTCATATTGCAATATTATATATTCTATACAGTTCCTAGTCGATTCAGTCGCCGCTAAGAAGGATATAGGCCGCTCGAGTTCGAGACTAGTATCTGCAATGTGAGTACCATGTTTCATTGGTAGGGAATATTGTGATGTCCGAACATGCAGATAGGTGCTCCTTGTAGAGTGCACTGAACAACCATCCATAAAAGACTTTCCAAGTGGTTCTCACTTATCGAGTGAAAACATCATAGTTTATGGTTGTACACCATTAAACCTTATGACCCGGGACAACATTGAGACTCTATATGATAGTATTACAATTTGACTTGTTTACCGACTCTCATGGGTCATCAGGTGGCAAGGTTGGGTGTTTTGTCAAAACATATAGGAGTTGATGCATTGTAGTCGGGAATTCACCGCTTACCTTCAGGTATGGATATTGTTGGGATCGATTAGGGGGTAATCGTTGAGCTACAATAGCTCGGTTCTTGAAATATTGAACACCAATGAATTAAATCATGTTTGATATGAAATCAAGCGAAAAACACTCGAAATAATCCTTCGTAGAAACTGATTAAATATTTTGTAAAGCATTTAAAATATATGCAAGTTGAATGATTAAAAATATTTTGGTTGAAGTATTTTATCAAACACTTGGTGTGCAATATTTTATTTGAAGGACACATAAAATGCTTCAACAATGATCCTTTAAACACAATGGAAATAATAAATAAATGCAATAAAAAAATAGACACAAATTTGTTTATGGATGTTCGAAGACTTTAAATGCTCCTACATCACCCCTTCTTCCCCTTGGGAAGGATTCACTAGAAGACTTTGATTAATACAACTCTTTGTACAAATCCACATAGCTAGGACTTACCCACTCCCTAAATTGAACTCCTAGCACTCAAGATTGTAGGCATCACCTCACAATCAGCATATTGTATGCAAAGACTACAAACACATTGTTTTACGTCTTTGTGTGAAAACTCACTCAACTAAACTTTGAAGTTCAACTCTCTTGTATATGTGTGAGTGATTGTGTGTGAGGAATTTATCCTTTACAATGTACATCTCAAATGTATCCTCACATAAGGGCTTGTGTTCTCAACTAGCTGATTTCTTCGTGCTAACTACCCATACTTTGAATCATCTTAAGCTCTTGTTTGATCTTCAAGATGTTGTATTTATAGGCCCCAACAATGATATATACGTTAGACATAAGAATATGACCGTTTGGAAAGTTTCTGTATTGTTTCTGAGATTGCAACAGTCAAATTCACCTTTATGGACATTTTCTCGACTGATCAACTCTGGTCAACTCAAATGGTCGTTCAGTTCAACTGGTCAGCAGCTGGTTCAGTTCTGTTCAGTTGGTCAGCTGCTGATTCGGTTCAGTTCAGCTGGTTCAGTTGGTCTGGTTCAGTTCAACTGATCGGTTCAGTTCAGCTGTTCTGGTTCAACTGGTCTTCAACTAGTCTGGTTCGGTAGTCAGTTCAGTTTCAGCTGGTGTGATGAAATCAGCCTAGCTGATTTCAGTTTGTGCACAACCAGTAACTTCATCTTCATTTATCAGCGATTTAAGCTTCGATTCAGACTTTGACTTCCGAAGATGATTTTTAGATAATCGTATTTTATTTTCAACGCATACTGAATTGCTTCATTTCAATAACCGAGCTGAGAGATATGACCAAAAGACCGCAACTACTTATGCCCAACTGATTGCTGTTTTTGTGCAATCCGTTTGCTAATTCAGCGATCAGTTAGACCATGATAACATTCGAATTTGCCCAACTGACGTGACATACGACTTGTTCCAAATTGCGTTTTCTGATCAGCTCAATTGGCGGAATGTCATTTGAATCATGCAGTTGATAGATATCATCAAAATACTGAAGCTTGCTAGAAATTCATTTTGTGTAGAATTCGGTTTCAGTTACCTTCTTGTGTTTGTAACTTCACACATGAGTAAATATGTTAGAAATACAATAACAAGTTTTTTAACATCAAAATCAAGATTTCAAACATGAAATGTTCCAACAATCTCTCTCTTTTTTATGATCACAAAACTTGGATAAACAATCAACTCAACTAACATATTTCTCCCCCTTTTGTGTGAATCAAAAAGTCGTATTTTCAAACATCCCCCACAATATTTAAAATAATATCTCCATTATAATGAGTTCTCCCCCTATATTTTTGAAGTTTTGAAAATTATGAAAGAAGAATGATAACTAACCAATTTTCTCCATTGCTCATTTTCAGCTGCAGCACATATGCTCTATCTTCAACAAATAAACTGTATTTTCTCGTGCATAATTAGGTTGCAAATTTTATACCGTTGTAATCCTCTACGAGTCTAGTTTGTAACGCATAAAGCGGTTTTTCATTTGGAGAATCGAGTAAGGAGATATGTCATTTTTCCCACGGTCGCTGCAAGCTGCGCGAAAATTCAGTTTTGCATATACATGTTTAAAATATATGAAATTTTTGAATTTTAAACATCAAAATCAGTTTCAATGTTCTTTCAAGAACAACCCGCTCTAATACCTATTGTTGGGATCGATTATGGGGTAATCGTTGAGCTACAATAGCTCGGTTCTTGAAATATTGAACACCGATAAATTAAATCAAGTTTGATATTAAATCAAGTAGAAAACACTCGAAATAATCCTTCGTAGAAACCGATTAAATATTTTGTAAAGCATTTAAAATATATGCAAGTTGAATGAGTAAAAATATTTTAGTTGAAGTTTTTTATCAAACACTTGGTGTGCAATATTTTATTTGAAAGACACATAAAATACTTCAACAATACTCCTTTAAAAACAGTGGAAATAATAAATAAATGCAATAAAAAATAGACACGAATTTGTTTATGGATGTTCGGACACTTCAAATGCTCTTACGTCACCCCTTCTTCCACTTGGGAAGGATTCACTAGAAGACTTTGATTTATAGAACTCTTTGTACAAACCCACTCAACTAGGACTTACCCACTGCCTAAATTGAACTCCTAGCACTCAAGATTGTAGTCAGCACCTCACAATCAGCATATTGTTTAATGTCTCATATGCAAAGACTACAAACACATTGTTTTACGTCTTTGTGTGAAGACTCACTCAACTAAACTTTGAAGTTCAACTCTCTTGTATATGTGTGAGTGATTGTGTGTGATGATTTATCCTTTACAATGTACATCTCAAATGTATCCTCACACAAGGGCTTGTGCTCTCAACTAGATGATTTATTCATGCTAACTATCTATGCTTTGAATCAATCTTCAAAAGTTCTTGTTTGATCCTCAAGATGTTGTATTTATAGGCCCCAACAATGATATATACGTTAGACACAAGAATATGACCGTTTGGAAATTTTCTGTACTATTTTTGAGATTGCAACGGTTAAATTCGCCTTTATGGACATTTTTCCGACTAGTCAACTCAACTGGTCAGCAGATAGTTCAGTTCTGTTCAGTTGGTCAGCTGCTGGTTCGGTTCAGTTCAGCTGGTTCAGTTGGTCTGGTTCAGTTCAACTGTTTCGGTTCAGTTCAGCTGGTCTGATTCAACTGGTCTTCAGCTTGTCTGGTTCGGTTCAGTTCAGTTCAGTTTCAGCTCGTGTGCTGAAATCAGCCTAGCTGATTTCAGTTTGTGCACAACCAGTAACTTCATCTTCATTTATCAGCATCTTAAGCTTCTATTCAGACTTTGACCTCCGAAGATGATTTGTAGATCATCGTCTTATCTTGTCAACGCATACTGAATTGCTTCATTTCAATAACCGAGCTGAGAGATATGAACAAAATACCTCAACTGCTTGTACCCAACTGGTTGTTGTTTTCGTGGAATCCGTTCGGTAATTCAGCGATCAGTTAGACCATGATAACATTTGAATTTGCCCAACTGATGTGACATACGAATTGTTCCAAATTACGTTTTCTGATCATCTCCATTGGCGGAATGTCATTTGAATCATCCAGTTGAGAGACATCATCAAAATACTGAAGCTTGCCAAAAATTCAGTTTGTCAAAAATCGGTTTCAGTTCGTTTCTTGTGTTTGAAACTCACACATGAGTAAATATGTTAGAAATACAATAACAAGTTTTGTTAGCATCAAAATCAAGATTGAGAACATGAAATGTTCCAACAGATATCCTATGTGATCTCATGTATATGTAGTATGAAATCTCTTATCAGGATATGGTGGTAATTATGAAAGAGGTTTCATATATTACACCATCGATGCAACTACAACATGACACATAGTGTCGATTCTTTGACAGCTCTCGATATACCAATAGTTGTCGAATCGGTCAGGATATATGAGATGAAGGGACCGTACTGTACGCTAACCATAATTGAATGGTTCTTGCAGGCACTATCATTTTATACCTAGGGAATCATGTAAGCGATGCTGCTAGGCGTTTAACATGATTGGTTGGGTACTATTAGAATTGAGTTCTGACGTTCTTATTATCAAGAAGTTGATAATTAAGAATGAAGCAATTGAGTTATGCTCATATAAGGACATGTTAGTCTCGAATCACATTAAAATGTGAACTCACGGCTAGTTGTATCAATGAACCATTGAGGACCACACAAGTGCTAACTTTCTAGATCCCGTTGAGAAGTAAATTAGTTCGATGTGTTGGACAGCTTATAAAGGAGTTTATAAGCATAAAGAAAATTAGAAGTATAACTTCTATAAGGGGAATATAACTTTTAACTTGTGGAAGTATTCCTGAATTAAAAGTTGGCCAAGTGAATAATTTATTTGAAAATTGTGATTTTCATAAAAAAATTTATGGACTAAATTAAATTAATTCAAGTGTTGAATTAATTAAATAACATTAGCGGACCTATTATTGTCCAAATAATTAAATTAATTCAAGTGTTGAATTAATTAAATAACATTGTGCATTGTAGAGCCCAATTAGAGATAATTATTAAACTAGTGGGCTTGAGTAAAATCAAGTAAATTTTAAATGGTCTCAAATTTGTTTGAGACATTTAAATAAAAGTCCACGAGCCTTGTAATTGTTATAAGTCCAAGTAAAAAACATGCAAGGGAGGTGAAAGGTTGGATGCAACTTTTTATTATAAAATGTATGGCATGCTCATGCACTTTATCATTTTTCATACACGAAGAAAAAAAACTCTTCTCCCTCTCTCCTCCAAGGCTTTGGCCAAAATTTGTGAAGAAAATTCCCTTCAATTTTGTTCTTCAATTGTTGAAGAAGAACATTACTTCTCAAAGAAAAATGCCTTACATTTTCATAGTGCAAGTGTAAGGTGGATTTAGCTTGTTGGTGGTGGCCTTTAATTTGAGCAAGGTGTTGCTCTTGGAAGCTTGAAGATTTGTCTTGCCATTGAAGAGCTTAGTTTTGACAACTAAGTTGTAGTCATAATCAATCTATTAAGATTGATAGGTAATGTGGGGACCCGGACGCTAATCCAGTACTTAATCATGTTTGGGACTAATTAATCAATTATAAAACTGGGTCTAAATTTTTTTTTAAAATACATAGCGGAAACGTAATGTAATTTACTCAAATTACATATTAAACATGAACATACATCTCAGTATAAAAGTACAAGTCCTGTACAACATACATTTATTCAACTAGGGTTTAACAACTAATATCAAGTGTCTAACCCTATCTCTAAATCAAGTCCGGAATCACCACGCTATCTGTCTTCTCTCATCCTCTTCTTGACCCTGATCCAGCCCCACCTGTTGTCATGCACACATACAAACAAGACAACAGCCGGATAACTCCGGTGAGAATGAATCCCAGTATAAACAATGTATACATGCAATTATATAGAAACATATACAAAAGCATATAGCAGTTATCATTAACATGTAGCAATTCAACAAACATGAATGATATAAAACTGTAAATCAACATGTCATATCAGACTCAACTTAACCGACGCGTCGTCTCAGACTCGACTCCACTGACACGTCGTCTCAGACTCGACTCAACTCTATCCTAGGGATCCCGATGTCTGGATATAGGTAATTATATTGAATCTCAGTCGATAGGAATGAATCAATCCCTAAACGGCATCGATATAATTAATATCTCCAGTGTCTGGGCGAATCAGCCGCAGAATCGACGACTCAGTCAATAACCTGACGAATCAGCCAGTAATTAGGCGAATCAGCCAATAACCAGACGAATCAGCCTGTAATTAAGCGAATCAGCTTAAGTTTAGACGAATCAGTCTATAACCCGACGAATCAGCCGGTGACTAGGCGAATCAGCCTATAATAAGACGAATCAGTCAATAACCCGACGAATCAGCCGGTGACTAGGCGAATCAGCCTATGACTCAACGACTCAGTAATCCATACATACAGTCAGTATCTAAGCAATTCAGTCAATGACTAGCGAATCAGCAGTCATTACATGCAGTAGCTATAAATCAATAAGCTACAAAAATCAATCTTATCACACAGTAGCTATAAATCAATAACCTACAATCATAAGTCTGATTAAGTGCAAATATCAATGCAATAAGTAAAAGTATGTGATTTAGGGAAACTCGAGTCAAACCTCACTCGAGTTGTGCAATCCCAACTCAACATTAATTTATACATTTCTTTCTGATACTCTGACTCTGTCGAAGTCTCGAACCCCAAGCCTGTCAATACTCAGTCTGACAATAACGATATTGAGGGTATAATATCAATACACCATCCAACAAATACTGGATATAATCAGAATTCAATCAAATTCTGTTTCAACGACATCACGTCATAATTTCAATATATCCAGCAATACCATATCAGTCAGATATCAATTCTAATATCTCATAATCAATAACAACTCAATTCTGATATCAATTCTCAATCAATTCAACTCTAAAAATCATAACAATTTCATATGGTATTTTTTCCTCAATCCGGTTTCGATTATACGATGTCTAACATGCCAAGAACATCATATATGAATCATATCAGATTCTGACAATACCATATTGTCAAATCATATCAAAACGTAGCAAAACTTACGTCCAGTTGTAGCCTACGTTGATAGGAACACAGTACCGCAGTCAGATTCAAAATCAGACGGACGGATTTCTCGTAAATCACAAATCTATGCGTCGAACCCTTTCTTTCCCTCTTGCCTCGGTTTCCTTCGTTTCTGAAGAATTTTCGTTTGTATGTATATATATATATATATATACATTGCATGATATAAGGGCAAGTGGCATTGTGCATGTTCTGCACGTTTCTCGCTAGGGCGGTCAAAACCTACCGCTAGGGCGAGTCAGTTTCGGTTGAGATCCTCGGCTGAACATCTCCTGTCGCTCGGGCGGTCAAAAGTTGCTCGCTAGGGCGAAGAACTCTCGGCCCTCACAATTATACATGCGCGCTCGGGCGGTGCTTTTCTGCCGCTCGGGCGCGAGATGTTCGGCCTAACATCTTGAGATGTTCGGTTCAACATCTTGGCTTAACATAAACCAACGCCCGACTTCGTCATTTAAGTTCCTATGACTTCCATTACGTCAATTAATCAACGTCTGATTAAAATGATTAAATCTCGGGCATTACAGGTAATTTCTTAAAACACCCTATGAATGCCATTTTATGTTTTATTATATTTGCTACACACTATAGTTTAGGGTGCTCGATTTTCTTGCTAGAAAAATAATTTTAAAACTTCTGTTGCGCAAGCAAGCACTTTAATCGATCCCCTTTCAAGTGGTATCATGAGCTATGGTTACTATTTTGTGTAACATATACTTGATATTTTATTGATATCAATTTCTAACCACATGAGATGATTTGTTGCAACAAAATCGAGGCCGGTTTGGGGCGCTGCCCGTTTCGGGCAGCCCTTTGGGGTGCTGCCCCTTTCGGGCAGCTTGGACTGCCCGAAACGGGCAGCAAGGGCAGCCCTTTGCAGCTGAAGGGGCTGCCTGAACAGCCCCTTCAAATTTTAAAAAAAAAATTTGGTGTGCATGTTGGCCGGAATCCGGCGACGGCGATGACGAATAGGGTTTCCAAAAGTGTTTTGGAATATCAAAGTGTCATGGGCCTTGAAGTTGTTGAGTCATTAGATGACTAATACAATTTGTGAATTTAAATGGGCCAAAATATTTTTGGTGAAAAATTACTTTTTGGGCCTTTAAGTTAAAATTTCCAAAAGTTGTACATATTTATTCATAAAATAAATAATTTAAGTTGAATTTTAATTATTTATAGTAAATGATTATTTACAAGAAATTCGGTTACAAATAAATTAGTTAGAAAGTAGACAAAAGAGTTTGTATACTTTGTTAATTTAGTTTATAATCGTGGCGATTTGTGATTGGATCAAGATATATAATCTTAGATCAATTGATTATTGTGATAATTAATTGATGGTGTATGATATGTGATATTACGCATGAAGGATGATCAAAAGCCCAAGCCCAATTTGCTAGGTGTATGCTAGGATATTTTGTGTTGAATGATTGTAATAATTATCAAATTTCAAGTGGGCTTGGTTTATGGCACGTTCAAACACCATGAGATGTATCCCTATTTGCCATGGATATTTATTTGTAAATATTAGTATAGTGGAAAATCAAGATTGGAAGATGGTCGCGTTAATGATTATGAAGATCGAAGACATGTAAATATTGGAAGCTTATGTACAAGTTGCATTTGCATCCCATGCATTTCTTAGGATTGGACCTAGGCCCGTGCTTAGCTCACACGGGCCATTAGTATTGGGGCAATTGATCATCCTTGTTTTGTTTAATGTTTATAATATATGCACGATTGTTGCGTGTTTTCCTGAATGCTCGCAAGCGCACGACGTCAAGTTATAGTAAAATGTAATTTTGAGCACAAGTGTCGATCCCTTGAGGAGTGTGTATAAAAATTTATATCAGTTCTTGTAATTAAAATAGTCTCAATTTTATTTAGAATAATCAATTAAAAGGTTGGTTTGCTTAATCGAATTAATTGAAAACAAAGGATTAATCTAATCACCGAATTGAGAATTAACAATGAGAGAAAATATCTAGAGAAATTATTTCACCAAGTTTTCACGAATTTCCAGTTAAATTTATATTCCCGAATTCCAATTATTTAATGGCTAAGAACACTTAATTATTTTATTACCCCTTTCCCAAGTGACGAATAAACTGTACCAATCAACTTCGATTCAATTATTCCTAATAAAATCTAAGTTTAATTGATAAATGCAAAAAATGTTCTTACCTAAGCCTCGTTAAAGTTATACGCCTTCCGAACGCTATAAACATTCAATGATGTGTCCCTAATGATCTATAATCCTAGTCTTTCTCCCGAGTTGTAGAATTAATCAAACAACACACAATTTATGGCCAGTAAATTGCAGTATAATTAAACACAGAGAACACAAGTAAACAATTGCGGAATTCAATCAATAAACAATTGCGTCAAATTATCGCATCAACAAAGTTACGTCATTCTCTAGATTAGAAAATTAGTTCATGACGAATTCTAAATAAAAACAACACATGTTCGAAGGTTTAGACATCGAGGTAAAGGAAAATATAAAAGCGAGATAATAGATGACAAATCCGAAGTGTCGTCTCCATCCCCAGATCCGTCGTTCTTCGTATTTGTGATTGTTCTTCGCACTCTAGATCTTCGTCTCGTGTCCGTGCCTCTATCTCGTGTGTTTCTTTCCGACGGCGGCTCCCTCCATTTTTAACCTAAGATTCGCGTCAATTTATATTTTTTTGGGTGCCGTGCGCGCTGTTGCGCGGCTGCGCGCCTCTCAGGTTTTCTGTTGCTTCTATGCGCGAGCGATTTCACGTGATGTCGAGCGGCTGCGCGCAATCTTATGGTCTCTCACTATGTTCCTGCGCGCGCAGCTGCGCGCACAACTGCGCGTAATGTGGCGTGGCTGCACGCAAGCTTCTGTCGATCTTCTTGCATGTGTGCGAGCGCGGTAGCGCGTGATGTAGCGCGGCCGCGCACCCACCCTTCTGGCCGAGACGTGCTCGCACTGCTATGCTTGGGGTGTTTTCTTGCTATTTTTGCACTATTTTTCTCACTCCAGCAATGACAACCAAAACGAACAAAAAACGCATATTTCCGTTCGAAACTAACACAATTCAAAATGGATTCTTATATAAATTAAGTGCAAATATTGCTCTTATCAATGATATGTTATAAATAATGAGTATGCGCGTTATTATTATGATAATGACAAAGTTGCATGAATCCGACAAACATACGATCAAACATGGCGAGCTTTTGAATAAAATTAATGATGAGACCTTTCAAAATTAAAAACCCTCATTTTGAATAAGATTCAAAATTAATATCAAGCCCGAAAAGGAGAATTATAAAGGTGTTTATAATTTCCATGTCTTCTATCAACAATGGGTGCATGATAAACGCTACCCGTGTTCGAGGCTCGGCTCATATTATTGGAGGAGGGGCCTGGACACCGGAAAGCTGTGACATCCATTGACATGGTGATGTGAACTACGTGAAACTCCCATGATTTCGGCTCATATTATTAAGGGAACTCATGGTGACCGTCCATTAAGGTTCGACTTCGATGGGTAAGGCTTGACACGTAAAGATAAACAACATCATATTATTGGGTCCTAGTCAAACGTGAGACAAAAGTTTATGTAAAAGGTTGCATAGAGATGCAATTAAAAACTACCTTTTAGGAATTATGATTGACTGATATTATTCGGGATCATAATTTGCTAATTGGACCTTACGTACATACTGAAGAAATGAGTTTCCCGTTTTCACTAGAGGGTAGTGAAAAATGTCAAAATAGTGGGAGCGAAAATTTAAGAAGTAAAAATCCATACTTTATATCATACTAAATATTTTAAAATTGTCATTAACATTTATCTGTTTTACTTTTCAATACAATTTTTGACAATGTCTTCGATTCGCAATTCGCTATCTGCAATACTCGACAAACACGTATTAACCGGACCTAATTACCTCAATTGGCTAAGAAATCTGAAACCGTCTTGAATTCAGAAAGGATAGCGTATACACTTACTTAGTTGCCCCCTGTTGAGGCTCCGACTAGCTGCACTCTTGAGGAATTGCAGACTTAAAAGGATTGGTGTGACCATGACTTGCGAGCTAAGTGTTATATGCAGGGTTCTATGAATGATGAGCTGCAGAGGCGTTTTGAGGATGCAAAGAGTGCAGCTGACATTCATTTTCATCTCAAAGAGCTCTTTGGTGAGCAGACACGGTCTCTTAGGCATGCTACCATCAAGGAGCTGATCACTTTACGCATGCGAGATGGGGCCTCGGTCCATGAGCATGGCCTAAAGTTGATTGGGCTCGTGGATAAGCTTGTTGACATGGATCTTAAATTGCCATCGGAGCTGACCACCGACGTGTTGCTCTTGTCACTGCTTAGGACATTTGATCCTTTAGTGGTGAATTTCAACATGAACAAGATGGAGCCAACACTTGAGGAGTTGGTGAACATGCTTGTTACCTTTGAGTCAACCATCAAAAAAGAAAAGCCGGTTCTTTATGTGCGTTCTTCATCTGGTACGAAGACTGGTCCACCTGGGAAGGGAAATAAGCATTCTTTCCAACGTCCCAAGAAGAACGTGCCCTTGAAGAGACAATCTTCGAGTCCCGCTGTGGCAGCCATACCAGTGAAGGCTGACAAGACTGCTGATATTTGTCATCACTGCAAGAAGCCTGGACGTTGGAGGCGTAACTGCAGAGAATATCTTGCCCAGAAGAGTTCTATAAATGGTATGTCCTATATTGAAATATACATTTCAATTAACTCTACTTTTTGGGTATTGGATACTGGATGTGGGTCACATCTCTGTAATGATTTACAGGTGATGAGAAGAAGTAAGAGACTAAGAGAAGGTGAGACCTTCTTGAGGATGGGCAATGGGGCAAGAGTTGCTGCCAAGGCTATTGGAGATGTTTACTTACTTTTGAACAATGTTTTTAAGTTAGTTTTAAGAGATGTTTTGTTTGTAACTAATTTGGTGAAAAACATCGTTTCCATTTCTATGATTGATAAAGATGTATATTTTTGTTTATTTAGCAAAGGTATTTACAACATTTACAAGAATGAATATTTAATAGGTACAACTGAACTTGAAAACGATCTCTACAACTTAAAATTGAAAGATATTCCACTAAACAATGCCCAAGCAATAACAACAAACAAGCGAAAACAAGATACTCTAAATTCGTCACAATTATGGCATGCTCGATTAGGACATATTTCTCTAAGAAGGATGAACAAGCTAGTGGGAGTGGGCATGTTTGATATGTCTGATATTAATTCTCTCCCAACTTGTGAATCATGTCTAAAAGGAAAGATGACCAAAATTCCCTTTAAGGGCCATGTGGAGCGAGCCAAAGGGTTATTGGATTTGATATATATTGATGTGTGCGGTCTGCTTAGCATCACCACTAAGCATGGACATGCCTACTTCATCACCTTTACCGATGACTTTTTGAGGTATGGGTTGTATTTGATGAAATACAAGTCTGAAGCCTTTCAAAGGTTCAAAGAATTCAGAAGTGAAGAAACAGTTGGGACGAAGCATCAAGTCGCTTCGATCGGATCGAGGTGGTGAGTACTTGAGTGCTGAGTTCCAAAAGTATCTTAGGGAGAATGAGATTCTCTCGCAGTGGATTCCGCCTACTACGTCATAGTTGAATGGTGTTTCGGAGCGTCGTAATCGGACTTTGATGGACATTGTTCAACAACAGTGCCGCTGTCTCAAGCGCATATCCCCAAAAAACTGGCGGCAACTCCGTGAACCCCATCATAGACGGCTGTGAACAGTTGGCCGAGACCGACTTCCGTGCCTGAGATACGCAGTTTCATGGGTCTAGCGGGGTACTACCGCCCTTTTATCAGAGATTTCTCCAGTATAGCGAAACCGATTACCCAGTTGACACAGAAGAACATGCCATTTGTGTGGTCCGAAGATTGTGAAGCCAGTTTTGTAGAGTTGAAGAAAAGGCTGACTAGTGTGCCTGTCTTGACGATTCCTTCAGGTACAAGTGAGTTTGTTGTATATTGTGACGCATCACCTTTACCGATGACTTTTTGAGGTATGGGTTGTATTTGATGAAATACAAGTCTGAAGCCTTTCAAAGGTTCAAAGAATTCAGAAGTGAAGAAACAGTTGGGACGAAGCATCAAGTCGCTTCGATCGGATCGAGGTGGTGAGTACTTGAGTGCTGAGTTCCAAAAGTATCTTAGGGAGAATGAGATTCTCTCGCAGTGGATTCCGCCTACTACGTCATAGTTGAATGGTGTTTCGGAGCGTCGTAATCGGACTTTGATGGACATGGTTCGGTCTATGATGGGGTTCACGGAGTTGCCGCCAGTTTTTTGGGGATATGCGCTTGAGACAGCGGCACTGTTGTTGAACAATGTCCATTCAAAGGCAGTTGATAAGACATTATATGAGATATGGATGGGTAAGCCTCCCAAATATTCTTATCTTAGAATATGGGGATGCCCTACTTATGTGAGGCAGACAGTGGGAGATAAATTAGGTAGTCGATCCATTTTATGTTACTTTGTGGGATATCTAAGGACTTCGGTTGGTACTATTTCTATCATCTCCAAGAAACAAAAGTGTTTGTTTCTAGGAATGCAACTTTTTTGAAAAATGAATTTCTATTGGATAGAAAAGGGTAGATGATAGAACTCTAAGAAGTTCGAGAGACACCCACAATTGAAGAACCCACACCCGAAGAGCCAAGAGAGGAGATACAAGCTCATAGAAGATCTGAGAGAGTCTCGAGACCACCTATGAGGTATGGTCTACTTCTTGAAGAGGGCCATGATGAGCCTAACCATGGATGTGATCCATTGACCTTCAAGGAAGCGTTATATAATGCCGATTCATCTAAGTGGCTTGTAGCAATTGAATCTGAGATGAATTCCATGCATACGAACCAAGTGTGGAATCTTGTGGATCCACCTGAAAGAACTGTTCTCATAGGCTTTAAATGGATTTACAAGAGGAAACGTGGGGCGAATGGGAAGGTATTGACCTTCAAGGCGCGATTGGTAGCAAAAAGATATACTCAAAGACAAAGAGTTGACTTTGAGGAAATATTCTCTCCAGTTGCAATGTTCAAGTCTATAAGGATATTGCTAGCCATAGCTGCATTGTATGACTATGAGATATGGCAGATGGATGTCAAGACAGCCTTTCTTAATGGGGATATTAAGGAAGAGATTTACATGTCTCAACCTGAAAGGTTTACATCTGTCAAAAGTGAGCATATGGTATACAAACTTCAAAGATCTATTTATGGTCTAAAGCAGGCATCTAGGAGTTGGAACCTCAGATTCGATAGTACAATCAAAGAGTTTGATTTTACTAAGAATCCTGAGGAACCCTGTGCGTATAAGAAGGTCAGTGGGAGTGCTGTGACACTCCTGGTGCTTTATGTTGATGACATTCTACTCATTGGGAATGATTTAGGGATGTTGCAATCAACTAAAATATGGTTAGCGAGTAATTTCTCGATTCAGGACTTGGGTGAAGCATCTTTTCTATTGTGAATACAGATCTATAGAGATAGATCTAAAAGATTGCTTGGTCTTACCCAGTCCACATACATTGATACCATCGTTAAGCGGTTCTCGATGGATGAGTCCAAGAGAGGACATCTACCAATGTGTCATGGCGTGACCCTATCCAAGTCTATGTCTCCCAAGACTGATACAAAGATAGCGGCGATAACACAAATTCTGTATGCATCCGCAGTTGGTAGTATCATGTATGTGATGATATCTACACGCCCTGACGTGGCTTTTGCACTAAGTGTAGTGAGTAGATATCAATCGAAACCTGGTATTCCACACTGGAAAGCTGTGGAAGACATCCTCAAGCATTTGAGAAGGACCAATAAGTTGTTCTTGTTCTATGGGGGTGGAGAACTGAAATTGGAAGGGTATACTGACTCTAGCTTTCAAAGCAATATCGATTATTCGAAGTCAACCTCTGGGTTCATATTCATGCTCAATGATGCTGCAGTCTCTTGGAAGAGTTCCAAGCAAGACAATACTGCAGATTCCACCACTGAGGCAGAATACATTGCTGCATCAGCTGCAGAAAAGGAGCCTGTTTGGATAAGTAATTTCGTCCAAGAGTTGGGCGTAATTCCTAATGGAGTTGCTCATGTCCCGGTGTTTTATGAGAACACGGGTGCCATAGCTCAAGCAAAGGAGCCAATTAATGTCTCATAAGAAATCCAAACACGTATTGAGAAAGTACAACATCCTCCGAGAGATTGTGGAAAGAGGAGAAGTGTCGATTGACAAAGTCGGCTCCGCAGATAATGTTGCTGATCCGCTAACTAAGCCTTTACCTGGACCATTATTTGAGAAGCATCGCAAATCGATGGGTTTGAAGCATATGGATATTTGGCTCTAGTTCAAGTGGAAGATTGTTAGAGTAGCTGCCCGTCGAGCCAAGTGTTGGCCGAGGGTTCATGTTGAAATTCTATGTATAAACAGTCTTTATTTTAATAATATTTGAAGTTATTGTTTTGACACATCTTTATCTGTATACTCATTCTAGTTGCATAGATAAAGTCCTTGAATATACAAATAGTAGAAAGAATATGATATGCTCATATGATGAGTATCATGAAACTCATATTTTCAATGATGTATATTCTAAACAGTTCCTAGTCGATTCAGCCACCGCTAAGAAGGATATAGGCCGCTCGAGTTCGAGATTAGTATCTGTGATGTGAGTATCATGTTTCATTGGTAAGGGACATTGTGATGTGCGAACATGCAGATAGGTCCTTGTAGAGTGCACTAAACAACCCTCCATAAAGAACTTTCCAAGTGGTTCTCACTTATCGAGTGGGAACGTCCTAGTTTATGGTTGTACACCATTACTCATTATAACCTGGGACAACATTGAGACTCTATATGCTAGCACTGCACTTTAACTTGTTTACCGACTCTCATGGGGTCATCAGGTGGAAAGGTTGTGTGTTTTGTCGAAACATATAGGAGTCGATGCATTGTAGTCGAGGATTCACCGCTTACCTTCGGGTATGGATATCCTATGTGATCTCATGTATATGTAGTATGAAATATCTAATCAGAGTATGGTGGTAATTACGAAAGAGGTTTCATAGATTACACCATCGATGCAACTACAAAATGACACATAGTGTCGATTCTTTGACAGCTCTCGATATACCAATAGTTGTCGAATCGGTCAGGATATATTAGATGAAGGGACCGTACTGTACGCTTACCATAATTGAATGGTTCTTGCAGGCACTATCATTGATACCTAGAGAATCATGTAAGCGATGCTGCTAGCCGTTTAACATGATTGGTTGGGTACCATCAGACTTGAGTTCTGACGTTCTTATTATAAGGACATGTTTAGTTTCGAATCACATTAAGATGTGAACACACGGCTAGTTGTATCAATGAACCATTGAGGGCCACACAAGTGCTAACTTTCATGATCCCGTTGAGAAGGAAATTAGTTCGATATATTGGACGGCTTATAAAGGAGTTTATAAGCACAAGGAAAATTAGAAGTGTGACTTCTATAAGGGGAATATAACTTCTAACTTGTGGAAGTATTCCTGAATTAAAAGTTGGTGGCGTCCGAATAATTTATTTGAAAATTGTTATTTTCATAAAAATTGTTATGGACTAAATCAAATTAATTCAAATGTTGAATTAATTAATTAACATTGGGCCTTGTAGAGTCCAATCAGAGATAATTATTAAACTAGTGGGTTTGAGTAAAAACAAGTAAATTTTAAATAGTCTCAAATGTGTTTGAAACATTTAAATAAAAGTCCACATGCCTTGTAATTGTTACAGGCCCAAGTAAAAAACATGCAAGGGAGGTAAAGAGTTGGAGGCAACTTTTTCATTAAACAATGCATGGCATGCTCATACACTTTATCACTTTTTCATACACAAAAAAAAAATAATTTCTCCCTCTCTCCTCCAAGGCTTTGGCCGAAATTTTTGAAGAAAATTCCCTTCAATTTTGTTTTTCAATTGTTGAAGAAAAACATTCCCTTCTCAAAGAAAAATTCCTTCCATTTTCTAGTACAAGTGTAAGGTGTATTTAACTTGTTGGTAGTGGGCTTTATTTTGAGCAAGGTGTCTCTTGGAAGCTTGAAGATTTGTCTTGCCATTGAAGAGCTTAGTTGTTTGACAACTACGTTGGAGCCATCATCAATCTTTTAAGATTGATAGGTAATTTCTTAAAACACCCTATGAATGTCATTTTGTGTTTTATTGTATTTGCTACACACTACAGTTTAGGGTGCTCGATTTTCTTGCTAGAAAAATAATTTTAAAATTCCGTTGCGCAAGCAAGCATCTTAACCGATCTCCTTTCATCCACCTCCTTGATCCAGCGCGAAAAGTGATTGGGGAGAGTCCTTGCTTTCATGGGACTCTTCCTAGGACCTAACCATGACCCCTAGGACCCAACCTCCAGACCTGGTCGAGCCCCAAGTGCCCATGCAACACAAACAAACCATGAACCTTGAACAAGCCAACCAAAACACGGCCCTTCTTGATATAATCATACATTTCCAGCCTTATTTTCTCAATTATTTTGTCATATTTTGGCTATAAATATTTCATAATTTATCATGAATTGGCAGCGTGTCCGTCGGAATCAAAACGTTTTTCAAATATATGTAAAATCGTTGAAACTTGGAAAAATACGTATCCCACGGAAAAATAATCGAACCACAATATTTTTCATGCATAAATAATTAACATACACATATTATGATTTGTATAATGTTTAAAAGAGTTTAGAAACGTGCTTTTGCATTTATAACGCTCGTATTTTCAATCGTCGGCAAGGAAGGACGAACGGACGACGAAGAACACAAGCTTTCTCTTCCCCCAAATTTTTGAAATTGTGGTGTGTGCTTGAGGTGTGTTCACAACCGATAGGCGTGGAATAATGGTGATAAAAGACCTAATAAACTTATTTATAATATAATTAACAAGTTAATGGGCTTTGGTTTTGGGCTTGCAAATTTAAGGATAATTGGACATATTTTAAATAATTAAATTGGGCCCAATAACACTTAATTAATTAAATAATAAAAGTTTATAAAATAAGTTTCCATAAAATAATATTTTGATCTTATAAAACTCTTTGTTCGCCCAAAACCGGCTTCCCGGGAAAAATCGAGCTCGACTCGTAAAATAATTCGAACTCCAAAATATTTAGGAAAATTAAATCATTTTAATCATATTGGGAAGCCTTGCCATTATTTAATGAAAAATACATATTCTTGTCTTGGTCGTCCCCGGTCTCTTTTCCCCTGCCTATTATCGAATCCTTAATTTCATGTAAATATGTCATATTATCATTTAATTATGCAATCATGCATTTAATCATATAATAAATATCATGCAAACATTTAAAAAAATTAAATAAAACAACTAAGCAATTAAAATAATTTTACATACATGCGGTTTACGTGGACTGATTTTTCAGACGTTACAATTCTCCTCCCTTGAATAGAATTTCTTCCTCGAATTTTTCCTTGACTTGCTGATTGTAAGCTTAGATTCTCTTATCCATCTCAAACTTAACCTCTAACTTAAATCTTACTCTTCAATTCGGTCCTCAAAATTTTAAAAATTGTCATTCTAACCCAAAAATTTCCAAAGCCGGCTCCTAAATCTAGCAGAAGTAGTGCATGCAGCCTGTTTTTTCTAAGTTATTCATTAATTCCACTACCCAACATGCATTTAATCATTTTCCATGCAGATGCAACTAACATTTATATCATGCATCGTATAAGCATTTAAAATATAAAGCTGTAAAAACTCACATATTTGAAGCGTGACTTCTTGAACTTCTCGAAGTGACAGTACACAACCCTTTGGGGATAACCTTGCCTCTAATACCAACTGAAACGACCTCTATTTTTTTTCAATCTTAAACTAGAAATTCTAATTAATAACTAAAATAATTTAACATAATCATTAATCATAATAATTTAACAATTTAAATCTCAAGTGCATAAAATAAAATTATAATTCATCGACTAACCAAAATTCCTAAATCGGCCTTTTAAAAGATCGGCTAACAATAAAAATAAGCATAAAAATCTCTAATAAAAATCATTAACATAATCTTTAAATCCTTAATCTATCTAGCTAGTGTGAAAACATAAAGGCCTTCGGGTGTATACTGCTGCACTCGATCCACTCAATCGTCAGCACCTCCCATAAATTATCAAATTTTGCATCATACAAACCTAATGAGTCTAAAGACTCATAACGTTCTAAACATGGACAGCAAATAATACATATACAATCACATGCATAAAAATCATATTTTTATTTAAAATAATCTTTTGAACATAATTAAACCATTTAAAATCATTTTATTATAATTAAATCATAAATCGTAAAATCATTTTAAAATAACTTTAAACTTAAATAAATTCTTTAAAAATCATTTAAAAATAAGCTTTGAGTATATATAAATTATTTTAAAAATAGTTTTAATCCTCATCATTAGTCAAAAATCATAAGAATCATTTTTATCATAAGCTTTCAATCATATATCATTTTTGGTGAAGTTTGATCTTTGAAAGTGATTAGCTTTTATCATTTGGTCGACTGCAGTCTTAGCTCCACATGGTCCATGGGGGTGTGCCCTAGGCTCCACCGTCGAATTACGATCGTCGGGATCCCTCAGTGACCTTTTTCTCATACACGGGGTCCCTTGTATATAGGCTTCCTCTGGGGCTTTGGCCCTCACGTCATCCCCACAAAATCATATATCATATCTTTAATCACAGTCAATTCACATCCCTCAAAATATTTTTTTTCCATTTTCTTTAAAAATCATAAAATAAAACAGCTTTCCAAAAATAGCATTTTAAACCGTATAAATTGCACAGCTTTACCATAAATCTTAAAAATACATATTATCATCAAAATTATCATTTTAAATCATATAATATCATTAAACATGCGTTGTGATCCTTCGGGACGCTGCCAAGCGTTCTTGAATTTATCTTTTTTTCACTTTTAATGACATGGGCTTACCTTAAATAATTATTTAAGTTTTAAATATAATTTTTCATAATTTTATGAAGTTTAAAACTAGGATTTTCAATTAATTCTTTAATTAGCGTTTCGTCCGGCGATTAAATCTTGGATAAATCCAAAACTCCATATTTTGATCTAATATTTTAAAAATAGCATTTTTATTATTTATTCTATCCTTCAAAATCATGAGCCACCCTCGGGGACCCATGGATTCAATTGTTCTTAAATTAGAAATATGACACCTAAACGAACTACCCGAGCCAGCTCCCAAAATACTCGAGCCATGGTCGAGCCACCTCGAGCCACGAGCCAACCCACCTAGGCACCCTCCTGACCAAGCCTAGGTAAAAGAATCAGCCCCTAGCTCGCCCAAAATCTCCTGGACAGAAGCCAAACCTACGTATGTATGTGTGCGTGTGTCTCCTTGGTGCAATAGGACTCCCATCTAGTCTAGGACCCTTCCAGCCGACCCACCACCGATCCCACATGACCCTAACCATCCCTGGACCATGCACAGACCCAGCCCAACCCATAGAACCCAGCAGCGAAGCTCCTGAACCAGAAAAACAGCCTACACGTTCCCTTGCTGGTTTCCATCTCCTCTCGAGCCAGCAGCCACCCAAGCCGCATCAACCACTGGCCCGACCCCTGCCCATCACTCTAGGACCCTGATGCACCACTTAGACCAGCCCCAAACCGAGCCACCCTCTGAAACACTCGGCCACCTCCTTGATCCAGCGCGAGAAGTGCTTGGGGAGAGTCCTTGCTTTCGTGAACTCCTCCCCAGCCCTGCTGCGTGAGTCTTAGGCCCCTACGACCGTATCAGGCCCTCTCCCCCGACCCTACTCGAGCCCCAGCCAGCCCTGGCCAAGCCCCAAGGGACCATGAAAAGTAACCGACCCCTTGCATCTTGAACACTCCAAACCAAAACTCACGGTTCTCTCCTTTCTTTGGCCCACGATTCCTGTATGTTCTCTTGATTATTTTATCATGTTTTGTCCCTAATATATTCATATTTTTATCATGTATTGGCAGCTTAACCGTTGGATTTATAACGTTTTTCGAATAAACGTAAAATTGTCGCGTTTTTTAAAATATACGATCTATCGTAAAATAATTCAACAATAATATTTTTCATACATAAAAAATTAAATCAAGCATATTATGATTTGTATGATCTTTAAAAGAGTTTATAAGACGTACCTTTGTGTTTATAACGCTCGTATTTTCAATCATCGACGAGGTAGGACGAACGAGCGGCGAAGAATACAAGCTTTCTCTTCTACCAAATTTTTGAAATTTTGGTGTGTGCTTGAGGTGTGTTTCACGACTGATTGGTGTGGAATGATGGTGATAAAAGACCTAAGAAACTTATTTATAATTTAAGTAACAAGTTAATGGGCTTTGGTTTTGGGCTTGCAAGTTTAAGGGTAATTGGACCTATTTTAAATAATTAAATTGGACCCAATAACACTTAATTAATTAAATAATAAAAGTTTATAAAATAAGTTTCGATAAAATAATATTTTTGATCTTTTAAACCTCTTTGTTTGCCCAAAATCAGATTTTCGGGAAAAATCGAACTCAACTCGTAAAATAATTCGAACTCCAACAATTTTAGGAAAATTAAATAATTTTTAATCATATTAAGAAGCCTTGCCATTATTTAATCAAAAATACATATTCTTGTCTTGGTCATCCCCGGTCTCCTTTCCCTGCTTATTATCGAATATTCGGGTAAAATCCTTAATTTCATGTAAACATGTCATATTATCATTTAATTATACAATAATGCATTAAATCATATAATAAATATCATGCAAGCATTTAAAAACAATTAATAAGCAATTAAAATAATTGTGCATGCATGCGGTTTACGTGGACTGATTTTTTAGACGTTACACATGTGGTTGGTGCATCCGCTGTCAATCAACCAACTTTCAGATTAGCTGCTTGCAAGGCAAGATGCCACAAAAGCTGATCCTCATCCTCTTGAGCTGCAACGTGGGCTTCAACTTCTTGATGATGTGCTTTTTCTTTGCCCAAGTTGATTGCACTTGGAACACTTAGCATCAGGTCTCCTCCAATATCTAAATGAAGGATGACTCTTCTTTCCATAATGTTGACAAACTAGATAGGAATTTTTTTTTATTTCCATTTTTTCCTTTTGGGAAAACGGGTGTACTTGCTTCATTCCGTCCGAAATTTTTCTTCTTATTTTTATATTTGGCCAAATTTTGATGTTTGGCTGCCAAGGCTCCTTCAGATGTTGTATCCTCCCTCATTAGTCTTCTCTGTTGTTGTGCTTGCAAAGCATTCAACAGTTCAGGAAGAGAAATTTTTGTCAAGTCTTTTGTATTCTCCAAGGTAGTGACAATTGCCTCATGTCTTTTAGGCACTGTAACAAGAATTTTTTCAACAATTCTTGTATCGGTAAATTCAAATCCAAGAAGTCTTACTCTGTTTGCAATATTGAGAAGCTTGTTAGAGTAATCTTTAATTGTCTCTGCGTATTTTATTCTTTGAAGCTCGAATTCCCTCATCAAGTTTAGAACTTGCATCCCTTTAATTCTTTCATCTCCTGCATATTCTCCCTTTAGATAGTCCCAAATTGCCTGAGCTGTTTTGAGAGACATAATTCTTGTGAAAATCGTTGGCGAAGCCGCTGAAAACAAGCATGCTTTCGCCTTTGATTTTCTTGTCTTTTTCTCTTTTTGTGTCTTGATCTGTGCCATAGTAGGATTAGCTGGAAGAGGTTGAACTTCGTAATCCTCTTCCACAGCTTCCCATAAATCCAATGCGTCCAAGTATGTTTCCATACGCACTGCCCACATTTGATAATTTTCTCCATTGAAGACTGGTGGAGCCACTGATGAAAAATGAGATTCACTTTCCATTTCAAACAGTCAAATGAACTCACAGATCCCTTAAGAAGAGAGCTCTAATACCACTTTGATAGTTTAAAGATGAAAGAATAAATATATGAAATATGATCTTTGCACAAAAGTGTGAAAAATGTTGGAAGATATATTGGAAAAGAAAGCTGAGAACTATATTTTTATTCAATGGAAGCTTTACAATTTATAGACTAATAAATAACCAACAAACTAACAATTTGCCTATAATTTAGGAGCTGACAATTGACTAACAAACATGAGGTGACAGCCTTGATGCAAATAACCAACAATAATTTATTATGTTGTGCCTTTATTAATATTTTTGTGAAAATGTCTGTAGCTTGTTGTTGATTTGTAGGAACGTGTTGACTTGATTTTTCTCTCCTATATCTTTTCTTTAATTGCTGAAAATATAATATAAAATCGAATATTGAATCGTGTTTTGGATATACCCGATTATAGCAGGAGTTTGATTTTCCCCAAATCTTTGTCATCTACATGCCTTTGTTGATCTAAGCTTATGTAACACCCCGTTATACATTCTAACATACTTAAATGCCATTATAAGACAGATTAAAACTTTGACATAATCTCCCCATATTTTAGACATCCTGTATTATACAAAATATATGTAACACATCGGAATAAATCAAAAGTTTCACGTACCTAGTGTTCGGTCTGTGAGCCAAAATAATCAAGTTCTGCTGGCTGGTATGAGCTGAGCTGAGTTTTGTTGGCATAGCTCCTTCAATGCTTAAGTTAGTCATGAGATCAAATTTAAGTGTGCTAGAATATTTTTTCTTGTGTAAGCGACAAGTGAATGTGTAAAAAACATATAGCATACCTGATTTTATTGTGTGGGAGGAGCTAGATACCTTGTATTGGAAATAGATCTAGTACGACAAGTTCCTTAAAATTAAGAATTGTGATTATGTAATCTTCTATCTGATAATGTATAAATTTGGAAGATGTGTTTCAACTTTAGCAAAAACTTTTATGAGACGGTCTCACGGATTGTATTTGTGAGACAGATCTCTTATTTGGGTCATCCATAAAAAAATATTACTTTTTTTACTAAAAATATTACTTTTTATTGTGAATATCGATAGGGTTGACCCGTCTCACAGGTTATGATCCGTGAGACGATCTCACATGAGACCGTGAGACGTGAGACCCACTCTTCAACTTTTTGGAATTCTTTGCTTATCACGGTTTCCAATTCAAGCGCACAATAAAACTAATTTCAAGGTTTAGACTTGAGTTCGATCCAACACACGCAGGCCGAATTTCAACACAAACTCTCGGCACATCTGATTTTGATCTAGTTTGTAAACTCTCCAGATCTCACTCAGCACGAATATAAGTTTGCATGATGAAGCAGCTCGCCAGAGCTGGTGGTTTGCCGGCTGGAACACGACAAGACAGGGAAGAGACGGCAAGAGTGAGATTGACCGCGTGGTGCATGTTCGCTGCGAAGTGTCAAGCCCACAAAATATGTGTGTGTGTGTGTTTCTTCGGGTGTTATTTCTCACCAACAAAAAGAAACGGAACCAGAGAATCATAACAGAGAGTAATTAGTAATTGAACTTTCAATACGCTACTCATAAACATCAAATATTCAAAGAAATATAATTAAAAGAATTGTACTCCTGAGTTAATTCTTTTGAAACATCAGATCCTCTTTATGAAACAATTACCCGCGATGAAACATGTCATCCACAATTTCCGGACCTCAGGTCACCCAAAAGATCGATCACAAACCATGCGACCCTTTCACAGTAGTCCTTCGAGTTTCCACATTCGATACAGACACAAAAGATGCCCAGATTCCTGGATCATAACCCCCTCGTGCAAAATCTTCTAGCAACTCCGAATATAAGAGCCTTAGTCAAGAGTCCACGATCAAGAGTACAAGCAAGGATGATGGCCCCACCAACAAGAAGACCCTTAGTTGTAGATCTTGCCAATGGTTTACCAGGTAAGCTACTCGAAGATTCACTCTCTGATGCATCACTTCTGATCTCTGGGGTTTGCAAGGATGCGGCACTGAATTTCGTGTTAATTTGGGCCATCACTGCACAGTGTGAGAGCCCAGCAGCTCCAGAAGTCCTGTGTTTCTGGTAAGCACGCAAGCCAGGATCGATCTTTTTCACTGCACCCCACATGCCTTGGCGTACACCAAGTTTTGCTATTTCCCAAGGAATACCCATGTCTTCATGATGGAATAACAGGACTTCGCATGCCGTTAGCTGACCATCTCTTTTTGATTCAGCTTAAGTAGACAAATAATAAATAAGTAAATAAAACAAGATGTTTCCACATAGACAAGCAAAGTTGTTTGTAATCTAAAGCTAAATCACTAAAAACTCAAAAACGACCATCCAACCATCTCCTACAAGTTCCAGCGTTTGCAAAAAGATGTTCAAACATTATATCGAAGACAAAGTATACAAATTCAAAACCTCTAGCAAAGTCTAAGAAAAAAAACCTCTAGCACAGAAGGAACCAAGGTTTCAATCACAAACTATTTGAATTCCATGAGAGTTCCTCATTATAGGAGTAAATTGGCAATGCAAGGATTCAACGGTTATTTTGCTCTCCTTCCGTCTTCCAATATTTTCCCAGGTTTGACGAAACATCTTTTTTTTTGTGAAATATGATAGATAACTTGCTCAAGCAATGAAAACCATGGTTTGTGTTTCAGTAATCCATCTGAGCTTTCATATGCAAATCTGAAGTAATGTGCAACGGTAGCATAAAAAGAACTAATACCTGTACGAATGCACCAACTAGAATAATACAAATCAACACGTCTTGGTTTGCTGTGTCGTGATACAGAGGAGTATGGTATACCCTATTCCATACATAAATATAAATTAGGAGTATGGTATACCCTATTCCATTCATAAATATAGATTATGTTAACAAGAATAGCTTCATAAACAAATTAATGGTTATTATAATCCAGAAAGCAAATCAAATGTCAAACTGATGGTTATCCATATAATATTAAATCGATGAAAATCATCACTTTTCCTACCTTTGTTATACAGTAGTAAGTTCGACCTGATTCCCAAATTCTCCGACCTATGATGTATTCTCTATCACTACAAAAGAAGGGAAACTGCAGCAAAGCAAAACAAATCTCAGTATGCAAACCACAATCAAAGGTCACAAAGTTTATACGAAAAAAGATAAGTCTCTCCCTACCTTCCGTACCCACCGAACCATCATTGTCCCAGTTTTGGGGCATTCCTCAATTGTTTCGGCATGTATAAGCATGTCATCCCATTTTGCTCTAAACTCATCGTCCCAAAAGAAATCCCTTAACATTTCAGGAGTGGCATTTTCATAAATAGTTCTACTACGATATTGTGGAGGTCCAATCTATATGAAATCAAGAAAACGCTATTATTCTCATCAGTTTCTCAGAGTAAGCATTACAATATTGTAAAACATTTAATGCAAAATAAACTGTACAAGTATCAGTCACTGCATATTCAAATACACAGACTATCAATACTCGAAATCAGGTAATAAAATACCTCAGGATCTCTTCTCCAAGCTTGATAACTCATATTGGTTGTGGACCTATCCATCATTTGAATCCAAGGAAGACCCCCATCTTTTTCCTCGACCAAATTATACAAATGTCTTAGATCATCGTTATTCACTAGACTCGATTTCTCTTTCTCTACCTCCGACCAACTGATCACAGATAATTCATTCTATTAACAAATAATCATGTTCATCAAGTACTATGAAATAGGACCAAGGAGATTTAAAGTATAACCCCCAATAGTTCAGCTGAGAGATAAAAAACACCTTAAAAAATTTAGGTGCAGCATTCCCACTGGCAACCTCATAATCAATAAACGAAGAAAATTTAAAACTTTCAAGACTAACCTGGAATCAGAATTTGAAACTGAAGGAAATAACGAGCCTTCATTCGCATGCCTAGAACTATAAATCCAAGAAATGCAGCTGGACAGCTGCAGTTTCAATGAACTCAAGCTTGGTACCGAGGCGGCAAATTGTGGATACAGAACCCCTGATCCCGAAGAAGGAATTAACAAATTATTCGACAACGGCTCCACTTCCCCTTTCTTCAAAGCGTAATAATCAAGAAAATCAACATTTAGCTTGGCCCATTTAGGCCTCCACGCCCAACCAACCAAAACTCCAAAAAGAACCGCTACCCAGATGGGCAACATGAACACCATCATCTCAGAAACCACATCTCTAATCGTAGGTTTTCGAAAAATCTCACGAAAAACAGAAACGAAAGCCATGATACAATTAATCAACGAAAAACAAAGACTTCCAACCTTAAGAAAAGAAAAAACCAAGAAAACCCACATTAAGGAAAAGATCAAGAAAACCAAACAAAAACCCTTGATTCGAGCGGACAAAGATTCAGCATTCAGGCGCATCGACGATCCAAGAGTTCAAAGTAAATTACAGTATATGTACAGGGGAGAATGGAAAGAGAGAATGAGTCAGGTAACAAATGAGAAGTATATAAATAACAAATCCAAGAGGAAAATAATAATAATAATTTAATTACAACCCGTGGTATTTAGTTTAGCAGATGAGAGAGATTCATGTGGGATAAAGACGGTAACCATACGCGAAGAAAATCAAAAGTTGGGCAGAGAGGATAAGGATTGCGAGATAAGCGGTGGATGAGGGCGTTTCCTTGGATTGTGGTGGGCCACATTTTCATAAAAAGACCTCTATAAAACAATTTGAGTGGGTCTCATGTGAGACCATCTCACGGATCATAATCTGTGAGACGTGTCAACCTTATCCATATTCAAAATAAAAAGTAATACTCTTAGCATAAAAAGTAATACTTTTTTCATGGGTGATCCAAATAAGAGATCCGTCTCACAAATACGACTCGTGAGACCGTCTCACACAAGTTTTTGCCAAACAAATTTACAAGATAAATTTTTTATTTATATCATATATAAAATAAATATTATTTTGTATTTCAAAATTTTATTTTTATTATAAATAAGACAAAATTACTCGTCTCATGTATAATAATTCGTGAAATCGTTTAAGAAAAAAACTGATCTTCGCACAGTATCACGAGGGCAGAATTACTCATCTCGTGAATAATAATTCGTGAAATCGTCTGACAAAAAAACTGATCTTCGCACCATATCACGAGAGCCCTTGTGACTTGCTGCTAGTTGCTACAAAACATCATCTTCTAGCATTCAAATTGATTCCAACAGATTGATAAAACGCCTCATCATTTAACTCCATATCGAACAACTTCTTCGCTACCTCTCCTACGATTTGAGCATTCACTTTCACCGTGCGGAGGTTTTATGGTTTGAGTCTAACTTAAAAAGTTGTCTTCCAATAGTTCATTTTTAAGGGTAGATTAGGGAAAAAATCATCAATTCAAGTTTCTATTTATGATTTAATACTTAAGACCTAAAATTTTTATTTGCACTCTACAGTTTTGACAAAGTGATCAAAAATATCCTCGATGTTACAACTAGACTAGAAATGATATCAGAATCAAGGTAAAATTATTTCAAGTATATAATAATAATAATATTATTATTATTATTGTGTAATTAAATGTTTGAAGAAGAGAATTTTTAAAAAATTATGGATCTGAATATATGTTCGAGATTAAATATTTACAGGATTTATTCCAATATTTTGGAATATTTACAAGAAAAACTAACCAAGGCTCGACATCATCAAGTGCAAAGAATAACACAACAGAGCCCTGAGACAAAATTATGAGTCAAAGTAACAAATTTCTAGAAATATTACCGGATCCCTCTAAGCTCGCCGGAGATCTTAGAGAGATTTAAAAGACGATACAAGATTATGACAAAACTTTTCATTTTCGATTATTCTAAAAGGAGAAGATTATTCTTGTTGCCAAACAATCAACTATATTATTTACCGCATAAAATCGAGGAAATGCTTGAAAAACAAGAAAAAGGTTCTTGGATCATTAAAGATTATTTAATTAAGAATCCAAATTATAGAACAACAACCAACAACAATCCAAACTATAGAAAAGAAAGTGCACACTTATTGCATATTAGCTTACAAGAAGCAATCAGCTCAATCGAGGGAACACTTCGAGATATATTAGCTTAATGTAGAAGTCTATTTCCCTCAGTGTGTGAGAACACCTTTCAGGTTGTTTTCAGATATCAGTTCTCACACACACATACACACCACCACTCAAATTCTATCTTGCACAAACACGTAAAACTTGTGTATCTAGTCTTTGACACACAGACTTTAAACATGTGTTGGCTGGAAGGTGATGCCTTCAGCCTAGACTAGGAGTTTAGTTAGGCAGTAGGTAAGTTCTAAGCTAGGTGGGTTGATACAAGGTGTTGTATAAATCAAAGTCTTTTAGTGGATTCTTCCCGAGGTGGTAGAAGGGGTGACGTAGGAACAATTGAAGTCTCTGAACATCCATAAACATATATAATGTGTATTAACTATTTAACTGTGTTTTAAATTGATTTGATCAGTTCACCTGATATCAGTTCAGTTAAGTTCATAACTGAACTGATAGAAGCCAGAACTGATTCTCCGTATTTCAGTCGATCAATTTACACAAGTCATTAGTTTTTAAAATACTTCAGTTTTTCTTAACGAATGATTACTTCGAGTGTTTTCTGCTTGGTTTGAAACCAAACTCGATTTAATTCATTGATGTATACATTCTTAGAACGAGAGCTATTGCAGCTCATTGATAATATTGTGTTTGAAACACCCTCGCAGATGCCTAAACCGATCCATCAGAGTTTACTGTTTTGGTCCCTGAATTCCAGAAATTACGAAAATAGCCCATGTTTTATCTAAATTTGCAAAAGAGCCCCTGAAATTTCCAAACTTTGCAATTTAGTCTCTGAATTTTTGAAAAATCTAGATTTCAACTTAGAATTTTCGGTCGTCACAATTTCAGTCCCTGGAATTCTTAAAAATTATGGATTACCCCTTGAAATCTCGGCCAAGTGCAAATTAACCCTTTAACTCTCGATTTTTTGCATTTTATACCCAAAAATTTTGAATTCATGCAATAAATACCGCAAATTCTCGTTTCCTCCATTGGCACTAAAATTCTTATTTTGGTTCAGTTCATTCCTTTTGAATTATTAAAGCTCATATTTTATGCTCAATTTCTATAATTTTCAATATCATCTCTTAAATCTAACTAAGGTAGAGCATGCAACCTATTTTCCTATAAGTCCTTTGTTATCCCAATCAATTCTACTAACCAATTTAACATTTCATGCAATAGAAGCAATATAAAAATGTTAACAACTAGGTTACCAGTTATCAGAGTCGTGTCTGGCTCTACCTTTGCCTCTGCATCTGCCTCCTCAACATTCATAACATAAGCTCTGCCAATAGTTGGTCCTTTCTTCTTTGGACATTCAATGACTTTATGTCCTTCCTCCTTGCAAATAAAGCACTTACATGTTTCCCACATGCACTTTCCATAGGGTGGGCGATTGCATTCTTTGCACAGTGGCCTCTTTTCAGGTTTTGCAAATTATGATTTTTTAAAAACCGTTGTCTTTGAAAAGAAAAAAACGCACCAAGACAACAGTTTTCATTGAAACCGTTGTTAAAAAAAGACAACATTTTTTCGTAAAAAGGTTGTCTTTGGAGTGTAATATCCCAACCTTTTATCATTTTATAGTTTATGATGTTATTCTTTGGTTTGGGTGTTTAAGGAATATGGTTATTGGATATTCATGGTTTATTATGGTAAGGTATGGTAATGGATATTTTATATGGTTTTGGTGGTTGAGTTTATGTGGAATGGTTATTGATTATGGTTATGTTCATAGGAATGGTAAAATTATGGTTATTGTTTTTGGTGTTATGTTTCATAGTTGGTGATGATTATGGAAATGGATGGGTTCTAGTTGTGATGGTTTTTATGGATGGTTTGATCATATATTTGAATGGGTATAATAGAAAGTTGATCTTGAATCAAATAGGAAGTGGAAGTACATAAACAATATGAAAAATATGGTAGTAATTGTGGTTTTTAGCATAATGTTTTGTATATGGATCCAATTGATGTGATGCCACTTTCATTAGAAAGATAAGATGTAAGACCATAACTTTCATGTTTTGAGTTTTGTTCAAATCATTAGGGAAGACAAGCCAAAAGTGGCCCGAAGTGTGTCGTGTGTATCGATGTTTCCTCCACTGACACATGTTGGGAGAATGATCATAAATTTTTACTTAGACCTTCAAATGACATGAGACCAATTGTAGATGCAAGAAAAGACATAGGGCTACAACTTTCCATGTTGACCACTTTTGCAAATTCGGAAGTTAAAAATGAGTTTTTC
Source organism: Primulina eburnea (assembly GCF_022965805.1). NCBI lineage: Eukaryota > Viridiplantae > Streptophyta > Magnoliopsida > Lamiales > Gesneriaceae > Primulina > Primulina eburnea. Next base: position 21,921,093 of record NC_133114.1, read on the forward strand.
GGCAGAATGTGGCGCGCATATGCGCTACATCTCGTGCCATTGTGCGCCGGGTGTTGAAGTTCTTAGTGTTTGGGCAGAATTGGGCGCGCATATGCGCCGGAACTGGCGCGCATATGCGCCCAGCACATGTTTAAAAAAACACGTTTTTAAAGGAAATGAAGGGCTTATTTATGTCGTGTCTATATGCTTCCACACTTCATTCTCCTCCATTTTCCTTTGATCGATCAAAGCCCTTTCTCCTTCAAGTTTTCTCTCCAAATTTCTCCACTTCAAGTTCATGAATTTTAGTATATTTATTAGCTTCTCCTACTAAGTTTTCAAGCTCCAAGGTAAGGATTTTATCTTTTGAGTTTAGAAGGGTTTGAGAAGATGAAGGTTTGAGTTGGTTTGGTTGATTCCTATGATTATTGGTGATGATTAATGGTTGATTATATGTATATTGTTCTAGGAATCCCTTTGAGATCATCCAAGTAAACACTTGCTTTTTGGGTTGTAAGTAGAGGCTTCCCTTCTTGCTCACATGTTATATATATTTATATACAAAAGCCATTTTGATTGATGCCTAGCTCCTTTCATTGCTATGTTCTTGATATAATTGTTGTTATGTATTCATTGATCAAGGAATACCATTGAATTTATTGATAAAGGAGCTAGTAAACATTGTGCCTACCATATGTTTGTTTAATTGCATCAATGAAGTCCTATGGTTAAAGTAAAGAATTGCTAGTATTTACATGCATGTTATTTGCCAATTTCATGATGAATGTGTATCTCTCACAGTTTTGATATTTATATCAAAGAGATACTTATTACATGGTCATAGGTCACAGGTCACAGGTCACAGATCTATCAATTCATTTCTTTAATTCATGCCAAAATATATCATCTATATTACCTTGATATCTATTATTCATTGAAGATGGTATTTTATAGTTTTCATTGCATAGCCATGTTATTCAAGCCAAGCCTATGTATATGTATTTGTTATTTATAACTTTCTACTTACTGAGTTTTATCTCATTCCAATTAATGTCATGTGATACAGGTGATAAGAAAGAATTAAATGGATTGTCCAACGTGGAAGAAGTCAAGGCAAGTTGAAGTGAAAATTTTTGTCATGTAACCATTATTTTGTTGAATATTGAGAATTTTAAATATCATATATTTTGTTAAATGAACCAAGGAAAAATTTATGGTGGCTTTTGAAAATATTTTGATGCTGGTTTTATAAATGGTTATGGATAAAAGTCTGGTAATGTTAATTATGCAAATAGTATTTTATGTTTTCTCTTTAAAATGTAATGCTTCCGCGCATGCTATTTCTTTAAATTTAATTATCATGGGAGTGGGATGTTTCATGGAGTGTCGTTGAATGTATATTTTCTTGTAGTGATTGACTTCTGTTCCCCTAATTTCTTCAGTTGTCCTTGAGGCTTTTGCTGCCCTTGAGCTTTGGGAGGTCCCGTAAACTGCCTCTTCACTGGCTGAGAGTTCTGTTGGTGCTGCTGCCTCTTGCGCTGCATCTCAAAATCAATATCTTTCATGACTTACTCAGCTTAGAAAGCACAAGCAGTGGCAGCTGCATAATCCGCTTGTCGCATCAACATCATATCACTGTGTATAGTAGGTCGAAGGCCATCCAAGAAATGCCTCAACTTCTCAGCAGCATCTCTCGCAATTAGGGGCACAAAGTGACAATCTCTATAAAACTTCCTAATGAACTCAACCACAGACATGTCCCTCTGACGGAGAGTCATAAACTCCCTCTTCAAGCGTCCTCTGGTATCGGCAGTAAATTACTTTTCAAAGAATATGTTCTTGAATTGCACCCAACTGAGGGTTTCTAGATTGACACCATGTTCAGCTCATTCCCACCAAATAGAAGCATCATCTCGTAGCGTATAAGTAGCACACCTTCGATCAGCATCCCCTATATTCAGATAACGGAAATTCACCTCAAGGGATCTATCTAACCCTCAACAACAAATGGGTCGGTGGTGCCTAAAAACACTTTGGACCCAGCCTCCGGAACTGATCATACATATCGTGTTGTGGCCTCGGAGCTTGCTGATCCTGCTGCTCAAAGAAACGTGTCATACTCTCTGGAACACGTGTAGAAACATCTCCATTGGGAGTTGGCTGCGAATTCTCTTGGCGGTCCTCATGAGTATCTGCTTGGCTATCAAGATTAAGTGTGCATCTATAGACATTATATCTGAATGTTTTATAAATTCAAAAATTAACCAATATGTATTTAAATCTAAGCTTCTAATCATCCAGCATATAAAAATCCTTTATCAAGCAACTTAAGCATAGATATGAATTAACTTCAAAAAGCATTTAAAAATGTAACTTAAGCAAATAAACCATGTAAACATGCAGGTGCTATCATAAAAATAATTAAAAGCATTTAAACTTATAGACTTGAGGTTTGACGACTGAGATTTCTGGAACTGATGGTGGCACAGCTCTTTGCAAGAACGTTGTTCTGATACCAACTGAAACGTCTCTAACTCGTTTTTCTTTAAAATGTATTAGAATTTATTATTTTTAAAAAAAAAAACAAAAAGGCCGAACCACACACACACACACACACACATAAATATATATATACTTTGCACCATTAAATTAAACTCAACATTTATTTTACTCAAAAATCCCAAAAGTGTAGTGAAAATCGTAAACTTCAAACAAAACCTAAAACTAACATTTTTCAAAAGTAGCATAAACGTCAAACACCTCTCAAAACCACTCTAACTTCAAAAAGTCATGTAAATATTTAAAGTAACGTAAAATCATCATAGTGCGGAAAACTAGCAACGCATAGGTCCTCGAGTTAGTGTACCACTCCCACAGCCAGTTCAGTCATTCAACCCTCATGTCTCAACATCAACATCCTCACCTATATCATTCACACTTAGTGAATAGATTGACTCAGCAAGCCTTAACCATAGTAACACGTAATACGTATACATCCACATACAACAATTAAAATACTTTTAATAAAAATAACTTTTTCATGACATACATAAACTTAAACTTTTTCTTTCATCATTTAATTATACATATATGTTTTTCCTTTAGATGAATTCAGATAATTAATTGTGACTTTCGTATCAGCTGTTTTTCGATTGATCAATCTTACGTATTATCATTGTAAAGATCATGGGTCATGAGACTGAACCAATATGGGCATCGGCCCATACCCATGCACCACTACTGGTCATGGGTCGTTAAGATGGTCAACATGGGTCTTGGGCCATGCCCATGCACCGTTACTCATAGAATATCCCACTCCTGGAAAGTGGTTTTTTTCGTCTTTCTCAACAATTGAACCCAAGATCTCCAAGCTTAAGTACCTAGATTCTTAAAGTGTTGGTACCAGTTGGGCTTAGTAGTTGTATCTTTAAACCATTGAAGATCACACATGTATTGAATTTATTTCACATAATAACAAGATTTGTACTCTCGTCATATCAGCGATGACCGATTGTCGATCGATATTATGATGAAGTCACAATTAATTAATTATTGAATTTAAAATTACTAATTAAATAATAATTATTAAATTTGACTATTAATTCAAAATTGTCGATGAAAATATTTTAGATGGTCTAGATACTTCAATTGATAACTAATTAATTATTATATTGTTTAGTGTTGGAATTTAAAATTTTAAGAGTTTGACAAACTGATTAGTAATCGAACAAAAGATCTGAACTGAACAAGTAACATATTTGATCTCAGAATTGGAGGAAAATTACCAGACTGAAATATACTAAGTACTGAGGTAAATAAACTAGTTCTCATAACTATTAATAAGTTTCGAACTGATGAATCGAAGAGTGGCAAATAGATCGGATATCAGAACTGATAAATTTAAATTGAAATGATCAAACTGGACTGATAGCAGAACGTTCAAACTGAAAGAACTTCAGTTAGAACTGATGTATACCAACTGGACTGATTAGTCGACCAATTTGACTCCTAATCAATTAGTCACGTCATCAGTTGCAATTTGAATGTCAGCAGACAAATTAACAATCCGTACCAAAGCAAAACACACAAAGCATAAAAGTCTGATACATCGTAACTTTTTCAAAAAAAGGATGTCTACATAAACTAAAAGATGACTCAACGAATATCATTAATTAATGCATTCAATGTGACCGTTGGAATCAACAGTCGATGACGAACAACAAAGAACAATCAGTTTTTTAGTCAGTTACGATTTATTTTCAATTTTCTATTCAGTTTGCGAACCGCAATCTCTAGCTCACAACTCTTTAATATATTTGTAGCATTCAGGCTACTCATTTTAGATATTTAGTTATCAACTTATATATTTTGTAAGATAAACTAAGAGTTTCAGTTTGACAGTGTCTAAGTCCAAACTTAAGAGTCTTATTATAGATTCATTATGTAACGCCCGAAAATTAGTCCACATAGACCGCATGCATAAAATTGTTAAATTGCTAAAATATATTAATTAATGATTTTGAATGCATGAATGATATATTTTGAGTGACTAAATGATTAATTGTGTAATTTTGCTCGATTGCATAATTTAAAGATTTTCACGTGAATATCGGTAGTTGTCCGGGGATAGAGAACCAAAGACAATTAAAGTGTTAAGGATTTAAAAGTTAAATTTTTATTTTTAATTAAAAAATATTTATTTTAAAAATTCAAGAATTATGACATTTTTAAGGTGAAATTAAAATTAATTAATAAGAGCGAGAAAATTATGTATTTTATCAGGGATTTTTTGGAATTAGCCATTTTTAAATCTTTTAAATTTAAGACCTAATGATTTTATTAATCTTAGTGAGTCTAATTTTTTAATTAAGTTTAGAATTGATTAAGCTCATTAATTAAGTTATTAAAAGAGTTTTTGTTTATTTGGTTTTTTTTTAATAATTAACCCTAAGACCTAAACACACACACCTACATGCACACACACATTCACGTAACTTGAAGGTGGAGCGGCCGAAACATAGAACTCTTGGGCAAGGAAGTTTGAAAAATCTGAACATTTGATATAGAAAGGCTAACGTAATTCATAAAAATCTTCGTGTGCATTATTTTGTTCATTCATTTTTCATAGTACCCTAACCAAAATATTAAATTTATCATTTAGTTTAATTCTACACTTTTATTAATTAATTGATCGATATAGACACACAAGATTTCAGGATCAGTTCCTCAAATAACTGATTAATGTTCGAGAAAGAGTTCAAAATGCCCAACTATTTATTCAATCCACTTCTAAACACTTCATCCATATTAATCGATCCTGACATATAGTATTTATTCAAAATTTGAAAAGATATATATAGAGATTTTGACAAGAGAGAAAACACTAGATTTTATAGAATCCTAATAAAACTATGATTCAAGACTTGAGATATTATAAATATTAATCGTGCGTATAAAAATACCCAACACAAGAAAAAAAAAAGTAGATTTCTTGAGATTCTCTCTCTCTCACCTTTGAAAACTCGGCCATATTGATTGGAGAAACATATACAATTCTCGACCATCTTGAAGATTAAAAAAAATTACAATTCTTGGCCATATTAGTTGGTGATCAATAATCAATTAAAAGCCAAAGTTATTTGATTAAATGATGAAAAAGAATGTTTCGGCCACCTTAATTGGATTAGGAATAAAAAAGTCTTAATCACTTTCACTACAAAAAAAAGTGTTTCTAGAAGCGGTTTTTTAGGATCACTTTTAAAACCACTCGTGCAAACTGAACAACAAAATCGGTTTTACTTAAACCGGTTCTATTTCCTTACTTTTAGGAGTGGTCGCATAACCGCTTTAGTTGCGCAATTTTTAGTACCGTTTTGTATCAACCGCTGCTATCAATTGCTCCTATTGATGTAGCTATTAGGACCATTCTGGAAACTACTCTAATTGAATATTTTTAACAGCGGTTTAGTACCGATTTGTATCAACCGCTGCTATAAATTGCTCCTATTGATTTAGCTATTAGGACCATTTTGAAAACTACTCTAATTGAATATTTTTAACAACGGTTTCACAAAACCGATGTTGTGGACCGCCCTTATAGCTCTGTTTTTTTAGGATTGATTTGAAAATTGCACCTATTAAATACATTTAGTATTGGTCGTTTAAACTGTTTCTATACATTGCTCTTATTGATATAACTATTAAGAGCATTCCGGAAATTGCTCATATTGAAGACATGTAACAGCCGTTTTCACATAACATGTGTCATGGACCGCCCTTATAGCTCTGTTTTTTAGGATTGAATTGAAAATTGCACCTATTAAATACATTTAGTATTGGTCGTATAAACTGTTTCTATACATTGCTCTTATTCATATAACTATTAAGAGCATTCCAGAAACTGCTCATATTGAAGATATCTATCCACGGTTTCACAGAACCGGTGACGTTGCCCGCTTTTATTGCTCTATTTTTTTAGGATGGTTTTAGAAATTGTACCTATTAAATACTTTTAGTATTGGTCGTAAAAAACGCTTTTATAAATTGCTCTTATTGATATAACTATTAGGAACATTCCGGAAACTGTTTATACCTCATTATAATTGTATGTTATGTATCTTACAGTTCGATCGAACGAATGAAGAAATTGTTGACTTGGATATAAGGGCGCTTTCACGAGGTCCAAATTCTATAGCATTTAGTTTTCAAGGATTCAATGTAAATGGTTTTGCATTTCGCACAATGGAATCTGAACAGAACAAAAAAGTTCAGAATAGTGGGATCATGTTGCAATCGATGCATGATAATGATGATCATGAGTCAACCTACTACGGTAGATTAATTGATGTAATCTCACTTGATTACGGCAGCCGTGGAAGAATTGTTCTTTTTCGATGTGATTGGGTTAACACTACTTCTGGAATAAAAATTGATTCTTTGGGATTTACAATGGTTAACTTTTCATGCTTGATACATACAGGAGAACGAGAAGAGCATGAACCTTTTATTCTAGCTTCACAAGCTCAAATGGTTTATTATGTACGTGATCCAAAAGAAGAGGACTGGTATTGTGTTATTCGTCATACACCAAGAGATACATACAATATGGGTGATGAAGATGATATTGATACAATGCATTTGGTGGATATCAATTGTTCTAGTATACAATCACTGTTAAGTGATATAAATGGGGAAGATGTTGAGTTAACTAGATCTGATGTTGAGGGCTCAATAGTTGATGGCATGCCTGTCGCGGGCAATGAAACTGATGATGAAAATTTTAATTGAATTTTGTGTTTTCCCGCATTTTGGTGAAAACTTATCTTGAGATGGTACGTAATGAATTTAATCTTCTTTATATATGTTAATGAAGATGATGCATTTTATTTATCAACTAATTGTTTCTATGAAGGATTCTTACAATGTCTACTTCTCATGTAAGTTGGAGAACTATTCAGGTACTTCTATGAACTTTGTGTTTGTGTGTGCTTATTTGTTATTTTTTCCCTATGCCTACAGCTAGTATTCCATACAGTTGGATGGACGTTTGGGGCCTTGGTATGTTATTTCAACTTATTGTCATTCTCAGATCGTATGTCTTAAGTTTTGTTTGTTTATAATTGAGTTTTAGTTAACAAATTTACATAAATGTTCATTCGATGTCATTTTTATACTTTGGAGCTTCTTTATATTTCGTTTTCCATATTTTATTGTGAAATAGGTTGTACAACCAATATATTCCATGAGAGTAGAAGTTGGGAAGAAAAGTCAGAGTAAAGACTTCAATAAATTATTTCAACGAGGAATGGAGGATTTGGGGGAGTTACATTTTACATACGATTGCCACCTGTATCGTATGCCTCTATTGCTCCTTTTTTCTTTTTTTCTTTTTTGTTTTAGTTCGAGACAATAAGGCGATTCTGTGTTGCATCAATAGTAGTATGGACGATGGAAGCTAGTGTGATGCAGATGATGGGAGTTTCATGGAGGCGATGGAAGGCCCAAGTTAAAGCTACTTCTTATGATCCGAATATTCCATTAAGGGAACTTGTGTCAATTCGCCCCGTTCCCCATGATCTTACGCCAGAAGTATGGCAAACTTTGTGTCATTACTGGAAGTCTAATGAGGTTGTTCTTATTTTGATTGATTTATATATATATATATATATATATATATATATATATATATATATATATTTGTTATGGATAAATTTGATATAATTATATTTTTGCAGAGCACTTCAAAAATAAATCGAGAAAATGGGAGTAAAAAAAGAGGGATACATGCACAAGGACGGACAAATATTGCATCTTTGGAATATAAGTTTGTAAGTATTAGATCATAAAGTATCTTCACGAATATTTTCATACTATTGATTTATTATATTACATGTTTTTTTGTGTGTGTACTTTTGGCATGTCTGGATTAGATATAAGGGAGGTATGGTAGTCAATTTTGTTAAGACATTTTCCATGCTTAGTATTTGAAAATATAATCAAGATTTTATTGTTGTGATGATATCATTCAATATAGATGAGTCTTGAGCTATTATAACTTTTGCATATTCAATCAAAAATATATTTTTTTTCTATGTTTAGTTTCAAGAAAATGGCAGAAAACCAACTCGTATTGAAATATTACATTTGAGTCGACAAAGTAAAAAGAAAGGAGGAGCTCTTGTTGATGATGAAGCAATACGAGTTGAGGTTATAATTGTTTCAACGCTTTGAAATAGCTTCTCAATATTTTTTTATTTTATTGACAAAATTTTTTTGTTAGGATTTACTAAATGATGCGGTGCAGCGTCATCTCCAAGACAAGCCCGAAGGAACACAACCAACAGAAGTGCATGAGGATGCATTTCGGTTATAGTCTATTTACAATTTTATTTTTTTAAATATAATTATACATTGTACGATACTAATTATATGTATATTTTCAGTGAAATATTTGGACATGAGCATTCTGGTCGGGTTCGATGTCTAGGAGCCGGTGCATTGCCTAGCCAAGTTTTCCCAGATCAGTATAAGTGTAGATTATTTTTAACACAGAGTAATCTCCCTACTTCTGATGTTACTAATAAGTTACGAGAAATGGAAGATAAATTGAAAAGTGTGGAAGAACAAAGGCTAGAAGAAATGGAGCGGATGAGACAGATACATGAACATCAACTCCAAAATTTTACAAGAGTCATTCAAAGTATGATAACTGGAAGTGCTGGAGGATCTCGTGGGCCAGAATTATTACCAACACAGGTAGCCACATATTGAATAATAAGGAATTGATTCTAAAGTACTTATATAAATGCATATTATTAATTTAATTTTTTTTCTAGATGGCAGCTATCATGGCAGATATTATGCAGCAACAGACAAAAACTCCACAAAATGCACATGAAAGTCGAAGATCTCCATCAATGTCAAAGTCAGATAGTGATTAGAAGAAATTTGAAAAACATTTTTATTTTATCCATTGAATTTGAAATATTTTGGGTTATTTTATATTAGAAATTGGAAGTATTATTGATATTTTGTGTGGATAAAAGTGCTTTATTATTTAATGATAACATTCATTTTGTGGATTGAAATATTAAATATGAAGTTTTTTATTGTTTATTTGATGAATATTTATTTATCTATTTTTTTGGTTGATGAATTGTTTGCGAAATAATGTATATTTGTTTTAAATAAATACAATAAAAGAGTAAATTATTGTTAAATTGGATTTAGGAGCAATTCCAAATAAATTTATTAAAATCATTTTAAAATATTGGCTCAAACATTGCTTCTATATCTTTTGTTTTACGAACGATTTGAAAACTACTCTCATATCGACAACGTATAGGAACAGAGGAAAACCATTCTTATTGCCAACTGTGTCCAAAGCGGTTTGACATCGGTCCTATATTTCTTGCTCCTATATCGATGCCATATAAGAGTGATTTGCAACCGCTCTTAAAGTTGTGATATGCACGACGTGTATGATCGGTGTCAAACCCCTCTTCAGTTGCCACCATCAATGGCGGTTGCAAAGCACTCTTATATTGATGGCGTGTAGGAACGGTGAATGACCGTTCTTACACCTCACTATTTTTAGAACGCTTTGAAGGGGCTCCTAAATGAAGAGCTGCGGGAGCGGTCCAAAACCGTTGTAATATTCACAATATATACAATTGGTTTCAAACCGCTCTTTAATTGGCAACATCAATAGCGGTTGCAAATCGCTCTTATATCCATGGCATGTAGGAGCGGTGTAAGACCGTTCGTACACTTCACGCCTTTTAGAACACTTTGAAACGTTCCTAAATACACAACTACAAAAACGGTTCGAAACTGTTGTAAATATGTTATGGATACGAGCATTATCAAACCGCACCTAAAAGATACAATAGAAGCGGTTCTTCAACTTGTACCACCGATTGAAAAAACCGCTTCTATAAGATATAAGGTCATCAATAAGAGGAGCCCTTTTGTAACCGGTGGTAGAAGTGCTGGAGCGGTTAAAAACCTATCTTAAAATTGAAAAAAACCGCTTCTGTAAGAGTGTTTTTTTGTAGTGTTTAATTGTGAATCTAGCAAGTCTAGACCGATCACTTCCACACCACCTCTATCTGCCGCTGTCGCATGCTGCCTTCTTCCGATGATCGATCTCATCGTAAATATGTTCAAATTTTCTAGTGAAAATTAGATGAGGAGTATATGTTTCAATCGTGAACCTGGTTAGAAGATCGAAGAACGACGTTACTTCTATTTGATCGTTTCTAGAGAGAGACAAGAAGAATTATATCTGTTAATGTCTAAATAATTGGAGTTAAGCATTTTGAAAGCCAAAGGTAATTAAATTCTACACATTATATTGTGGGATTTGAATTATACGATCCCTGAATAATTTATGCATAATTATTTTATTTTATTGTATTTATTTATTTTATTGTATTTATGGGTGCAGTTAATGAAGCAATGGGCAGAAGAGCAGTCCACAAGGCAAATTTGGAATCTATTGTACTTGTTGGAGCTAGTCTCCTTCAAGTTTTCCTCCCTGAAAGACTACTCTAAAGCAAGCTTGGGAAGTCTTAAGAGTCTAATTTGCATTTAATTTGTAGTCAGTGTAATAAGTCATCCTTTGAAGACAGACTCATTTGGCTCAACTTGTCAAACAATTGATGCACACCAGTACATGTACTTGAATAATTTTCCCTCGTCGAATTGATCGAATGATCATTGTTCAAAATAATTAATATATGTACAATGTTATTTGCATTTCATTTTATGTTATCTACACTGCACGTGTAAAATTCATTCACAAGTGGAATGCAAATAACGAAAAATAATGTAAATAACACTACTTCTATGTTATATGTAGAGAGAACAAAATGAACTAAGCTTGTATGATCGGCTCACCCCTCTATGTAAATTAGGCGAGTTGGGTTGATAATTTCTCAATCTGATAATGACCACCCCTCTAGTGTTGGGCTACAGACTGGCCCGCACCAACCTGCCAAACTACACTCGAAATTGACTAGGTTAGGCCCGTTACATAAGGGGGTTGGGTTGCTAATTTCCCAACAGACCAAAAAATATTTGTTCAGCCAAAAAAATTTTGTCCAGTCAGCTCCGCTAACTCATTTTGACATATCTAATTACGTGTCTACAATATATTTTAAATATTAAACACACACATTATTAACAAACTATTTAAAAAAAATTAAAGATTTGGCCAAAACAGTAAATTTTGTCACACTTTCACATTTTATTCCAATATATTTGGAAAAATTTCAATTTTCGTCATTTATGTTTTATCTATTTATAATTTTAGTTATTTATGTTGTAAATTTTTTCTTTTTTTTGGAAAATTTTTGGTCTTTTTTTCACACAACACTGATGATGATGTTGACATGAAACGATATTTATAATATCATGCAAATATTTTTGTGGAAGAAATGCTAAAAATTAAAAATAAAGAACTAAAATTACAAAAAAAAAATGAAAAATATAAGATTAATACTAAAAAAAAAATGGAAATCTATTAATACTCAATTGTGACATCATTGCTTATAGCATACCAAAATGGTAAACTAATCCTCTTTAATTATCCCTTAAATAAACTTTCAAAACGCTGCAAATAAAACCAAACACCACCTAGAACTAATTTCCTCACATGGATTTAATTTGAATCAAAGCAGACCTCCTCAGAGTACGAATCCCTTCAACCTATTTCTCCTCCGAGAAAGGGCTAAAGACTTGATGAGTGTAGAAACTAAAACAAACTAATCAAGATTTTCTGAAGTGCTAATAAAAAAACTTGGGATGTATTTGGAATCAAGGGATTCAAAATACAAATTTCAAATTTCAAATTCATCGACTTATTCGAGTATATTAAATTCAACTGAATTTCAAATACACCATACAGTTAAATAATATCAATAGTAATTGTACGGTTTTAAATACATCCAATTTGCAAGTCATTTAATATCCGTTCTTAAAGTCATTTAAAGTAATTTCAAATTTTTTAAGACAACAAACAAAAACACATCAAAACAACACAAGGGTCCATCACAAAGACACAATCAACTTGCAAAATTTAGCTGGAGTCTATAATTAGTAAACGTGTAAAACCTGATGAAAGCAAGTGTGATGGCCACAAAATCTGTTGTTGATTATAATCGAGTATCCAACTCAGGGACTTCTTCTCGAATGTCATAATCTGAAGTACCTCAAAACAGACTGATTGCTTTATACTGGAACATTCCAATATAAAACCATGATCTCTTCATTGTAAAAATTGTCTTGCCACTTAACCACGTCCTAATTTTTATTCAACTGTGTTTTCAACCGTAGCTTCAGCTTCATTTACTGACTTTGCGGCACTGACCTCACCCAGAGTGAAACGGACAAACCGCCTGACTTTAATGTTCTCCCCGAGGGCTGCCACAGTCTGCTTTACCAAGTCTTTCACAAACAAACTATCATTTTTTATGAAGGGCTGCTCTAAAAGAGCGAGCTCCCCAAGCCTTTTTAGGATTCTTCCCTCAACAATCTTCTCTCTTATGTTCTCGGGCTTAGACTGAAGGTCTTCTCTTTGCATCTCCAATTGCTTCTCGTCATTAACAATGCTTTCTGGGATATCTTCAATGGATACGTACTGCACTTGTGGAGAAGCCACAACTTGCATTGCGAGATCATCAACCAGTTCTTTGAAGTTCTGACTTCTACCCACAAAGTCAGTTTCACAATTTACTTCGATTAAAACGCCAATACGAGAATCATGAATATAAGACCCAATTCTTCCCTCAGACGCAAGTCGGCTAGATCTTTTGTCTGCAGTTGAAAGGCCCTTCTTTCTTAGGTACTCTTGTGCCTTCTCGAGGTCTCCTCCAGTTTCAGCTAGAGCTTTCTTGCAATCCATCATTCCAGCTCCAGTTTCTTCTCGCAGTTGTTTCACAAGTGTAGCTGAAACCATGGCTTTTGGTGGACTGTACATGCAATTAGGCACATAAACCAATATACATTGAGAAAACATGTAATTCGACTATAAAAGGATGAAAAACTGCATCATTTTCCGAGGTACGCTGTAACAAATATTCATGGTTTTACCATGTGATCATAAATTAGCAGCCCAAAAATCATTTACAGCTACATGATTTAGCACATTTGATCAAGCTAGCCAAATAGAATTCAAGCAGCAAACTCTGTTTTCATCCTTTAAACCGAAAACTAATTCCTTTTACTCCTCCCATAAATTATTATCCGTCCTTGGATTCAGTATTATTAGTAAAGGAAACGAAAAGGAGAGAGGAGATCGTTAGATTACATCACATTATCAATAAGAACTGAATCTGTTTGAATTTTGTGGTTCTTGAATGTCGTTTATATAGAAAAATAGAAATCCAGGGTAGATATAAGTCAAACTGGGTAAAGCAATGAACTTCTTGATGGTCTAATCAAGCATCTAGTCAAGGAATAAGTGGTTTAATGTTATGTCGTAGGACCAATATGCAGATTAAGAAGCAAAGGTGCAATCACTGATCGTAATTATCTTTAGCTTATGAAGTTCCCATCTTGTTTCATGCTCAATCATAACAAATAAATTGCCCGAAGAATTGCAGGAATGACATTTATTTTTCACATCTGCTTACGTTTCAGTGGTTTCAGAAACAGCAGCGGGCTCTTGTTTTATGGATGTGGTTGCAGGTTTTTCTGCAGTTTGAGCAGCAACCTCCGCAGCAAAATCTTGGCTCTTTTTTTCCAATCCTTCGCCCAGGTTGTAGCGCACAAATCTCTTCACTTGTATATTCTCTCCAATCGTTGAAACGGTTTGCTTCACCCAGTCCTTCACTGGTATCTTATCATCTTTGATAAAAGGTTGCTCCAGTAAGGCCATATCCTCCACTCTCTTCTTTATCCGCCCATCAACAATCTTGGATCTAATCTGCTCCGGCTTTGATAACAGATCTTCCCTCTGCATTTCTAATTCTCTCTCATTATTGACAATCTCTTTAGGAACATCTTCAGTGTTGAGATATTGTACTTGAGGACATGCCGCCACTTGCATTGCCAAGTCCTCGACCAATTCCTTGAAAATGTCACCTCGAGCAACAAAATCTGTCTCACAATTCACCTCTATCAGGACACCAATCCTACTATCATGGATATATGAACCAATTCTTCCTTCCGCTGTGGCCCTACTAGATTTCTTATCTGCACTTGCTAAACCTTTCTTCCGCAAGTATTCCTGAGCTCTAACCATGTCTCCTCCAGTTTCTGATAGAGCTTTCTTACAGTCCATCATTCCAGCTCCTGTTTCCTCACGCAATTGCTTGACTTGAGCAGGAGATATAGCAGCTGCAACAAGGCATAGTTAGATCTAAGTAAGAGAAGACAAAGCACCTTGAGAGAGACACCAAAGAAATAAGAAACTATTGAATACCGAGTACTAAATAATCATCTCCATTTTACCAAGCAACACAATGTGACAACTAATGACAAAGCATCAGACTACAAATCTCCTCTAGTTCTACTCAGAAACTCGTGAATTAATATAGTTGGCATAGCTCGCACACCAGATACACATTTTCTTTTTTTATCATGCTGCATCATGCTCAAGACCTGAAGTCAACGAGTTTCTTATTCACTGCCTTGTGTCATGATATTACCATCACATAAGACTAATTTTCAATTCAAAGTTGCACAGAAGACCTTTCAATATTGCCAATGCGGAATAATATAACTTGACTATGTGTGAATGTTCACTAACTAATATGGTTTGTAGCTATAGGTCGCTTCCACAGCGAGAGAGATCATGGTTCAAATAACATACCCACCCTAAAAAGGAATTAAAAATGTCCTTGAGATCGAATTAAAAAGGAAGTAAAAACCTTTTGTGGTAGTTCCATTTTCAGAAGCATCTGTCGAGCCACTAGAAATTGAGACATTTCCATTTTGCTGAAGGACAGCTTCCTTATCTTCCTCTTCGCTAGCAGAAATATGTGATTGCACTTCAGTTGCAGTTATATCATCTCCCAGGTTTTCAGCAACTTCTGTAGTAACCTGACTTTCTGCATATAGAACACTACATTTAGAACATTTACTAGAGAACAAAGCTTTCCTTTTTGTTTTTTGAAACTGAGAGCAAAATTCTAGCTAACATGAAAATTTCAAAATGAACTTCACCAAGATAACATGAACCACGTCATGCTAATTATTCATTGAGATCATCATAAATTCCTTCATAGTCTAAGATAACATGAACCAGGTGATACTCAAGATTTTTCACCAGGAAGGATTTATCTGTGTTTTCCTAGATAATACACAGCAGATAACGAGCATACATTCAACTGATCATTCTCCCAATACAAATTACCAGGAATTCAAACAACGTAGTTTAAATGCAAACCTATGGATGTGAAATTTCCCTCGGGGCTAGGTGCACCAGTCTTTTCTTCCTCCAGTGCAGCAAAAGGAACAGCGTGTTCAGGTTTCTCACTAGAATCTTCATTCATTGATGTCACATAATCCGTTTTCTTCTCCGCAACTTCTCCCGTACTCTCGGACAACAAGGTCTGATCAGTTATTTCACTAGATAATACTGATTCTTCTAGTGTAGCTGAAGGAACTGAAGTATCTGGATCCTGACTTTGCGCTTCACCTTTTACAATGGCATCATCAGCTTCTTCTCTGCAGATTCTTCAACAATCTCTGACAAGAAGGTGTCATCAGAAATTTTTCCAGATGTCTCCACTTCTTCATTACTTTCTCTTGTTTCTCCTGGAGTCGGTTCCTCAGTTATCCGATCTTCAGGAGGCCGGCTTCCATCATCGTTCGGTGCTACAGAGCTAGCCTCGAGTTCTTTGAAAGTTTCAGTTTCTAGTTCGGCGCTCGGAGGACTATCAGGGAATGTTGCTAGCTCCTCTTCCTTGTCCAAAGTGCCTATAGGTTCCTGCTTAGCACTCTCAACTGGTCCATCCTCATTTTTTCTTTCATCCAAAAAATCAGAGATGACTTTGTTACTACGGAAAGCTAACACAAAAGGGTTAGTTGCTGTATGTACTACACCACCCTTGCTGAGCTTGTTATCCAACTCCTCAGCATCTTCTTCCTTTTTCATTGTCAAAGTTACCTGTCCTCTACTGATGCGCAATACTCGAACATTAACTTCTTGACCAATCTCCAATGAAGAACCACCACCCATTAGGCTTCCAAATCCCTCATCTGGTTCCTCTGATGTAGGCAGGAATCCTTCCTCCCCATCAGGAAGAGAGATGAAAGCACCAGATCTGACTACATTTTTTACAGTCCCTTCAAGATCTTGTCCCTTCACAAACTTTGACTTTTTCTTCACATCATCTTTCCTCTCATTAGATTTTTGACCGGTCTTTCTCGTAGGTCTAGAACTATCTTTCTGTTGCTTTCCATCATCACTTTCACGCATGGACAAGGATATCCGTCCCGTCTCCATGTTTGATTCAATTAGTCTTACTGTCACCTCCTGACCAACAGGCAACTACACTAGCTACATCCTTCACAAAGCTATCACTCAGATTTGAAACATGTACAAGCCCATCTGTATAAGCTCCAAAATCGACAAAAGCACCAAACGGCTGGATAGATCTAACTTTTCCAGTAAAAGTTGCTCCAGGAATAAGTTGTTCATTCTTCAGAGGAGGCATCTCACTCTTTCTAACAGATCTTGTACGCTTGGATTGAGCAGGGATGTCATTTGATTTGGCAGAAGATTCTCCAGTAACTTCTGCAGTATCACTATCAGCGGTAGATAAATCTGCCGCCTCAACTGCAACATCAGTCCCAGTAGCACGTGCAATAGATGTTCTAATCTTGGTTGGTGATCCAAATCCAATTCGAAACTGGGGAAATAATCTCAAAGATGTTGATAATGGTAGAGTGTAGTTTTGAGCAGGTAATAGTGGGCTGTTATAGTTTCTAGTGATGTTGCATCTGGGTATAAACTTGTTCCTCTTGGTTATAAAGATATTCCCGGTTGTAAGGGAAATATTGATCGAATTCGGGAGTACTGGAGCCATTTTACTTGAACCGGACAGGGAACCAATGACCAACTATAACTCATTCACCAACTTCATCACCTGAAAGGTTAACACAAGAGCCATAAATTAAGCAAGGTAACTTCCAAAAATTATGACAAAAAACTAAGTAAGGCCATTAATTCACATCTAAGATCACACTACTATCTGAAATGATTAAAATCAGACTTGGATGATAAATTTATGCTGCCACTTAGTAAAATTGAGAAAGAGGCGTAATTAGGTACACTGACACAGAGAGCCAAACTACAAAAATCACAGTTCAACTAAAATGGTGGCAAGAAAACTACAAAAAAATTGACCTCGATAATCGGCAGAAGTTCAATTCATTTAACTTAAAAAAATGTAAATTTGTTCGTAAGAAGAGCATGGGAGCATCACCTGAAAGGCACAAGCGGCAGAGAACAGAAGCGGAGGAGATGCTGGAGCGGGTGGTGTGGTCGAGAGTTTTTGAAGGGATAGGATTGAGAATCAATATCCAATACAGTTTTTTTCATTATCAATATTATTTATTGTTTTCCATTTTATTAAATAATATAAATTATTCATAAAACAACAATGATATCCCGACTACTACTTGAACTTGATTCAAACCCTATCCAGTATTATTTTTTAAAGTTTGAGTTTGACTCGTGAAAGGTAAAAATTTGTGTGAAATGGTCTCATGGATCGTATTTGTGAGACGGATCTCTTAATTGAGTCATTCATGAAAAAAGACTTTTTATGCTAAGAGTATTACTTTTTATTGTGAATATCCGTAGGATTGACCCGTCTCAAATTAAGATCTGTAAGACGATCTCAGATGAGACAAACTCCTCGTGAAAATATCAAATATTTACTCTGAGTTTTAACTCGAAAAGCTCGATAGTATGTTAAGGCATAAGTTTAGGGCTGAAATTTTATATTTATATTTACACCAAAAAATATCATCTAATTAAAAATAATATATAGTTACACGAGTGACTCAAGAGCTACTCGAGAAAAAAAATTAAAAATTGAACTTGACTCGAGTTACGAATCGAGTTACTCGAACTCGAATTAAGTTATCTCAACTCAAATCCGAGTCGAGTTCTGATCGAGCCGTTCGCGAACTACTCACGAACAATTTGACTCTCTTACACCCCTATTCTATATAGGCTACGTTTGGTTGAAAGGATAGGATAAATTAATGATTAGTACGTAAATGATAAAGAAAATGATTGTGGTAGGATTGTAATATATGGTGAAAAATAATATTATGTTTGCTGAGATTTTTAAGTGTAGGATAATTTTGAATTTTTTGATGAGAAGACGAAATTGCCCTTCCCCTTCGCGACGGCGACAGTGGCGGCGGTGGTCGGAAAAGGTTGGTGGGGGAGAGGAAAATTAGCGACGGATTATGAAAATCCGTCGCCAATAGCGACAGTTTTTGAGAAACCGTCGCCGGTCTTTTGAAACCGTCGGTAATTCGACATTTAGCGACGGTTTATTAATGCATGAAACCGTCGCCGATCTTGTTTTGATACACCGTCGCCGATCTGTTTTTGAGAAACCGTCGCTAATTTGAATTTTAGCGACGGTTTATTAAAAAACCGTCGCTTTGTGCGACGGAATTGTTGTGGACCCACTTGCAATATATTAATTCACAACAAGGGGTATTGTTGTCATTTTTCTTCCGGACTGGAGTAGGATAATTACTATCCTGCGTAATTTGATGGATTTATAAACCAACTCAAACAGTGTAATTGTCTATCAAATAGTCAATCTGAAATTTAAAAACGGAACCAAACAAAAGATTATAAAACAATCCATCCTTAATCAAACATACCAAACTGGCCTATATGTTTTATTCAAAGTTCATCTTTTATTGACATGTTGAGAAGGGGATAGCAAGGGATTAGAAAATAGATACGTTTGGGAAGTTATTTTATAATTATTGCTAGTATTATAGTAATCTCTTTCTTTAGATTTTATTATTAAATAAAATGGAGTGTATTTAAGTCCACTTATGATGATCAGGGGTTTTCAAATTTTGGTTGAAACAAAGAAAACTATAAATCTAATTCGAATAAACTGAAAATCGAATTTTTTAAATTCAGTTATAAATACTAAAATCGAAGTTTATATAGTTCATTTCGAATTATATAGTAAAAACGAACGGATTAAAAAAACAAAACTTAATTAGATTAATAATTTTATTTAGATTATAGATTTTATGAAATGATACTTAGTGAACAAATAATAGTGAACAAATAATATTGTTAATTCTTAGTTGATTGTTATTTATTTAATTTATTTAGATTTTATATATAAAATTTTATTAAAACATTAACTAAAAAATAATATACTATATCTTAAAATATAATTCAATTAAAAAATGAACAAATTTGGTAAAAAAACCGAACTCAATACAAAGAAAACAGTTGGATATTGGATTATATATTTCTAAAATTAAAAATAAAAAAAACAAATAAATTGTCCCAAACCGGAAAAAACCGACTGATAAACACCCTTGATTAAGAGGAGCAAAAGTGCACAACGGTTCTAGGAGTCTATTCTAGGAGTCTATGTATTATTAAATAATAAAAATAAGAAAAAAGCTTTTCGTAATCTAAAAAATGAAAAAAACTTGTGCGAGACAGTCTCACGGGTCGTATTTGTAAGACGGATATCTTATTTGGGTCATCCATGAAAAAGTATTATTTTTTATGCTAAGAGTATTATTTTTTATTGTGAATATGGGTAGGGTTGACCCGTCTCACGGATTAAGATCCGTGAGACGGTCTCACATGAGATCTACTTATTAATATAACTTCACCTTCTCTATTTAATTTAGGCAAAAACTTGTGTGAGACGGTCTCACGGGTCGTATTCGTGAGACGGATCTCTTATTTGGGTCATCCATAAAAAGTATTACTTTTTATGCTAAGAGTATTACTTTTTATTATGAATATGAGTAGGGTTGACCCGTCTCACAGATTAAGATCCGTGAGACGGTCTCACACGAGACCCACTCTTTAATTTATTACTAGATAAGATTATAGAATTCTGATATATAAAATTTTTTGTCATAATATTTTATTATATATAAATAATATATACCAAATAATTTAATAATGACAAAAACTTGTGTGAGACGGTCTCACGGGTCGTATTTTGTGAGACAGATCTTTATTTGGATAATCAATGAAAAAGTATTATTTTTTATGCTAAGAGTATTATTTTTTATTGTGAATATGGGCAGGATTGATCCGTCTCACAGATTGATATCCATAAGACGGTCTCACATGAGACATACTCTTTAATAATTGTCTTTCTATTATTTTATCTTTTTATTTCAACAGATAGAATTCTGATATTTAAAAAATTTGTCATAATATTTTATTATATACAAATAATATATACCAAAAAATTATTTTAACCTTAAAATTTAATATCATTTATATTTTCTCTCAATTTTTAGTTTAAGTATACAAAATACAAAAAAATGAGATATTCAAATTTTCAGTTGACCAAAAATTTATCAAGCTTGAGATAAAATAAAAATATAGAAGGTTTAATAGAAAAATTAATAGCAGCTTTAAGAGATAGTAGAAATTTAAATTTGAAGCAATCTCTTATGAGTGAGTCTCATGTGAGACCGTTTCACGGGTCATAATCCGTGAGACGGGTCAACCCTACCCATATTCACAACAAAAAGTAATACTCTTAGCATAAAAAGTAATACTTTTTCATGGGTGACCCAAATAAGAGATCCGTCTCACAAATATGACCCGTGAGACCATCTCACACAAGTTTTTGCCATCTCTTATAAGAATAATTCAATCTAGTATGGCTCATGGTCCACTATATTTTGATATTTATCTCAATTTATCTTTATCTTTATCTGATATAAATATATTAGATTTTCTAACATTAAATGTTAAAACACATTGTTATAATTATACTCCTGGAACAAAAATAATATGTATACTAGCAACCGAGGCAAACGAGTTGCGTGTGTCATGAATATATGAGTCTGATATATTAAACATTCATGATATCACAACACCATTACACCAAAATATTTTGTATCATGAATATATTATTGAAATTCAATGGATTCCGAAGCTTAAATAAATATGTCAACCTCAATTAAATTAACACATTAAAAACCTATTTAAAAAACCCATAGAAACTTGAGAAGAACACGATAAAGAAAATTGAGCACCATTTTCACACCAATTATACAAAAATAAAATAAAATTAGATAGATGATAACAAACCAAAAAAATCAATTCACGACTACATTAACATGAAATATCGAAAACAAAAATGCAAAAGGTTCCAATCGCAGTGTGAGCGTAGGCAAAATTTTAAAACAAAACACACACACATAGAGAATTCACAGAAAATATGCGAAACATAAATATATAAAATAAAATGAACTTGACGGTAAGATAATATAATATGGTCACTTTTCATCTACATTAAAAAAAATTTAAGAAATGTATCACATTAAAAAGTTATATATACCACATTAGGCTTATCATTATCTTCCCAAGATTCCTTCACGTCATCATCTTCCAAATCTTCATCATCCCAGTTATTATTCAGCTGCTCCTTTTTGAGAAGATTTGGAACATTTTCATCTTCTGAAAGGTGAAAATCGTCAATCATATTCATTTGAACAAAACCAATGAGATTGAATCTTATATTGTCACAACAGAAAGCCATACGTGGAAGAAAATAAGGAGTTGGACCTCATATATTTATAGTTGGTTGATCAAATAAACACTTATACTTGCATTTTTCCAATGCACATATTTTTCTATAGTTGCAAGATAAAGAAGTAGATTGTCTAGAGAAAAAAATTCTAGTATATTTAGCCTTTATAGATCAGAACATCTTTGCAATGAGCTCCGATTATGTAAAGTTCATGTTTACACATGTTTTAGGGAAAAGATATCTAAAGCCAATTTTAAATAAAACACTCTAAATAATTTCCGTGGGAGAGGCGTTCAGGTAGGAAAAAGCACAGATGAAAATTTAGAGAATAATCAAGAAAATTAACGGCCCAAAAAACTCAAAAAACTTCGAACATTCAGATAAGAGTCGACTTAAATTACTCCATTTCTCCATCAAGGTATGATTCTTCTACACTCAGTGGATAACTTCAGATATCGACAGTCCCTTTGTAAAAAGGGAAATAATTCGATTTTAATCTCAAATATTTAAAATTTCTCACAAATGTAATCCAAGGGGTCTGCTAAAAAAATAAGAATTTAAGAATTTAAAGACACCAAAATTCCATAAAATACGAAAGAAAACATATCCAGATCATATACATGCCTGTAGTCTCTGATAGATCCAATGACCCGTAACCAAAAATCCAGAACACCATCTTCGTTGCTTGAACAAAAATACCTACCCAAGCAAAGAAGCAAAATCAACAATCCACCACAAAAAATTACTCGACACCCAAAAAAAACTTACAAAAGAATCAAACGCAACGAATCAGTTGTGCATTAATCTAGGAATGGAATCGAGTAACATGGATCCTGCAAAGAATCGAAAAGGTGAAATGGGGATGGATTTTCTTTCAAGCTCTGCGAGAAGGAGGGAGGGAGAGAGATGAGTTGGAGATGTGAGCGAATAGATCAAAACGAACAAAAGTAATTTGATATGATCACTAATTTAAATCAACATAATATTCATAGACTATAAAATTATTCATTATTAAAAATAATTTGTTTGCCTCATGTTTCTTTTAGCTTTTATACAAATACTGAAGATGTGGACGAATAGGTATGAACTATTGAACTGAGTATGTCATTTATACAAATACTTTGTTTGCAACATGTTTGTTTTAGCTTTTGAGAAAAAAACACAATGAAAACTCGAAATCAACAAAGAAATTCAAATTATAATAAAAAACAAAACACAAATAATATGTTTATCAATTAGGCAATAACAAAGTACTGTTCAAATTTGCATAAAAAAATATAGAAAGTGTAAAACCCATGCAAAAAATGGTTATTCGAGAGACATGATAAGATAGAGGATGAGAAATAGATAAACATTGGCAAAGTTAAAACCCCGTACAGAATACAGGGTGTCACATATAGCATGCATTTAACGATTAATGCAACTACTTGTTCATAATGTATTTTTTTAATATTTACAATAAAGAGAGTAGATTTACTTACACTTTATCATTCTCTATTAGGTAGCAAGACGTCTTTGAAAACCACGTTTCTTGTGAATACACCAGATCGACGATGTAAATTCCCGTCTTTTACCAAAATTTTTGTAGAATTTTGTGAGACTCTTCTTGAAAGTGCCACATATAGCTGACCGTGGCTGAACACATGGTTACACAAAAATATGCCAATATTTTTGATTGTTTGACCTTGTGCTTTGTTTATTGTCAAAGCAAAACTAAGCCTTATGGGAAACTGTCGACGTGTCAACTCAAATGGTAATCCAGAGTTATCTTCACTTTTCAAGGGCATTCTATGTAGAAAGAATCGGGTGCCCTTATGAGGACCTGTTATGATCTCGGCATCTATGAAATTTCTACCAAGACCTGCGGCATATTAATCTTGTTCCATTGCATAGACCAAGTTCGGGCGCAACATTTCTCAAGAGCATGATCGGACTTCCTACTTTCAATATGATTCTATGCGGTGGCAAACCACTTGGACTAAGGGAATTCAAAAATTCTTCTTGAAAAAGGTTGTGATTGTCGTCTTCTACACTATCCCAAGATGTATACTCTTTTTCCTCTCTAGGAAACTTGAGAATGAGCATTTTATTAATATTGTCGACATCAACATTTTTCGGTGTGATGATGGCTCTATGGACCATATAGTTTTCATCGTTAACATCATTTATCATATTAGGGAAAACAGCATCAATCAACATCTGAATTGATTGTTCACCTTCCCATGGTATGATCATTGAATCTGGTAATTTAATGAAATCATGATTAACAGTATGTTGCAATCCATCACCTATGCGCAAGAGAAATTGCTGAGAACTCAATATCTTGAGCAGATCTCAAATTTTGTCGAAGTTGTACTATCTTTATGCGATGCCAAAATGTTGACCTTGAAATACTTGCAGCAATTTGTTCTGCCTTTGTCCCTCGTTTAACAACTGGTAAAACTTGTCGGAAATCACCAACAAAAACCATTGTCCTCCCTCCAAATGCTATTTGATTTTCCATAATATCTTGGAAACTCTTACTGACAGATTCAAAAGCGTAGCGATTTGCCACTGGAGCCTCGTCCCATACTATAGATGATGTACGCCTTATTAGTTCTGCAAGTTCGGTCTGTTTTTTTATTTTGCAAAGGGTTGATGCAGTTGGTCTAAGTGGAATCTGAAAACGTGAATGTGATGTTCTTCCACATTGCATCAATGTCAGCAGCTATCCCTAGATGTTGCTACTGCAATTATAATTTTACCCATTTTTCTTAGATGTGCCAACATTGAGCGGTATAAAAAAGTCTTACCAGTACCTCCAGGACCATCAATGAAGAAAATTTTTGATTGGTTATGCATAATACTTTCTATGATAGGTATCAAATGCAATCCTCTGTTGAGCATTCAAACGTTCAATAGATCTCAAATCATCATCAGAAATTGAGAAGAAAGTTCATCCTCAATTATTCTTGGTAGCGGCGTGTCTTCTAAAAACTCAGCACTTACTGATGGGAAATCAAAATAATCTAGTTTTTTTTGTACTGATGCAACAACCTTCATATCTCAAGCAATAACTTATTGATGATTAAGTTACTTGAAGAAATTTCTTTACCATAATCTTCACACATGTAAGGATGGAACTCATCCCAGAGTTCTCGAACTATTGTTGGTTGACAGAACACCAGTATGGATAAAAATAACTTCTGAATGAAGATGACACTCTAACAGAGCATGCTTCTTGCAGACATTGTTTTACATAATCATCCTGTTGGAGAAGCCCTCTCATTTGAGCAGACTCTTTAAATGTTGAATATGTTACCCTATTCACAGTCATCAGATTTTCAAAAGATGATGGGCCCCTAACATGATTTAAAAGGATACGAAGATAAAACCTCTCACCTTCAGATGACGACACAACATATACTCCTCCAACCACTTTATTGCTGCTTCTTCGACGAATCCATTTTTTTTCTAGATTTTATCCATGTGTAATATTGTGGAAATTCTCGATAGAAATACTTTCCAGTCAAGTCAGGATCACAACTTATTTTGAAAAATTCTGTAAGCATAGTCTTCGAGTTGTCATCATCTGCAAGTATATCATTTACATGTTTTTGTGGGTCGAAATAAATCAAATGTTGGTTTGGTGTTTGTATTTGTAACCTAATGACTGAAGGATACATCCTACTAAACTCAAATGAGAAAATTCGCCATAATGCTTTAGGTGCACAAATCCACATATTGTTGGATTTCATCACAATTTTGCCTATTTTGTAACTCTAGTGCGACTCGATCGAGACCTTTATGGATTTACTTGTATATCTATTTGACACATTTAACCCCTCCTCATATTTCAACATTAATATGACAATCATATTTCAACAAAAGCCATGGATTGTACCAGTACAACTCAACCATTATCAATTAAAACATTGTCATTGTTGCGAATAGATACTTGGACACCTCCACGTTTTCAATACAAAGGGTATGAATCATTTCCTCGAGATGTGTATTCCACAAATGTCTTTGGAAAGTTCTTCTTACATTTACCACTAACCATGCATGGACAGTTAGTATTGATTGATCCACATGGCCCATGTATCATATGGTGGACAACTGATTTATGTAGATTGGGTTCTTCTGTTTGTAAAGATATTTCAGCACGTACAATTGAGTCAAAGTGATCGGGAGTACACAACTTGTCATAATTTTCAAATATGACTAACATATGAACATGAGGAAGCCCTCTTTTTTTATACTCAATGACGTATGAATAAGAGCAGACCTTACCTAAAACCCCTCTATCCACAATGAATTTTTTAACTCCTCAAATTTTGATCGAAATATTCTTGTAATCAAATCTGGATGGTCTTGAGGTGATTGCCCATGAAGTAGTTGATATTTTATTTCATTCCCATTTGGATTGCATGTCCTTGTAAGCATTATATTTGGTTTTCCATATGTTTGTACCAAAGTCAATGCATCTTGATACCTTTGGTACATATCACGTGGGCTTCCATCGAAAGATGAAGGCAAAAAAATTCTGGTACCAAAATTTCCTGTATGATGTATTCAGTAGAGAATTATTTTAATTCTCTACAAATAATATATACCAAAAAAATTATTTTAACCTTAAAATTTAATATAATTTATATTTTATCCCAATTTTTAGTATAAGTATACAAAATACAAAAAAATGAGATATTCAAATTTTCGGTTGACCAAAAATTTATCAAGCTTGAGATAAAATAAAATATAGAAGGTTTAATAGAAAAATTTATAGCAGCTTTAATATATGGTAGAAATTTAAATTTGAAGCAATCTCTTATGGGAATAATTCAATCTAGTATGCTCATGGTCCACTATATTTTGATATTTTATCTCAATTTATCTTTATCTTTGTTTTATATAAATATATTAGATTTTCTAACATTAAATGTTAGAACACATTGTTATAATTATACTCCTGGAACAAAAATAATATGTATATGTTATCGTATTTATTATAATCGATTATTTGCACTAAATCCTATGTATAAAAGAATTGATAAAAAATTAAATGAAACAATTCTAATATAAACTAATTTCAATAGATCTAATACTACAACTCGTAGGTCTATTAAATAGGAAGAAATTAAATTTTCAGAAAACTGGATAATTGAACAAGTTGTTCCTAGAAATCCTTTAATAAATAAAGATTTACAACAAGTTATACAAATTAATGAAGGATCTGTTCAAATATAGTTCAATAATAAATAAAGAATATTGTTACCATCTTCTGTCTATGTGATATGAATCCTCGAACGTAAGAAAGGCAAACACGATTAAATTAGAATCGCTCCCTCAATTCGATAACGAACAAGGATTGTTGTTGTGTCCCGATCTTTTGATTCCAACAACACGCGATCTTCACCCTAAACTACTTGGTTTAGTAATAAATGATCACAAAGAACAATCGACACTCAAACAAACCTTCAAAGAACTTGTCTTTGACAATATGTGTAAGACACGATCAAAAAACGCCACAAAGTAAAAATTTGATAAGTTTGATTTTGACAAAGCTAAAGCCTTGAAAAGTTTGAGAGAAAACTCAAAAAGTTTTGTATTCTATCAATAATAATCTGAAAAGTATTCAAAATTTCGTTCATAATATGTTTACGTATCAAAAGGATATCAAATCTAGTTCCCAAAATAAATTGGACTCTAAACTAGGAAAAAAAGATTCTTCTCGAAGTAGGAGCGCTTGCGCGGTAGGATTTGACCGCTTGAGCACCGAGTGTTCTGGACTTTTGGCGCTCGGGCGGTAAGATTTTTCCACTCGGGCGCGGGGCATTCTGGAAATCATCCTTGGATAGTAATTGTGGCTCTCAGGGCGGTAATATTTGGCCTCTCGGGCGCCAAGGCTTCTGGACTCCTCATCATTTATCACTTGAATAATGTTCCTATGACTCCCAGACTTACTCTCATGCATCACGAATCCTTCGGCAGTCTGTGCCTCGCTTGTAAGTCCTTCTTGATTGCTCATAAGCCCATGTAATGCTTTCTTGATCTCTCCAGTCCTCCCATCGTGATTGGTCCCTCCGAAAACTCTAAAGGATCCCATGCTTTCCTTGGAGCTTGACCATTCGTTATCGCATCATCATCCCCTTCTTGAAAATGATTTGTCCTCAAATCTTGTTCATCACCTACGTCAAACAATGACAAATCACTAACATTAAAAGTAAAACTGACGTTATACACCTGGCAAATCGAGTTTGTAGGCGTTGTAATTGATCCTTTCAAGGACTTGAAATTGTTCATCACCCCTAGGTAATAGCTTCGAACGTCGCTTCTTGCGGAAACTTTCCTTCCGCAAGTGTAGCCACACCCAATCACCCTTCTCAAACATCACCTTTTTCTTCTCATTGTTGGCTTGTTTTGTGTATTGTTCATTCTTCTTTCAATATTATCTTTGTTCTCATGCAAACTCCTAGCAAATTCAGTCTTCTTTTTGTCATCCATGTTTAACCTTTCACTTACAGGTAAAGACATCAAATCTAACAGAGTCAAAGGGTTAAAACCATACACACTTTCAAATGACGAATAATTTGTAGTAGAATACATGCTACGGTTATAAGAAAACTCAACAAATGGTAAATATTCTTCCCAATTCTTTAAGTTCTTTTTAATAATAGCACGTAATAACGTTCCTAACGTCCGATTAACAACCTCAGTTTTCCCATTAGTTTGAGGATGACAGGTCGTAGAAAACAGTAATTAGTGCCAAGTTTAGCCAAATATTTTTTTCAAAAGTAACTCAAGAATTTAACATCAAGGTCATAAATAATAGTATTAGGCATACCATGAAACCTAACGACTTCCCTAAAGAACAAATCCGCAATATTAGATGCGTCATCAATCTTATGATAAGCAATGAAATGTGCCACTTTAGAAAATCTATCAACGACAACAATATTGAATCTATCCCCTTCTTAGTCCTAGGCAATCCCAAAACAAAATCCATAGATATGTCAATCCAAGTTTCACTAGGAACAAGAAAGCGGGGTATACAATCCATGCGGTTGTGTCCTAGACTTAGCTTGTCTATAAGTTATGCACTTATCACACACACGCTCAACATCACGCTTCATATGTGGCCAATAAAAATGTTCATACAAAGCATTCAAAGGTTTTGCCAAACCAAAGTGTCCCATCAAACCACTCTCATGTGCCTCCCTAATTCACGAAGTAATGATTTAGGAATGCACAACCTATCTTCTCTAAATAAGAAACCATAATTCAAATAAAATTTGTCATGTAGACCATGCATACATGTTTCAAACACATCCTTAAAATTCTCATCTAGCACATGTAACTCTTTCACATGCTCAAACCCCAATATTTTAGAGTTTCAAGGTATAAAATAGTATGTACATTCATGATAGTGTGTCGGCCACTACGTTTTCCTTACCTTGCTTATATTTGATCATGTAGGGGAATATCTCCACAAAGGCCACCCACTTGGCATGTCTCTTGTTCAACTTCTGTTGGCCCTTAAAATGCTTCAGGGATTCATGGTCCGTATGAATCACAAACTCTCTAGGCCTCAAGTAGTGTTTCCATGTCTCTAGAGTCCTCACAAGCGCATAGAGCTCCTTGTCATATGTTGGGTAATTCAGCGCTGCTCCATTAAGCTTCTCACTGAAGTATGACACCGCCATCCTCCTTGCATCAAAACTCCACCAATACCCACACCTGAATCATCACATTAAATTTCAAAATAATTAGCAAAGTCAAGTAAAACTAGTAAATGAGCATTAATTAATTTTGGCTTTATGATATTAAAGGACTTCTCTTGCTCCTCGCCCCAATGGAATGAACGTTCTTCTTTATCACTGCCATCATCGGTGATGCCAGTGTATTAAAATCATTTACAAACCTCCTATAGAAGTTTGCAAGACTATGAAAACTTCGAACTTGACCAACAATAGTAGGCGTTGGCCAATCTCGAATAGCACCTACCTTGTCTTCATCAACTTGTATCCCCTATGAACTTACCACAAAACCAAGAAAGACAAGTTTTCTTGTACAAAAATCACATTTATTTAAGTTAGCATATAAATTTTCAACCTTAGTGTGATTAACACAAGTCTCAAGTGATTAGCATGCTCATCCAAGTTTTTTCTATACATTAAGATATCATCAAAGTAGACCACCACAAATTTCCCAATGTATGCATGCAAGACATGATTTATTAACCTCATAAAGGTGCTAGGAGCATTAGTTAAGCCAAAAGGCATGACCACCCACTCATATAACTCGTATTTGGTTTTAAAAGCCGTTTTCCACTCATCGCCTTCTCTCATTCTTATTTGGTGATAATCACTCTTCAAATCAATTTTACTAAACATAAAAGCACCATGCAATTCATGTACCATATCATCTAGTCTAGGTATAGGATGCCTATACTTAATGGTTATATATTGATTGCCCTACAATCTACACACATAAGCTATGAGCCATCTTTATTAGGAACTAATAAAACAAGTACAACACAAAGAGACATGGACTCACGCACAAAACTCCTATCTAACAACTCACTTACCTTCCGTTGAAGCTCCTTAGTCTCCTCCGGATTGCTCCTATAAGCCGGACGATTTGGCAAGGCACTCCTAGGCACGAAATCGATTTGGTGCTCGATTCCCCTCAATTATGGTAATCCTTGAGATAGCTCCTCCGGAAACACATCTTCAAATTCCTACAAAAGTTAAACAACAATGCTCGGAAGGGACCAGACTATATCACTTGTGTTAAGGAGGATCTCATTGTAAAGAATCAACACTAGTGGTTCATGTGTGTTCAACATTTGCTTCAACTCACTCTTTTGGGCCATATACATTTTTTTCTTGGCCTCTTTCTCTAATTTTTTTCCCTCTCTTTTTTCCTTTTGTATGGCTGTCTCACTATTTTGATCACTCTTTTTTTCAGCCATTTCGTTTTTCCTTTCAAAGGCCATCTCACTTTTTCTCTAACTCTTTCTTTCGACCTCATCTCTCTTCTTTTTTTTTTCAATTGATCATCCATCACTTACTTTGGGGACAAAGGAAGTAAAACAATGGGTTCTTTCTTGAGAACAAAAGAATACCTATTCTTAAACCCACCATGTGTCACTCGCCTATCATACTGCCATGATCTATCCAAATAGATATGAAAAGCATGCATTGGCACCAAATCAAACAATACATCATTAATATTCTTCCCAATCGAAAAGGACACCGAAACTTGTTTTTTCACTTTCACTTCGGCACAATCATTCAACCATTGAATCCTATAGTTGAGGATGCTTCAATGTAGCTAAACCCAATTTCTCCACCATCTCCACACTAGCCACATTAGTACAACTTCCCTCATCTATGATAAGATTGCAAACCTTTTGATTTACAAAACACCAAGTATGGAATAAGTTCTCCCTTTGGTTAGTCTCCTCCTCCTTGACTTGGGCACTCATGATACGCCTAGTCACTAGTGTTTAATCTACAATCGCCTCATATCTCTCATCAAGGATCTTCTAACGCAGGCATCTCATCATCATCACCCTCGTCATCACCGTCACTTTCAGACTCATATTCACCATAATCATTCAATATCATTATCCTCTTATTAGGACGTTGGCTAGCAATATGACCAACCCCTTAACACCTAAAACATTTAATATCTCTAGAACAATTCAGAGGAGTTTCAGATTTACCTTGCACTCCTTGTTTAGGAGTCTTTTGCTTCGTCTCAATCTTGGGATTGGTCGTAACCTTACTTTCTTCACGTCTCACCGCATTTGGTCGCCAAGAAGATGACGAAATACCAGTTTGATTGGTGCGATCAACTCCTCGCCTCTTGATTTGTTGCTCCACCTTTATGGCCATTTGAACCATGTCGTCTAGATCCATGTAGTGCCTAAGCTCCACTTGATCTTGAATTTCCTGTTCAAACCACAAACAAAACGTGACATCGTCGCCTTGATATCCTCCTCTATATTTGTCTTAATCATGACCACTTCTAGTTCCTTATAATAGTCCTCAACACTCCTCGTACCCTGCTTCATGTTCTGCAACTTCCTAAACATCTCCCTATAGTAGTGGTTGGGTACAAACCTCTTCCTCATGACCCTTTTCATCGCATCCCATGTCTCGACGGGTCTCTCATTATATCTCCTCCTCGTGGTCACAAGTTGATCCCACCAAATGAGAGCGTAGTCTAGAAATTCAACCACCGTCAACCTAACCTTCTTATGTTTGAAGTAGTGGTGACATTCAAACACAAACTCTACCCTCTTTTCTCACTCTAAATATGTCTCCGGGTCAGATTTCCCATGAAACGATTGAATCTTCATCTTAATGCTACCCATATTACCATCTTCCATATAATCATACCTATCCCGTCTGGCTTCTCTTCTTCCTCTACCAAACCCTCTGCCTCTTCCATTCCTACCCAAATTCTCATTTTTCTTTCCTCATCTTCTCCCAAATCATATTCCTCCTCTACCCACATATTTAGGCTTAGATTTATTTCCACTAGTATTAACCTCAAGCCTATCCAACCTCTCATGTAATGGTTCCAACTCGGCCCTCATCATCCTAGAAAAATGACCGAACAACGCCTCCATTTGAAACTTATATAGACCTTGGTTCGCGTCATCTCCTGTCTCCTTCTCCAATTTTCTTTCGGAGATTGTACCTGCAAGAAACATTAGTAGAAACAAAACATATTCCTCACCCAAATTCTCACGGTCACTCCAAAGAAATTCACTCGTCTCTCCTTTTTTTCTTATAAAAAATACTCACCAGTCACTCCAAAGAAGATTCACTCGCACTCAAGTATTTCCACTCAAATTCGAGAGTTCCCTCAAGGTTCTCAAGCTTTGAATTTGTGTTTTTCAAACAATCAAGTTCAACTCGTGAACAATTGTGATCGACTCACTTGGACTGTGCAGACAAGAAATTTGAAAATATTATTATTTTTTGATTTTGAGAGACACTTGAATACGACTCGCAATAGAGAATAGACCAAAAATACAAAAGCAAAACAATGGTGAATTTTTGAAATTTTGTATTTTTTTTCGCAAGGCTGAGTGCAACTCAAAAATCCAAAAAAAAAAAAATCACCAAAATTTTGAGAAACACATTTTCACGAAAGAAGAAGATAGACATAACAAAAATAGATCTGAAAAAGGAACGAAAGAATAAACAGATCTAATGATAGAACGAGATAATAGAGCGATAAACTTACTTGAATTCAATTATCCAAAGCTCTGATACCAAATGATAGGAATCCTAGAACGTAAAAAAGGCAAACACGATTAAATTAGAACCGCACCCTCAATTCAATAATGAACAAGGATCGTTGTTGTGTCCCGATTTTTTATTCACGCAACGCGTGATCTTCACCCTAAACTTAAGAATTTATACGAAACGTTTATGTTCATTCTTTTAAGTTCACGAAATATATGTTGATTATGATATTTTTCACTGATGTGTACCATATATATGTACTTGTTATTTCTGGTACATGTATGTTGAGTCTTTAGACTCATTAGTGTGTGTGATGTAGGTGAGCTTGATGATCAGGGGGCTGAAGGTGCCGAACTCTGAGTAGGCAGATATTGTGCGGTGACACGACCCGATGACCGTATGTTTTCCGCATTATGATTTATGAGATTTGAGAGGATATGAACATTTTATATGTTGATGATGTTAGGATTTTTATTCGTTTTAGATGAGTTTGGTTGATTTAAACCGCATTATTTTTACTGTCAATTAATTACGATTATTTTAAATGTTATTCTAAAGTGTGAGCTTTTTTAAAAAAAAATATTTCCGCACTTTTAAATGAGTAGACGTTACACTTAAAGGCTTGGTTTGGGCGCAGTGTTGATGCATCATGACATAGTTCTAGCTTATGCGTCCCTGACAGCTGAAGGTCCATGAGAAGAATTATCCGACTCATGACCTTGAGCTAGTAGCAGTAGGTTTTGTCTTGAAGATTTGGAGGCACTATCTGTATGGGAAGAAGTGCAGGATTTTCATAGACCATAAGAGCCTGAAGTAATTCTTCATACAGAAATAGCTGAAAATGAGGCAGCGGAGGTGGCTAGAGCTAGTAAAGGATTACGACTGTGACATTAGCTACCATCCGTGTAAGGCTAATGTAGTTGCGGACTGCCTTGAGCATGAAGAAAGCAGTGATCGCTCAGTTATTAGTACAGAGATCGTTGCAGAAAAAGATTCAGCGGTTTGAGCTTGCAGTTTATGCTAGAGGCAGTGGCCCTAATATTTATACCCTGATAGTGCAGCCGACACTGAGAGACAGAATTCGAGCAGGACAGACTTCTGACGAGCAGTTGCAGAAGTTGAGACAGAGGGACGAGGCTAAGGGTCGGAGACTGTATACAGTTGTGGATGACATAGTCAGATATAGGGACCGACTGTGGGTTCTTGACAGTGACTCCCTGAGAGCAGATATCTTGAGCAAGGCCCACAGCACCCCGTACTCCATCCATCCAGGGAGTAAAAAGATGTATAGGGATCTTCAGCTCTTTATTGGTGGCCGGGCATGAAACGGGATACTCTGCGATTCTCTCCGAGTGTTTGATATGTCAGCAGGTCAAGGTAGAGCATTAGAGACCTGCAGGGAAGCTTAAGTCACTTTCTATTCCAGAGTGAAAATGAGAGAACATTACAATAGACTTCGTGACAGGGCTTCCGAGGACGACTGGTGGATATAATGCCATATGGGTGATCTTTGATCGGCTCACTAAGTCAGCTCACTAAGTCAGATTCATTTTCTACCGATCAATAAGACCTTCACCATGACTTAGTACGCAGAGCTGTAAATCAGAGAGATAGTTGGACTGCATGGGATTCCAGTGTCCATTATGTTAGACATGGATCTGAGGTTCACGTCTGCGTTCTGGAAGAGTCTGCACCAGGCATTGGGTACTAAGCTGCTATTCAGTACTGCCTTCCATCCTCAGACCGATGGACAATCAGAGAGGGTGATTCAGATTCTGAAGGACCTACTCACAGCTTGCATGATCAACTTCTAAGGCAGCTGGGAGCCGGAGTTACCTCTCGTGGAGTTCACATACAACAACAGTTATCAAGCATCAATTTGTGTGGCCCCATATGAGGCATTGTACAGGAGAAAGTGTAGGTCACCAGTGTATTGGGATGAGGTAGGAGAGAGGGCAGAATGGGGTCTAGTTATTGTTAGGCAGACCGCAAAGTTGGTAGTCAGGATTAGGGATATGATGAGACCCCTCAGAGCCATCAGAAGAGTTATGCTGATTAGCGGCAACGGGGATCTCGAGTTTGTAGTAGGGGACCATGTATTAGTGAAAGTCGCACCGATGAATGGTGTGATGAGATTTGGGAAGAAGGGCAAGCTCGACCCTAGATTCATCGGACCGTTCTAGATCCTAGAGAGAGTTGGGACACTTACTTACGAAGTTGCATTGCCGCCGAATCGGGCAGGAGTTTATAATGTGTTCTATGTCTCTATGCTGTGGAAGTACATGTCGAATCCTTCGCATGTGATGAACTATGAGCCACTCCAGCTGACAGCGAACTTGTCTTCGAGGAGATACCCACTCAGATATTGGACAAACAGGAGAGGAGGCTCCGGAACAAGGTGATCCACATGGTCAAAGTCAAGTGGATGAATCATTCCGAAGATGAGGCTACTTGGGAGACTGAGGCCGAGATGAGGAGTCACTACCCAGAGTTATTCGGTATGTTTTAAATTTCGAGGATGAAATTTTGTTTTAAGGGAGGAAGAGTTTTAAAGTCCAGGAAATTTAAGGTACGTAACCTGAATGCATGCAATCTAGGGTTTTATTTAAAATAGGTGTTTAATGATTTTTATGCATTTAATGCATAAATATTGCATGATTAGGGTTTATTTCATGATTATTTTAAGGTTCATGCATTAAAGTTTGTAGTCGCATTTTGCTCTCGAACGAGGAACTGAGATATTCAGGAAAAATATATGTTTTTATTGAATGGTTAATTTTAATTAATTATATGGGGTATTTTTAAGGGTGTTTTTTGAAAATGGGGCTTAGGTGGGTATTTTTACTCGCATGGTCATTTTTTTATATGTATGCGAATTTTAACGATTCGGAGGACTCTTTGAGATTCAGGAAATATTTTATAAAACGTATCAAAAAGAAATATTTTTTGCGGGTGTTATTGGGCTTGTAGGTTTGTTTTTCTGCTTAATGGGCTCAAAACCCTTTTAATCATTTTAAAATTCAATTTAGGGCCCATTAGTGCTTTGTTTATTATTTAAACACTACAAGACACTAAACCTACACCTAATATAACCCTAGCAGCTGTCCCTAACCCTCCACCAGCAGCCTCCTACGTGAATTTTCAGTAGCAAACTAGCTGCACACCTTCGGCCCTTCAAGTTTTCAAAGAAAGCTCCTTCCCCGTCTCTCCGGTTCACGTCCCACGCGTAGTTATTCAAGTTTTTGATCATATAAACTGCTAAGGACACGCCATGTATCTCCTTTCTCATCATATACACCATGTTTATATGTTTTTGTTTATGTTTTTTCATGAAATTTTGTTGGTCCCTCTTATAGCATCGTTTTTGCAAAGGTATTGACCCGTATATGTGTATATCTTGTGTGTAACATCACGTTTTCATGTATTTGTGCAAGGGGCTGCCAATTTTATGTTGCTAAGGGGCTGTACACATCGAGCAAGAGGTGGAATAAGGCTAGAGTCGAAGCTTTGTGGGTTTTAGGAGAGGGCCGATCGAGAACCTGAGTCTTCGATTTGGTTTCGTGCAGATCAGTTGATAGGGCTGAGCCGACTGGTGCAAGGGCCGATCCAAGCCATGGAACAGACCCTGGTGGGTCTGAGACACAACCTAAGGAGGCTCGACCACTTCTGGAACCAGCCATGGAGCCGATCGATCGAAGTAAGGGAGATGACTGCGTGTTGGTCAGTTTTGGGTGTACTTCGAGTGTGCGTATGTTGTGGCGTGCATGGGGATGTGTGTTTGAGATGGTTCGGTCCAGGACTTTCCTAGGGCGGTCTAAGAGGGGCTGGATGGTGGTTGGTCCGAGTTGGTTAGGTGTAGGTTCGACTGTTTTGGTCCGAATGTCACGACTAGGGTATGGCTAGGTTGAGCAGAATTTCCAGCAGCCTTTGGGCTTGTTTTCGTGGGTCGTAAGTGGCTTGGAAAGGGTGTTTTAGGGGCTGGTGGTGTAGGATAAGTTCAAGGTTTAAGTTGGGAAATATTCGGTTAAGTTTCGAGTTGATTAGGGTTAAAACCAGGACCCTAGGTCGAAGTTTTAAAACGAATCATTTGAGTTTTGTAATGGGCTCGAATTTATGTCTAAGAAATATTTTAAATATGCTTTGAGGTGTTTTAATGATTTTGGTGAGCTGCGGGTCGAAATTTTGAGGTTAAGGGGTAAAATGATCATTTTGCACCCGGCTCGAGTTTTTAGTCCTAGGCAGTGCCCTGAGCACAAATTTATCACGTTTTTAAATGTTTTTGTATCATGTATATGAATTTTTATGAAATTATGAAAATTCAGTTGCATGCTTGATTTTAAGGAAAATTTACGTATATGCATGATTTTATTAAGTGATGAATATGATGACACGTTTTTGAAGGATGAGAGTTGCTTGTGACTAATACGATGACATGTTAATACGATGATATGTAAGGCCAAGGCTCAGTGGATGAGTAATAATGTCGATGATGTCCCCGCCGCCAGGGTACCGCGGTTATACGTAGATGGATCCATCGCCTAATACGATCATACAGGAATTCATAGCTGTTGAACATAATTCAAAATAAGAAAATGAACATGTATATGTTAATATGATGATATATTTTGTGAGTATGATGATGCTTTGACCGTTTACGATTATGCATACGACACAATATACATGTTGATGGCCGAGTTGATGGCCAATATTGATGGCCGAGTTGACAACGTTTTTGAACTGCCATATATTTTTCCTTCTCTTTTAATCAATGTCGTGTTCTTTCCACATTCAAAAAATAGCATTTTAATAGTAAAAATTGCACAGCTTTATCATAAATCATAAAATCCCATATTTTCATCATAAACGTTTTAAAATATCATTTAACATGTGTTATGATTCTTCGGGACACTTCCATCCCTTTCTGTACTACCTATGTGTAAAATGATTGCTTTGCCCTTGGACCCAAAATTTCTCGATTTTGACTTCTTCTCACTTTTATTGACTTGAGTCTATCCCAAATATTATTTAAGCTTAAATTTGACTTTTGATATTTTTATTTAACGTAAAATCGAGCCTTTCGATTTATTTTCCTAATTACTAAATCATAAAGCGTTTTATTCTTAAATGAATTCAAACTTAAATATTTTAATCTCAAACTTTAAACAAGAACTTTTAATACCTAAATTACGCCCGTGAGCCCGAACCACACCCCATGACACACGGTTCAAGCCACTTCCTTTCCTAACGACAAGATCGAGCCCTAGTCTCCAACCATGCCAGTTTCTCCCAATAACCCTGAGCCATGCTCGAGCCACCCGAGATCAGACCCTAGCTGAACCACCCTGGACCCTAGCTGAACCACCCTGGGCCAGCAAACCCCTAGCCGTCCTTATATCAGCCCGTGACCCTGCCCCTTCCTGTAGTCACGCGCGTAAGCCCTAGGAACTCCTAGGGTTTGCGCATGGCTTATCTTCGCCCAAGCCAAGACTCTAACCTACCTAGGACTCCTCCTAGCCTCGAGTTGTAGCCAGTACGGTCCATACCCAAGCCCTGGCCGAGCCGCACGCAAGACTCCCACCTAGACGACCCCCAACTCAAGGAAATCCATGAAGGAAACCCCATGTTCATCCATCCTTGGCAAATCTCGGTTCCAGCCTATGTTCCACCTTTAAACGACTCAATTTCCAACCCTTAAACACATCCTATTGTCAACGTATCCTTAAGAATTATAACGTTTTCAAACAAGCTTAAAATCATCAAAACTTTAAAAATATTTGTTCTACCGTCAAACGGTTCATGCTTCAATATTTTTCATGCAAAAACAATTAAAACGAGCATAATATGATTAAAATTGTGTGTCAAATAAATTTAGAAGCTTGCCTTTGTATTTTATAACGCTCGAATTTACGATCGTCGTCGTGGGTTGCGAAAGGAGACGAACGAGCGATGAAGACTCCTTGTTTTTCCTCCTCAATTTTTTTTGAAAATATGGTGTGTATTATGTGCGAAATATTCGGCTGATATCCCTCAAGAAAGACCCTAGGTTTCTATTTTAAAAATTTAAAATTTGCATGTCAATGTGCTTCGGTTTTGGGCCTTTGTTTTTAGGAACAATTGGGACTACTAATCTTAGGTAAATTAGTCCGAATAACACATATTTAATTGAAAAATGAAAGTTTATAAAAATTAGTTTTCAAAAATAATACTTTTGGTCCTTTAAAAGTATCTCGTTTGCCCAAAACCGGCTTCCGAAATAAAATCGTGCTCGTCTCGTAAATAATTTGGACCCTACTATTTTTAGAAAAATTAATAATATTTAATCATTAATAAGCCTTGAAAATATTAAATGAAAAAATATTCTATCTTGGTCGTCCCCGATCTTCTTTCCTCAGTCTATTATCGAATATTCGAATAAAATCTTCAATTATCATGAAATCATACAATCTAACCACTTAATTATGCAATTAGACCTTCAATAATATAATATACATCAAGTAAGCATTTAAAATAAATTAAATAAAATAATTAAGCAACTTAAATAATTTGCATGCAAGTGGTTTACGTGGGTTGGCTTTTTGGAAGTTACAAATCCTCTCCCTGTTAAATAAAATTTAGTCCTCTAAATTAAGACTTACCAAATAGTTCGGGGTAGTGACTCCTCATCTCTGACTCTGTCTCCCAAGTTTCTTCTTCCTCCGAGTGATTTAGCCATTGGACTTTGACCATTTTCATTACCTTGTTATGTAACCTTCTCTCTTGACTGTCCAAGATGTGAGTAGATCTCTCCTCATAAGACAGATTTGGTGTAAGTTGCAATGGCTCAAAGTTTAGTACATGTGAAGGGTTTGACATATACTTGCGAAGCATCGATTCGTGGAAGACATTGTGAACTCCTGCGAGATTAGATGGCAACAAAATTCGACATTCTCATGAATCATGGTCTAGGTTTTCCTTTCTTGCCAAATCTCATAACACCCTTCATAGGTGCTATCTTTATAAATACGTGATCAACTATTGCAAACTCAAGATCTCGTCTTCTTTTGTCAGCGTAGCTCTTCTATCGACTCTGAGCAGTTCTCATTCTGTCTCGGACCTTTGCGACCATTTCAATAGTGTGCTGAACTATCTCGGGTCCCATCGTAGCCCTCTCTCCTACCTCACCCCAATGGATATGCGATCTACATTTCCTTCCGTAGAGTACCTCGTATGGAGCATTTCTAATAGATGAATGATAGTTTTTGTTGTAAGTGACCTCCATTAGAGGTACTTTCGGTTCCCAACTCCTTGGAAATCGATCACGCAGGCTCGAAGTAGATCCTCTAAAATTTGTATGACTCTCTCAGACTGAACATCTGTCTGAGGACGAAATGCAGTACTAAATAGTAGTTTGGTTCCCAAGGCCATATGTAGTCTCTTCCAGAATGATGAAGTGAATCACTTGTCTCTGTCCGACACTATAGAGACAGGAATTCCATGCAGCCTCTCTCGAATATATAACTCCTCAAACTATGTCATGAAAAATGTCGTCTTCACTAGTAGGAAATATGTTGACTTAGTAAGGCGGTCCACCATTACCCAAATGGCATTGAGTCTTTTCATCGTCTTTGACAATCCTACCACGAAATCCATAGTAATGTTCTCATAATTCCACTCGGGAATGGGAATGGGTCGAAGCATTCCAGGTGGTCTTTGATGCTCTGTCTTCACTTGTTGATAGGTTAATCATTCGGATACAAAGAGCATAATACCTCGTTTCATTCCCGGCCACCAATATAAAAGTTGCAAGTCCTTGTACATCTTGTTACTTCTAGATGAACAGAATAAGGGGTACTGTGAGCTTCAGTTATAATGTCAACTCTAAGAGAATCACCACTAGGAACCCATAGTCGACCTTGATACTTAACAATGCCATCCTTGACTGAATATAACATGATGCCCTTCGATTCATCTCACTGTCTCCATTTCTGTAATTTCTCATCATTAGACTGTAGGGCTCGAATTCTATCTTGCAGAGTGGAATGTACTGTCGACATAGCGAGATTAGGGGCCTTTCTCTTAGCAGTAAAATTCAAGATCAAACTGCTGAAATTCCACTTGTAGAGGCTTATGTACTGATAAATGGGCCAAGACTGACCGTTATCTACTCAAAGCGTCCGCCACTATATTATATTTTCCAGGATGATGGCTAATGTCGCAGTCGTAGTCCTTTACAAGTTCTAGTCATTTTCTTTGTCTCATATTCAGCTTCTTTTGGGTGAATTAATACTTGAGGCTTTTGTGGTCAGTAAATAGGCTTTTGTCGCAGTCGTAGTCCTTTACAAGTTCTAGCCATCTTCTTTGAATTTCACGACATACAAGTAGTGCTTCCAGGTTTTCAACGCAAATAGAACTACTGCAAGCACAAGATCATGCGTCGGATAATTTTTTTCATGTACTTTCAGCTATCTAGACGCGTATGCTATGACTCGCTCATGGTGCATAAGAACTGCGCTTAATCCTAGCATCGAAGCATCGGTGTACAACACATATTCCCCTTGTTCTGTCGGCATCGCTAGAACTGGTGTAGTAGTGAGTGCTTGTTTAAACTAATCAAAGCTATTTTGATACTCCGGTCCCCATACAAATTTTGCATTTTTCTTCATCAATGATGTCAAGGGTACTGTAATGGACAAAAAACCCTTGATGAACTTACGATAGTAGCCAGCCAAACCCAAAAAACTGTGGATTTTCGTCACACTTTTAGGCACTGCCACTGCTTGACTGCCTCGACCTTATATGGGTCGACCTTTACTCCCTCTTTTGACATGATGTGGCCTAAGAATCCAACCTCTCTAGCCAAAACTCGCACTTGCTGAAATTTCATATAATTTCCGATCTTGTAACACTTTCAAGGTCAGCTTCGAGAGCTGCTCATGCTCCTCTCGGCTCTTGGAATAGAACAAAATGTCATCGATGAAATCAATAATAAACTGATCGAGGTACGGCTGAAATACGCGACTCATGAGATCCATGAAGATCGCCGGAGCATTAGTAAATTCAAAAGGCATCACAAAAACTCAAAAACTCATAACGCATTTTGAAAGCCCTCTTGTGCACATCCGTCTCTTTTACTCTCAGCTGGTGATATCCAGAACGTAAATCCATCTTTGAAAATACTGAAGCTCCTTGCAATTGATCAAACAAATCTTTGATTCGTGGTAATGGATATTTATTCTTCACTATCACTCTATTCAGATCCTGTAATTGATGCAAAGTCTCATGCTCATATCATTTTTCTTCACAAATAGTTCTGGCGCGCCTCATGGAGATAAACTAGGGCGAATAAATCCCTTGACTAGCAGCTCTTGAATTTGATCTTTAATTATTTCATTTCAGCAAGTTCTAGGCGATACCGTGCCTTAGATATTGTCACAGTTCCAGGCATCAATTTAGCGGCAAATTCCACCTCTCGCTTGGGTAGGATACCAGAAACATCGTCAGGGAACACGTCCGGAAATTCCTTGACAACCTCCACATCATCGATCGATCGACTGTCAGTAGTGGGTACATATATAATACTAGAAATAAAACCTTGACAGCATATTCGGATAAGATTATTTTCACGAATGAATAAAATGATATGCGGCATTTGACTGTTTTGTACAGCCTCAAAGACGAATTATTTCTTATTGGGCGGTCTAATAGATACTGTCCTCCGCCGAAAGTCAATTGTAGCCCCATTCAGTGTGAACCAATCCATGCCCAAAATAATATCAAACTCGGGAATTGGTAATACAATAAGGTCCGCCCGTATAACATTCTTTTGCAATTTGAGTTCCACACCCTTAACCATGGTTGTAGAGACCATATGTTCGCTAGAAGGCACTGTAACTCTGAATCCCGGCTCTACATCCACTAGTAAGATTCCCAATTTCTTCACGAAGGATTCATATATGAAAGAATGCGTAGCTCCAGAATCTAGCAAAGCATAAGTAGCTACGCTCGGTAACAAAGTTCGTCCTGATAATATTTTCATTATACTCCATTAAGGGCATAAAATTTAGAAATTTCATATCATCTAGGCCCTTTCTAGTTTCCCATATTAGTATTTCAACCCCTTAAATTTCAAAAATTGCCAAGTGAACCCTTAAATTTCGAATTTTGTAATTTAGTCCTAGGGAATTACAAATTTTGCAATTTTAACCCCTTAAAGATTTTCGAATTATACTAAGTTTTCCTAGATGATTTTTGAGAAGCCATTTAGTCGCTTAAGTTTTCAATCTTCTACGTTTGATCCCCATAGCTAATGCTTGAAAAAATTATATGCCTAATACCTTAGAATTTGAAACATTTTAATTCTAAATCATCAAATTCAATGCATCTCGATTTAATTCTATCATCCATGCTTTTATCTCAAGCAAGAAAGCAATGTAAAACACTTAAATAGTCGGAGTACCTATAATGAGCATAGTATCTGGCTCCGCTTGCTCAGCATTCATCATGTAAGCCCTTCTAGTCGTGGGTTGTTTAAGCTTTGGGTAATCATCAGCCTTATGCCTCATTCCTCCACACTTGAAGCACTTGTACCTGCCCCACATGCACTTTCCGTAGTGATGGTGATCGCACTCCTTCCAAATTGACTTCTCAGCAGTCTTCGGGATGTTTTCTTTAGGTGGTTGTCCTTGTGGTTTGTACTGTCCTGGCCGCTTCGGTTTTCCAGTAAATGGCTTCTTGTTCTGCTGACTTGATTGTTGGGCATGATTCCTCTTGCGCTGCATCTCCCAGTTAATATCCTTCAGAGATTGCTCGGCTCGAAAAGCTTTAGCAACGACAGTAGTATAGTCAATAAGATCAGTCAGCATCACATCTCGATGGATCGTAGGCCTCAATCCATTCAAGAAATGTCGTAACTTATCTGCAACATCATTGACAATCAAGGGCACGAAATGACATCCCCTATCAAGCTTCTGCACAAACTCAGAAACAGTAAAGTACCCCTGGCGGAGACTCATAAACTCTCTCTTCAACCTAGAATGAACATCGGTAGTAAAATATTTCATAGAATACCCTCTTGACATCTTCCCAAGATAGAGTCGCTAGATTCACCCCTTGC
Organism: Primulina eburnea; assembly: GCF_022965805.1. Lineage (NCBI taxonomy): Eukaryota > Viridiplantae > Streptophyta > Magnoliopsida > Lamiales > Gesneriaceae > Primulina > Primulina eburnea. Next base: position 21,965,651 of record NC_133114.1, read on the forward strand.
TCCGCTTCTTCCCACCATAATGAAGTGTCACCTTTCACCAGATAGATGGTACAACGAACTCGGTCAGCTTCCACCATATGCATATACCTAAAGATCACCTCTAAATATTTAATCCATCCCTTAGCCACAAATGGATCAGTAGTGCCAAAAAAATTTGCGGGATCCATCCTATTAAATAGCTCATAGACAGCTTCCGATCGGACCCTCGCACCATTTCCCACGTGCTGCTCTAGTAAACGATCCATACCGGCTAGTCACAGGTACTAGCATCCTGATTAGGTGGATGCTGGAGAATCTCATCCTCCTACCTATCCTCATTATCACTATGAACCCGCTAGGAGGCATATCTGTACAAATCGTCTGTACCACGTAACCAACATGCATTTAACATTTTAAATTAAACGTGCATCTAACCTCTGTATATGTATCATAAAATCATTTAAAGTTCAACATATAAAATCTAAAGCAGTAAAAATTCACATACTTGAAGCGTGACTTCTTGAGCTTTTTGGAGCGGCAGTAACACAACCCTTTAGGGATTCTTCGCTCTGATACCAACTGAAACATCCGCTACTTTTTAAAAATTAAAATCCTAATAATTTTTTTTTTAAATTGAACACCAAACTCGGACTCCATAGTTAACTAACTTAACATTTCCATAATCTAAAATAATTTAACATCTACAAATTTAAAGTACATAAAATCCATAAATAGTCAATTAACAAAAATCATATATCTACCATTAAGATGATCAAAACTAACTTCAAAGTAAAGCATGAAAATCTCCAAATACTTTTAAAAAAATCTTTAAAACTTTTACTATCAAGCTAATGCAAAAAATAATGTCCCTCGAGAGTATACTGCCGGATTCAATCTACTAAAGCGTCAGCGCCTCCTTCAATCTCATCCTCACCTGCAACATTCAAACCTAGTGAGTCTAATGACTCGGCACGTTCTAAAATGAGTAACAAATAATACATATTGATAATGCAATTTATTGTACTTTTATTACTTGTTTTTAACTTGAAATTTTGTGATTCTTGAGCAGGTTTGATATGATTTGTTGTTGTTTTTGTTATTGTAGTTTGGAAGTTTAGAATGAGAATTTGGAGTAGTAAATTGATGAATTAAAAAAGTGCAAAGGACTTTTTCCCCGAAGCATGACCGTACCTGCGGTCTTGTTAGCACCGCACCCGCGGTCCCTCGACTTGGAAGTTGAAAAATTCTGCCGAAGCAGCACCGAACCCACGGTGTTACCTGTACCGCACCCGCAGTCATGCACAGACCAAGTCCGGAAATTCTGAAATTTTGGTGTGCTGCGCATGGGAGTTGATGACTTTTGTGTGTTGTTCTAGGACTATAAAAGGCTTCTATTATTCATCATCTAGGTCATTGGGGGAGCCAAGGGAAGGAGTGGAGGCTACAAAGAAGAGATTGAAGATCAAGTTCATCCTTAAGAAATCTTTTGCACACTTGTGGACAGAAATTTCATTGCACTCCAAAACTCTTGTTCTAAGTTCTTCTTTCTTTATTTTTACTTTTATTTGATATGTCTTGTTTAAGATTTATGTGTTGTTGTGTTATTTTTATTATGAACTAATTTTTATTTCTAGAGGAATGATGGAACAAAACTAGAAACCATGTGTTGGGATTTATGATTTATGCTATATAAGTTTTCCTTATTGTTCATTTGTATTTTTCCAATCTTAATGCTTTCATTTTATTGGCCATATCTTGAATGATTCTTATGTTTATAATATATCACTTGGAAAAGGAAATTTATAAACAAGAAAGAGAAAAATACATCGATAGTATTTATATAGTTCGGGAGGACATATATTGCTATTGAAGCCATTAAACGAATTTAGTGCTTATTGTGTTATTTAATTATAGATTGTTGATGGGGACGTTACAATCTGTTGTTAGATAATTATTATCTACTTAGCACTCGGGAGAGGGAGTAGATAATTTAGAATTCTTGGCTAAGGTATAATAAGGACATTTATAATATAGCTACACAAAATAACACATGGTGGATAGTTGCGTGAAATCGGACCTCTAGATCTTTTATTCCATAGTTATTTGTTATAAAAAGTTTGGTGTTATAATATAATTAAATTTATTTTCAATCTAGTTAATGGTGAAAACAAATCTGTCAATTGATTTTTCTAAATAAAATTGAGACTATTTTAATTGCAAGCATTAATATACATTTAAATACATACTCCTCGTGGGATCGACACTTGTACTCGAAAATACATTTTATTACAAACTTGACGTTGTGCACTTGCAAGCAATTAAGAAAACACGCAACAAGTTTTTGGCACCGTTGCCGGGGAGTGTATATTTTAAATTTATATTAGTATTGTTACCAATTAGTCTTTATTTTAATTTAGAGCTGTTTTTATTGTAATACATTAAACATTGATTTGTGTCTTATCTTTGTTTGACAGTGCATGCGAAGATCGCAAAATCTTGACTTGCTTATCTTTGATCCTGAAATCGAAAGAACCACAAGAAGATTAAGAAAGGCAAGAAGGGAAGAGATTCGAGCAATGGCTGAAAACAGAGATAATGAAAATCCACCCCTGCAATACCCATCAGAGATCATTTTAGGCCGGTACTGAATGCTCATTACTCGGGCATAGCACGAGGGACTATTACTGCAAACAACTTTGAGCTTAAGCCTGCATTGATAAACATGGTTCAACAGAATCAGTTTGGGGGAGCCGCTACTGCAGATCCTCATTTACATCTCAGAACATTCCTTGAAATTACTGACACGGTAAAAATAAATGGTGTTTCTGATGATATAATTCGATTGCGTTTGTTTCCTTTTTCTCTTAGGGACCAAGGAAGAGGATGGCTCCAATCGCTTCCTTTGGGGAGTATCACTATATGGCAGGAGTTAGCAACCAATTTCTTTGCTAAATATTTTCCACCTGCGAAGTCTGCACAGTTGAAGATAGAGATAAGTACTTTTAGGCAGACTGATTTTGAGCAATTATATGAGGCATAAGAACGTTATAAGGAGTTGTTGAGGAGGTGTCCAAACCATGGTTTTGAAGATTGGGTACATATTGAATTGTTTTATAATGGTTTGAATGGACAAACAAGACGCACTGTGGATGCAGCAGCTGGCGGCACGATATTTGCAAAATCACCCGATCAAGCATATGATTTGCTTGAACAGATGACCATTAACAGCTATCAATGGCCGTCTGAGAGGTCAGGAGTAAAGAAGCAAGCTGGAATTTATGCCATAGATCCTATTACATCACTCACCGCTCAAGTTTCAGCTTTGACAACTCAAATTGCAGCAATGAATAAGGCTAGTACATCAGAGGTTGAAAATACATCGGTTGTTACTGAAGAACCACATATTCCTGATGAGGCTCATTATATCAACAATAGGAATTTTGGTGGCTACGGAGGATATCGAGGTAACCCTCCCCCTAACACTTATCATCCTGGTTTGAGAAATCATGAAAATTTTTCATATGCTAATAATAAGAATGTGTTGAATCCTCCACCGGGGTTCAATACATCAAAGAGGGAAGGAAAACCTTCACTTGAGGATCTATTTGGGACATTTGTTGTTGAATCTAGTAAAAGAATGGCTAGGACTGAATCTCGTCTTGATGGCATGGAAACTCACATTGGAAATATGGGTGCCACAATGAAATCATTGGAGACACAGATTGGTCAATTGGCTAATGCATTAAAAGATCAAAATAAAGGTCAATTCCCAAGTAATACTGAAGTGAATCCAAAGGAGCAATGCAAAGCTGTAACTTTGAGAAGTGGAAGAGAACTTGAGGTTAAAAATTCCAAAGAGAAGGATGAAAATGAGATAACAGTTGAAGAAGTTGAAACTGAGGGATCCAAAGCTGAAGTTGAAGCTGAACAACCTCCGGTATTTAAGCCAGTTCTTCCATATCCGCAGAGGTTCAAAAAGAAGAAATTGGATGATCAATTTGCAAAATTTTTGGAGATTTTCAAGAAGATTCACATCAACATTCCATTTGCTGATACTTTAGAGCAAATGCCAAACTATGCAAAGTTCATCAAAGATGTGATGTCAAAGAAAAGGAAGTTGCATGAGTTCGAGACAGTTAAGTTCACCGAGGAGTGTAGCGCCATACTCCAAAGGAAACTACCACAGAAACTCAAAGATCCAGGGAGTTTTACCATTCCTTGTGTTATTGGTGGTTCTAGAATCAATAAAGCTTTATGTGATTTAGGTGCCAGTATTAATTTAATGCCTTTTTCTATTTACAGGACTTTGGAGCTTGGCGAGGTGAAGCCTAGCACTATTACCCTGCAGCTGGCGGCTAGATCACTTACATATCCACGGGGGATAGTGGAGGATGTTCTGGTAAAGGTAGACAAATTTATATTTCCTGCTGATTTTGTCATTCTAGATATGGAAGAAGATCAGGAGACTCCGCTTATCTTTGAAAGGCCGTTCTTGGCCACCGGAAAAGCTTTGATTGATGTGCACAAAGGCGAGCTCACATTGAGAATAGGTGGAGAAGAAGTCATGTTCAACATCTACTACACAATAAAAGAACCAAATAAGGTAAGTACTTGTAATAGTATTGATGTAATTGATTCATGTGTATCTCATGTTGGTGCAGGTAGGATGACGAAAGATTCTTTAGAGAGATTTTTGTTGGAATCGGCGTCTGCACTGGATGAAAGTGATTGGGATGTGCAAGAGGAGTTACTTGCTCTCAATACATTGCCTAAAGAAAAGAGTGATGTGCATCATGTAGAGCTACTTGAAGATGCAAGCAAAGAGGTACCAAAAGCATCTCCTGAATTGAAAGAATTGCCAAGTCACCTTTGTTATGCATTTTTAGGTGAAAATTCGACATATCTGGTAATTATCTCTTCATTTCTTACTTGTGTTGAAAAAGAGAAATTGTTGAGAGTGTTGAGGGAATTTAAATCTGCTTTGGGATGGACAATTGCTGATATAAAGGAGATTAGCCCTACTGTTTGTATGCATAAAATCTTGATGCAGGAGTCATATTCACCTTATGTTGATCATCAGAAAAGACTTAATCCAGCAATGAAAGAAGTTGTGAGGGCTGAGGTATTAAAATTGTTAAATGCTGGTATTATTTATGCTATATCTGAGAGCTCGTGGGTTTCACCAGTACAAGTAGTGCCCAAGAAAGGGGGAATAACTGTAGTGAGAAATGAGAATAATGAATTGATTTCAACTCGTCCAGTGACTGGTTGGCGAGTATGCATAGACTACAGGAAATTGAATGATGCTACTAGGAAAGATCACTTCCATATTCCCTTTATTGACCAGATGCTTGATAGAGTGGGTGGTTATCATTATTATTGCTTTCTAGATGGTTATTCAGGTTACAATCAGATTGTCATAGCGCCAGAGGATCAGGAGAAGACTACCTTCACTTGCCCCTACGGTACATTTGCTTTCAAGAGAATGCCATTTGGTCTGTGCAATGCACCTGCTACTTTTCAGAGGTGTATGATGGCCATATTTTCTGACATGGTCGAGGAAATAATGGAGGTTTTTATGGATGATATCTCTGTGTTTGGTTCATCTTTTGATCACTGTTTGCAAAATCTAATGCTTGTTTTGCAGAAATGTCAGGCGAAGAATTTAGTTTTGAATTGGGAAAAATGTCACTTCATGGTTCCAGAAGGTATTGTGCTTGGGCATAAAATTTCGGCTAAAGGAATAGAAGTTGACAGAGCTAAATTTGTGGCAATTGAAAATCTCCCACCACCGAAGAATGTGAAAGGGATCAGAAGTTTCTTGGGACATGCCGGGTTCTATCGTCGTTATATCAAAGATTTCTCTAAAATTACTAGACCTTTATGTAATTTGTTAGAAAAAGATTCGACATTTATTTTTTATGATGATTGTTTGCAGGCATTTAACAAGATCAAGAAAGCACTGATTTCTGCTCCCATTATGATAGTGCCTGATTGGAAGGAGCCATTTGAGCTCATGTGCGATGCTAGCGACTATGCTGTGGGAGCAGCATTGGGACAGAGGCGAGACAAGATGTTCAAGGCTATATACTATGCAAGTCGTACACTTAATGCAGCCCAACAGAACTATACAACTACTGAGAAAGAGATGCTAGCAGTGGTGTTTGCATTTGACAAGTTCAGAACCTATCTTATTGGCACCAAGGTAACTGTTTTCACTGACCATGCAGCTCTTCGCTACTTGTTTTCCAAAAAGGATGCCAAGCCCAGGTTGATACGATGGATACTCCTACTTCAAGAATTCGACTTTGAAGTAAAAGACAAGAAAGGTTGTGAAAACCAGGTGGCAGATCATTTATCACGACTAGAGCTGGAAGAAAAAACTGACGGTGGAGTTATCAATGAGTCGTTCCCAGACGAACAACTGTTTGAGGTAAGTTCTAAACTCCCTTGGTTTGCTGATATAGCTAACTTCTTGTCTTGTGGTACTCTTCCTCCAGATCTAAATCACCATCAGAAAAAGAAGTTCTTCCATGATATCAAATTTTTCTTTTGGGATGATCCTTGTGTATATAAAAGATGTGCTGACCAAGTGATTAGGAGATGTGTTGATGGCGAAGATGCAAACAAAATTCTGGAACAATGTCATTCATCACCTTATGGTGGACATTTTGGAGCAACACGAACAGCAGCTAAGGTATTGCAATCAGGTTTTTTCTGGCCTACTTTGTTTAAGGATATCTATACCTTAGTGAAATCATGTGATAGGTGCCAAAGGTTAGGAAACATTTCTATGCGTCACGAATTGCCACTGACAAATATTTTGGAAGTCGAAATTTTTGATGTCTGAGGCATAGATTTCATGGGACCTTTTCCCCCTTTTTTTGGTCAATCTTATATATTATTAGCCGTAGATTATGTTTCGAAATGGGTGGAAGCAATCGCCACCAGTACTAATGATGCTCGTGTTGTAGTTAAGTTTGTGCACAAGAACATTTTCACCAGGTTTGGAACACCGAGAGCCATCATAAGTGACGAAGGTACGCACTTTTGCAATAAAATTTTCAACTCACTGATGGCTAAATACAATGTGAAGCACAGAGTGGCATTAGCATATCATCCTCAGTCGAACGGACAAGCTGAAATATCCAATCGGGAAATCAAACAAATATTAGAAAAGACTGTCAATACAAACCGGAAGGATTGGGCTATAAAGTTGGATGATGCACTGTGGGCTTATAGGACCGCATTCAAGACGCCTTTTGGGATGTCTCCCTATAGGTTGGTTTTTGGTAAATCCTGTCACTTGCCGCTAGAATTGGAGCATCGAACATTTTGGGCAGTTAAGAAGTTGAACTTTGACTTGAAAGCATCTGGTGATGGCAGAAAACTACAGTTAAATGAAATGGAGGAGTTCCGAAATGATTCATATGAAAATGCCAAGATTTACAAAGAACAGACCAAGAAGTGGCATGATAAACTCATTGTACGAAAGGAGCTCAAACCAGGACAACAAGTACTATTGTTCAACTCCCATCTGAATTTGTTTCCTGGTAAGTTGAAATCCCGTTGGTCAGGTCCATTTTTGGTGGAGACAGTGTACCCTCATGGGGCGATTGAGCTAAAATGCAGTGATGGGAGAACCTTCAAGGTGAACGGGCAGCGAGTTAAGCCGTACTATGGGACTGAAGTCAGGAAAATCAACAGTGTCAAGCTGAGCGAACCAAACTGATCAGACAATTGACAGTCAGGCTGAAGACGTTAAACCAAGCGCTTATTGGGAGGCAACCCAAATTTTTGTTTCTATTTTGCATTTTTGTTTTCGGTTTTGATTTTTATTTTTGTATCGTGATTATTTTTGGTTGTGCATTTTTATTATAGTGTGTGCTTATATCTTCCCAAAACTAATGAATTCCACGTGTTTTATTCTCAGGACTAAAAAAAAAAATTTGAAGAAGAAAAATTGTTTCCCCGAAACAAGACCGCACCCGCGGTACATTACAACACCGCACCCGCGCTACAAAATCGAAGGCACACCGCAACCGCGGTCTCTACCGAAGCGCACCCGCGGTCGCTGAACACTGAAGTTAAAAAGAAGTGCCGAAGATACACCGCACCCGCGGTTCTATTTACACCGCACCCGCGGTTGATGTTTTTAAACACAGAATTGGGCAGATTTTCGACATAATCGAAGAACATCACTCAAAAACCTCCTCCTCCATTTCGAAATCCTCACTCCAACAAACACTTTTCACACTCAATTTTTGTAATTCCTTCAACAAATTTACCACTCCCAACCAAAATATCTTAACTCATTCCATCAAATATCAATTTCCTTTCCACAAAATATCAACATCAAACCTAGGGTTTCAAAGGGGCTCGAAAATTTCTTCAAGAATTAGATGGAGCTTTGATTTTGTTCTTCAAGAAACAATTCAACACACTCAAGGTGAGCAAATTCATTGCATATTTGTTTAAGATCTAAATTCTTGGTGTTAGTTTCTATGGAAGGAAATTACATCTAGTGAAGTCCATTCTTGATTTTGGGGATATTGTTGATTGATTGTTGTGTACATTGTTGAGGTGTGGATATTGTGAGTATTAAGTTTGGGGGAGTGCGAGAATCATTGAATTGTGAGAGTTGAATTGAAGAGAGGTTGGTGTTTGAAAAGTGTTCGACACAATGCCTCCAAGAAAAAAACAGTCAAAGGGTGCATCATCATCATCTGTGAATTACGATGCAAGCAGGTTTTGGGATGAGAAGGCGGAGGAGCAATATGGAAATTTTTTGAATAAAAGCATTGTCAAAGAAAGGGTATTTGATATGAGTTTTCCTCGATTCGAAATTGGAATAATGCTTACTGCTCGACATTGGGAGGAGTTTGGCAGGCAGCCACAAGATGCTGTCATTTCATTGGTGAGAGAGTTTTATGATAACCTCAGGGTTAGGTATGATCAATTGACGGTGTTTGTGCGAGGAAAAATGGTCGCCTTTGATGTACATACGATCAATACATTATATGGTATCCCTCATGTAATGCACAATGAATATGAAGAATACAGGAACGAGCATGTTGATTATAATAGTATTCTTCAAACAATTTGTATACAGGGAGCATAATGGAGAATGAGGGATGATGTGTATGTTAGCCTAGCAAAGTCTGATCTGAGAACTGTTGCCAAAGATTGGTACTCATTTATTGCTGTTAGGATTAAGCCGACCGAACACACCACCACCGTCATCAAGGAGAGGGCTATCCTTACTTTTTGCATTATGACAGGGAAAGCAATTGATTTAGGTCAATTGCTTCAGCATTCGATACTTGATTATGCACGAGGTAACTCTCCTAGTGGACTACTCCACCCTTCTCTTATAACTGCACTATGCCAAAACGCGGGAGTGACTTGGGCAACGAATGAAGAATTGTTAAAGCCTAAGAATGTCATCATGGTTATTCAACCATATGGGGCAGTCAGAGGTGATCATGCTGCAGCATGTCGAGCTGAAAGGGACTTCAACAGAAGAGCTGCAGAGAGACGTGCCCAGGCTCAAGCTCAAGAACCACAACCGCAGCAAAGGAATAGGAGAGATAGGTTGACCCAATTGGAAGAAGATATGAGAATTCAACGCCAAGAAATGGATGCGTTTCGGTTTAGGACTGACACATTTATGGGATACATGGTGGATTTTACATCGGTCTTGGCTCAGCAATTTCTATCTGCTTCAACTTCTGGCCATCCATTTCCACATCCTCCACAGTGGCCACCTGTATACCACCCACCGGAGTTCCAACAACCACAGGATGACGAAGATGATGAGGATGGCGACGACCACTGACGGTCGTTGCCCTAGGTATGTGTATTATCCTAATTTTCATGCTTATATACATCGAGGACGATGCACATGTTTAAGTTTGGGGGAGATTTGATTTATTTTATTTTATTTTTGTGTGTTATTATATTTTATTTGGTGTGTTTATTTTCTTTTGTGTGTTTGTTTATTTAGTTTATTTTGTGTGTTTATTATTTTTTTTAGTTATTTGCTTGTGTGTTTGTAGTGTTTTAGTCATGAAATTTTTTTATTGTGAATTGGCCAATGATGAAAAATTTTTGTATTGAAAAGAAAGGTCATGCATTACATTCATATTAATCGATCAATTTGAAAAATTTAGAGAATAATCATGAGATGTGGTAGGTTTGAGACTTATAATTTCTATAAAACTTTGTGATTTTCATTTGACATTGAAATAAAATTTTTTGCAAACACATAGATGATTGCGGCAATCTTTGATTTTATTTGGGCCATTTATATTCTTCATAAATATTCATTTGAAGCCCTCTTAAGCCTATATGAGAAAAGAATTGTGTTCTTGAAATTTCTTGGAAGCCAAGCACTTTTCTTTTTGAATATATATGTATTTGGTTGATGCATTGAGACACCATTTTCACGATGATTAGATTCTACTCTGTGTTGGTGAATTGAGATTTTGTCTTGAACTATCCAAACATTATTCGAGGCGAAATACGGACAACTTATGATTTAGGAATGATTTAGGTGATTTTTGGATCGATTGAGCCTTTCAAGCTACCAAATAAAAATAATTTATCATTTGTCACCTCTTTGAGCTTATATGAATTCGAATGGCACACGTTAATATGTGTAAAAGACCCCCATTCGATGTTCTTTCAATTATCCTACATTTACTACCCTGTTGAATATCTTATACAATTAATTTCCTACCTTCTCAAGGGAGTAAGAATTCAAAGGATCAAAGAAATGAAAATTCTCCTACAAAAGAAAAGAAAAAAATGAATGATGTTACATTGATGAAGTTGGAGAAAAAAGGGAGAAATAGAGATGAAATGAATAAAGAAAAAAAAATGTAGATAAAAGAAAAAGTGGAGATTGCAAATGAGATAAAAATTCAACTTACTCCCTTATTTGAACTCCTAATATTTATTTGTAGCCATGAACCGAGGCCTAACATTACAACCATTGAAAATCCTATTAACCTAGTTATAGTTGTCCAATATACTAGTGGAGAGTGATTGGGAAGATCTAACTTATGGACAATCGATAAACACTTTCATTGAGTATGAATTTTGATCAATTTTACACACACTTCATTGCATCAAATATTTATTGGGTATCCTTTTCTTGAATGAATATTGCTTTGAACCCAATCTTTACCGGAAAAGACCTCTTGATGTGTGTTTTTAAAAATTTGAAATCAATTGAGAATGATTTGAAACATGAGTTGAAGAGATTAGAAGTTAAGAAAATTAACCGATCGCATGATTTTATCCGGATGAACAAGTGGTTGGATTGATTTGAATTGTGAAGGCATGAAGGGTTGTAAATTTATCTTGAGGCCAAGTTCTATAAAATATTTCATGATTTATTTGTTTGTGTTGTTTTGTTTTGCTCAGGACTAGCAAAATCTTAAGTTTGGGGGGTTTGATAAGTACAATTTATTGTACTTTTATTACTGGTTTTTAACTTGAAATTTTGTGATTCTTGAGCAGGTTTTATATGATTTGTAGTTGTTTTTGTTATTGTAGTTTGGAAATTTAGAATGAGAATTTGGAGTAGTAAATTGATGAATTAAAAAAAGTGCAAAGGACTTTTTCCCCGAAGCATGACCGCACCCGCGGTCTTGTTAGCACCGCACCCGCGGTCCCTCGACTTGGAAGTTGAAAAATTCTGCCGAAGCAGCACCGCACCCGCGGTGTTACCTGTACCGCACCCGCGGTCATGCACAGACCAAGTCCGGAAATTCTGAAATTTTGGTGTGCTGCGCATGGGAGTTGATGACTTTTGTGTGTTGCGTACAAGACTTGTCTAGGACTATAAAAGGCTTCTACTATTCATCATCTAGGTCATTGGGGGAGCCAAAGGAAGGAGTGGAGGCTACAAAGAAGAAATTGAAGATCAAGTTCATCCTTAGGAAATCTTTTGCACACTTGTGGACAGAAATTTCATTGCACTCCAAAACTCTTGTTCTAAGTTCTTCTTTCTTTATTTTTACTTTTATTTGATATGTCTTGTTTAAGATTTATGTGTTGTTGTGTTATTTTTATTATGAACTAATTTTTATTTCTAGAGGAATGATGGAACAAAACTAGAAACCTTGTGTTTGGATTTATGATTTATGCTATATAAGTTTTCCTTATTGTTCATTTGTATTTTTCCAATCTTAATGCTTTCATTTTATTGGCCATATCTTGAATGATTCTTATGTTTATAATTTATCACTTGGAAAAGGAAATTTATAAACAAGAAAGGAAGTAATACATCGATAGTATTTATATAGTTCGGGAGGACATATATTGCTATTGAAGCCATTAAAAGAATTTAGTGCTTATTGTGTTATTTAGTTATAGATTGTTGATGGGGACGTTACAATCTGTTGTTATATAATTAGTATCTACTTAGCACTCGGGAGAAGGAGTAGATAATTTAGAATTCTTGGCTAAGGTATAATAAGGACATTTATAATATAGCTACACAAAATAACACATGGTGGATAGTTGCATGAAATCGGACCTCTAGATCTTTTATTCCATAGTTATTTGTTATAAAAAGTTTGGTGTTATAATATAATTAAATTTATTTTCAATCTAGTTATTGGTGAAAACAAATCTGTCAATTGATTTTTCTAAATAAAATTGAGACTATTTTAATTGCAAGCATTAATATACATTTAAATACATACTCCTCGTGGGATCGACACTTGTACTCGAAAATACATTTTATTACATACTTGACGTTGTGCACTTGCAAGCAATTAAGAAAACACGCAACACATATACAAGAACATGCATTAAAAATCATACTTTTATTCAAAATAAGCTAGCGTACATTTGTAAGAATAATTTTATCATAAATTGTCAAATCATAAAGCTTTCATCATCTATCATTTTGGGTGAAGTTTGATCCTTGAAAGTGACTAGTTGTATCATGTGGTCGACTGATCAATCTTAGCTCACCATTGCGCATGGGAACGGGCACTAGGCACCGACGTAAAATGGAAATACGATCGTTGGGTTTCTTCTGAGGCCTTCCGTGCTCTCTCTAGTCCTTTTCCCTCACGATATTCTCAATAATCATATATCATATCCTTTTTGTCACCATCAATTCACATCCTTCAAAAATATTTTTTCTTATTTTTAATCATAAAATATCATGTCCTTTCCACATTCGAAAAATAACATTTTAACAGTAAAAATCGCACAAATTTATCATAAATCTTAAAATCCCATATTTTCATCATAAATGTTTTAAAATATCATTTATCATGCGTTATGATTCTTTGAGACACTGTCAACCCTTTTTGTACTACCCAGGTGTAAGATGATTGTTTTGCCCCTGGACCCAAAATTTCTCGATTTTGACTTTTTCTTACTTTTATTGACTCGAGTCTATCCCAAATAATTATTTAAGATTAAATCTGACTTCTGATATTTTTATTTAATGTAAACTCGAGCCTTTCGATTTATTTTCTTAATTACTAAATTGTAAAGCGTTTTAATCCCATATTAATTCAAACTTGAATATTTTAATCCCAAACTTTAAACATGAATTTTTAATACCTAAATTACCCTTGTGAGCCCCAAACCTTATCCCGTGACCCACGGTTCGAGCCACTTCCTTTCCTAACCACGAGACCGAGCCCTAGTCTCCAACCATGCCATGTTTCTCCCAATAACCCCTTCCATGCTCGATCCACCCGAGACTCGACCCTTATCAGCACCTCCCAGACCCTAGCTGAACCACCATGGGCCAGCACACCCAGCCCCAACCCTTGCAAAAGTCAGGCACAAGACTCCTAACTGTCCCTTGCTTCCTTGTGCGATGAGGAGTCTAGCCATGCTAGGACTCCTCTCGGCTATGTACACTAACTCCATGTATCCCTAGCCATCCCTGGACCAGCCGTGACCAGCCCGTGACCCTGCCCCTTTCCATAGCCGCGTGCATAAGCCCTAGGATATCCTAGGGTTTGCGCATGGTTTCTCCTCGTCCAAGCCAAGACTCTAGCCTGCCTAGGACTCTCCCTGGCCTCGAGTAGCCAATACGGTCCCTGTCCAAGCCCTGGTCTAGCCTCACACAAGATTCACACCTAGCCGACCCCCAACTCAAGGAAATCAATAAAGTAAACCCCATGTTCATCCATCCTTGGCCAAGCTCGGTTCCAACCTAAGTTCCACCTTCAAACGACTCAATTTCCATCCCTTAAACACATCATATTGGTAGCGTGTCCTTAAGAATTATAACGTTTTTCAAACAAGCGTAAAATCATCAAAACTTTGAAAATATTTGTTCTATCGTCAAACGGTTCATGCTTCAATATTTTTCATGCAAAAATAATTAAAACTAGCATAATATGATTTGAATGGTGCACTAAAGAAATTTAGAAGCATGCCTTTGCGTTTTAGAATGCTCAAATAGACGATCGTCGGAGTGGGTTGCGAAGGAAGACGCGAACGGGCGACGAAGACTCCTTGTGTTTCCTCTTCAAATTTTTGAAAATATGGGGTGTATTGTGTGTGAAATTTTTGGCTGATATCCCTCAAAAAAGTCCCTATGTTTCTATTTTATAGATTTAAACTTTTCATGTCAATGTGCTTAGGTTTTGGGCCGTTGGTTTTAGGAAAAATTCGAGCCTACTAATCTTGAGTAAATTAGACCCAATAATACCTATTTAATTGAAAAATAAAAATTTATAAAAATTAGTTTTCAAAATAACACTTTTGGTTCTTTAAAAGTCTCTCTTTTGCCCAAAATCGGCTTCCCAAATAAAATCGGGCTCGTCTCGTAAAATAATTTGGACTCTAATATTTTTAAAAATATTTAATCATATTAATATGCCTTGAAAATATTAAATGAAAAATATTTTATCTTGGTCGTCTCTGATTTCCTTTCCCAAGCCTATCATTGAATGTTCAGATAAAATATTCAATTCTAATGAAATCATGCAAGCTAACCACTTAATCATGCTATTACACCTTCAACATATAATATAAATCAATTAAGCATTTAAAATCAATTAAATAAAACAATTAATCAATTTAAATCATTTGCATGCAAGTGGTTTACGAGGGTTGGCTTTTTGGACGTTACACTTATACTTGATTCCCAAGGCCGCATGTAAAATCTTCCAAAATGATGAATTGAATCGCTTGTCTCTGTCCGACACTATAGAGACAGGAATTCCATGCAATCTGACTATCTCTCGAATATATAACTCCTCAAATTGTGTCATGAAAAAGTCGTCTTCACTGGTAGGTAATGTGTTGACTTAGTAAGGAGGTCCACCATTACGCAAATGACATTGAGTCCTTTCACGATCTTTGGCAATCCTACCAAGATATCCATAGTAATGTTCTCCTGATTCCACTCGGGAATGGGAAGGGGTCGAATCATTCCCGCTGGTCTTTGATGCTCTGCCTTAATTTGTTGACTTAAGCATTCAGATACAAAGCACATAATATCTCGTTTCATTCACGGCCACCAATATAAAAGTTGCAAGTCCTTGTACATCTTGGTACTTCCGGGATAAACAGAATAATGGGTATTGTGAGCTTCAGTTATAATATCAACTCTAAGGGAATCACCACTAGGAACCCATAGTCGACCTTGATACTTAACACTGTCATCCTCGACTGAATATAACATGCTGCCCTTCGATTCATCTCACTGTCTCCATTTATGTAATTGCTCATCATTAGATTGTCCGGCTCGAATTCTCTCTCATAGAGTGGAATGTAATGTCAAAGTAGCTAGATTAGGGGCCTTTTCCTTAGCATAAACTTCAAGATCAAACCGCTGAATTTCCACTTGTAGAGGCTTCTGTACTGATAAATGGGCCAAGAATGACCGTTTTTACTCAGGGTAACCCTATTTCTTTCAGTTTATAACTAAACTTATTTATAGAATTTTAAATGAATTACAAGAACAAATTGATAGAAAAACTCTTTACATTAATTCGTTAAAGAAAAAGTAAAACTTTTTAGTATTGATGATAAATTACAAAATCCTAAATTACGAGAAAAGATTAAATTTATTTATAAAAAATTTTCATTAGAAATATGTAATGATCTTTCAAATGCTTTTTGGAATCGTAAGAAACATATTATTTCTCTTCCATATGAAGAGAATTTTGACGAAAAAAATATTCCTACCAAGTGTCGTCATTGTCAAATGAACTCTGAATATCTAGAATTATGCAAGAAATAAATTCATTTTTTATTAAAAAAAAGTTTAATAAACCCTTCTCAATCTCCTTGGTCGTATATTATTTTCTATGTTAATAAACATTTTGAACAAAAAAGAGGTCTTCACAGATTAGTTATAAACTATAAACCCGTTAATAAGGTTTTAAAATGGATAATACATCATCACTAACAAAAAAGATTTATTAGATAAGTTGTAATGCAATTATATTTTCAAATTTTGATTTAATATCAAGATTTTAGCAGATTCAAATAAAAGAATCCGATAGATATAAAAATGCTTTTAATATTCCAATAGAACATTATGAATGGATAAGAATACCATTTGGCTTAAAAAATGCCCATCAGAATTTCAAAAATTTATGAATGATATTTTTTATTCTTATAGAAAATTTATCATCGTATATGTTGATGATATTATAATATTTTCAAATGATATTGAATCATATTTTAAACATATAGATATTGTTGGGGATCGATATAGAGTTTAGAGGCGGGGTGAATAAGCTCTTTTCCTTTGATGGTTATTTTTGCAAAGGTGTGCTAGAATCCTGTTAGAGATTATAACAAATCTTGTTCAAGTGTATAACCAGCAGACCATAATGTAGTGCGGAAACGATTTGATGGTTTAAGGGTGTATAATGATAAAACTGTAAGAAGTAGACAATGGTTGTTTATGGAAGTTTGAAGATGAAATATTCTACGTCTCCCTTTCTTCTGTTTCCAGAAGGCATCACTTAAATACTTTGGTTTTTACAGTACAACACTTTTACACACCCACTTCAGTAGGACTTATCATTTTCTACTGAAACTCTTAGTTTCTCAACACAATAAAACCGATACAACAAGGTTCTGGAAAAGACTCCTTTCCAGTTTACAAACTCTTCTCAAATAAGTGATAACGAGATAATGATTGTAGAGAGAGTGAGAAACAGTCAGCACAATATGATCTCAAAAGATCAAATAACTATTATGAAGCGTGTGTTGCTTTTCTGTATATTGAGCTTGAAGATGATATGAAGTTCTGAGTGCTCAAATCAATGTTCGTATGTTAGAGAATAAGCTCTTAGTTTTGGTGTCCTACAAACATCGTTGATCTCTTGTATTTATATGAGTCTTGAATCAAACGTCTATAAATAAAAACGGATTCTTTGAATTTTGATAAAATCAGCTTTATTGCCTAAACGAGTTCCTGCAAAAAGTCTTCAAAACAATCAGTCTTGTTTTATACCAAAATAGGTAAGGCATATTAAATGAATATGTTAAGCATTAATGAAGCATTTAATAATCGTACTTGGTAAAGTAACAGTAATATTTAATATAAGATCCATTGGTTCTGATTCAGTAAAATTTACATTCTGATTCTATTTTTCTAAGCGGATAAGTACTCGAAAAGTACTGCTTTCGTAAAAGCGATAGGAAAGCTACTGATTTTATACTAACTACTGCTTTAAACTATATTCAGGTTTTTATTCACGCGATCTACTGGTTTTGACTATCATCACCACAATTAAATTAAATCTATCAATTTCCCCTTTTGCGGTGATGCCAAAACCTAGAAGTTAGTAAAGATAAATATAAAAACAGATAGCCTTAAAAAGCAATTGATAAAAAATAATAAGTAAATCAGAGTTCAAACGGCGTCAAGAAGTTTTGATCATCTGTTCCAATATCTCGGAACAAGGTATCCTCATCCTGAGGATCTTGGTTTCTCAAAGATGATTCTGTGTGATGTCCTCCTTCTGTCATTCTTCCTTCTGCTTCTGTTCTGACTTGTGTTTCCCCTTTTTTGGCACCAAACGTATGAAGTTGAGTAAGTAAGACTCTTTCAGTAAGAGTGATAAGGCCAGTATGAAGTATCTCTAGAATAGGCGTTTGATTCGAAACTTGTTCATTTATAGCTTGAATTGATTGCGTTTGGGACTCAATCTTTTCATTGATAGTTTCGATTTTCGAGTCAGTAGCCTCAATTTGAGTTGAGATGGATTGAAGAGACGAGTCATGAGCAGAGATAATTCGAAGAACATCAGATTGACCGAGCACGAGGTCAGCATGGCTTGCCAAGACATTTTTTCGGAAGAGATCAGATTCAACTTCAAACTTTGCCAATGATTCTGTCGTGTTAAGCACATAGTTCATAATGCGTTTGCGGAAATAGTTTGTCGCCCTGATCTCACCAGCATGATCAAAAGATAACTGCTTGACGATTTCAGAAACTCTATCAATAGTTTGCCTCAGTGTATCGATCTCAAACTCAAGATTGAAGTGCTCTTCTTCTAGGGATGGGCCTCTGACCAACATACGTTGCTGGATTTAAGCAAGACGAGCAAAGTGATCAATACGAGTCAGGGAATCTGCAGGATGGACAATTAGTGCAATAGAAGGGAGAAGTTCTGTAGGAGCAATAGCAACGGGCTGTTTTGAAGAGGTTCCTTCAGCAGTAGTAGATAGTTCATGTGCTGCACTTCCTTGTGGTTCTGCAGCTTCCAAAGCTTTCAGTTGTTCCTTGGTCAACTTGTCAAAAAGTACCGGCTTTGACCAACAGTGCTTTAGCAACAATATCAGCAAGCACCTGGTACTCCATCTTGAGTTGCTTCTTGAAGCAAAAAAGAGAGAGTTCCTCTCGAGAAGCCGAGTACTTAACAAGGGCATTTGACATCTCCTCCTTAGATGTATCAGAAAAGTGTAAAATCCCTAAGCATGGGATGAATAAAGTCGATCCCAGAAGAGCAGCATCAATTGTGATAGATACATCTCCTTGGGAATAGACAATTTTCCCTTCGAAAACCTTAGCTTTCTCATAGAATTCCAGAAGAGCAGTTTTGTAGATAACTGCTAGAGCTTCCAGAAACCGTCTAATTCCAGATTTCTCGATGGCTTTGAACATGTTGACTAGATTTTTATCCTTGATAGTTAACACTGAAGCAAAGTAACTTGATAGGCATTGACTCCGTATGCTCCGGCCATTTTTCTGCAAGTAGAAATAAGTTTGAAGTAGATTTTGCAGTAGAATGAGAATATTAGAAAAATCAGTGGTTAGTATGCAACAGATTTGAAAGCATAAAAGTGAAATGAAATGAAAAAGGCGGTTAATATACAAACATGTACAGCCGTCAGTGAAACATAAGGACACGTGTCAATATGTTTACGGTCGAATTTGAAAATTTTAGAAGAGAGTGTCAGATACGCCAAAATTTGAAAAGTAAAAAATAAAAGGCGGGATGTCCAAAGCGGTTACTAAAAAAATCAGAAGAGTGTTCGTCGTCTTATGATAATATCTACTGGAAGTTGTGAGGTGCTGAAATATTTTCAGCATCTTGATAAAAACCAGTAGACACGCTGTTTAATCGAAAAGACAAACCGTGTTCTGCTTCTGATAAAGCACAGAAAAAGAAAAGACATAATAAATTAATATTCCCCCTTAATTAATGCAACTAATAAATGCACAAGATACGATATCTGAGAGAGTGATAGATGACTCTTGATATTCGTGCAATATGTGTCCGACAGGGCGTCTTTTTAGCTTCTCCAAGACTCTATATAAGTACTTGCAATCTTACAAGTTAAAATAAGTACTCAAGTAATAACAAAACACAAATGGATGATGCAAGTATGCTCTCGGAGTTTTCTCCAGAGACTGATTCAGCAGAGGAGTTCCAAGGACTATTTCTAGCTTCTCGTAATATGATGTGTGAAGACATCCTTTTTCAAGTTATGAAGTCTTGGAAGAAATTCCTTGGCCTGTAATATGAACAATCAGTTAGATTGTTCATTCTTATTAGGACTAAGTTGCGGAATAATCTCGTTCAACAACCACGATCATGCCAAGAGAGGGGATTCCGGCTTAGCTTAGTTAGATTCTTGCTGAAGTACTTTGCAATACTACAAACTGCTGAAATCAACAAATTGTAACAGATAGAAACAATTTAATGCATATGGTTTTATGAATGAAATGCTCTATTTTGTTTTATTTCTGTTTATCTACTGCTTTTACTTAATGAAAATAAGCGAATAAACAAGTAACAAGAAATAAACAGAAGACAGAGTGAGAAAAACTTAGTCTGAGAGAATTAAATGCTCCATGACTCCTTGTCTTCCTCAAATCTTTTCTATAAATAAAGATGACTACTGCTTATAATGACAATATTATTCCAATGGATTGTGAAAGCAGCACTCATGTTCCTCTTCCCTTCTGGACACCTCAACTTCTGCAAGAATTAAAAAGTGGTGCAGAAGACTTTATTTTTTACGAGGTTATGTCCATTTGGACTATTGCTCATGACCTCCAAGATATCAACACCGAAGAATTTCCTGATTCTGCTGAACAGAAGTCACTAGCAAGACGGTTCAAGAGGCTTGCTCGAGTAGATCATATATCCGAGCTGGTCAGGGATGATGTGCTGAACCACTTGTTGCTGTCAAGAGAGAGGGAGTGGCTTGACCTAATTAACAATTCTGAAAACCTTCGGAATATTAGGAGTCATGATTTAAACAACTGGTTTAGAATGAGGCAATATGCTGTAGAAATAAGTTTGAATAAAGTTGTAAGACGTCGATTTCATTCTTAATAAAATATCGGTAGATATCATAAATTGTCTCCTTTTCTTGTGAACTCGTTGATATTTAAATGAGTAACAGATAACTGATGATAATTAACAATCTGAAAGCAGCAATATATTCAATTTAAGTAAATTAAACAAAGAACATTTCGAAAATAAGAAAACTTATTATCAGGTAGAGGCTTTGTAAAGATATCTGCTGCTTGTTGATCAGTAGAAATGTATTCCAGACGAATGTCCTTCTTCTGCACATGGTCTCTAATGAAATGGTGTCTGATATCTATGTACTTTGTTCTGGAATGAAGTAATGGATTTTGTGTGATTGCTATAGCACTGGTATTGTCACAGAATATTGGTGATTCAGAAGCATGAACTCCATAGTCTTTAAGCTGTTGTTGCATCCACAATATTTGAGAACAGCAGCTTCCAGCAGCGAGGTATTCTGCTTCTGCAGTAGACGTAGCTATGGAAGTCTGCTTTTTACTAAACCAGGAGATCAGCCTATCAACAAGAAATTGAAAAAAAAACCACTTGTGCTTTTTCTATCTAGTTTACAATCTGCATAATCAGCATCTGGAGGTTGTTCAATGTAAACCTCTTCTTGCAATAGGCCATTTAGGAATGCGTTTTTCAAGTCCATCTGATAAACTTTGATATTTTTGAAAGCAGCAAAGGCTAAAAATATTCTTATAGCTTCAAGCGTTGCTACTGGTGCATAGGTTTCATCATAGTCTATTCCTTCTTCTTGTCTGAAACCTTGAGCTACCAGTCTTGATTTATTTTTGACCACAATGCCTTCTTCATTTAGCTTGTTTTTAAATACCCATCGTGTTCCAATAACAGCTTGATGCGATGGTCTGGGTACAAGAAGCCAAACATCATTTCTTTTAAATTGATTTAGCTCTTCTAGCATAGCTTCAATCCAACTGAGATCCAGAAGAGCTTTTTCAGTTTTCTTTGGTTTATCCTGAGAGATAAAGGCATCATGCATATATTCATTAATCATTTGCCTTCTGGTTCTCAACAAGGGCTGCTGGATTACCAATAACCAAAGATGGAGGATGAGATTTCCTCCAAACGAAAGGGTTTAAAGAAATTTCTTCCTGGTTTGATGTATTCGAAATAGGCTCGGCCAAAGCAATAGCAGGTTCTGGAATGTTCACTTCTGGTGCTGATAAATCTTGTGTCTGAACAATGGGTTCTACCAGAGGAATGTCTGGTTCTGGATTTTCAGCATCTTGAACATTTGGTTTTGCATCATCTTCACTATCCAGTTCCAGATAAATCATGTCTAACATGTTACTTAGATTTGACACGTTAGAAGTTCCAGGGGCACTGCTATCTTCATAAAAAATAACATGAATAGATTCTTCAACATTAAGAGTTCTATTATCGAAGATCCTGAAGGATTTTCTTACTGCTGAATAAACAAGGAATAATCCAGCATCTGATTTCGAGTCAAATGCAGACAGATAGTTTTACCATTGTTGTGCACAAAAAAGCTACAACCAAATACATGAAAATAATATATATTAGGCTTACTCCTTTTCCATATCTCATATGGAATCTGATTGTGCATTTTGTTGATCATGGTTCTGTTTTGTGCGTAGTATGCTGTGTTGATTGCTTCTGCCCAGAAGCGCTGAGAGATGCATGCATCTGCTATCATTGTTCTAGCAGCTTCTTTAAGAATTCTCCTCTCATCTACTCCATTATGTTGAGGCGTTCTGGCAACTGAATATTCATGATGAATGCCCTGTTCATCGAAATATAACTCAAGAACTTGTTAGTAAACTCAGTACCCCTGATCACTTCTGATTTTAATGACAAAAACTGATTTTTCATTTTGAATTCTTTTCAGAAGCTTGATCAGGAGGCTACTGGTTTGATCTTTTCCAGTAAGAAATATAACCCAAGTAAATCTAGAAAAGTCATCAATAACAACAAGTGTATACTTCATTCCCCCTAAGCTCATGATATGGATTGGATCAAACAAGTCCATATGCAATAGTTCCAAACACTTTGAAGTTGATTTACTATATTTGTTCTTGAAGCTAGATCTCACCTACTTGCCAAGTTGACATGCAGAACAAACATGATTCTTAACAAAGTTAATATCAGGCAAACCGTCAACTATATTCTGCTTCTTGAGATTGTTGATTGACTTGAAGTTCAGGTGATTCAATCTCTTGTACCATAGCCAATGTTTATCACTAAGAGAGGCAACTAAACACGTAGGAACATTAATAGGATCTGTATTCCAAGAAACTTTGTATGTGTTGCCTTCTCTTTTTCCAGTTAACACGATATATTCATCAGCATTTTTAACTGTGCATGTGTGCTTCTGAAAAGCCACAGAATAACCATTATCACACAGTTGACTAATGCTAATCAAGTTGTAACAAAGATTTTCAACTACTAGAACATCATTGATCGTAATGTTATCATGGATAATCTTACCCTTACCCACGGTTTTATCTTTTGAGTTATCCCCAAATATTATCTTTGGTCCAGTACAACTCATTACTTTTGATAGTAGATTTTTCTGTCCAGTCATGTGTCTGGAACATCCACTGTCCAGATACCATGTGGAGCTGATGTTCTTGGCTTTCTTCTGTTGTTCCTGCAAACACAAGTTTTAGTATCTGGTACCCAAATCTATTTGGGTCTAAGCCTTATCAGTCCTTTAGGAACCCACATTTGTAAAATTTTGGTGACCTTGTACTTCGGGTATCCAAAGCGGTTTGTGCAACAGAAAGTCTGTTATTTCTAACAGTATGCATCTTAGAATGTTGTTCTTTCCTTCTGTTTTTGTTGTCTGGCTTGTATCTCTTCTGAACAGGTCTAGAATTATAGTACTGGAAGTTTTTAACCTTCATAGAGGGTTATTCTCCTTAGTTGATTCCTCTACTGGATCCAGAACTCTGGTGAACTCTTCCCTTAAGTTCATCATAACCAAGACCATAATGCTTCCTTATGTTCGTCTGATTTACAGTCCTTTCAACTTGAACAGCTGGTACTTCAGGTTCATATACCACACTTGATTTGAAAAAGTGAATGAATTTCCCTTTGCCTTTATCCAGGTCTGGTTTAGTACTTGTTTCTGAAGTGCTTTCATTATTGCTGAATCCGAGACCACTCCTGTCACCTGATTGCTTTTTCAATTCTTGCATCTTCTCTAAAGAAACAGAAGACTTGTTCCATGCATTTACCAAAACAGATAGCTTCTGGTTTTCATATCTAATTGATTGGTAATCTGCATTCACTCTTTCATTCTCGGTTCTTAACTTACTCATCTCGACTTTTAAATCATTGCAATCCATTCTCTTGCAAGCAAGTGAATTTACTGACTTGATTTCTTAAGTCTTGATTTTCAATCTTAACTTCCTCGAATGATTGAGAAAGTCTTGAGTACTCTTCCACCATGTCATGCAGTTCTTTAATTAAATCAGTTCGTGTAAATTCGTCATAGTCAAAGTCTAGTACCTCTCCAAATGTCAGTGGTTCCATATCCTCAATAAGACATTTGATCTATTCTGCATCACTTTCGCTAGAATGAATTTCTGAGTCAGAGGACTCAGAACTAGAATTCGCCCATTTAGATTTTCTTTCCTCAGCAATCATCGCTTTGCGGTCTCTTCTGAATTTCTTGTCATTCCTTTTGTATTCCTTCTTCTTCTGGTAATCTTCTTGGGCTTTAGACAATCAGCAATAAAGTGACCAATATTTCCATAGTTAAAGCACGCCATGTCACCATGTGGTGAATCCTTCTTGAAGTTCTGATTAGGGCTTTGGTAAGCTCAGTGATTCTTCTTCATTAATCTGGAGAACTTTTTCACAAAGAGAGATATAGCATCATTACTGATCTTTTCAGCAGTCTTTTCAGAAGTGCTCTCAATAATGGAATAAGGTGATGCTAGTGGAATAGCTGTAGCAGCAGCAACAACAGTTGTAGTAGGTAGCAACAGCAAGAGCCAGCCTTGGTTGGTAGATTTGTGGAGGGCTCTTCTTCGCTTCTCACTTCTAGCTCGAACTCATAGGCTTTCAAGTCAGCAAACAAGTCATGTAGCTCCAACTTGTTTAGATCTTTAGAGACTCTCATAACCATTGTTTAACGTCCCATTCCCTAGGCAAAGCTCTTATTACTTTGAGTGCTATTTCCATGTTGCCATACCCTTTTCCAAGAGCTGCTAGTTCATTAACCAGGCTGCTGAACCGTTCATCAAACTCATTTAGAGTTTCTCCAGCTTTCATTTTGAGATTCTCAAACTTCTGCATTGCTATAGACAGTTTATTCTCCTTCGTCTGCTCAGTTTCCTTCACAGATTTGGATGAGCATTTCCCAAATCTATTTAGCAGTAGAACACATTTTGATTTTGCTGAAGGTATTTTTGTCGAGGGTTTTGTAAAGAATGTCCTTCGCGACATTATCAAGATTGACTTTCTTCTTATCCTCGCTAAGTCCATTCACTTATGTGCTTTTCAACCATTTGAGGCACTTCCTCAGTAATAGCAACAGCAGTGTTAGATTTTAAGATCTTCAAGGACCATCTGTGATGACATACCACATTTTATCATCTTGGGCTGCAAGATGAGCTTGCATCCGGATTTTCCAATCATCAAAGTCTTCTTTTGAGAACATAGGAACCTTGCTGAAGTGTGTCATATCTGTTATAATTATAGAACAAGAAAAATCTGCTCTGATACCACTTGTTGGGGATCGATATAGAGTTTAGATGGGGGTGAATAAACTTTTTTCCTTTGATGGTTATTTTTGCAAAAGGGTGCTAGAATCCTGTTAGAGATTATAGCAAATCTTGTTCAAGTGTATAACCAGCAGACCACAATGTAGTGTGGAAACGATCTGATGGTTTAAGGGTGTATAATGATAAATCTGTAAGCAGTAGACAACGATTGTTTATGGAAGTTCGAAGATGAAATCTTCTACGTCTCCCCTTCTTCTGTTTCCAGAAGGTATCACTAAAAGAATTTGGTTTATACAGTACAACACTTGTACATACCCACTTACAACACTTGTACACACACACTTCAGTAGGACTTATCATTTGCCTACTGAAACTCTTAGTTTCTCTACACAATAAAACCTAATGCAAGAAGGTTCTGGAAAAGACTCTTTTCCAGTTTACAAACTCTTCTCAAATAATTGATAATGAGATCATGATTGTAGAGAAAGTGAGAAACAGTCAGCACAATATGATCTCAAAAGATCAGATAACTATTATGAAGCGTGTGCTGCTTTTATCTATATTGAGCTTGAAGATGATAAGAAGTTCTGAGTCCTCAAATCAACGTTCGTATGTTAGAGAATAAGCTCGTAGTTTTTTGGTGTCCTATAAACGTCGTTGATCTCGTGTATTTATAGGAGTCTTGAATCGAACGTCTATAAATAAAAACGGACTTCTTTGACTTCTGATAAAATCAGCTTTATTGCATAAAAGAGTTCCTGCAAAAAGGCTTCAAAACAATCAGTCTTGTTTTATATCCAAAATAGGTAAGGCGTATTAAATGAATATGTTCAGCATTAGTGAAGCATTTAATACTACTTACTTGGTAAAGTAACGATAACATTTAATATAAGATCGATTGGTTCTGATTCAGTAAAAGTTACGTTCTGCTTCCATTTCTCTAAGCGGATAAGTACTCAAAGAGTACTGCTTTCGTAAAAGCAATAGGGGAGCTACTGGTTTTATACTAACTACTGCGTTGAACTATCTTTTGTTTTTATTCACGCGATATTGGTTTTGACTATCACCACAATTAAATTAAATCTATCAGATATATTTAAAAATATTGATAATCAAAATGATCTTGTTATATCAAAATCTAAAATAATCTTATTCCAAACTAATATTAGATTTCTTGATCATATGATTGAAAAAAAAAAGAAGATAATTTCTATTCAAAGAAGTATGGAATTTGGTTCAAAATTTCCTGATGTTATAACTGATAAAACTCAGTTACAAAGATTTTTAGGAACTTTAAATTATATTTCTCCTTATATTAAAAATCTTACTGAGGATTCTGCTATCTTATATGATATATTCAAGAAAAATCATTTACCTTGGTCAAATAAACATACCGCAGCTGTTAAAAATATTAAAGAGAAGGTTAAAATCTTCCTTGTCTTATGCTTGCAAATCCACAATGAGATAAAATTGTAGAAACTGATGCGTCTAATATAGGTTTTCGAGTAATTTTAAAACAAATAGATTCCAAATTAAAAAAAGAATATCTTCTTCAATTTTATTCAGGAAAATGGAATAATGCCTAAAAAAATTATTCTACAGTAGCAAATGAAATTTTAGCTATTGTTAGACGTATTTTAAAATTTGAAGATGATTTATTTAATAAAAATTTATCATAAAAACTGATTGTGAATCTGCAAAATTTATGTTTATGAAAGATATTAAACATGATGTTTCTAAACAAATGTTTGCAAGTTGGCAAGCTCATTTAACTCTTTTTTATTTTGAAACTGTTTATAAAAATGGTAAAGATAATAACTCTTTTTTATTTTGAAATTATATATAAAAATGGTAAAGATAATCATTTTCCTGATTTTTAAACTCAAGAATATTTATCTTAATATCAGTTTTTCTACGGATATGAGTTCTCGAGGAAGAAGGGGATTTCTCTTATAGAGGAAGAGGTGGTAGGGGAAAATCTCTTAATATAATTGTACAGCATAGTACATAGAGGCTAATAGCCCAGAACATTATCAGTTCTTCATCCTGTAATAATATAGGATACTATAATCATTTATTTAAGGAATTTCAAGAATTCTTGAAAAATAAATAGCAAAATAATTTTGATACTTCTTCAGCATCATATGCTAATATATAAGAGAAGAAGAAAATACTCAGATCTACATACAGAGACTAAATATCGTGACCTCATACTTATTATAGAAGAAAAAGATTTTCAATGAGAAAAAACTCCATGGACTATCATGAAAAAATATTTAACCAATACATCATATGTATATGATTCTTATATACAAAGAGGATTTTATGAAAATTTTCTATTATCTACTAAAAGTATTGAAATAACTCATTTTTACCGTAATACACAACAAAAAGGAAGTTATAACTTCTCAAAATTTATTATTAAAAAATCATATTTATTGAAGAATGAGGTGTGTATCTCCACCTGTTGAAAGGAATTTTATTCTCAAAATCATCAAATAAATTTTAAATTCAATTTTTGGGATTATATTAGAAGTTTTAATAAAACTCTATATTACAAAAATACAAAAAGAAAACATATTTGGTTTTTGAAAATATGTAAAAATGTTTTTCATTATCCAGTTCCTAACTGGTTTATGACTTGGTGAAAAATATTCGGACCATCAGCAAAAATTTTGCTAGAGGTTTTTATAAAACCAATGAATACTTGGTTAAATGTTTCTCCAAATATTAAAAAATTATTTTCAGAATATTAGATTGGTGGAAAGACTTTATGCCTATTCTTCATTGAATTTGAAATTCCATAGATATGGAGATGACGGCTTGAATTTGGTCATACTGATGAAGGAATCCATCCATATGGAGGGTTAATTCTAAAAAATTTTGGGAAAATTACTACGAGATGATCCTGAAAAAGGAAAGCCTTATGGCTTTGAAACAATCCACAAGTTCTCAGATTTTACACGTGTGATACATGTTCCTTCTATTTCTCCAAGCAAAGCTCTTCGCAAAATCTTTCATATAAAAAAGACTATGCAATGAAACAAGAAATGGAAAAAGAATCTTTGAGTCCTTTTAAGATTCTCACTCAGAAATATTCTGAAATAATCTTTGAGTCCTTTCAAGATTCTCACTCAGAAATATTCTGAAATATATCAAAAAAAATTATCGATGTATACATTGAAGAAATGAAAAAAATATATTTATAAGAATATTGGATGTTCAGATGCTAAAGCTGTTATGATTGGTTCGAAGGGTCTAAGTGTTTAGAAGGGAGGTTAACACTTTGAGATTTTGACTCTTTTTGGAAATAATGAATCAGTTTAGTGACAAACTGATTCCAATGATCTTGTTGTCGATATCAGTCAGTTAACTAGTTTAAGTGCGGAAATAAACTAACTGATAGATTGAATACTTAAAAAATAATTGAAATAATGAACACAAAGATTTTATTGTTGTTCAGAGACTTCAAATATTCCTATGTCACCCCTTCTATCACAATGATATGTTTTCACTAAAATACTTTGATTAATTACAGAAGCTGTAATAACCCACTTTAATTTGGACTTAAACACATTCGAACTGAAACTCTTAGTTCTTTTACAATTTATCGGTATACAAATGATTTTTCTTTTTTAGCACAACTGATTTTAGAAGATCGAATACAACAGTGTCAGGTGCTAGTACTTTAGCTCAGATGATATCCTGAAAGCTATGAATGTTTATGTCAAGTGTGAGCTTTTTTGTATGAGTATCTTAACAGAACACGTATAATTGAATTCGAAATTCAATCAGAGTTATTGTCAAAAGTTTTTTATCTCAACTAAACTCTTCGGCTATTTATAGTCTTTGCTTCGAACGGTAACAGTAAATTCATTAATTAATACTTATCCATTGATTTGTCCTTTCTGAATATGTCAACATTCTTCTGACAAGAGTACACTGTCAGAGTCCTGCTATGCGGCGCTCCTTCTGTTAGTCGCAGTCCGCAGCATAAGATTTGTTGGTTAGTAGTTGTGCGTTAACTGATGATGTGTCAAATTGATTATCAGTTGACTATATAGCTGATCAGTTGAATTGACTGTATGACTGGTCAATTCCACTGATAGTTCAGTTATTTTTATAGATTCAGTTAGCTTTGATCTGTTCGATTTCCTATTTTACTCATTAATTATCAGTTCGGGTAACTTCAGTGTAGGTAGTTTCAGTTTAAATTAATTCATTTGAGCCGAACAGTTCTGCAACATTCAAAAAATTATTTGTCAAACTCCAAAACTATAATTCTAACAATTTCCCTCTTTTTGGTGTCTGCCAAAACATAGATTTCAAGAACTGATAAACCTCATTGTAGATAAAATAAAATAACTCTTTGTAAATAAAATAATCTTCAAGTGTACAGGATTCGTATCTTCAAGTGTACAGATTCGTACAAGTAAAATAAGATCTAACTGAACTGATTGCTCTCCACTTCTTTGCTCTTTTTTCAGCATGTCCTTGATCAGTTGGTTGACTAGTTCTTTTCTTGGACTAATCATGCTGCTCTTCTTTCCTCTTTTTGTTAACAGCTGAGAGGTTAGAAAGAAGGCGGACTTCAGAACTGACTTGAGATATAACATTCAACATCTGTTCCTAAATCAAATCCATCTGGTTTGATAAACTTGTGTGCACAAAGTCAATTCGGTTGACAAGCATGTTCTAAGTTTGGAAAAGATCCGGAATTGTCACTCTGTCTCTCTTCAGCTGATCAAAGAGGAGAAATAAGCTAGTGATATCATTTGTAACTGCTTGAGGTTCTTCATAGTATTCTCCTTGAGGAAATAATCTGAGCATGTGCATCAGCTGAAGTCGATTTGATTTCAGAGACTGTTGATGTCAGATTGTGTAGACTGGACTGAATACCTTTGATCATGATATCACTATCAATGGGTACCTCAAGAGATAAGACTTCAGATATTTTGGGTGCTTTGCCTTTGCCCTTC